>NW_027507755.1:14581496-15233125 GCF_037356315.1 Lithobates pipiens
GTAATCGGCTATTTTTTCTCCTCACACTAAAAGAAAAGCCAATCGCCGGCGGCTGTGAGAGGGACACCGGACCCGATCATGGAGAGCCTCTGCAGAGGTTTCTGTGCCCACCCGCGTCACCTACCATTGCCCACAGTACCACCCATTAGTGCCCACAATGCCACCTATAAATCACCAGTGCAGCATCACCAGTGTCGCCTATCAATACCCCCTACCAGTGCCCATCAGTGCCACCTACCAGTGCCCATCGGTGCCACCTACCAGTGTCACTCATCAGGCCCATCAGTGCCGTCTTATCAGTGCCCATCAGTGTCACCTTATCAGTGCAGCCCATCAGTGCAGCCTCATCAGTGAATATCAATGAAGAAGAAAAATGACCCGTTTGCAAAATTTTATAACAAACTATGAAACTTTTTTTTTTTTTCAAAAATTTCTGTCTTTTTTTTGTTTGTTTATCAAAAAGTAAATACCCAAGTGGTGATTAAATACCACCAAAATAAAGCTCCATTTGTGTGAAAAAAATCATTTGAGCACAGTGTAGCATGACCGCACAATTGTGATTCAAATTGCGACAGCGCTGAAAGCTGAAAATTGATCTGGGCAGAAGGAGGGGGGGGGGGGTGAAAGTGCCCAGTAAGCAAGGGGTTAATGGGAGTCTGTAGCTCTGCTTTAGGGGTCTTCAAACATTCTAAACATTAGGTTTCAGTTTACTGTCCTAACTTTAGAGGGGAGTACACGGTTCCTCGGGTTTGGTGATCAAGTAAAGTGGCGCATCCGGCCTGCAAGCCGCAGCTTGGAGAGCACAGATCTTCTTTAATCTTGGATATCCAGATTCTTGCACAAGCTCTGCTGGAATGTCCCCTTGTTTTAGCTAGTGTGATATCCGGAGTCCTGCGTGTTTCTCATAGAAATCCAATCCCTGTGAAAACAGCTTTTCATCCATAATCCTTGGATAAACATTGGATAAACCAGTGCCGGGTCACTGGGCAGACTAGGTCTGCTCACTGCAGTGTATTGGAGGATTTTGGCTGTACAGGACATGGATACCTTTTATGTTCTATAGGAAAGTCGTCACATTTATATTGTTGACTTCGCAAAATCCTAGTACAGCGTTTTTTTCTATTTTTTCTCAGTCAAGGCACCCTTTAGAACTGTGCACAATCCTGGGGCACATCGCTCTGAGGTCTCATTCCCACCAGGAGGTGGGTCCAAGCACACGCCTTTTTGCTTTTTCACACATTACACTTTTTTTTTAAATTTTTTTAAAACGTTGTTCCTTGGACCCTACCTCACACTGCCTACGCTCGTCTGCCCGCAGCGGCTTTATCCTGATGGCCACGTGTACCCCAAGCTAGGTGGTGCTTCGACATGCCTCTAGATGTACACACACCCGGCCCATGCTGCCGTTGAGATATCGGACCATTCACCAAACTTTACTACTTTGAGTTTATAAAATTTACCTGGAAACCAAGTGACCCAGCAAGAACATACAACACACTTTTCTTCCAGGGGACTTACCTCCTTAGTCAGCTCGTAGACCAGCTGGTACAGCAGGGGGGTGCAATCCACTCTTAAGGTGTAGTTTCCTAAATAAAGAAAAAAAACACAAATCTATAGGGAAGCAATCTCTTAGAAAGAGAAACTTCAAATGATAGCCACCATTCCGACTCTAAAGCCTCGTATACACAATCCGGGGGAATTGTGTGACGACAGACTGTTTGCCTAAAATCCGACCGTTAGTACGCTCCATTGGACAACTGTTGTCCAACTTTCCACCAACAAACATTGGATGGCAGGCTAGTAAATTTTCGGTGGACAAATGTCTGTTGTCAGGTTTTCCTGTCGTCTGACAAGTCCGTCACACAAAAGTCCAAAGTACAAACATGCATGCTGGGAATCAGTGCTCACCAAACACAACATTAGCAGAATGTGCCCAAAGGGTGGCGCTTAAGAGCTGAAATTCCTCATAGTACGTCACTACGTTTGTGTTTGTTGGCCGACAATTGTGTACCGTTTGTATGCAAGACAAGTTCCTGGCACACTCCCTTCGGACAAAAGTCTGACGCTTTGTTGGCCAACAATCTGATCATGTGTGCGAGGCTTCAGACTAATTGGATAACATGGGTGGTTATAGAAGGTCAACAGGCAGGTAAGAATATATATTTAAACATAGGCATTTTCACAGATCACACTACATGTTTAGGGCACTTGTCAACATTTCATCACTATCTTTCACACCATGAATAAAAATATAGGCAGCCCAGATCACATGACTGGCAGGCATAGGCGTGCACACGGGATGTGCCGGTGTGCCTGGGCACACCCTAATTACCCCCTGTTAGTGTAGCTGCATGTCGGCTGTCCTGAGTTCTCCTGTGAAATGCTGCAAGAGTGTATAGCGATTTCACATCAGATCGCCAGGCTTGTAAGAGCCGCTCAGTGCCATAAACTGTCATGTAATGTCCCTGCTTGCAGAAATTTTCTAGACCCGGTGGTGATGTCGGGGGTGGGTGGGGCTGAACAGCTATCATACACCAGCCAATGGGATAGGGGCTGGGCGGGCTGCTCCATGTATGTGACCCGCCCCCTTTTAAGCAGTTCAATCATTGGCTGGTGTTTGATAGCTGATAGAAAGGGGCAGAGCCACATACACGGAGTGCCCCCCCCCCAGCCCCTGACATCACTGGCTGGTATATGATAGCTGTTCGGCCCCACCCACCCCTGACATCACCGCCGAATTTTGACAGATAGTCTATGCAAGCAGTGACAATACAGGACAGTTTAAAGCACTGAGCAACTCTTACAAGCCTGGCGATCTGCTCAATATGAAACTCTTCCCTCTCCTCTATCAGTGCCAATCAATGCCACTTGTCAGCGCCAACCAATGCCACCAACCATTGCCACCTATCAGTGCCACTTGTCAGTGCCAATGCCACCTATCAATGCTTCCAATCAGTGCCCATCAGAGCTGCCTATCAGTGCCAACCAATGCCACCAATCAGTGCTCATCAGTGTTGCCTATCAGTGCTATTCAATGCCCATCAGTGCTATTCAGTGCTGCCCAGTGCCACCTATCAGCTCCACCAAGCAGTGCCTATCAGTGCCATCAGTGCTGCCAACCAGTGCCATTCAGTACTGCCAACCAGTGCCATTCAGTGCTGCCAACCAGTGCCATTCAGTGCTGCCAACCAGTGCCATTCAGTGCTGCCAACCAGTGCAGCCCATCAGTGGCCATCAGTGCTGCTAGTGCCCATGGGTGCTGCCAATCAGTGGCCATCAGTGCTGCCAATCAGTGGCCATCAGTGCTGCCAATCAGTTACCATCAGTGCTGCCAATCAGTTACCATCAGTGCTGCCAATCAGTTACCATCACTGCTGCTAATCTGTGCCCACCAGTGCTGCCAGTGCCCATCAGTGCTGTCAACCAGTGCAGCCTATCAGTGGCCATCGGTGCTGCCAGTGTCACCTATCAGTGCCCATGAGTGCTGCATATCAGTGCTGCCAATCAGTGCCCATCAGTGCAGCCTATCAGTGGCCATCGGTGCTGCCAGTGTCACCTATCAGTGCCCATGAGTGCAGCATATCAGTGCTGCCAACCAGTGCCCATCAGTGCTGCCACCCAGTGCCAATCAGTGTGGTCAACCAGTGCAGCCTATTAGTGGCCATCGGTGCTGCCAGTGCCCATGAGTGCTGCCTATCAGTGTTGCCAATCAGTTCCCATCAGTGCTGCCAATCCCCATCAGTGCTGACAACCAGTGCAGCCTATCAGTGGCCATCGGTGCTGCCAGTGTCGCCTATCAGTGCCCATGAGTGCCACCAATCAGTGCCCATCAGTGCTGCCAACCAGTGCCAATCAGTGCTGTCAACCAGTGCAGCCTATCAGTGGCCATCGGTGCTGCCAGTGCCCATGAGTGCTGCCTATCAGTGCTGCCAATCAATTCCCATCAGTGCTGCCAATCCCCATGAGTGTTGTCAACCAGTGCAGCCTATCAGTGGCCATCGGTGCTGCCAGTGTCACCTATCAGTGCCCATGAGTGCTGCCAATCAGAGCCCATCAGTGCACTGAGGGCAGGGGTGGGGAGATGAACTCAGCAAACAGGCACATTGTCCAAGGGGGGGTGGCCTGGTTGGGCACAACTGAAATCTGTTGATGTTTATTAAGGCCACATGCCAATCTTTAGTATAATAGGTAATCACCACACTACTATTTACAATAAACTACTGGAGGTAAAAGAAAAAAGAAAAGACCTGCCGCTAATCACTGTTATGTGTTCCCATGCCACAAAAAAAAAAAAAAAAAGTGTAGCGCTAATTTACTAATCAACAACTTAATAATGGTGGGGAAAAAAAACATAAAAAAATTAAGCTCATCTGTAGAGGGGTTTCAACCACCCCTGCTAATTGCAATACAAATTAACTTCAAGTGTAACAACTTTTTTAGTTTGGGAAGTTCGCACCATTATAGCACTTTGTACTTTAAATTTTTTTAGATTGTTACATTTAATTCTATGCATTTTAGTTATTATAATGTGAATTTTTGCACTTGAAGTTAACTTTCCACCACCCTTGCTAAGTACATCTCTTTATGGACTTTGCTTTGTGCACTGGTGCGCAGTCATGTTGGAACAGGAAGGGGCCATCACCAAACTGTTCTCACAAAGTTGGGAGCATGAAATTGTCCAAAATGTCTTGGTATGATGACGCCTTAACAGTTCCCTTCACTGGAACTATGGGGCCAAGCCCAACCCCTGAAAAACAACCCCACTTCATAATCCCCCCCTTCACCAAATGATTTGGACCAATGCACAAAGCAAGGTCCATCAAGACATGGGTGAGTGAGTTTGGGGTGGAAGAACCTGACTGGCCTTCACATTAAAGTGGAGACTGTGAGCCCGGCCTTCTCATCTAACATCAGTGCCTGACCTCACAAATGCGCTTCTGGAAGAATGATCAAACATTCCCATAGACACGCTCCTAAACCTATACACACACATACACACACACACATACACACACACGTGTTTGAGCTTTGGGGTGCACACCCTAATGCAAAAGGCTGCATACACCTATGCTCCCCGGTATAACTGTAGACTTGGATGGAAAGGAAGTCCAGAGAAATGTGACTTTCAAAATCTGGTACATGGATCTTTATTAAAAATTAGTAACGTACATCAAGCCAAAGTGTGTGATTCGGGGGGGGGGGGGGGGATGTACTCCACCTTCTTCAGGGCTGTTGTAGCGTTCTATTTGGTGGGAACAATTCCTGAATTGCAGGATGCTGGCTTTTGTTGTATAGGCAGCAATGTATGACGGGAGTAGAAAAAGGAAGTTCAATAGCCAGTAGCCAATAGCTACCCTTGCGTCGTTTTTGGTCCGTCGGAACAGCAGAAAACAGACAAACGGTTTTCCTGATAGGAATTGATTTAAAACAGGTTCTATTTCTAGGTCCGTCAGAATTTTCGGAAAGAAAAGTCCACTGAAGCCTACACATGATCAGAATATGAAATTATTCCGTCTAACTTTTTCTGCCGGAAAGTCCAACCATGCGTACACGGCATAAATGTTCGTAACACTTGGGTGCCTCGACAGGCTGCCAACAGTAGGGCAGGATGGTGTGCCTGTGCCCTTTGCCTGCACCTAAACTCCAGATCCTCATGCATAAAGGCTAGACAGCCAGTGTTTATGGGGGCAACACGCACACCATTAACTGGTTCCCGACCGATGCGAGCCAATGTATGTCGGTAGAATGGCACGGTTGGGCGCACCGCCGGTGGCACGGCGCTGGGCGGGATCTCCGTGAGTCGGGTCGTGGGTCCCGCAGACTCCTTCGCTGCGGGGATACCCCCGATCCCCTCACAGAGAGGAAGAACAGGGAGATGCTAATGTAAACAAGCATCTCCCCGTTTTGCCTAGTGACAGTGTCACTGATCTCTGCTCCCTGTGATTGAGAGCTATGATCAGTGATGTGTCACATGTAGCCATGCCCCCCCCCACAGGACACACTTAACCCTCACACTGCCCCCCCCCCCAGTGGTTAACCTCTTCACTGCCAGTGTCATTTACACAGGAATCAGTCATTTGTATAGCACTGATTGATGTATAA
Organism: Lithobates pipiens; assembly: GCF_037356315.1. Classification (NCBI taxonomy): domain Eukaryota; kingdom Metazoa; phylum Chordata; class Amphibia; order Anura; family Ranidae; genus Lithobates; species Lithobates pipiens. Next base: position 14,587,599 of record NW_027507755.1, read on the forward strand.
ATGACAATGGTCCCAAAAATGTGTCAAAATTGCCCAATGTGTCCGCCATAATGTCACAGTCACAATAAAAATCGCTGATTGCCGCCATTACTAGTAAAAAAAAATTATTAATAAAAATACCACAAAACTCCCTTATTTTGTAAACGCTATAACTTTTGCGCAAATCAATCAACCGCTTATTGAGATTTTTAACAAAAATATGTAGAAGAATACGTATCGGCCTAAACTGAGGAAAAAAACTTTTTTTTTTTTTTTTTTTGGGGGATATTTATTATAGCAAAATGTAAAAAATATAAAAAATAAAGCTTTTTTTTCAAAATTGCCGCTCTTTTTTTGTTTATAGCGCAAAAAATAAAAACCACAGGGGTGATCAAATAGCACCAAAAGAAAGCTCTATTTGTGGGAAAAAAAGACATTCATTTTGTTTGGGAGCCACGTCGCACGACCGAGCAATTGTCAGTTAAAGCGACGCAGTGCCGAATCGCAAAAAGTGCTCTGGTCAGGAAAGGGGTAAAATCTTCTGGGGCTAAAGCGGTTAAGATCCCCTTAAAGTGACCGTGTTAGTAAAATCGCCTGTATAGCATTGCATATCTGATAAAATAAGAGTCACTACACTAAAAGTGGATGTTGAAATTACAGCTCTTTGCTGCTCACGCCGGCAAAAAGCAAAGTGATGGCATTTCAACAAACAGGCTTGTATGCAACTCAAAATGATTCTGCACTGTTAGTGTCACTTTTTGTTTTTTGGAGGAAAAAAAAAAAAAGGAAGCGGTATAGAAACTCACATGTGGCAAGTGGACCTTCAGAACACACATGTACAGGTGGTTTTAGTCGAAGTGCATGTGTTTGAATTACATTTTTTCATAAAATGGTGAGGCAATGACTGGTTTGTTGTCCAGATATGAAGTAACAAACACTCATGTGGCTTGGAAGTCTAGGTTGGATGTTATAAAAAAGGAGAAGCCAGAAATATACAAATTAAGTGAATGCTGCATTTTAATGTTCGCGGAGCTTGGACTATCCTGGACCCACATTGACCAAAGAGCCAAATGCTACTCATTCCTTGTTCCTCCTCTAGAATTCTCAAAGCCTCAGCTGGTTGGAGGTTAGTAAATGCTTCATCACAATGCAAAGATACTTGGGCAAATATAAAAAAAAAAAACAGGTATACATTCTACAACTTAACAACGCATACTAAAACGGGACATACAAATCTCACCTTCTATGGAAGAGTCTGAATTTATGTAGGCCACTCCTCTCTCCTGGAGAATTTTAGCATTTTCCTTAAAGAAATATTTAAAAGAGAAGATAAAGTAAGATTGTTTTATTAAACATCAGGAACTGGAAATCTATACAATTAAAATATTTTCATGAAAAAAATAAAAATGTAAAATCCAAAGTCAACATATTTGTGTAGTTTTGAACAGTGTAGAAATTGGTTAAAACCCCAGTGTGGATTTTGTCTCTCCAAATGGGAAGATTTCCCATGACTAGGTGTCCTGCAGACATTATATATATATATATATATATATATATATATATAAAATAAATCAACAAGCCATATACCAAGGAGCTAAACCTAGCACAAGGGGGTGGGAGCAGCATAATTATCTCACTGCACACTACATCCGCCATGTTACTGAAGTCCAAACCAGTAACATGGCGGACGTAGTGTGCAGGGAGATGATCCTGCTGCTCCCATCTCTTTGTGCAAAAAATGTATTCCAAAATATAAAAGGCGCCAACCCTATGTAAATACGTGTGACAGCTGCCCCTTTGAGTGTGAATAACAATAATAAAGCATACTAAAAATGTAAAGTAGGCGCTAAACTACATGCATCCTAAAATTGGCATGTGCTAAGTAATAAAGCGTACACCCACTGTGATAATCACTATTGTGCAATGCCAAAAAAAAAAGTAAGTAATATTTTTTACTTTTGCTATAATAAATATAAAATGATATATATAAAATGAGATATATATATATATATATATATATATATATATATATATATATATATATATATAATTTAATATACACACACACAAAACAAATTTCTTTCTCGGTTTAGGCTGGTATGTATTCTTCTACATATAAAAACTAAAAAAATCCACAAAGATGCTGTGAAAAAAATCCCAAATATTAATACCATTGTTCTATCAGTGATAGGTTAGTGCATATACATATCAAAGATGAAAAGTGCTGTAAAAATATGCACGTTCAAGTCCTTATTCAACTTTGACCATTTCCAAATCCTTGTACATTAAATGATTCCAATCCACCGTGCCTCTTTATATGATTCCAAGAGAAAAAGTGCTCCATCGCCAATAATACAAATGTTCACTCACCAGAGCCCAAAGGCCCATTGGACCACAAAGCGTGTGTAATGATATTATTACAATCTCCCAGCATGGGGTTCCAAGTTTTCTCCTTCCCCTCAGCAGGATATACACCGATCACACCAAAAAGAAGATAAACCCGTTGACCGTGCAACAGTTTTATTAAAAACATTTCAGTTTAAAAGCAATCCCCAAATATATGCGCTTACATGTCAGGGTGCCCAGAACGCCAGCTCGACCAGCATAAACGTTTTAGTTCAAAGGATAATATCCAACACACTGCCGTTACAATGGTACAGACAGAGGCGCCGTCTGTCTCACCAAATTCCAGCGTGCGTCTCACTGCTCAAAACGGAAGTGACGTCACATGAGGTCCACGGGAATAGCAATGGCAATCCAACCTCTGCGCATTTCGCTGTATAGCTTCATCAGGAATGTATATCCTGCTGAGGGGAAGGAGCCTCTGAGTTGGAAAGGAGAAAACTTGGAACCCCATGCTGGGAGATTGTAATAATGTCATTACACACACTTTGTGGTCCAGCGGGCCTTTGGGCTATGGTGAGTGAGCATTTGCATTATTTATGGTGGAGTATATTTTCTCTTTTAATCATAAAGATTCACGGTGGATTGGAATCAATTAAAGTGCAAGGATTTGGAAATTATCACAGTTGAATAAGGACTTGAACCTGCATATTTTTACAGCACTTTTCATCTTTGATATGTATATGCACTAAGCTATCACTGATAGAACATTGGTATTAATATTTGGGATTTTTTTTCACAGTATCTTTGTGAAATTTGTTTGTTTTTGGCATTGCACAATAGTGATTATTACATTATTTACATTTTTTATTATATTATTAACATTATACCTGCTGGTCGGGTAGTTTGTGAGTGCACCTCAGACAAGAGACCCACTGTTTAGATACTGTATGCTTTTCATCTACTCTTTACTTTACTCCTACTTCTGGACCTTTCGGCTGCCTTTGATGCAGTTGACCAACCCCTTCTGCTCCACTCCTTTGGTCTCACTGACTGTGCTCTTTGTTGGCTCTCATTCTACTGATCCCACCACACCTTCGGAGTTGGTTTACTAACATATCAGTCTGGATGTCACACCACTTCCTCAAACTCAACCTGTCCAAAACCGAGCTCATCATTTTTCCTCCCCTATGTGCCTCTCCCCCTGACTTCTCTGTCAAGATCAATGGCACAACCATCCACCCATCCCCACATGCCAGGGTGCTAGGTGTAGTCCTGGACTCAACTCTTTTTGGCACCACATTCAATCACTTTCCAAATCTTGCTGCCTCAAACCTCCTCTCACCTACTACAACTCCCTTCTCATTGACTTAACTTTAAATACACTATCCCCACTTCAGTACATGAATGCTGCTGGCAGACTCCTCCATCTTACAAACCGCTCATTGTCTGCTACTTCTCTCTTCCATTCCTCTCCATTGGCTTTCACTCACACAATGCATTAAATTCAAAATAATAACAACTTACAAAGCCATCCACAACTCGGCGCCCAGCTACATCACTAACCTAGTTTCAAAATGCCAACCAAATTGCCCTTGTCACCTCCCCCCATGTTCACCTCTAGGCCTTCCCCCAAGCCTCTCCCATCCTTTGGAATTTCCCTACCCCAATCTGTCCGACTATCTCCAACTCTATCCACTTTTAGACAGTCCCTGAAAACTTCTCTTCAGAGAAGCCTATTGTGCCATCACCCAACAACTGTATTTTTATTTTCTTCATCAGTACATCTCCTACAGTTGTTACCTTTTGTATCACTTGACCCTCTCTTCTAGGTTGTAAGCTCTAATGAGCAGGGCCCCCATCCGATTCCTCCTGTATCGAATCCTGTATATTAATAATAATCCACTGCACATTGTGGAAACCCTTTAGGATTGCTGGTTTTATGTGGATACCATTTATTCAATGTGGACTTTAACTTCTTATTGACTCAATAAAGTGACCATTGGATTTTGTAAGTGATTGCCACATTAATTCAACACCAGTGAGTGTTTAATGCTTGGGCATGGAGATGGGTATTATGTGTGGCATTGGAATTAGTCCATAGTTGGCACTCACAGCCAATTAATTTACAAAGACGTCAGTACCATCATCTCGGTTGTTTATTAGGACACCACATAAACACTCAATGTCCTTGTACTGTGTTTTGTGTGTAAACATTTTTAATAATGTGGCTACTGAGGGGCCAGTTCGGGCCACAAGAACAGGGCCAGAATAGGTGGTGCTTCCATAACCTTCAGGAGCCATTTAAGCTCACTGTACCCTTGAAAACTAGGAAAAACTAAAGCTGAACGTTGTTTTAATATTTCTCAATAGCCAAAATGTTTTTAAACCTCTGTTTGCACTAAATGCCTTTACAAACCCAGATATTAATTTGTTAATGCAGAAGTGACACCATCACTGTGCTGCAGATCTCATATCAGGTAATCTTTGCAGTGCCTTTTAGAAGCCCAGGCAATGGCTTAGTTTGAACCGCCAGTGTGCCATACTCCACATGCACTGGGAAGCTCCATAGGCTTCTATCTGCTGCCTGTATATCTTAGCACTTTAGACTTTTTGCACCAGCTTGACATCCTGTAGTAATGTACGAGTTATTAGAAGTAACTACAGCCGCCAGAGGGGAATCTTTTTTTTTTTTTTCCTTTACACCTGGAAGAGTTTTCACTTGCAGCCGATGAGTATCAGACCCGCGCTGGAAAGCAGAGATGTACTGGGGAGCAGACATGCAATGGGATATCCTGTAAAAGTGATGCTGTGACTTGCCTCATGAGTGTAAGAGGTTTGCCTTGTACTTCTAAGAAGAAAAAAAAATTCTCCCTAGAATAAGTGAGAATGCCAAAAAGTGAGCAGGTGTGAAAGTGAACATAGGGCAGGACTGGCAAGAGCCACATTCTGAGCAGTGATGGTCTCTACCCCCTTACACAAATCTAGGACCTCCATACTAAGATGGAGGCATGGAAAACCTATGACCTCTGGGCTGAGCAGCTTGTAAAGCTGAAACCAAGAAATCAGAGGTCCTAATCTCATGCCTGCACCAAAGTTGGCAAACCTACATTGGGAAGATAAGGTTTTGCATGGGTGCATGCATCTACTGTAGTAAACTTGCAATTTCAGCGTGCTTGTATTCAATTTAGTTCTGCTTTAAGGCAGCCCAGGGTATAGTGATAAGGAGATGGTAATAGTAATCCATAGTAATCAATTTAATTTCATTTTAATTTAAATTGTAATAAGAATTCTGAGTGCTATGAGAAAACACTTTGCTACAATCAACACCACTTGATCTCACCTCTGCCCACTCTGTTGATCCCAGAAGTCCAAACTCTTCTGCATCCCAACTTGCAAAAATAATTGTTCTTCTGGGCCTCCAACCTGGAAAAAACAAGATGTTCTTTAGCTGTGGACAAGACTGCATTCTTCACTGCTTAGAGACATGCTGGTATGTTAATTGGCTTATGTCTAAAATCAGGCCTAGTATGTGTGGGCCTAAAAATCCCAACTGGATCCTCCCAAGTAAAGCCTGGTGATACTCAAGTCACTAATGCCGCCCTGGTACTCTTTTCAAGCATGAAGCCACAGTAAATGTGAAGTTGCAGGGTCTGAAGTGGATGGATAGGTGGGATGAAATAATAAAACAAATGCTAGGAGACCTTATCTTTTTCGCTGCCAGATGGAACAGGGCAGAGTGGGGCTGTATACATTATATTAATTGAGGGGCAGTACCAAACCTCAAAACTTAGAACTTGTAATAACTTATCTCCCCCCTCCCCGTCTGGTCACCTCTGAACATTTACTAAGCAAGAGAAGTATAGAGGAATTGGCCTACAGGAGTTGGCGAGAGGATTCAGAGTTACTATGGTCCGAGAAACATGAAACCATCTTTCCATACTCTCGTTGAATGATTTTTACAATTAAAAATAGAAACACTGCAAATAAATGTAGACTACATGCTACCAGCAGTAGTGCATTCTTGCAATGGTCTTCAATTGAAAAAAAACTATCACAATGCAAGAAGAGTCATTATTTATGTGCACCATGACGTCTAAATACAGATCTGGGGTGAAAATTGAAAAAGCAAGAATTAAACCAAAAAAAAAAAAATGTAAAAAATTGATTATTGGGCATGGAAATAGGCAATCAATAGTTGGATAAAAAAACAAATGGAGATGCTAAAGTCCTTGTTATGATCAGAAATACGCTTCTGGGCCCCCCCCCCCCCAAGGACTCCTGTGACATCTATCTTGTTGTAATGTTGTGATGGAGCAGGCTGAGACTTGGGCAAAGTGGTATGTGTCTCATGCTTCAAGGTGTCCTGCTCTCCTTATTAGTATTAAAGAAGTGAGCCCAAGCTCTGAGTGCACCTCCATTTTACATTGTCTGGAAAGGACTAATACTGACATATAATCACACACACAGGTTGGACTTGATGGACTTGTGTCTTTTTTTCAACCTCACCTACTAAGCATCTATGAGTTAAACAAAAAAACATAAAAAAAACAAAAAAAAAAACAAACACACTACGGTCTTACCTTGAGGGAAAAAAAAAAAAAAAAAAACTGCTGCAATTGGTGTGACCTTCAACCTATAGTATACAGCCTAGATCACACGCTCTTGGGCTACCAAATCATTGCAGTAGAGGGTCTATTTCTTTTTAATCAGACAGAGGCCGTTATTGATTTGAAGTGAGCTTGGCGGCTCAGCAATGAAAGACACATTACAGCAGTACTAAACAATGTACAGCCTGCATATAAAATGAGCAAATAGAATAGTTACCTTACAAATATTATGAAAAGGATGGGAGGTGCCAAGTTTGGTCTGGAGTGGGGTTGACCCACATCACAAAAAATCTATGTATAGGGAATGGATTCCTCTTGGGGGACTTTTTAGGGAAACAACCAACAACACAAACACGAGTGGTTGTTTTCCCTAAAAAGTCCCCCGAGAGGAATCAATTCCCTATACCGTACAAATATTAGTACAAAGTATACAAAGAAACAGTATTTCAATACATTACCACAATATAATCAGTAAAGTTGCGCATGCAGTAACTAACTTTTTTTTGGGTTTATAACTTTGATGTATAAAGTCTTTTTTTTTTGAAAAACAAAAAAAAAAGCACGTTTAATAAATCTCAAAAAAGATTCCCAGAACACTATGGGATTTCTAATTCAAGAAAACACAGCTGTTATGGTCTTTCAGGCACCCAGTCCCTTATTGAAACCACAGATAAAAGCATTTGGAGAAGAGGGGGGTGGGGAGGAGTCACTGCTTTGACTCATTTACTCATGTGTAAATGTCAGCTTGAGCTACTGAGCCCTGTAAATAGTTTTTTTTTTAACAAAAGGAATAAAGGATTTGCAGAAAAGTATGTAAAAGTAGCCTGCTGGTTACATAGAAAAATACTAAATATTTATATGCAGCTATCAAGGCATACTAACTCTATGTAAACCGCATTTTCTATAGAATACAGTGGTGTGAAAAAGTGTTTGCCCCCTTCCTCATTTCCTGTTCCTTTGCATGTTTGTCACACTTAAGTGTTTCGGAACATCAAACCAATTTAAACAATAGTCAAGGACAACAAAAGTAAACACAAAATGCAATTTGTAAATGAAGGTGTTTATTATTAAAGGTGAAAAAAAATCCAAACCATCATGGCCCTGTGTGAAAAAGTGATTGCCCCCTAAACCTAATAACTGGTTGGGCCACCCTTAGCAGCAACAACTGCAACCAAGCGGTTGCGATAACGTGCAATGAGGCTTTTACAGCGTCCTGGAGGAATTTTGGCCCACTCATCTTTGCAGAATTGTCCTAATTCAGTTACATTAGAGGGTTTTCGAGCATGAACGGCCTTTTTAAGGTCATACCACAACATCTCAATAGGATTCAGGTCAGGACTTTGGCTAGGCCACTCCAAAGTCTTCATTTTGTTTTTCTTCAGCCATTCGGTGGTGGACTTGCTGGTGTGTTTAGGATCATTGTCCTGCTGCAGAACCCAAGTTCGTTTCAGCTTGAGTACACGAACAGATGGTCGGACATTCTCCTTCAGGATCTCTTGGTAGACAGCAGAATTCATAGTTCCTTTTATCACGGCAAGTCTTCCAGGTCCTGAAGCAGCAAAACAGCCCCAGACCATCACACTACCACCACCATATTTTACTGTTGGTATAATGTTCTTTTTATGAAATGCAGTGTTCCTTCTACGCCAGATATACTTGGACACACACCTTCCAAAGAGTTCAACTTTTGTCTCATCGGTCCACAGAATGTTGTCCCAAAAGTCTTGGGGATCATCAAGATGTGTTGTAGAGAAATTGAGACGAGCTTTGCTGTTCTTTTTGCTCAGCAGTGGTTTTCTCCTTGGAACTCTGCCATGCAGGCCATTTTTGCCCAGTCTTTTCCTGATGGTGGAGGCATGAACGCTGACCTTAACTGAGGCAAGTGAGGCCTGCAGTTCCTTGGACGTTGTTGTGGGGTCTTTTGTGACCTTTTGGATGAGTCGTCGCTGCGCTCTTGGGGTAATTTTGGGCGGCCGGCCACTCCTGGGAAGGTTCACCACTGTTCCATGTCTTCGCCATTTGTGGATAATGGCTCTCACTGTGGTTCGCTGGATTCCCAAAGCTTTGGAAATGGCTTTATAACCCTTTCCAGACTGATAGATCTCAATTACTTTCTTTCTCAATTGTTCCTGAATTTCTTTGGGTCTCGGCATGATGTGTAGCTTTTAAGGATCTTCTGGTGGACCTTACTGTGTCAAGCAGCTCCTATTTAAGTGATGCCTTGATTGTGAACAGGTGTGGCAATAATCAGGCCTGGGTGTGGCTAGAGAAATTGAACTCAGGTGTGGACAACCACAGTTATAGTATGTTTTAACAAGGGGGGCAATCACTTTTTCACACAGGGCCATGATGGTTTGGATTTTTTTTCACCTTTAATAATAAACACCTTCATTTACAAATTGCATTTTGTGTTGACTTGTGTTGTCCTTGACTATTGTTTAAATTGGTTTGATGTTCCGAAACACTTAAGTGTGACAAACATGCAAAGGAACAGGAAATGAGGAAGGGGGCAAACACTTTTTCACACCACTGTACTTAAGGGAAAAAACACCAGTGAATTCAGTTATCTGCCTGTGGTTCAGTTTTAAAGGATAAGCACTGTTATCAAAATGTTTACCGTTTTGAATGTAGCACCCTGCTGTTTAGGCAGGGTTGCTATTAAATTTATTTGCCAAGTGAAGGCGGCCAATTGATAGGTCAATTGATTTCACCCCAGTTTTGGAATAGCTGCACTTCTCTCTTCTGTCACTAGATGGCCAGTTATCTGGTGACCTTAAATAAGACAAGGGCATTGCAAGGACAGATTAGGGATGAATGGGGTGTCTCAGCCAATGGGCAGATATTTTCTTGAGTCCCTTGGCCTGCTGGGAGAGCCCAAGTTGAATACCTTTATCATTAGTAACAGCTACAAGATTGTTGCCATAGGATACAGCAGTCCTACCTATACAAAAGTGGTGTCCGGCTGGTGGCGTTCACCTGTATAGCTGTCCACCTGTAGAAGTCTCAGAGTCTGCCAATTAACATTGCATCTACCTAAGGGTGTCTTGGACCTAATCCTCTCCCCCACAGTTCTATTTAAGAGACAATAAATCTCTTTGCATTCAAAAAGTGTCTGACGCCCACCTGTTCATCTTGCATTACACCCACATTGTATTGTAACCCACTCTACACAGAAGCATGTCAGCTGTCCTTAACTCCTGAGGTCACCATTGGTCTTCAGGGGCCCTGGGACTTTGCTACATGAATGTCATGTAATTCAAGCATTATGTGTAATTATAACACTACTTTTATCATAGTCTTCCATTACAAGTGTTTCCTACATGATAGGTTCCCTTTAATATTTCCAAAGTTTCCATGTAGTGTTCAATTACAGAAAAAGTGTTCTATGTTCTTGTTTATACAGCAATATGTTTTGCCATTGTACAAGATTAGAATTATGTGTTACCTTCAAGGAATACATAACACAGAAATGTATCAACTGGGTGGATTTAATATCAGTCTGTAGGGCAATAAAAGCAATAATTAAACCCCAATTATACTATTCAGGAATTATCCACTGATCTCACTAGAGTAAAAGTAAATTGGTTGCTATTAATCCGTTCCATTGACAAAATCTTATTATGTAGGTCCATGGCCATCATTAGAAATAACTGGGCCCCAAACAGCGTACCTGACAGGGCCCCCGTCTGACAGTCCCTGCCTTTAAATACCTTATTGTACTTGCCCAGTAATCCCACCAGTCACAGCTCCAACCAAGAAAACAATATCTCTCTGACTTCAATAGTTAATAGGTTCAAGGGACATATCACAAGGGGGCTGGGGATAGAGAGGGGACCATTTAATCATTTATGAGATCAGTAAAGTAGTCCTCCATGCATGGCTCCCAACAAATAAAAGGTCCTATCTGCTCTAGTGGATTAATATACAAGAGTTTGAAACTCAAATCAAATTGTCTGGAGCAATGGCACGAAAATTACGCCACCTACTCCCAGAAATGAATAAATAGTCCACTCCCCCGTCACCCATTTAATCACTGGTAGTCATAGCCAGTGGAATTATAGTGCATGTGCCCAAAAGATGTTAAACTCCCCATCTCTAACTTGGGGCCCCTGCTAAACTGATGGGTCCTGGAACAGGAGGGCTGGCTCTACCCTACCCCTCCCAATCGGCAGCCCTGCGTACGACCAACTAGGGGATTGCCACAGACAATTACCCCTATTCATACAAAAATTACTGGGGCCTTTCAGATTGCACTGCACCAAAAACACATTGGTACTGCTGTTCCATGTGATTTAGTGGCACTGCGTTTGAAAATTTGGGGTACCATTAACAGTTAATGGCACCCATGAGCATCACGCAAGGGCAGAGTGCAGGAACCACACACAGAATGTTTGTCACCACGTTTCAGTGCAAACAAGTCAGATTGGAACAAAAAATTATCTTCCACACATACTGCCCAAAGCCAAGAAAGTAGAATGGATACATGGCAAGCGGGGGCCCCACACACGTGAGATGCCAAAGTACTTCAGGAATCCATGATCCATGGATCATGTCAATCAAGGGTGGGCTGACTTTGGGGACTCATGGGTCACCATTAACAAGCTGCAAAAGACATGGAAGTCCTTGTCTATTGCAATTGATTGGGTATTCTTTGCAAAGTGAAATTTCACCTCATTCACCAAGCTAAGAGAAGTTTCCTTTTCCTCATTGCAGAATAGATTAAATATGTTTAAACAAACTTTTTGGTTAATATAAAATTAAAATCCAAGTCAAACAAAACTATGTTATGGAGACTCTACCTTCTTTTACTTTTTTTCCAAAGCTTCTCGCAACTTCCTGCAGTACAGCTGCTCCGGTAGTTGGATCTATTCCACCAAACACCCAGGAATCTCGATGGCCTCCCAAAATTATGTAACGATCTAAAGAAACGTAAAAGGACAAAAAATGAAAAAAAGCATCGAGTGGTGTCTGGCGAAAGCCAGTTTACAGGAAATACCATTTCTTGGATGGACTTAAGTGTAGTCATGTACAATCTAACCATGTTTACGTGATATTTCTCACTATACAAAAATATATGTCAGTATGACTAGTCCAGTGGTAGTCAACTTACCTAATATAGGCTTCAGGTGCAGCCCCTGATATGACCAACGGGCTGCATATAATATTCAGTCAACTTACAGAAAGCTGACAAAGACTGGGCACATGTATTAGCCATTGCTGGAAAAAAAGGAGACACTTCCTGAATCAGGAAAATGTTGCACTGTGACCACTAAAATTGAATCTGATGATTATTGGAAATAATAATATTGGACAAAATTTGTTATGGCCAGGCATTTGCTTGTGGCATGGAACAGCGTATTTCTTTTAATGAGCCCTCCAAGCAGTAGCGTTGCTAGGGGGTGGCTACTGGGGCTATAGCCCAGAATCTAGGGCCCATAGCCCAGAGTCTCTTACCTAGGGTTGGCTCTGGGCTCCATCTGCTCAGCTGGTGGTCGGGGGGGTGAACATAATTAGTTAATGTTATCAGGCACAAGTTCCTATCTATACTCAGCAGTTGCGACAATTTAATCATTGTCCTGACATCCACTTCTATAACAATCTGCCGGGCAATGTAATTGGCGGGAATCACAGCACAAGGATTACTCTGCCTGAGCCCGAAAATCAAATAGTCCCGGTGGAGTTTGATATAGAAGTGGATGTCACTACGATTATTAAATTGCGAAAACTGCTGAATATAGATAAGAGCTTGTGCCTGATAACATTAACTAGTCATGTTCCTCCCCAAGCCACCAGCTGAGCAGATGGAGCCCAGTTGAAAATCTGCATCACTACAAGCGGTAAGCACTTAAACTGAGGGGTTAAACAGCCCTGTTGCTTCCCCTGGCCCCCAGCTGAGCAGAAGTTTTTTTTTCATAATTGCTGCAGACAAGGGGGGGGGGGACGCTCTGGGGACCCTGATGAAGGGGGGGTTGGCACACTCTGGGGTCCGACCCTGATGAAGGGGAGGGGGCACGCTCTGGGGACCGACCCTGATGAAGGGTCTCTCTTGGGACCAGGGCTTGTCTTCTCAGGGAATAGGTGCAGGAACTGCCCTCTTCCGAGTAAGCCTTCGTCTCTGGCCACCAACCCAACTTTAAGCACCATCTCTTGATTCCACCCCTCTACCCACCTCCCAGTACAGCACCATCCAGAGAATACAGAACCAAGTATTTTGTGTTGAAAACAAGAAAGATAGTAGATCCTTTGCAATGAGCAACAACATCCCCCCCCTCCAGCAACAATAGATCCCCCACACAATAAAATACTTTCCCCCCAGCAACAATGGACCCCCCCCCCAAACAACAAAAGACTTTCCCCCAGAAACAATGGCCCTGCAGCAAATCAAAATACCACCCCAGCAACAATAGGCCCTTCAGCAGCCAGCAACAATATACCTCTCCCTCAACAGTAGATCCCACCCAGCAACAATTGACCCCCCAGCAAAATAAAACACCCCCCACCCCCCCCTCCACCAGCAACACTAAAACTTACCCAGCAACAATAGACCCCCACCAGGGACAATAGATACCCCGGCAGCCAGCATCAATAGACCCTCCGACACCCACTTGCCATTATATACATTCAGTGCTGGAGGTGCCAGAACTGCGTTCCAGCTGAAAAAAAGCCCCGCTTGGGACCCTGATGTAATATATACACACACACACACACACACACATATATATATACATATAAACACACATTATATACATGTGTATGCCTGCCCAAGCATATGACTTTCTTTACTTCGCTGCCATGGGCTCTAGCCCCAGACCTTTTGTAGACCTAGCAACTAGTGATGGACGAACTTCCGACGGGACGTTTCGCGAACGCGAACCACGAACGTGACCCCCATTGACTTTAATGGCAGGTGAACCTTAAAAACCTCCAGGTCATATTTTCAGCCACAAAATACTTACTAGCTGTGCACACATAGTCCCACAACATGGACACTGACATAAAAGTATTAAGTGAATCTGGGATCGACAACGACAAGCATTCTTTTTTTATCTGTGAAATTTTGACAATTCAGGAGATGATCAGTGCCACAGTCAGGGCAGCGCAGTCCTGTTCCAGTGTCCCAGTGTGCCAACCTGTGCTTAAGCCCCTCCCTCTGCCCGGCCCTTACCCCCACCTATGCAGGGCTCCACTGCGGTGGTCCGGAGGTGTCAGTCCAGTGCTGATCCTCAGCCATGGTGCTGGCACTGCCTGCTGATTGGCTTCTCCGCTGCTATCTCCCTCACTGTCTGAAACCAGCACCATGATAGAGACTGAGCACTGACACCAGCACCGAGATAGAGAGCACTGACACCAGCACCGTGATAGAGAGCACTGAGACCACACCAGCACAGCGATAGAGAGCACTGAGACCACACCAGCACCGAGATAGAGAGAGCACTGACACCAGCACCGTGATAGAGAGAGAGCACTGACACCAGCACAGAGATAGAGAGAGAGCACTGACACCAGCACCGAGATAGAGAGAGAGCACTGACACCACACCAGCACGGAGATAGAGAGAGAGAGCACTGACACAACACCAGCACCGAGATAGAGAGAGCACTGACACCAGCACTGAGATATAGAGAGAGCACTGACACCAGCACCGTGATAGAGAGCACTGACACCAGCACCATGATAGAGAGCACTGACACCACACCAGCACCGAGATAGAGAGCACTGACACCAGCACCGAGATAGAGCACTGACACCAGCACCGAGATAGAGCACTGACACCAGCACCGAGATAGAGAGAGAGCACTAACACCAGCACCGAGATAGAGAACACTGACACCAGCAACTTGCTGCGGGACCCAAAAATATGACACCGCTTAACCTCTTCAAACAGGAGGGTATGGGCATATAGTACGGTGTGCTTTTTTTGTACAAGGAAGTGAGCCAAAGGTAGAAAAAAGGTCTGTGTGCTAGATTATATAAATTGTTTAAAGAGTTATGCATATACATGGTCTATGGTCACATGTGTTGAATTCCTCCGAGATCCATGCCTCATTCATTTTTATAAATGTGAGGTAGTCAACACTGTCGTGAGCTAGGCGAGTGCGCTCATCGGTCAAGATCTCCCCTGCTGCGCTGAACGTCCTTTCGGACAGGACACTGGATGAGGGGCAAGCCAACAGTTCCATTGCAAATTGGGCAAACTCTGGCCAGAGGTCAAGCCTACCCACCCAGTAGTCCGGGGGTTCATCACTTCTCAGAGCGTCCACATCGGCCGTTAACCTGATGTAGTCGGACACCTGTCAGTTTAGGCGTTTGCTGATGCTGGATCCGGATGAAACCTGTCGATGTGTCGGCTGAAAGAATGACCTCATATCAGCAGTGACCAACACATATTCAAACCGCCCTCTTCTTGCAGGAGCGGTTGGATTGGTACCCACAACTCTTTCTCTGGGAGTGGGAATTCCTCTGCCAGCACACCCAAAAGCAGAATGCAGCATTTCTCTAAGCAAGGCCTGGAAGTGCTCCATTCTGACAGCCCTCTGTGATGGTGGTAACATTTCTGCCATTTTGTGTTTGTACCAGGGGTCTAAGTACGTTGCCACCCAGTACTGGTCCTTGACCTTTATGCTTTTTATACAGGGGTCCCTGTTAAAACACTGGAGCATGAAGGCCCCCATTTGCACTAAACTGGAAGCGGTGTGGTGGCCTGGCTCCTGCTCATCATCCAGGATAATGTCGTCCTCTTTATTCTCCTCTCCCCATCCACGCACAACAACAGGGATCCCAGAAAGGTTTAAAGCATGCTCTTCTTGCTCCTCCTCATCCGCCCCGGCACCATCCTCCTCTGACTCCTCTTCAGACTCCTGTTGTTGACTTGTCTCAGATAGAGTAGCTAGCCTGGGAATTCATCCAGCATTGCGGCTTCCTCATCTTCCTGCTCCTCCACAGCTTGATCAATGACGCAATGCACGCTCCATAAAGAAGGCATAAGGCACGATGTCACTAATGGCACCATAGCTGTGACTGACCAGTTTGGTGATCTCATCAAATGGCCGCAGAAGTCTGCATGCATCGCACATGAGCAGCCACTGGCACAGTGAAAAAAAACCAAGCTCCCCAGAACCTGTTCTGCCGCAGAGTTCGTACAGGTAGTCGTTAACTGCACATTTCTGCTGGACCAGCCCATCAAGCATATAGAAGGTTGAGTTCCATCGCGTCGGGCAATGGCAAATAAGACGTCTGACCGGCAGATTGTGTCGCCGCTGAATGTCAGCAAGGTGAGCCATGGCCGTGTATGATCTTCTGAAATGGGCCGAGATTTTCTTTGCCTGCCGCAAGATGTCCTGGACCCCAGGATATTTGACAACGAATCGCTGCACAACCAAGTTTAAGACGTGTGCCATGCATGGTAGGTGTGTAATGTTGCCTTGTTTCAATGCGCTAAGCAGATTGGCACCGTTGTCACACACCACTTTACCAACTGTCAAATTGAGCGGTGTTAGCCACTGATCTGCCTGTGAACGCAAAGCTGAAAGGAGTGCAGGGCCAGTGTGGCTCTTGGTTTCCAGGCACAACAAACGCAGCACAGCATGGTAACGTCTCACCTGGCATGTCGAATAGGTTCTGGGGATCTTGGGCGGCGCAGCGAAAGAGACGCTAGCAGTGGAAAAGGAGGAGTCAGCCAAGGAGGAGAGGGAGGATGGAGTAGGAGGAGAAGAAGAGGCAGGCCTGCATGCAATCCGTGGCGGTAAAACCAAATCTACACAGGTGCCATAGGTTACATGCTTAACGGCCGTCAGAAGGTTCACCCAGTGGGCAGTAAAAGTTCTATACCTTCCCTGCCCGTGTTTGCTAGACCACGTGTCTGTGGTCAGATGTATCTTGGCACCGACACTGTGTGCCAGAGATACATTCACTTGCCGCTGAACATGGCCATATAGCTCTGGGATGCCCTTCTCTGAGAAATACTTCCTTCCTGGGACCTTCCATTGTGGTGTTCCAATGGCCACAAATTTTTGAAAGGCCTCCGAGTCCACCAGTTTATATGGCAGTAGTTGGCGGGCCATCAGTTCTGACAAGCCAGCGGTCAACCGTTGGGCAAGAGGGTTATCCAGTGTCATCATTTTTTTTACGCTCGAACATTTGGCCCACGGTAGCCTGCCTTTTTCCAGAAAAACGTGAAGACGGCATGATGGAAGGTGGAGTGGAGGACAATTCTGAGGAGAGAGGAGAAGGAGAAGTAGAAGAGGCTGGACGGTGAGAGCCTGGAGTGTGGCTTTGTGTGTTCCGTTGCTCCCACTGGGCTCGGTGATGGCAGCTCATGTGCCTTCTAAAGGCGGTCATCCCTAGGTGAGTGTTGGGCTTACCGCGACTTATGAGTTGATTGCAAAGGCTGCATATGGCAACACTATTGTCAGCAGCGGACACGTTAAAAAAAGCCCACACTGCGCAGCCATGTGCCGGCATCCTGGGAGCGCCAGATGTGACTGTACATGGTTGATGCCTCGCTCCTGATACATTAGCAGTCTGGTTTGTCAATCCTGTGCAATCTAAGTTCCGCCTGCTTCTCCTCCCTATCTGCTGGTCCATATCTCCCTCTGAACACCCCTCCTCTTCCTCTCTTGTGGGCACCCACGTGACATCACTAGACACGTCATCATCATCGATGTCACCTTCCCCACCGCTATAATTAGAGAAGGCAGCAACACCGGGGACCAACCTCCTCCTTGGGCTGATCTGGGTACTGTCGTCAGACTGCTGAGTGGCGGTTGTTGCTGCCTCCTCTTCCTGATCCAATGCCAAGAGTGGCTGCGCATCAGAAATGTCTTGTGATGGATCGTAAAATAATTCCTGTGACTCAAGCAGAGGTTATATAGTGGTGATAGTGTCTTTGGGGGTGTACACACCAGAGAGTGGAGAAGAGGGTGCAGATCGAGAGGATGAGGAGGGTGCAGAAGAGTAAGGCTGAGTGAGCCACTCAACCAAGTCTGGTGCGTCCTTTGACGTAATCAAACGCACCTTCTGCAATTTGCCACTTTGGCTCAAGCCTGTTGCTCCTGCCCTACCCCCCCCGCGGAAGGGCCTGCCTCTTCCTCTGCCTGTCATTTTTTAAATGACCCTGTGACAAACGTCTCTAGAGAAGTGCATTATATATGTGGAAGAAGGTATATAACACCCCGCTTCAATCTGTCGTTTTGGGGGGGCACTGGTCTATCACACCAGTTATAATACTTTTTTCCAATTGCGTTTGTCACTCTTTGTAGTATCGCTGCAGAACCGCTCAGCAGTCACAATGCTGCACAGTGGAAATGCACTATACTATGCTATCTATATGTGAAAGTATTTTATACGTGTATTACACCCCTATATACTGCACACCAAATAGTACACCTATACCAGTCCTTAAAAGGACCTTTGTGGATCTAATAGTAGCTAGCTATTAGCTAGTGAATTGCAGACTGTCCCTGCTCCAAAAACCAAACTGTCCCTCCCTACACTGAGAAACGACAGCTGCAGAATCGGTCAGCAGCACTGCATGCAGTGCACTATAATATGCTTTCTATATTTGAAGAAAGTATATTATACGTGTATTACAACCCTATATACTGTTGAAGAATATTATTTATGTCTATATTCTCGTATCTCAGAGGCGTTTCCGAATCAATAGCATTGATAGTCAAACTGACTTAAAAGAAAGTGTGAGTTTATTTGTCACACAGTTGGCATCATAAATACAATGTAAAAAGTATAATAGTTCAGTTCAGTGTAGGTAAAAATATATAAAATTGAATAGTTATAAAGCTGTAATAAGCTTATGAAAACATGTGTGCTTCAATGGCTGCTGTCTTGCTGTCTTGTGTGTCCTTCAAGAAGCAACAGGAAATGACGTTCTTAGACTTCTGGCAGAATTCAGCTGTCCCAAGTCATCAGTCTCTGTATGAATATGTCAGGGTGTGTGCGTGTCTGTGAGAGTATGAGGGTACGTGTGTGTGTCAGTCAATGAGTGCCCTCCTTCAATCTCGAAACATCTCGGCTTTTATGCTACATGTGGACGTCATAACCTCACAAATTTAGAACCTTGTATGGCACACATTCATGTCTGCTAACTTCCGCAATGTGCGATCCAAAACTAACTCAGAGAGTCATATGGAGCTTGATTGACAAGCTCACATGTAACACTCCATACTTGACATCATGTGCTGTTCATGTAATGTCATATAACCATACATTTACATAATATGAACACATATTAGCAACTTTACATTAAATAACTATATACTAATATGTATTAACATGACAGACTACTCTAAACTTATTTTAACAAGATATAATCCACAATCTATCATTGCTTTAGCTACATAGACACATGTCTATTTTTGTCTTCTCATGACATTCTGTACCAAGATACCATATATGTCATTCTCAAATTGGCTACATCAGAAACTCATTACTAACTCAGCTTCAGATGAGGATATGTTTCACTGAAAACTTGATCAAGGTCATTCACACATACTATTTATTATGATTAATCATAAAACCAAATATGTTTTGCAAGCTTGCCATAAATATATTATAACACCTATAAGTGCCGAATTATGAATTTGGAATAATATTCTAACAACTGTACACCTATACCAGTCCTTAAAAGGACCTTTGTGGATCTAATAGTAGCTAGCTAGTATCTAGTGAATTGCAGACTGTCCCTGCTCCAAACACCAAACTGTCCCTGCCTACACTGAGAAACGACAGCTGCAGAATCGGTCAGCAGCACTGCATGCAGTGCACTATAATATGCTTTCTATATTTGAAGAAAGTATATTATACGTGTATTACAACCCTATATACTGTACACCTATACCAGTCCTTAAAAGGACCTTTGTGAACCTAGTAGCTAGTGAATTGCAGACTGTCCCTGCTCCAAACACCAAACTGTCCCTCCCTACACTGATAAAAGACAGCTGCAGAATCGGTCATCACTCAGCAGCACAGCAGTGCACTATAATATACTTTCTATATTTTAAAGAAAGTATAAGTGTATTACAACCCTATATACTGTACACCTATACCAGTCCTTAAAAAGGACTTTTGTGGACCTAAAAGTAATAGCTAGTGATTAGACTGACTGTCCCTACTCCACACAGCGTCCTTTCCCTACACTGACAAAAGACAGAATGTAAAATGGCCGCCAGATCAGGTCTATTTATAAGGTAGAGGGTATGTCCATGTGCTGAAAATAATAATAAATAACAAATTTAAGGTTAGCCAAACTAAATAATGTTATTATATTATAAATTTACACTCACTGGCCACTTTATTAGGCACTGCCTTAATTATTTGTGGCATACATTCAACAAGGTGTTGGAAACATTCCTCAGAGGTTTTGGTCCATAGTGACAGTTGCTGCACATCCATGATGCAAATCTCTTGTTCCACCACATCCCAAATGTGCTCTATTGAATGTGATTTGGTAACTGTGAAGGCCATTGGAGTACAGAGACCTCATTGTCATGTTCAAGAAACCAGTGGTGAAATGATTTTAGCTTTGTGAAATGGTACATTATCCTGCTGGAAGGAGCCATCAGAAGATGGGTACCCTGTAGTCAAAAAGGGATGGACATGGTCAGCAACAATACTCAGGTAGGCCGTGGCATTTAAACCATGCTCAATTAGTACTAAGGGGCCCAAAGTGTGCCAAGAAAATATCCCCCACATCATACAACACCAGCCTGAACCGTTGATACAAGGCATGAGTGGCACCTGGTGTAGTCTTCTGCTTCTGTAACTCATCTGCTTCAAGGTTCGACGTGTTATGAGTTCAGAGATAGTATTCTGCATACTTTGGTTGTAACAAGTGATTATTTGAGTTACTGTTCTCTTTCTATCATCTCAAACCAGTCGGCCCATTCTCCTTTGACATCAACAAGGTATTTTTGTCCACATAACTGGATATTTGCTGGATATTTTCTCTTTTTCGGACCATTCTCTGTATACCCTAGAGATGGTTGTGCGTGAGAATCCCAGTAGATCAGCAGGTTTTGAAATACTCAGACCTGCCCGACCGGCACCAACAACCATGCCACATTCAAAGTCACTTAAATCCCCTTTCTTCCCCATTCTGATACTCAGTTTGAACTTCAGCAAGTCATCTTCACCACGTCTAGATGCCTAAATGCATTGAGTTGCTGCCATGTGATTGGCTGATTAGCAATTGGTGTTACCAAGCAATTGAACAGGTGTACCTAATAAAGCGTTCGTTGAGTGTTTTCACATTTATATATCATCAATGATTTATACAGCACTTTAAATAGTGTACATTTTAGATCAGTCCTTCCCCTTGAGGAGCTTACAGTTTAAGATCTCTATCTCACATGCATACAGTACATACACATACTAAGGCCAATTCGGACAGGAGCCATGTAAGCTACTAGCATGTGTTTGGGGTGTGGGAGGAAAATTCTGGACATCTTTGCAATATTTGACATTTCTTGGTTTTACCCCATTCAAAACACCGCAAGTATAAAAGCATCCTTGTTGATCCTGCCAGAAATCCGGCGAGCTTGTAACTTCCTTTAGTGAGCTGATAACTGACAACCCTGCTTGGGATTACAGTGCAGCAGTTCTAGAGTGGTCAGTTTACGTTACGAGCTTACTGGATTTCTGGCAGAATATATTCAGGTATTTTTTGCACTTTCTGTAGGATGCCATGCTAACCAGAATGAGTAATGAATGAAAATATAAAAATAAGATTGCAAATGACGAATTACTGTATTTACCGGCATATAACACTCACTTTTTTCCCCTTAAAATCAGGGGAAAAATCGCAGGTGCGTGTTATACGCCGATCCCCCGCCATTTTGGAGCCTCTGGATGGCTTTTAGCCGCCTTCGGCCCTTCTCGGTGGCTTTCGGCCACCTTTGGCGCTTCCCGACGACTTTCGGCCGCCTTCAGCACTTCCCGGCGGCCGTAAACCGCCGAGAAGGGCCGAAAGGCGACGAGAACGGCCGAAGGCGGCCGAGAACTACCGAGCGCCGCCGAGATACACAGGACATCTCGGCGGCGCCACTTTTAAAAATAAAAGCGAAAAATAAAACAGACAAACCTGAAAAATGACACAGACAAGGGGACAAGGCTGCATTGATGGACACGGCCGCCATAGTGGACAAGGCTGCAACAGTGGATAAGGCTGCATGACAAAGCTGCATATGACACTGACAAGTGTGCAATGATGGACAAGGCTGCAAATGACACTGACAAGGCTTCAGATGGACACTGATAAGGCTGCATTGATGGGCATTTAAATGTAAGTTTTTTTTCCTTAAAATTCCCTCCTAAACTTAAAAAAATATATAAAAATTACATAAAAAGTTTACCATAAATAGATAAAATGTAAAAAAGTTCATGCATAAAAAATGTGGAAAAATAAGTCCCACACCAAACACCGAATCCAAAAATTCTGAGATGTAACAGCACAATAAATTTTCTGTGGGTCTCAAAGCAGAGGAAAAACACCACCTGTATTTACTGAATGCTTACCAGAGCTAGTGTGACTTTCTGTGCAGACAAGTCAGACAACACTTGTGCGAGTGAAACCTCTGTGTAATCCACAAACAGATATTCCACAATTTAGGGTCCCCACAAATGAACAAAAATAGAGCACCAGGCTTGCATAGTGTAAAATCTATGGGTGGTACTTTATTAGACAGACACACCAGAGTGTACAAAACAAACTGGCGTCTTGCCATCTAAAGAAACAACGAATCCCGGCAGCACGCATGTGTGTTAACTTCACGACTTCCGGTTCCGCCCTACGTATGTTTAGTCAAAAATTAAGTCATCAGTGTTAGAAGTTTTTGAGGTAATTTAATATTTTAAAAGATAAAAGTTTCTGAAAATATATGTAAGTTATATGTTCGGTGGCAAGTGATGGTTTCTGAAGGTCACACAACAGCAGATCATATAGGGAGGAGGGGATTTGCTGAGTAGGTATTTCTATTTTTGAGTTACTAGTCAGAACAATGGGTGGAGTTATGCTACTTATCTATAGACTGAACCATATTGGGTATATATGCAAATGTGGGAGTTATTAGGGTATGCTGACATAGCATCATGAAAGGTATAAGATGAGAGTAAGGTTATAGGAGAAGAGAGGATCGGTGGGAAGAGAAAGGATTCTACACTTTGGAGAATGTAGATCAGAAGACCCTTTCCTCCTTCTGAGGCCATCACCATGCCATATGTTACCAGATGTCAATCTTGTCTTTGCTTGTCTTTCTGAACAATAAACGAACTATTGGATGAACGAAGGATTCTTCAATTTCTACTCCTGAAAGTACGTTTGAAATGCCTTGAAGGAAGACAGACTTTACTGATTCACATATTACACAAAGACTTTGCTATTCATTAAGAAACGCCCCTGTGAGTGAGTATGTAGAGTTGTATCTACACTACATTTGCATTTTACTACTCTATATTCACTTTTAACAATCAGCCACCCCTGTATACCCCAAAGTATACCCTATTTAAGTATACAACTTACACCCTCTCCCTCCCAGCTGGCGGGAACTAACTACAAGCCACCCATAACAAAATTGACCAAAGAACTCCACCAATACTCCTGTTGTGAGCTCACGTGGATGGGTAAGCTGTCCACCTTTAGGACGATGGTCTTGCCCCAAATTTTATATATCTTTAGGACCCTACGCTCTCTTGCTTCCCTCCTTAAAACATTTGTGTGACAAAACAAAAAAGCAAGATGCTCCTATGCACATCTTATCAAACACAAAAAGGTTGGTGGAGTGGGCTTTGTGGACCTTGCCAACTATTCACATGCATCTCTACTTACCCAGATGAAATATTGGTTTCACTCTTCTCCAGATTCTCTGTGAGTAGATATGGAATCAACCCTGTCCGGTACCACAGTCCTCTGAGCACTCCTTCTGGCGGACCTTTGGTCCCCCTTAATTTGGCTAGTCTACCCCCCACAGCTCAAGCATCCCTTAAAGCCTGGAGTGTACCAGCTCATAGCTCTGTATATTCCAAGCGAAACACTAATGTCCTAACCCCACTATCAGCTCTAGTCATTCTCATTCCATACTTACAAACTAAGACCTGGAGCAAACAAGGAATCTGTTGGGCAGAAGACCTTCTCCATAATAATATACCCAAACCCTTTTCGGAACTGATGTCCACATTTAAAGATTCCATCTAAAGACTTCTTCCTTTTCACATTTATCTCACATTTTTTGAACACTATTCCCAAACCTATAATTCACATAAATCCCCAGGCCTGGCAATTTTATGTAAACCCTAGCCCTCACTCCAAGAATATCTCACTGCTTTATTCCCTCCAACAACACAAAGATACTTTCTACAAAACCCCTCTGATGGTGCAATGGGAGAAAAAGCTACAATCCTCCTCAGAAAACCAACGGTTGAAAGCCTCTCCTTATGCATACACGATAACACTGCTTTAACCACTGGGAACTCACCCAAGAAATCATGACTAGGTGGTACTTTACCCTATACCGGTTAGCCAAGTTCTTTCCAACCTACTCCCCCCTGTGCTGGAGAGGATGTAGACAAGTGAATACTAAATTCCACATACTATGGTCATGCAAAAACTTGGCAACAGACATGTCAACTCATTTCTAAGCTCACTGGAACATTAACACCCCCTGATGCGGCTCTAGCAATACTAAACTTAGGTATTGAAAAACTCCCCACTCAATACCATAGTGATATATTTAAATGTAAACTTAGGAGCAAATAAAAATTTACAAAAGCAGGCAGCAAGGAACACACTCCCACTAAAATTTAATCTAAAAGAGTTGCTGCGCTATTATAGCCGTAAATAATTTAAGCAACCAAAATTGTTTTTACATCTCTCTTAACATGTAAATCACAAAAATCCATAATATCAGTGAGTGAACAATATTACTTCTCAAAAAAGTCCAAATAAAGTGAGTCCAGTGCTTCAGTGCAATCAAGTGAAAATCAAGGTATGGGTAAGACTTGCTGAATCTTCACAAGTTCTCAAAAGTGCCTATAATAATTAATCTCAGTGTTCCCCCATTAGGTGTACGCTCATCTCATGACGTGTGACCTCACATTTAAGTTTGATCAAAAACAGCCTTTTAGTCACCTATGGACTAATTTTCTCCTTTGCGTCCTGTAAATTTTTCTCCACCATTGCTTGGTATATGTAAAAAGAAAGGTGCTCCATATAGTGCATATATCCTTTTAAAATCAATATAGTTTATTCAAAAGATAATATCAATTTCACATTTGCCAGGTGCTCCAATGCACCAGCTATGTACAGCATGTAAACGTTATAGAAATCCACGTCACTGCAACAATTCCGTGCTGCTCCAATAATGATCTCAGCATCTCGTCTGTACGTGTGCTCAACCCCTACGCGTTACGTCACTGGGTTACGCGACTTCCTCATGGGATTCCCATTGGTGGACAAGACGCGTTGTTCTTTTAGCTTACTCCCACTCCACCAATTGATTTTGCAACCTGTAGTGCGGCTGTGTACTGATTCCTAGAACTGCTGCTTGCACAAGGCAGAGCCGCACCTTGGACTGATCAGATTAATCAACCCGATTCTAATCTGTGTGTATGCTGAAGTGAATAAAGTGTTCACCCCGATTATTGTTGCCGTGCGGTGGATTAATATCACAGTGTTAAAACATTCCCATATAACAACACTGGGTCCATAAATATAAAAGCTTTTAAATATTTATTTTGGACCCCTTATTGTAGGCAATATCTCTCCTAGATGTTGATGTAGAAGCCACGTAAAACGAATCCCTAATTTGACCCCTTTGTATTGAACTGTAACTGTAGATCACAACTGGGTGCACATAATATATTGGCTGTGCTGTTAGGGTTTTAACCTAAAAACGGCACAGCCAATATATTATGTGCACCCAGTTGTGATCTACAGGTATAGTTCAATACAAAGGGGTCAAATTAGGGATTTGTTTTAGATAGCTTCCACATCAACATTTAGGAGATATAGTGAGTATTATTTATGAAAGGCAAATCCACTTTGCACTGCAAGTGCAGTCGCTTTAGGGGAAGATCTGAAATGAGGGGAAGCTCTACTGATTTTATCATCCAATCATGTGCAAGCAAAAATGCTGTTTTTTTCCCTTGCATGCCCCTTCAGATCTACAGTGACTATACTTCCAAGTGAGTTGCAGTGCATTTGTAGGGAAAAGTTTTTTTTCCTTTAGTAAATAAACCCCCATGTTAATCCACCGCACGACAACAATATCAGGATAAGAGCTTTATTCACTTCAACATACACACACTGATTAGAATTGGGTTGATTCATCTTATCAGTTCAAGGTGCAGTGCTGCCTTGTGTGAGCAGCAGTTCTAAGTATCAGTCCACGGCTGCAATACAGGCTGAAAAATCAATTAGTGGAGCGGGAGTAAGATAAAACACAGCATCTTGTCCACCAATAGGAATCCCCCTGAGGAAGCCACGTGACCCTGTGACGAAACGTGTAGGGGAGGGGCACATAGTCAGAAGAGATGCTGAGATCATTCTTGGAGCAGCATGGAATTGTTGCAGTGTTGGGAATTTCTACAACTTTTACATGCTGTACATAGTTCTTGCACTGAAGTACCTGGCAAATGTGAGTGCAATATCTTTTTAACAAACAATATTGATTTTAAAAAGGATATAAGCACTATATGGAGCTCCTTTTTACAAATACTGAGCAATGGTGGAGAAAAATCTGATAGGACGCAAATGAGGAAAACACGTTTAATTAGTCTATAGGTGACGAAAAAGGCTGTTTTTAACCAAACTTAAGTTCACACATCATGAGGTGAGCGTACACCTAATGGGCGAGCACTGAGGTGAATTATAAGCACATTTGAGGACTTACCCATACATTGATTTTCACTTGATTGCACTGAATTCACTTTATTTGGACTTGAGAAATAATATTGTTCACTTACTGATTATTGATTTTTGTGATTTACACGTTGAGATGTGAAAAGCTTTTGGTTATGTTAATATTTCATGGCTATAATAGTGTATCAATTATTTTTATCAATTCTTTTTAGAACCATAATGCTGTACTTCAGGTATTATTGGCGGCCAAGTCTTTAATTACGAAAATGTGGTGTAAGAATTTAGTGCCTAATATGTCAGAACTTAACGCTCTGGTTAATCCTCATTACACATATGAAAGAACTCTTGCTGTTAGGGATAATGCTTTAACAAAGTTTGACAAGGCATGGCAATACTGGGACTATGTCTCTACCACTAGACCATAATTGATGTATACCATTGGCTGTTGACTGGCAACTGTTATCTATTTTGTTTAATTTACAACCCGGTATTAGCTATTAACCTCCTACTCTTCTCCTTCGCTTTTCTCTTTATATAGAATAATCTAGTGTTTATATCCTGAAACCAAGTTGTACCTCTTATGCCGCGTACACACGATCGGATTATCCGGCGGACCAGAGTCTGTCGGACAATCCACCCGTGTGTGGGCTCTGGCGGACTTAGAAAGAAGTCTTGACTCAAAATTGTCCGACGGACAATCCGCTCATCTGTGTGCTAGTCCGCCGGACTTTTGAAATGAACGGACTTGCCCACACACGGAGTAAAGTTCGTTTATTTTAAACATGGCTCCAGGTAGACGGAACTAGCGAAGGAAGTCAATGTCGCCACCTCTATCGGCGAGATTGACACCTTGCAAGCCCTGTCACCTGGTATGGATTTAAAGGGGAACCCCTAAGCTGAAAAAACAAGCGCCCCCCCCTCCTGAGCCATACCAGGCCACGTGCCCTCAACATGTGGGCCCCTGCGTCCCCCTCACCCCAAAGCACTTTGTCCCCATGTTGATGAGGACAAGGGCTTCTTCCTGTCAACCCTCGCCGTTGGTTGTCGGGATCTGCGGGCGGGGGACTTATCATAATCCAGGAGCCCCCTTTAATAAGGGGGCCCCCAGATTCTGGCCCCCTACCCTATATGAATGAGTATGGGGTACAATGTACCCCGATCCTACTACCCCCTCCATAAAAAAACACAACACAGGTTTTTAAAGTTCTTTATTAGACAGCTCCAGGGGTCTTCTCGCTGGACTCCTCTGCTATCAGAGGAGGAGGAGACCGGGCCAACGCTAGTTAAAGAGCTGGAAGAAGAAAGAGGAGGCCCTACTCATTCGTCCCCACCCCCTTTCCTGACCGATAAGGGTCTGCTATGGACTTTGGGGTGACCCCCACGCCGTTTTTGTGGCGTAGGGGTTCCCCTTTAAATCCATACCAGGTGACGGGGCTCGCGAGGTGTCAATCTCACCGATGGAGGCGGCGACATTGAGTTCCTTCGCTAGTTCCGTCTACCTGGAGCCACGTTCAAAATGAACGGACTTTACTCCGTGTGTGGGCAAGTCCATTCATTTGAAAAGTCTGGAGGTCTCCCGCCATAGTCCGGCAGATTGTCCGCTGGACAAGTCCGGTCGTGTGTGGGCAGGTCCGCTCGTTCGGAAAGTCCGGCGGACCTCCGCTGCAAAGCCGGATAGTCTGATCGTGTGTATGCGGCATTACTGTTTTTGTAGTGTATTAACAAAATTTTCATAAGAGCTTACTCTTTATCCTCTCTTACATACTGCTTGTATACGATTGTCCTTTTGAAACTCAATAAGTATTTTCCTGAAATACACCAATCAGGAAAATACCGCATTATGACCACTAGACAGAGTAGACAGCCATAGGAAAGAAGCATTCCCCAGCTGTCACGAATAATACCTATAATTTGTCCAATTGGTCTAATATGTTTAAGACATTTGCACGGCAACATTTTTATTCTAAACAGACCCCCTTTAAGTTTACCTTAAGGTTTCATACATCCCTTCCCACAATACATTTACGCATATCAGACACCAAGAAAATGTCATGCACCATAACTTCAGTCAGGCTCATACCTGGTTCCAAAGCCCCTCGGATGGTACCGATGACATCATAAATCCTTGTGACTTCATTGTTGGTGTAAACATGCATTCTCACCTGCCTGCAACAATTAAATGCAAGTGTTTTAGGAAACATTTATTAATTTAATCAACTGATTATTATTTCTATATAGTCAACATTTAAAAAAACGATTTTGACAGGATCATTAGACAATCAAACTATACTTGCTCACTTGAGAGGTGTAAATCCAGAAAACGATGCAAATTTAGTATAAAATTAGATTTATAGGTAAAACAAATGTCAGGCTTGCAGCATTGTACACACACACAAACAAATATTTTGTCAATAGGGGGAGTCAAATGTAACCACATCTCAAAAGGCCACCATTTTAAATGATGCCAAGGGCCATAGTAATGACCTGACATCAGATGACGCAGGAATAAGGAATAAATAATTTTTTGTATAATATTTTCTCCCTGGAGACTCAAAACACTAATGTTAGGGAAGTTCTTCTAATGCCGTGTACACACACAACAGGACTTTCTGGCAGAAAAGGTCCAACGGAATCATTCCATCAGATATTCCGATCGTGTGTGGGCTTCATCTGACTTTTTTTTTTCAAAAATTCAGACGGACCTAGAAATAGAACATGTTTCAAATCTTTCCGACGGAATGAATTTCTATCGGGAAAACCTTTTGTCTGTATGCTGGTCCGATGGACCAAATACAACGCAAGGGCAGCTATTGGCTACTGGCTATTGAATTTCCTTTTCTAGTTCTGTAGTACGTCATCGCGTTCGAAATGAACGGACTTTGGTGTGATCATGTTTGGGCAAGTCCATTTGGTGGGAAGTCCATCAGAACTCTGTCAGAACTCCGTCTGGAAGACTGTTGGACCTTTTCTGCCAGAAAGTCCGGTCGTGTGTACGCGGCATTACAGTCAGTGTCAGTGCTCAGACCATATGCAGCACACTGCATCAAATTGGTCTGCATGACTGTCATCCCAGAAGGAAGCCTCTTCTAAAGAAGCACAAGAAAGCCTACAAACAGTTTGCTGAAGACAAGCAGACTAAGGACATGGATTACTGGAACCATGTCCTGTGGTCTGATGAGACCAAGATAAACTTATTTGGTTCAGCGTGTGTGTCAAGCGTGTGTGGCGGCAACCAGGTGAGGAGTACAAAGCCAAGTGTGTCTTGCCTACAGTCAAGCATGGTGGTGGGAGTGTCATGGTCTGGGGCTGTACGAGTGATGCCGGGACTGGGGAGCTACAGTTCATTGAGGGAACCATGAATGCCAACATGTACTGTGCCATACTGAAGCAGAGCATGAACCCCTCCCTTCAGAGACTGGGCCGCAGGGCAGTATTCCAATATGATAATGACACCAAACACAACTCCAAGACGACCACTGCCTTGCTAAAGAAGCTGAGGGTAAAGGTGATGGACTGGCCAAGCATGTCTCCAGACCTAAACCCTATTGAGCATCTGTGGGGCATCCTCAAATGGAAGGTGGAAGAGCGCAAGGTCTCTAACATCCACGAGTTCCGTGATGTCGTCATGGAGGAGTGGAAGAGGACTCGTGGCAACCTGTGAAGCTCTGGTGAACTCCATGCTCAAGAGGGTTAAGGCAGCGCTTGAAAATAATGGTGACCACACAAATTGACACTTTGGGCCCAATTTGGACATTTTCAGTTAAAGGTGTACTCAATTTTGTTGCCAGCGGTTTAGACATTAATGGCTTCAGTGTTGTTACATGAAAATATTTATATATAAAAATAAAATAATTTACAAAAACTGAGAGGAGCGTATATATATATACATACACACACACACACACACACACACACACACACACACACACACACACACACACACACACACACACACACACAGGCACCTAGCTTTGAAAGGTCCGCTTGGATCTCCTAGATGCTTGGACTGAAATTAGGACTCCTGCCCCCCTGCCCAGCAACCTCCTGGCACATGTTACAGGTCCCAAGAGGCTACAGGATGATTCACACATGCGCAGTGGGAGGCCGATTCTGAAGCCACAGGAAGTCACAACCATCTTTGCACAGCCAACATGGCAGTGCCAGGTACCCAAAAACTGGCGGAGAGCACTGGATCCCTGAGAAAGTTAGTCTTTATTAAAGTGAGCATCTACAGCCCTCAGGGGCTGCCCTATGTGCAACATACAAAATTGTGCGAAGATCACGCACACACAAAATAATATTGATGTCGGTGATGATGATGTTGTCGGAATTTCTGATCGTGTACACAAGTCCGGCATACAAAAGTTCACGCATGCTCGGAATCAAGCAGAAGGAGTCGCACTGGCTATTGAATGTCCTTTTTCTCGGCTCGTTGTACGTCTTGTACATCACCGCGCTCCCACGTACGTAATTGTTGGCCAACATTTGTGTGACCATGTGTATGGAAGACAAGTTGGAGCCAACATCCTTCGAACAAAAATCCAGGCTTTTGTTGTCAGAAAGTCCAATCGTGTGTACGGGGCATTAGAATTACTTGTAGCAGCCAATCAAATTTCTGGGGGTTTTTTTGTTAGTTTTTTTTACCAATGCATTAAAATGAACCACTAAAGGGCTTCTAGGAAAATAAAACTTGGAACGAAGAAGGGTGTGGGATCTCGGCCTCTTCTCCTTCCAAATACTTTTGACCAATAAATAAGTAATCTTTCTGGCTAGGCAGTGTAGCAGAGGCGTGTAAATCTTAAGCCTAGCTGCACAGAAATTCCTTTGGCAGATATAACCTTATAATTATAGGTACCTAAACTGCACCTGGAGTTATGTTATATGTCTATGCAATCCATTTATCCATTTATATGCACTGGCTGCTACAGCCACTCGATCATTTCCACTGACCCCCCCCCCCCCCCCCCCCCGGTTATGCAGTGGTTTTAACTAATCCTCAAAACAAATGATTTCTTTTTTTTAAACCATATGTGAAAAAGACACAAACCGCTCTGGCAGTGAAAGGGTTAACAATTTTAGATACAAAAAGCACTCTCCCCAATAGAACACTGCTAAGGACTTTTCAATGAGCTACCTGCTCGAAAAGTTGCTCACAAATCCAGGTCCGATATTATAGGAGACATTGAGATTTCCTTTCCATGCCTCTGGTGGAGCTGGTCCTCCCATAAGCCTGTATAGAAACAAAGACAAAAAAATAATGAGCATTAGTTGGTGTCGTAGGATAGTTGTGACTGCTGTATGAATACAATGTAGAGAAAAGGCAAGCTGTACTATGACGGCCCATTAGATTACAGTCAAGGTTCATAGGACTTGTTATAGCTCACCACATTCAAACCACTTTCTTATCACTGACCTGCTTCCCAGAACGTACACAAAATTTTTTGTGAGAAAAAGGTAAATTTATAATTCATGGGTGTATTGTTAGTGTTAAGCATAGCCTAAATGTTTTCTTTGTTCACTGTTAATATAGGGTATCGCATTCTTTTCTGTGCCCCATTGGGGATATTTCTCATAATTTCCTGTCCTGAAGATGCAGCAGGAAGCAAGAGGAAATCTCAACAAAATTCAAGGGAATTCCCCTCTTAGCCCCTGTACACACGGTCGGATATTTTGCCAACCAAATCCGTCGGATTTTGCCCATCGGATTTAGTCCGACGGATTGTGTCCGAAACTGTTGCATACACACGGTCGGGCCAAGTTGGCGAAAAATTTGATCTTTCAGAACGTGATGACGTAATTTCGTTACGATGGGACTACATTAAGGCTAGTAGCCAATAGCTTTGATGTAGGAATTTGATCTGAGCATGCGTGGCACTTGGTCCGATCAAAATGCTCTACACATGATCGGATTAGGTCGGTCCGGCCTAGTTGGTCAGGAAATATTTCCAACATGTTGGAAAATTGGGTCGGATGGAGATTCGGACGGAATCAGTCCGATGCATACCACACACAGTCGGATTATCTGACGACATGGTCCGATAAGACGCATTCCGACAGATTCTCCGACCGTGTGTACAAGGGCTTAGTCAGTTAACACTACAACCCATGTCCCCAAAGGAAGATCTATCCTTACCCCTTGTTCAAGCGATAACTACAATTTTGGATCTCTCCTGTGTACTGGTGACAATGCCCCCCAGGACATATATAGGGGGTGAATCTTCCAAGGGGAGACCAAGATAGCAGAGCCACCGATAGGGGGTTACCCCCGGGCCTCCTGTAGAGGGCCCAGGCACACAGGGGGTCCTGGACAAAAAGGGGATCAGTGGAGCGGGATGGCAGGACAATTACAGAGTAAGGGAACAGGTGCATCAAAGCTGCTACCTCCTCTATAATGCCTGGCGAGCCTCAAGAATACTGCACTCAGCCTGGGAAGTCTCTGTAAACCTCCAAGTAATCCATACAAAAAAGGGGAGAAAGGCTGGTGCCATGAAAATCAGCTAAAACATCATTTTATTATTGTAGGTGTACGCCTTACAAAAAAATCTAAACGCATTTGTGCCATCAGGCCTTAATCATGAGTAAGGCCTGATGGCTGAAGCATGTTTGCTTTTTTGAGTGTTTGTTCACCTACAATAATAAAATTATGTTTTAGCTGACTTTGATGGCAACAGCCTTCTCTCTCTCTCCAGCAGCTGAAAGCCAGTTTCTTCCCCTCTCCTGCTGTTGGAGGGAGAGGCACAGACAATGTGCATTATTCTGTAATGGTCCTCTCGTCCCGCCGCACTGATCCCCCCTCCTTGGGCTGCCCACATTTGAGTCCCCCCTTGTACCCCCGCAGTGCTGCTAGCTTCCCTCTCCCGCTGGCTGCTGTGGGCACACAGGTAGATGGAGAGTGGGTGAAGGAGCCAGTAAAAATGTCATTTACCACCCTCTTCCTTTTCTGAATTGGACACAGTGAGTGATCCTCTGTCTATTCATCTTTAGGGCACTTTCACACTGGGGCGGGGGGACGTCGGCGTTAAAGCGCCGCTATTTTTAGCGGTGCTTTACCGCCATTTTAGATGCTCTTTTTGGCCACTAGCAGGGGTTAAAAGCACCCCGCTAGCAGCCGAAAAGCGCAGCTAAAGAAACGCTAAAAAGGGGTTAATAGTGTCTGCAAAGCACCGCTGCCAAATCGCTTTGCAGGTGCTTTGGCGGCACTGCTCATTGATTTCAAAGGGCAGGGGAGCTTTAGGAGTAGTGTATACTCCTATCGAACCATTGTAGGATGTTTATGCTAATTATAATATGTAACGTACTTTGTATCCAAGGTTGTGGGCTTGGTGCCACACGGTTTGGGTGGGTACTGAGTCACTTAGGTGGCTAGTTTAATTAATTTAACGTTTACATTTGTGATTCCTTAGCTATGTTAATCATATATTCATGTTTACAGATTGCATTGTTAGGGTAATGTGATCAGGTTCTAACTGATCTTCTGTGCTATATATTCAGTGTGAATTTTCAATAAAGTGAGTTACAGTTTGCATCTAAGCTAGTGTCGTCCAGTATCTTGGGTGCAATATTCAGCTATAATACCTGGTTCCAGGTTCCAGACTGGAAGACGCTATATCTTGACAAAGGCACCCATGCTGAGTGCTCGACGGCTCCATCACATACATTTAATAATGTATTATAGATTATAGAACTGTCTTTGTGTGTGTCTTTTATATCTGCCTAGAGTACAGTTTAAAGGGTAGTCTGCTGCATTCTATTGAAACCTGTGCCCTTCGCAAAGAGGTTACATGGTATATTTAGACACCATGAGGACTGCTTTGATTAATCTACATTAACATTACTGGGTTAGATACCTTGTATAAAGAAGAGATTGCTTTCATCAAAAAACGACTTACTTGAGGATCTTTTCTGCATCATGGTAACCTATAGGATGGACAGGAATGCTGGGCAGTCCAACTCCTTCATCTGCATTGTATCTGTACATAAACTCTGCCCGGCAGAAAACAAATACAAAATTTGGGTTATGAAAATTGTAATATTTTTTGTACCCAATGACACTCAACATTGATGCATGCACACAAAACATAACACAGAAGGGTGTGGGCTTAGGTATATGTCATATGGGGAGCATGAGAAGTCAGGGAAAGAGCGCTCAGACCCGACAATGAGAAGTGGAAGGAAGGAGTCTGAGTCGTTCTGTGATACTGCACTGTTCTTTTGAACCCTGCTGGAATGACACTGCATTTGGGGTGCACAAGGCAGCACGTGCCAGGCCCAGGGTCCCCTGTTGACCCACAGGGTACCACCTGTACCCCCTCTGTTGGCAGCCCTGATCAACATAATTGGTTGTAATGATTATCACACAATCTTTTTCCCTTGATCACTGTCGAAAGACCCAAAGCTGTCAGACTGTGGGGGCCAAAAAACTAGAACACACACAGTTGCCCATCCTTCGTTGTTAGATTTAATGTTTTTATACATTAATTTAGCTTACACAACAGGGGTCACAAAGCAGATTTTACCTCTTTCATTCAGTTTCTGCTTTAAATGCATATATGTCTTATTACTAATTATGTAACTTTTCCATATTCTTTGTTTTACAAACCTTTAGCAGGATAACCTGGAGTTAGAGGGTCTCCAGCTCCATTGAGATTCAGAACATTTCCTCTCTGGGCTGCACCATCAGGCAAGTTCCAGCCATCTGGATAGGGCTTAACGCCAGGGGCGCAGTAATCAGCCGGATCAGAAAACAAGATGATTCCTTTGGCACCAGCCAATATAGCATTTTTTACCTGCAAGGAGGAATATACTACTGGGTCAGTCTGCAATATAAGGTGGAAGTTCACCCCAGAATTACTCTATAAACATTAAACAGCCATATAAGCATCCTATATGCTTAGCACTGCTGTGTACTTTGGTTTAGGCTGTCCCAGCATTTAGCAATTGAAAAACTGCTGGCCTTTTATGAGACACACCAAGCAACTCAATGTGTTGCTCAGTCACCCCTTGTGCTATCCAAGTCTTCAACAGCATCAGGGGGGAAAAGGAAGAGGAAACTTCTTCCCAGTCAAGTCTTTCAATCCAAAGATGTACTGTAGATAACATGGTGGGGCGGAGCGACACCATGAGTTGCATGGTGTCGCTCAGGAAAGACTATTTCCAGTGTGGATTGCTGGAAAACTGTAGTATAAAAAGATTTCAATCATTTTTTATCAAGACACTATATATGTATTACGAAAGAAAGAACGAAAGACTAGTTGGGACTTAAGGCGTAGAAATGTAACCACAATGTATAAAACGTGTATTTGTATTACAAACTTAGTAAAAAATAAAAATAAAAACACCACACACCATGGTCGACATGATTTACACAAGATAATGCTCTTCTATGCATAGATATAACCTATCCACTTCACGTTGCCACATGGGGTCCTTACATTTCAATGCTGCCAATGTGTTTCAATAATATTCTTCTTCAGGGGCTGGATTAGCTATACATATGAAGAGTGTTGAAAACATAAGTCCGCCCAAACCTAAAAAACACTCCATCCTCTAAATGGAGCTCAAACTAGCCATCGTCAAGGGGCAGGAGAGCACACAGACCATAAAAGGAAACCTCACAATGTTAGCTCCCCTGATCAAAAATTAACCTGATCCTCTGTTGTAATAGCTGCTCAAGGGTAAACTTGCACTTTAAGGCAATGCAAAGAAGTGATGATGTGCAAAGAGTGGTCACCCACTACATTCAATCTGAAATCATATTGCCGCAACTCTACAACAAAGCTAAAAAGCTCAAAAGAGGTATGCATATTTTCTGTCAGAATTTCATTAAGGCTCGTACAATATATGCGTACAGCCAATGGAAAGGGGTTAAACTATCGCAAAGTATAAAAGTTTCACTTTATGTAATCTTATTTCAACAAATGGAAATAGGTTGGTTTTCTGCACTTGAACACGGTCAATGCCCTTTTTTCAGCATACATGTAAAAGCTCAGGCCCCCCATTTAGGCAATGTGGCCCATGGCACAACTGAATGATGATGCCCTTTTGTGCAAGCCCCTGGCATCATGTGATTTTTTTTGTACAAATGTTAGAATGCACTACTGAAGACAACACAGGGTTTGTTTTTATATATATATAAAAAAAGTGGATTTTACCTGTACTGACCATCAAACAAACAAAAAAAAAGGGAATTCTAAAGAGCTTTCCTCGTATATTTTGCTCTCTCACTTCAGCCATAAATTTCCAGTATTGGTCAACAAAGGAGATCAATACAAGGAAAAGTTCTCCAGTTTGTCAATTCTGAGACTGGATGCTGCCCCCTCTAACCATGGTGCCCCAAGTACTAGTTCATATCTAGTAATAACTTAATGACCTAGGGCCTAGTGCCATTGAGATAATACAGCCCGGACAAAAGACCTCAAATCACAGGAGCAGCTAAGATACAATGAACAATGTGCTGACTGGTCTTGTCCTCCGACCTAGAATAGTTGAGTGAGATGTTACAGTTGGTAGACCTGAGCAGATCATTAACAGAAGATCTCCCCAGTAATTAGTGTAGAAGTATTAATTACATCATGACAGACCTAAGTTCAAGTTGTCAAAAAGGTCAGCTGGTGAGATTTTTCACCTGTTGGAAGCAGGAAAATACATTTACTAAGTAAACCACAATCCACTGGGGGATGTAACTAAATTAACCTCTGTTCTTCCATACATTCCAGAAATAACAGCCTTGGCTGTTGAAGTGGGAGTTACCGCACAGAGGACACTATAGGAAAATACATGCTGTTTTAAGGCTGAGCCATCACTTAATCAGGACACCAGTTGTATTTAGCTGAAAAAGTACCATTATTCTGGAGTCCAAAGGATCTGGGGTCCAGAACACCCACTATACCACACTGTCATTGTTCTGAGGCCCAAAAGACCTGTGTGCCATTGTCCGGGAGGTTCAGAGGACCACTGTGCTATTGTTCTGAGGCCCTGTAGACCAGGGTACCATTGCTCTGTGGCACAGATTACCCCTGTGCAATGTATAATGGACCCAAAAGGACCAGGTTGCCATGTTACTGAGTCCTTGTAGGCTATTCCATTGTTCTGGGGTGGGACCTGGTAGCAGAACAATGACCAATCTATCATTGTTCTGGAACTTTGATTACAGGAGTAGTGATGCTATTTTTTTCTTGTTTTTGAAATGCCCACACTCTTGAACATGAAAGATGTCTGCCTGTTATGTTGCCCTGTAGGCTTCCAGGCATGTCAGAGATTAGTTCCTAATCAAAATTATTGGCTGTAATCTAAAGATCTGGTCATGGCCTATTTATAAATGGTAATCATAGTCTATACCTCTGCTACAATAATATGTTCTGAGGAGAGATTTTTCTACAAACGTTTAAAAAATGAATTGCATATAGCTAGCCTAACTTCCCTACCTTATTTCCTCTGAAGATCTTGCCGTATCTGGCAATCACAATTCTCCCAGTGCAGTTGATACTCAAGTTTCTCTGCAGATAGAAGAAGTCTTCAGTGCGTGCGTAGTTCACGTACACCAAGTCTCCCTGCAAAATAAAAAATAAGTTATATTTTGGCAGGTGAAAAAAAATACAAGAAACACATCAGCTGGTTTATATGGTTCAGCAGCTGACCACTCATGGCTCAATGCTACAGTAGACAAGGAGCAATGATACTAATCTCTGAAGACCTCTATAGGCAATCTTAGATATCAATGGCAGATACAACCTGTAGCAGTCACAGCAAAGGGCAATGGGTCTCTTCCTTAAGTTTTCTATCAGACCGTTGCAGAGAGACTGCAACTCTCAAAGAACGTGGCTGGCCATCTCTGCAGCCTTCCCATTATCCATGTGCCCCGAATTTTAGGCTGCTTCTTGGGAGCCATTTCACTACTAAGGGAAGTGAGAACTTCACATTAACACATTTCAAAGAGTGCAAAATGCATCTCTTTCTCCTTCCTTTTAAGCTTCAGTTGGGCTTGAATAAATAAAGAATTCACAAATCTAAAATCATCATGCAGTAGTGGTGCCTTTTAGCACTGGGATCAATTCTTACGTTTTTAAATCATGAACTGTGTAATGTTACTGCATTTCTGTGTAGGATTTTGCCAAGTGCTATGGTTCCATCCCACAAAAAAAATGTAGTTTAAACTTAATTAGTCCTAGTGTTTGTGACAATTATAGGGAACAGTCACTTGCAAGTTGCTCTGCAGAAGAATGCATCAGGACTGCATAAAAACAAACACGTAGAACTGAAATATGTCCAGATACCAGCGTTAGGACTGCTTACCTCTGGTTCCCCCTGAGCCGAAAAGGCATTATAAGGAGGGACTATATCTGTGAAGTTTTCATAGCCATCCGGAGGTGGTTCTGATAAAGAAGTGTTAAACACCTGGAAAAACACAAATTTATTATAGATTAAAATCTTTTTAAAATTTAAATCAATATTGGTTCGTTAAAAATAGCAGAGGCTCAGTACTCTAAAGCAGGGGTAGGCAACCTCGGCCCTCCAGCTGTTTTGAAACTACAAGTCCCATGAGACATTGCAAGACCCTAACAATCACAGGCATGATGGGATTTGTAGTTTCACCACAGCTGGAGGGCCAAGGTTGCCTACCCCTTCTCTAAAGGATAGCATGGCCAACCTGTGAAAGCCAAACCAAGGGAATGTATACAGTATAATAGCTGCATCAAATATCATTTACCAATCCAACAATCTTTGCACAATGCCAGTTTAGAGCAGCCATTCTCAACCAGGGTTCCGATAGCGGTTTCTAGGGGTTCTTTGAGCTGTGGCTGATGACTTCCCTTCCTATGGTGTCTGCATAGTCCCAGGTCCAACACCACTTCAAGTCAGCGTCATTGACATCCGTGTTTTTAGCCGTCTGTAGGGGCGGCATTCTGGCCACCAACATAAGGAGCATTATATCCCCTGGCCAGCAATCCAAAGAGCAGTATTTCCACAGACTTCCTATATAAGGGGTATTTTTCATTTCCATTTTTTTAAGCAGGGGTTCCCCCAGTACCTGCAGAATATTTCAAGGGTTCCACTGGAGTAAAAAGTTTGCGCAAGGCTGGTTTAAAGCATTGATGTCTGTTAGACATTGCAAGTACCACTTCTGGCTCCAGGTTGCCAAACAACGTGACTAAAAAACACCCTTTAAAGCTTTGGAAAATGGGAAGTGCATGTTGGGAAATTTAAAGAACACCAGGCACCCAAGATCGCTGTTAAGAAGCAAACCAGACAATTTTCTGTTATCCATGAGATAAACACTAATCATGCATATACACTATATTACCAAACGTATTGGGACGCTTGCCTGTACACGCACATGAACTTTAATGGCATCCTAGTCTTAGTCTGTAGGGTTCAATATTGAGTTGGCCCACCCTTTGCAGCTATAACAGCTTCAACTCTTCTGGGAAGGCTGTCCACAAGGTTTAGGAGTGTGTCTATGGGAATGTTTGACCTTTCTTCCAGAAGAGCATTTGGAAGGTCAGGCACTGATGTAGACAAGAAGGCCTGGTTTGTAGTCTCCACTCCAATATATCCCAAAGGTGTTCCATTGGGGTTGAGGTCAGGACTCGATGCAGACCAGTACAGTTCCTCCACCCCAAACTTACTTATTCATGTCTTTATGGACTTTGCTTTGTGAACTGGTTCAAATCATTTGGTGGAGGGGGGAGGGCTTGCTTTTCAGGGGTTGGACTTGGCCCCTTAGTTCCAGTGAAGGGAAATCTTAAGGCATCAGCTTACCAAGACATTTTGGACAATTTCAAGCTCTCAAATTTGTGTGAACAGTTTAGGGATTGCCCCTTCCTGTTCCAACATGACTGTGCGCCAGTGCACAAAGAAAGGTCCATAAAGACATGGATGAGCGAGTTTGGGGTGGAGCAAATTGACTGGCCTGCACAGAGTCCTGACCCCGATAAAACACCCTTGTGATAAATTAGACTACAAGCCAGGCCTTCTCATCCAACATCAGTGCCTGATGTAAAAAATATGCTTCTGGAAGAATGGTCAAACTTTCCCATGGACGCACTCCTAAACCTTGTGGACAGCCTTCCCAGAAAAGTTGAAGCTGTTATAGCTGCAAAGGGTGGGCCAACTCAATACTGAACCCTACGGACTAAGACTGGGATGCCATTACAGTTCATGTGCCCCAATACTTTTGGTATTATAGTGTATGTAGCACCCTCCAGTATACTAGAGGGTGCTACATATAAGAGTTTTTTTTGTAATGTAAGTAAATTTCCAGGCCTGGCTGGCAGCCAAGCCTGAGTGTGTTTTTCTTCTGGGTCAGGGTTTGAATGACTCAGGGAGAGCTGGGTGACTCAAAGACAGCATCACCGAGACCTTCCACTTCTTTTCAGAATATGCTAGAATCTTCTGGAAAGCAAGAGGAATGGGGGGGGGGGGGAGGTGGAGCTGCCTGGAGTATTCTGAGGGCCCTCACCAACCCCCAACTTGGATTGGCAGGGGGCAGGCCCCCCTCAAATACTCAGGGTGGGGAGGAGATGAGATCGGGTGGAAGATGGAGATAGAGTGTTAGACTGACGGGGCCTTTGAGTTAGCTCTCCAGTCTGGGGGGGTGACCTTTGGGCAAGGGGGCGCAGACAGGCCCTCCTTAGAACTCACACAGAGGTGTCCTGCCCAGGAGGAGCAAGCGACAACAGCAGGAGAACACTGCCGGGAAGGTCTCCAGGAGTTACACAAAGGCAGCCAAGAGGGCTGGCGAGTGTTCACACAGCCAGGAAGACTGGTTGGGACACCTGAGAGGACTGGGAGAGTGCAATTCTGAGATAGGTGCAGAAGCAGTGGTGTGGACTGAGGTGGCATGGGCAATGGAGAGAGGCAGCTGCAGCCGGCAGGGCCTGAAGTTATGGTGCTGGGATTGGTAGCTATGTGGACAGCTAGCACTACCAACATTTTTCTACACCAAAAGGGCCTTTGGTCCCTGCCTGCAAAGGGCATTTGCTAAGGCATGGCGGAGCCAGTGTCAGGCCTAAACTACAGTGCTGATAGTCTGCAAGCAAGTTTGTGCTAGAGGAAGAGAGGAAATTGTATATACTGGAAGTGTATATAGTTCTTAGTCCCCATACTGTTTCTTTGAAATCTACTGAACATCCCATATCTCCCTTATCCCCCCAATAAAAACAAAAAATAAAGTGCATGGACTGTTTTCTGTCTAACGAGTGACTGAAGATTGTGTGCCTGGCTGGGCAGGGTGACAGACAAACCACAACCATCAGCAGCCCATACCGGGGTACCGCTACATGTACCCTTTTACATAGATACCCAATGCCAAAAAAAAAAACTTGCCTAAACATTTCCAGCTAAATGCTTCCACCCCCCCCCCCCCCCCCCCCACTTCATCCCCTCACCAGTGTGGTGCCGTGAAGTAAAACTTAAAAAATTTGGACAGAGTGAAAAAGTTTTATAGCTGTCCATTAGAGTATTTGCCATTCATTGGGGAAATGCCTGCTCTTTGGTGCCCAATAACCCAACTTTTCTCTACTGCAGTCAAGCACTGTGGAAGGGGCACGCGAGACCCTTCCTTTACCTAGTCTAAGCTCTGCTGTACAGGGAATTACAAAAGCCTTAAATTGGACCTGCAGTCATTTTTTCAACTTTCCATCTATTAAATCCTCTGCCCTTGTTGTTTTAACTTTGGATAGTAAAACATTTTTTCTGCCAGTAAATACCTTATACAGCCCACTTCCGGTTTCTTGTTTGGTCATTAGCTTAGACTTATAACATCATGTACAGCTCTCTCTCTCACGCACGTGCGAGTTTACCAGAAACGGAGAGGGAATGAGTCATAAGAGGGCCAATGAGAGCAGAAGAGCTGGAGGTGTGCCTCTGTGTGAATACAAGAAGTGAACAGGTAGCAGCTTCAGCTGCCCACAGTTAAAATGGCTGCAGCCAGACTCAGTGGAAGGAGATTTCTGCTAAATATTTGTAGTAGTGAAGTACAGAATCACAGTATATATAAAATAATATGCAAAGTGGTTGGAGGGAAGCTTCAGAATGGCAAAGATGTTTTTTTTACAAATGATATGTGCAGACTGCAGTTCCTCTTTAAATCAGGTCAGACTTTAGATATTCATACTGGTTAACATTAAATCATTTTTACAAGATTTCTTTAAACAAACATCATTCATTGGTGTTTTTAATATCTAAGAGT
Source organism: Lithobates pipiens (assembly GCF_037356315.1). Taxonomy (NCBI): domain Eukaryota; kingdom Metazoa; phylum Chordata; class Amphibia; order Anura; family Ranidae; genus Lithobates; species Lithobates pipiens. The sequence continues at coordinate 14,630,587 of NW_027507755.1, forward strand.
TGATTTAAATAAAAATGTTTGCAGAGAAAAGCTTTAACCCATTCAAGGACTAGGGGAGGGGGAGCAGGGTCAAATTAACCCCCTCCTTGCCACCTGCTCCTCCGTCTACTATATTTGGGTGAAGTTTTGGATTTCTTTCAAACTGGTGTTCAGAGTTCCACCCAACACAGAATGTTAATCCTGAAAAAAAAAAACACAATCTTCTTACCTCTGTTCCCTGGTCATCAATAACAGAAATATAATTAGGCTTGCTGCTGTTGGGATAAGAGAGCAAGACATCATAGTGGACTAACTCGGCGCTATCCAACCCAAACTCTCTCCACTGGGCTTGGATACGTTCTGCCAGATTCAGGTTCTGCTCTGTCCCGGCCAGATGAGGAATTTTTGTGAAATCCCTGAAACAAGACACAATGAAAAAAACAATACAAAAAAACAGTAAGACACAAAGCACATGCTCCTGAGGTATGCAAATAACCGAATGTCTGAAATAGTCTTGCCTAATTAGATTTCAGCTTAATATCGAGGAATTAACATTTTTGGAATATTTTCTTAACAGGTGGTGCAGGGGACTAAACTACGGTCACATCAAGTATTACAGGTGTGCAAAAGGACCACGTATGAAAGAACTATGCATATAGACACATATTTTCCTAGATAGGATTTTCCTATATACATATAGACCAGGAAAAATACAAACTGGATAACAGTTAAGCCTCATACACACGATTAGATTTTCGGCAGGGAATTGTGTGATGACAGACTGCTTGCCTAAAATCCGACCGCTAGTACGCTTCAGACAATTGTTGGCCAACTTTCCGCAAACAAATGTTGGATGGTAGGCTAGTAAATTTTCCTAGTCTATATGTATATAGGAAAATCCTAATTAGATAACAGTTAAGCCTCATACACACGATCGGATTTTCGGCAGGGAATTATGTGATGACAGACTGCCTAAAATCCAACCGTTAGTACGCTTCATCAGACAATTGTTGGCCAACTTTCCGCCTACAAATGTTGGATGGCAGGCTAGTAAATTTTCGGTGGACAATGGTCTGTTGTCAGATTTTCCTATCGTGTGTACACAAGTCTGTCACACAAAAGTCCAAAGTACAAACATGCATGCTCGGAATTAGTGCTCACCAAACACAACATTAGCAGAAGGTGAACAAAGGGTGGCGCTCAAGAGCTGAAATTCCACTAAATTCGTGTTTGTTGGCCAACAATTGTGTACCATTTGTATGCAAGACAAAATCCAGGCATAAGCTCGTTGGACAAAAGTCTGGCACTTTGTCTGGCGAAAATCCGATTCTGTGTAAGAGGCTTTACTTTGCTAAAGTTTAACCATACATTTACATTTTTTTAGATTTTCATCCTTATCCAACTCCCACAACCCTTCCGTCTCTCATTTCAGCGATGCTAATCTTCTCCAGCTTTTTTAGCCACTTCCTGTCTGCATGCACTCAGTGTGGCTGCACATCAGAGGAGGCTTCCTTCCATTGACAGTGCTGGACTATGTAATGTAATGTGCGTCAACACAGATGCATGCGACAGGGTGACAACGCAGGAGCACAAATTGGGAGACTGTTGTCACCCCATAACAGGAAGTGCTGAGCAAGAACCTTCATGGGAGGATCACCAAGTATTGAAGCAGAACTAAACCCTCCTAATCTTTTCAGCCATGGAAGCTGCCATATTAGCTTCTGTTTGATCTGCAACTGCCATGGTGATGCAAATCTAATCAGTTAGGACTCCAGCCATTCGATGGTTTGACAGTTTGGCATATTGCACAAGCATATGTGACAGTTAGCATTCCTGGCATACCAGGAATGCTAACAGCTTTTGAAACCAGTAAAATTGATGAGTTTAGTTCAGCTGAGCAAAAAAAAAAAAAAAAAAAAAAAATATATATTATATATATATATATATATATATATATATATATATATATATATATATATATATATATATATATATACATACACACACACACACTTAAATATATATATATATATATATATATATATATATATATATATATATATATATATATATATATATTTATTTATTATCCCTTTCATGACTAAGCCTTAAAATCCATATTTTTTGCTAGAAAATTACTTGGAACCCCCAAACATTATATATATTTTTTTTAGCAGAGACTCTAGAGAATAAAACAGGCGATTGTTGCAATATTTTATGTCACACGGTATTTGCGCAGCGGTGTTTTAAACGCAACTTTTTGGGAAAGGGGACACTTTCATGAATTAAAATAAAATAAAATAAACTGTAAAATTAGCACAATTTTTTTGCTTAATGTGAAAGATAATGTTACGCCGAGTAAATAGATACCAAACATGTCACACTTTATAATTGCACGTACTCGTGGATTGACGACAAAGTACGGTACCTAAAAATCTCAATAGGCGATGCTTTAAAAAATGTTTACGGTTACCAGGTTAGCGTTACAGAGGAGGTCTAGTGCTAGAATTATTGCTCTTGCTCTGACGATCGTGGTGATACCTCACATGTGTGATTTGAACACCGTTTACATATGCGGGCGCGACTTCCGTATGCGTTTTCTTTGCTTCGCGAGCTCGCGGGGACGGCGGGCACTTTAAAATTTTTATTTTTTTTATTTATTTTAAAATGACTAAATTGTTTTAAAAACAAAAAAAAAATTGATCACTTTTATTGCTGTCACAAGGAATGTAAACATCCCTTGTGACAGTAATAGGTGGTGACAGGTACCCTTTATGGAGGGATCGGGGGTCTAAAATACCCCCCATCCCTCCTTTATACTTCAATGTATTCAGATCGCTGAAAACGGCGATTCTGAATACCGTATATTTTTTAAAAACCGGCGCCATTGGCAGCCGAGTAAACGGGAAGTGACGTCATGACGTCACTTCCGTGTTTACTATGAGGAGACTGGAACGAAGCAGATTACGGCTTCGTTCCAGGTCCTCCACAGCAGCCGGAGGCAACCGATGTGGTATCGGTGCTCCCGATCGAGCGGGAGCACCGGTAACAGTGGCGGGAGGCGGTGGGAGGGGGGGACGTCCGATTGTGTGCAGGAAATTCCGATCAGACAAAGTGCCACGCATGCTCAGATCAAATTCCTAGACCAAAGCTATTGGCTACTAGCCTGAATGTAGTCCCGTCGTAACTAAATAACGTCATCACGTTACGTACGATCGGATTTTCCGACAACTTTGTCCGACCGTGTGTATGCAACACAAGTTTCGGACAAAATCCGACGGATTTTGTTGTCGGAATGTCCGACCATGTGTACAAGTGCTTAGATTTAAAGCGACTGCACTTCCAAGTGCACTTTCAGTGAAAAGTGGCTTTGCCTTTCGTAAATAACCCCCAATGTATCTTTTGCACTTTTTCAGGCAGGGATCTATGCATGTTGCTGCAAAATGCTAGATAAGTTTAGGGGGGAATCAATAATGCCACTGCAAGTGCGATACACATTTTGGCACATTTTTACTAGGAATGCACAAAAAATATCAGGTGTGAATGTGGCCTAGTGATTAGGTTTAGAACAATTTTTAATAACTCCTTTTGCTAAAAAACATAACACATTTGCTCTAAAAATCTTTTTTGTAATGTAGTAATCAATATGTGCTCAAAAGACAACCTATGTGCATCTCAACCACTTATGTTGTATATTCCCATACCACATCGTACAGTGTTGTGAAAAAGTATTTTCCCCCTTCCTGATTTTTTGGCACAAAACATTTTTCACACTTAAATGATTCAGATCAAATACAATTTTTTTATATTACACACAGATAAACAGAGCAAATACAAAATGTTGTTTTTTTTTTAATGAGGATTTCATTTATTAAAGGCAAAACCTGCCTGGTAATTTGTGAAAAAGTGATTGCCTCCCTTGCTAAATCATGAATGAACTGTGATAAACCACATTTTTTGGAACGCCAAACTGAAATTTTACTTGTCACACCCAGGCCTGATTACTGCCAGAACTGTTGAATCAAGAAATCACTTAAATAGAAGACGTCTCACAAAGTGAAGCAACACATCATGCCACATTCTAAAGAAATTCAAGAACAGATGAGAAAAAGTAACCTACAGGTATCAGTCTGGAAAGGTTACAAAGCCATTTCTAAGGCTTTGGGACTAAAGCGAACTATGGTGAGAGCCATAATCCACAAATGGAGAAAAACTTGTAACAGTGGTGAACCTTCCCAGGAGTGGTCGCCCTACCAAAACTATTGCAAGAGCACAACAATGACTCATACAGGAGGACATAAAAGAACCCAGACCAACATCTAAATAACTGCAGGCCTCACTTGCCTTAGTTAAGATCAGTGTTTATGATTCAACAATAAAAGAGACCGGGCAAAAATGGCATCCATGGGAGAGTTCCAAAGCCAAAGCTACTGCTGACCAAAAAAATACCACAAAGGCTCGTTTCACATTTGCCAAACATCTTGTTTATCCCCAAGACTTCTGGGCAAATATTCTGTGGACTGATGAGACAAAAGGTGAACTTTTTGGAAAGTGTGCATCTCCTTACATCTGGTGTACAACACAGCATTTCATAAAAAGAACATCAGCCCAACAGTCAGACATGGTGGTTGTAGTGTGATAGTCTGGGGCTTCTTTACAGCTTCAGGATCTGGATGACTTGCCATAATTGATGGAACCATGAATTCTGCGCTCTACCAGAAAACCAGAGAAAAGAAAAAAAAAACTGAAAAACAGAAAAACAGAAAAGGAGAATGTCTGACTTTGTAACCTGAAGCTCAAGTGTACTTGGATTATGCAGCAGGACAATGATCCGAAAAATACGCCAGCAGGTCCACCTCTAAATGGCAAAAAAAACAAAACACACCGCACACACAAAAAGGAAGGTTTTGGAGTGGTCTATACAAAGGACTTAATTCCAACGGACAGTAAACAGGCGGTTCATGCTGAAAAACCCTCCAATGGAGGCCTGAATTAACCACTTTCAGACCGGACCATTTTGCTGGTAAATGACCAGAGGTCTTTTTACACTTTGGCACTGCGCTGCTTTAACTGGTAATTGCGCGGTCATGCAATGTTGTACCCAAACAAAATTTGCGTCCTTTTCTTCCCACAAATAGAGCTTTCTTTTGATGGTATTTGATTGCCTCTGCGATTTTTATTTTTTGCGATATAAACGTAAAAAGACCGCAAATTTTGAAAAAAAATGATATTTTCTACTTTTTGTTATTAGAAAAATCCAATAAACTCAATTTTAGTCATACATTTAGGCCAAAATGTATTCAGCCACATGTCTTTGGTAAAAAAAAAGTCAATAATTGTATATTTATTGGTTTGCGCAAAAGTTGTCACATCTACAAACTAAGGTACGTTTTCTGGAATTTACGCAGCTTTTAGTTTACGACTGCCTATCTCATTTCTTGAGGTGCTAAAATGGCAGGGCAGTACAAAACCCCCCCAAATGACCCCATTTTGGAAAGTAGACCCCCTAAGGAAATTGATAAGAGGCATGTTGAGCCCATTGAATATTTTATTTTTTTGCCTCAAGCGATTGAATAATGACAAAAAAAAAATTTTTTTTTTTTTTTTACACAAAGTTGTCACTAAATGATATATTGCTCACACATGCTATGGGCGTATGTGAAATGACACCCCAAAATAAATTCTGCTGCTTCTCCTGAGTACGGGGATACCACATATGTGGGACTTTTTGGGAGCCTAGCCGCGTACGGGGCCCCGAAAACCAAGCACCGCCTTCAGGCTTTCTAAGGGCGTAAATTTTTGAGTTCACTTCTCACTACCTATTACAGTTTTGAAGGCCATAAAATGCCAAGATGGCACAAAACCCCCACAAATGACCCCATTTTAGAAAGTAGACACCCCAAGCTATTTGCTGAGAGGCATGTTGAGTTCATGGAATATTTTATATTTTGCCACAAGTTGCGGGAAAATTACAAACTTTTTTTTTTTTTTTTTTTTTTCACAAAGTTGTCACTAAATGATATATTGCTCACACATGCCATGGGCATATGTGAAATGACACCCCAAAATAAATTCTGCTGCTTCTCCTGAGTACGGGGATACCACATATGTGGGACTTTTTGGGAGCCTAGCCGCGTACGGGGCCCCGAAAACCAAGCACCGCCTTCAGGCTTTCTAAGGGCGTAAATATTTGACTTCACTCCTCACTACCTATTACAGTTTTGAAGGCCATAAAATGCCAAGATGGCACAAAACCCCCACAAATGACCCCATTTTAGAAAGTAGACACCCCAAGCTATTTGCTGAGAGGCATGTTGAGTCCATGGAATATTTTATATTTTGCCACAAGTTGCGGGAAAATTACAAACTTTTTTTTTTTTTTTTTTTTTTTCACAAAGTTGTCACTAAATGATATATTGCTCACGCATGCCATGGGCATATGTGAAATGACACCCCAAAATAAATTCTGCTGCTTCTCCTGAGTACGGGGATACCACATATGTGGGACTTTTTGGGAGCCTAGCCGCGTACGGGGCCCCGAAAACCAAGCACCGCCTTCAGGCTTTCTAAGGGCGTTACAGTTTTGAAGGCCATAAAATGCCAAGATGGCACAAACCCCCCCCAAATGACCCCATTTTGGAAAGTAGACACCCCTAAATTTAGGGGTACACTAGTGAGACTAGGTAATAAATGGCGGGTGCCCTGAAACTATAAAAAAATAACTAACCAACCAGCGTCACCTGTAACAGTTATATGGTGATCACTGGTGAAAGGGTTAACTAGGGGGCAATCAGGGGGCTTTATGCGGTAGTATATGGGGGTCCCTGGCGCTATAAAAAGCTGCGGCGAACCTAAATACCTACTTGCCTAACTAGCGTCACCTGTGACACTAATACAGCGATCAGAAAAACGATCGCTTATTAGGCTGGGTTCACACTGGAGCGATGCGGGAACGCCACGAATGCGCGGCGGGTTCCCGCATCGCATGCCTCCCGGCGGCAGTTCACACTGCCCTATGCGAACTGCTGGGAGTGTCAGTGAAATGTTACTGACACCCCCAGATCAGTTCGCATATCGCAGTGCGATCTGCAAACTCGGATCGCATGGTGTGAACACCCATGCGATCCGATTCTGCTGCGGGCCAAAAAAAGGGTCCCGTGCGAATTTGCGGCGGGTGCGGCGGGTGTGGCGGGTGCGGCGAATGGCTGAACTCGAATCGCACAGAGATCGGATGTGATTTGCACTGCAGTGCGAATCACATCCGTTCTCAAACCGCTGCAATCTGAACCCAGCCTTAGTGACACTGGCGACGGGGGGTGATCACGGGGTTAAACCTTTATTGGGGGGGTTAGGGGGGTACCTTAGAACTAAAGGGGGCTAACCCTAACTGCCCTAACAGTTATTAGTCACAAATGACACCCGCCGGGTGATCAGGGGGTTAAACCTTTATTAGGTAATAAATGGCGGGTGCCCTGAAACTATAAAAAAATAACTAACCAACCAGCGTCACCTGTAACAGTTATATGGTGATCACTGGTGAAAGGGTTAACTAGGGGGCAATCAGGGGGCTTTATGCGGTAGTATATGGGGGTCCCTGGCGCTATAAAAAGCTGCGGCGAACCTAAATACCTACCTGCCTAACTAGCGTCACCTGGGACACTAATACGGCGATCAGAAAAATGATCGCTTATTAGGCTGGGTTCACACTGGAGCGATGCGGAAACGCCGCGAATCCGCGGCGGGTTCCCGCATCGCATGCCTCCCGGCGGCAGTTCACACTGCCCTATGCGAACTGCTGGGAGTGTCAGTGAAATGTTACTGACACCCCCAGATCAGTTCGCATATCGCAGTGCGATCTGCAAACTCGGATCGCATGGTGTGAACACCCATGCGATCCGATTCTGCTGCGGGCCAAAAAAAGGGTCCCGTGCGAATTTGCGGCGGGTGCGGCGGGTGTGGCGGGTGCGGCGGGTGCGGCGAATGGCTGAACTCGAATCGCACAGAGATCGGATGTGATTTGCACTGCAGTGCGGTGCGAATCACATTCGTTCTCATAAACCGCTGCAATGTGAACCCAGCCTTAGTGACACTGGCGACGGGGGGTGATCACGGGGTTAAACCTTTATTGGGGGGGTTAGGGGGGTACATTAGAACTAAAGGGGGCTAACTCTAACTGCCCTAACAGTTATTACAGTCACAAATGACACCAATGCAAAAAAAAAAAAAAAAAAAAAAAAAATGACATTGGTGTCACTGTGACTGGGGGGCAGGGGTAATTGGGGGGGTGATCGGGGGGTAAAGGGGGGGTGTGAGTGTGCCTGGCATGTTCTACTGTGTGTGGGATGTGTTGGTGCAACTCACTGATCCGCTCTCCTCCGTGTCGGAACGAAAAATACCGACACGGAGGAGAGAATACATCACTTCCTCTCCTGTGTTTACATTACAGGAGAGGAAGTGATGTCACCGGGGATTTCTATTCGTCGGGAGCGATCGCGAGGGGGTGGCCATGAATGAATGGCCGTCCCCTCGTCCGGGATCGCTCCCGAACGAAAACCGACCGCCGCAGGCACCGGGCGGGGGCCCGATCGGGCCCCCGACCCGCGGGAGGCAAATCACGTACATGTACGTGCTTATGCCTGCCCGTGCCATTCTGCCGACGTACATCGGCGTTAGGCGGTCGGCAAGTGGTTAAAGCAATTCTGCAAAGAAGAGTGGGCCAAAATTCCTCCACGGCGATATGAAAGACCCATTGCCCCTCATCAGAAACACTTGATTGCAATTGTTGCCGCCAAGGGTGGCACAACCAGTTATTAGGTTTAGGGGGCATTTGCATTTTTACACAGGGCCAGGCAGGTTTTGAGAGCTTTTTTCCCCCTTAATAACTAAGATCATTTAAATCTGCATTTTGTATTTACTCGAGTTATCTTTGAGTTATATTAAAAAAATTTGATGGTCTTAATCATTTAAGTGTGACAAATATGCAAAAAGATATTCAAAAATAAATCAAAATCAGTAAGGGGGCTAATACTTTCACAGCACTGTATACATCAGACATAAAACAAACCCATAATCTGAAAATAAATTAAAAACACACATAAAAAAAAAAAAACTATCTGATCTGAAGGTACTAGGGGTGAATTGGGCTCATCACTTTGCACAACACATTGATAGTTGTAATGCAGTGTTAAGAAACGGCCTGTCTAGTTCAATATGCAGTCAGATATGATTTTCTACAAATGGTAAATATATACCATTTGTAGAAAATCATATATATATATATATATATATATATATATATATATATATTCCTTGTGCTTAGATATACTATGATGACTTGAGGAAGGGCAATTGTACCCCAAATTCTTGCCAAAATGTTTGTCTCATATGCGAGTTTAAAGCTTGGCATAAATTTACACTGGTGCCACAATCCAAGCCCTATAATGAAGCCATGATTACACCCAGCATTTATTGTCCCTTTGCGTGCAGAATGTAAAGAAAATAAATAGCTTACTGTAAAAACATTTTTATGTTTTCTGCCTTCATTTCCAATATAAGCTCCTTTCGTACATCTACACGGGAATGCCAGACATCCTCCTGATCTTTTGCTGGTTTGATGAGCCAGCCTGGGGGCAAAAAGGCAAAGAAGAGTCATGTAAGAAAATATTCTGCCAAGGAGTTAAAAAAAAAAAAAAAAAAAAGGAACAGAAGAACTTCAAGCTTAGAGGAAATGCAAGACACCATTTAAGAATTGAGGAGCTGCTGAAATAATCAAATTCCGCCAAAGAACCCTTTTACTTTTCCTAGTAATGGCAGAGAATATGATCCAGAAGCTTTTAATCTAACATATATGAGGGCTTATATACTAAAAGAGATGGGATCAATCCTTGAAGGGCCTCATTTGCCTAGGTCATGATATATCTAGAAGTAGTTCACATTCAACTGGGCTTTGTCTTTCAAGAACGGCAATATACCAACATAAGCTGGTACATCCTAAACAACCAATACCCAAACACAAGTGAAGATACTTGGTATATGAAGGTGTAGTGTAGTGAGGAATATGTTGTAGACATGTGCACATTGAAATATTTTGTTTCGGAATTTTTGTCTTTTCGTCTGAAAAATAAATTTATTTAGTTACTCCCGAAATTCATTTCTATTTATTTTGTTTCGTTAAAAAATACATTCATCCGAAAATCCAAAATAATTAAGGTCAAATCTCATTGAAAGCTTATGGGGTCTGTCAAATGTTCTAGGAAGATTTGACGGAACAGCTAAACTTTACGACGCCGCAATCGTACATTTCTGGTCGAATGTTCCCCCTACAAGCTATAGTAGAATTCTAATGTTGTATGACACTAGTAATAATTATAATTACCAGTCAATCAACATTAGAATTCTTTTATAGCCTATGGGCGGAGCGTTTGACTATAAATGTCCGCTTGCAGCGACTGCTTCGTTGAATCTTCACGTTGAATCTTTTCTCTCTGTCGAATCATCTTGGACTAGTAGAGTTAGGTTAGGCACATTCGACCTTTTTTGCTATTGTCTCTATAATGTTGAATCTTTTCTCTCTATGTTGAATCTTTTCTCTCTATGTAGAATAATCTTGGACTAATAGAGCTAAGGTTAGGCACATTCGACCACAGGTTCGATGGACACAGATCACTATTGTCAGCGTCATGTCTAATCTCCTATCTATATCGAACTGTTGTCGCAACGAAAAACGCGAAGGAAAGTAAAAGGTTTTTTTTTTGACCTTTCGGTTTTCGGATTCTGCGCGGTTCGTTATCGTTTGTTAAAACGATAACAAAAATACCCGAAATTCGGACGAAAACGAATGTACGTCTAATATGTTGGGGAGACAAAGCACCTCACAACAAAAGAATGGCTCAATATATAGTAAGACGACACATTCTACAGGTCAAGACTCAGTTTTCCTAAACCCTTAGAAAAAGGGGACATTTAAAGTGTAAGTTCACTTTTACAGAAAATCTGTTGTCATACAGTGTCGCCACTTCACCAGTCCAGGCATTAGAAAACCCTGTGGCTTAATCTCCTAGGTGTACCTCTCAGCATTTGATAGGAGGTATTCTAATAGGTCAGAACTGTTACATGGACGGCACTGACCATCAGAATCTGCCTAACCTGTCCTGTCAGCACTGGAGGAGAGGAGAGAACACCAGGAGGATTTAAATTCCCTGAACTTGTCAAAGCGACGTCCCAGTGCCTTATAGCACGGGATTGCGCAACTCCTGTACAGCGGGACTGGGGGGGGGGGGGGTTGGTCCAGTGCAAGTTCACCTTACAGATTTTTTGTAAAAGTGAACTTACATTTTAAAAGGACAGTGAGTTGCACATTTGACAGGGAGGACAACTTGTACGCAACAGGTGTGAAAGATACCATCTACATCAAACTGGAACAACCATCCCTGCACAGGGTGGGGCTTTCAACGCCATCCGTTGCCACACTTAATGTTGTATTAAACATTTGTACACCCAAGGTTTTGACAACAATTCACATATTTAGCCATGGGATAGGATTAGCATGAACCTTCCTGACACCAAGGATGGGATTATGCAACTAGGACAGGGTGGGTCACAATTTTCATACACCTGTTATTCTGTCCTTAGACAACATTTGCCTTTCCATGGTAAATGGGCCAAGGTGTCAGTGCTACTTTTTGAATATACACTCAGAGCTAACCAGTAGCTTGGTCAAGCTACAAAACATAAGGCAAAAAAAAAAATATATTTTTTTGGATAGAGTGGAGATGGATTAGAACACCTGCCAGGTTATTATTACCATTTATTCTGACTCCAAATGTTGCAATAGTGACTTATCCCTTGCAGAGACCTCTATGCCTGGCCTGTATAAGCAGATATAGTCATAGTGGACAGTCTTTATCAGATAGCTTGAACTCACCAGACACATAAGCATGGGTTTTATTGCAAGCAGCAGGTATAGCATACAACAAAATGTGGCAGATGATTGAAAGATGTATCTGCAGGTCAAAACATGGTAATGTGTTCCAGGAGATCAGCAGATTGCATGCAGCCCATACAGAAGTGGCCATCTCTGTTCTCCCAAGACAGTGAAGGAACAGGAAAAAGGAACTACATCATAATTTGGGAGGGGACACATCTAATAAAACAAAGGGCTAGGGCTACAACCAAAATAAAAAACATCAAAGCATAACATTTTACATGCGTGTAACAGCACACTTCCCGCCTTGTATTGTAACTACCACTATGCTACATTATAACAGTAGTTATGCAATGCAAACAATGGTGCAATTTGCAGTTGTCTTGAAGACCTGAAAGACAAAAAAGAACATGCAAATATATGCAACAATAACTGCAATAAAGACATCAAGAAGTGTCACTCAAATTTGAGGCACATCCTTCTTGTGGTAGAAACTGGATCCAACAAACCCAGGTAAGCAAGTTCAGTATCCAAAAGGCAAGAGCAAAACAAGTTCTGTGATGGGTATGAGGAAAGTCTTTACAGTTCCCTTACTGGCAACTTTCGTACCATATCATCATCACTAGGGATGGTGTTTACAATGAGTCCCATGGGCTATTCAATTCTTTTGGCTTGCTGGTCTTTGAGCAGATCAAGGTCTCTAACTTGGAGCTTAGGGTTCAGATGTTGCCATTTTCTGCATCCTTGCAGAAGAGAAAGATACTCCATCTTCCAACTACTCCAGAAGCCGTTGGCGAGGTGTTGTACTCGCTTCCATTGCTCACAGTTTCCTGCTTTAAAGTCTCTAGGTGGAACGGGAACAGACCCAAGCTTCTTGGTAAGAAGAGTGGCTGGAGTAAGGATGGTTGGGGACTCTGGATCTGTAGACACTGGAACAAGTGCTCTTAAATTGATTATGGCAGACAGTCCTGCCAGAAAGGTGGTTAAACTCTCATGAGTAAAACTTGTGGATTTGAAGTCCATTAACATAGAGTCCAGTATCCTACATGTAATGCCTATCATTCCCCCCCATGAGCCACCCATGTGGGAAGAATGAGGATTGAAAGTCCATGTACAGCCCTTTTCAGTTAAAGTCAAGGATTGGCTTAGAGTTGAGCTCCAGTAAAGTTGGTTCCACAGTCAGATCTTAATGACTTCTAGAAAACACCAAGAATCCTGCGAGCCACCACTGATCAGATGCCCATTAAATGTATAGAGAAAGAAAAAGCTGCTGGCGTTAAACACGTCTCACAATGCGTGCAAACATAAATTAGTAAATACTACGCTGCGCTGTAAATATCATCTCATCAAAAATATAAAAATATGTAAAAAGGTAATAGGATCAATATAAGAAACAGCAGCTAAAATCAGAACAAACTGTAAAATGAATGAATTGAAAAGTGCCGTGCTATGTAATATGCACATATATGTTCTTTTCTAAAGTTAATTTGCCTGAAACCACAGTTGGGTTTTGGGGCTATTTCTCTAAATTTCTGGTTTCAGTACCAGTCCAGCTGGGTTGCATTGGGTTTTCCTTGACCGCAGGTGTCACTGATGCTGCCGGCAAGAGTGGAGTCTAGCTGGGAGTATTTAATGCCACTGTTCTCTCAGAGCCAGCCCAGTGGGAGTGTTCTCCTGCTGTGCATTCTGGGGGGGTGGTATTTAAGGTACCGACGCCACGTGGTTCGGGGTTCCATCTTTTATTTTCTGTCTGTTTGGTTCTGGTGGTCCTCCTGACCCAGCCCCATGGCCCTCCTGGCCTGGGGTGCGGAACCATGCATTCCGAGTCTCGGGGCCGGCTGGCCCGAGGCAACGCAACTGCAGGGACAGGCTCAAGTGGATTTCGGGGCCTATTGATCCAAGGGTGGTCTGGTGCCGTCTCATCTGAAGGGAGAGGCCCAGCAACTGAAGAACCCCAGGGGAGGACTCTTCAGGAGAAGGCCGTGCGCAAGGCTGGCTTCTCTGAAGGAGCCTGGAGGCTTAGTTGAAGGACACAATCTGGATCAACACTCATACGGTATCGCTGGATCGGCTGAGAGAACCTGGTACCGTACCATATGATAGCTCTTTAAATTTATCTACGTCCTTCAGTAACGCTCAAGTGTACATCACAAGTCTGTGGCAGAGACTTTGTTGAGCACCCTACCGGCTGCTAGGCCTAGTGAGAGGAGGTCTATCCAGGGGCTGTTAAATCCAGTTGTGAAACGGTTGCTATTCTATGGATTCTCTGCATTTTTTGCAATACAAGTACCTGAACTCACTCCTAACCCTCTACCCTTTATTGAAAGACTATGTTTCTGTTCTAAATAAATAACCCAAAAGAAGATTCACTGTCAGTTTCCACATTCTTTGGGCCAACACCACCAACTCCTAGATGGAGAAGCGGACAAGGAGGTATCGTAAGCCCAAATAAAACCAGCAGCTCCTTCGGGGTCATACATACACATATATATATATATATACACATACATATATATACACACACACACACACACACACACACATATATGGGAGTGGAAACTCAAATGCACAGCATGTGAATAAAACATATAGATTCGGAAAATTCATAAAGTTTGTAGAAGTCCATAAAATATATGCGAGGAAAAAAAATATATATATATGTATATATAGCAAGTAATAAAGTGCTCATGTGCAGAGTGTTCTGCTGTGTTTCTAATCATTACGCAGGGTAGTCCATGCAATCACAAAACAGCTTGGTAGGTGTTCAAATGTACCCAGGTGTCCTCCCTCCAGTGATCCCCTAGGTAGTGAACGCTCACCTTAGAGGTTGCGACTTAGCGATTAAGCCAAGTCTAAACACGCATTAGAACCTTCTCTGGGCTCAGAAGGGAAAAACTGCATCCAGGGCTCCTCAGTGAAATACCTCCATTTATTCAAAAATAAAAGTGCTTGATAGTGTAGTAGGTTTAAACAATTTAATGAACACAAGCAAACAAACCCTAATACAGGGTACTCACATTTATAAAGTGCGTCTAGTGCACACTGCACCACTCTATTGCCAGCAATAACCAATAAGATTAGATACCAGAAAGGTATGGGGGTGATGTGCGTTTCCTCCTATGGCAGGTAGACTGCTCCTTGTGCCTTCCTGTCCCCTCCCCAACCCGTATTCGATACAGGGAATTTGTATCTACTTCAGGGGGAATCTTAATGACTATACTGGCACTCTGATGGCAAGGAATCGCCTCACAGCATTAATAAAACTCAAAGCATCCATGGATTCTATAACTTTGATGGGTACCGCAAGCACACTCATGCAGGTGAACAGCACTGAACATCTTTTGCGATTTGCTTGGCCACCTCGGATTCTGCTTGCTGTTACCATCCATGGCCCAAAAACATCTAGACCAACGTGAGTGAAAGGTAGGTCAGTACTTACTGTAATCTATCAGCTGGAAAATCTGACATTTGCTGCTGATGTTTCCCTCTGTTTGCAGCATTGGACGAAGTTGTGGAGTAAAGTTGAAATCTGTCTTTTTTGCTCCAACAATCCAAAGGCCTGCAGCTCTTATGGCACCCTCTGAAATGTCTACCTTGGTGCTTAAAGGGGTTGTAAAGGTAAATGTTTTTTCCCCTTAATACATTCTATGCATTAAGGTGAAAAAACATCTGACAGTCCCGGCGCCCCCCCCCCCCCCCGTTTTACTTACCTCACCCCTCGAAAGTCCCGCGCTCGTCCCCCGAGTCCTTTCCACCGTTCAGCCTGGCAGCTGATTGGCTGGAGTGGATGGATGGAAAGCAGCGCAGCCATTGGCTCGCGCTGCTGTCAATCCCATCCACTGACGCGGACCGCGGGTGGGCGGGGCCGTGTTATACAGCGATCGGCTATAGCCGCCGGCTGTATCACGGGAGCGCGCCCGCAGATGCTTCTCACCATGCGAGGGAGCTCGCACGAACGTGAGAAGCATCTGAGGGAGGAAGCAGAGACAGCCGCCAAGGGACCCCAGAAGAGCAGGTTCGGGGCCACTCTGTGCCAAACGAGCTGCACAGTGGAGGGAAGTATAACATGTTTGTTATTTTTAAAAAATAAAATTTTTATCTTTACAATCCCTTTAACTCTTTCATGGTAGTGCCGTATGAGCAAGGTGGAAAGGTGACAACGACCAGGTATGATAAGAGGATTTTGTTCTTGTTCTCCCAACTTGGCCTTGTTTAAACGTCCACCAACCCTTAGCATGCCATGGCTATCAATGAATGGATTCAGGTTGGAAATCGGACTGATTTTTGGACTGTCCTGCTGGTCATGGATTTATTTCATTTCTGTGCTAAAGACATTCTGTTGTTCACTGCGTATTATGATCAGTTCAATTTCAGCAATGTCCTTTGCAGAAAGGGTTTTTTGGAATAAGTGCCAGCCTTGACATTCAGAATCATTGAACTTTGTGTGATAGCAGTGAGCAATATGGACTAACCTTGCAATAGTGTGTACAAGCCTTGTCCACTTGGAGAAACGTTCAAAGCAGTGAGAACTCAAGATGAATCTTTGTTCAGATCTGGTGAGAACTTCAGACCAAATCTCTGGATCATTGTCAGGATCTATAAGACTGAGTACCTCAGATATAGTTTCTTCTCTATGATCCAGCTGGAATTCAGGTCCTGTTACCCAAGAAGAATTTGTAAATACACTTTGATCTGCAGGATTAAGTTCCGATGGAACATGATGGAATTGTTCAGGCCTTGAGGATTTTCTGATTCTTTCTACGCGATTGCTGACAGACATAGAAGAGTTTTGTTTGATTGTATATGTAGCCCAAAACAACTTTTCTGTCTGTGTAGAATTTGATGTAATCGATTTGAAGGTCTAGCTCACGCAGTATAAAAGCTGCAATTTCTATGGCTAGTACAGTCCCACAAAGTTAAAGCCTGGGAATTGTGTGCTCAGGCTTAGGTGCTAACTTAGCTTTGCCAAACAGAAACCCTACATGGGCTTGGATTGAGAGAGTCTTTTACCTTGGGAGGTAGGCAACAGCCGTTATGGCCTCAATGGATGCATCTGAGAAGATGTGAATCACTTTTCTCTGACTTGCTGCAAGGGAAGCCTATGTGTAGAAGCGTGTTATGTCAATTTCATCTAATATTTTTCTGTTGGTAGCGGAGAATCCCAATCTGGAATAGTCTCTGATAGCTGTCTTAGTAAGGATTTGCCTGGTCACAAATCCCAGTGGATCGTATAGAGCAACCTTTTCAACACAGAGGAACCCTTGAAATAGTTCTCCGGTCCCAGGAAACCCCTGCTAAAAATTTGAAATCTACAACTCATGATACATTAGTGTGATGGTCAGTGGGAAGAATGGTCCTTACACTTGTGGTCATTGGGAAGAATTACCTCCTTACAGATATCAAGAAAGATCAATGGTGTCAGTGGGAACTTATCTGAGAGGCAGAAACTGCCCAATGCTAAAGGAACCCCTAGCAACCTCTGGAGGAACCCTGGTTGAGAATCACTGGTATAGACTGTACACCACCGACAGAACACCATGTTTGGAAAATGGCTTGTCTACAGAGCTGACTTGAAAGCCAAAAAAGGTCTCTTTAAATAAGTTCCACCGTAAGCCAAGAATTCTCTGAACAGGAACCGAAGATTGGAGATCCCCTAGTGGTGGGCTTTTCAGGCACAAACAAGTATAAAATTATATAGAATGTAAAACAGTTTATTAAATATAAATGTTATAAAATATATGTAACAAGGAATGCATAGACAAACTCATCAATTGTATATATACAGTACAGCAATCTCTAAGGCTTAAACACCCTATGCGTTTCGGAGAAGCTACGTCTCCTTCCTCAGGGGTAGATATAATAGCAAAGGACAGTTCTATTCAAAAAATAAAATAACGTGTTAGAGAAATGAAAAGCATGAATGTATACATATATCATATGCATTTTACTTTACTCTCAAAGGAACTCCCAATATGATCGCCTTAATGTAAATGTTTTTCAATGAGGTCGAAATAGCAGTGAAGATATTGATAGAAGACCAAGCCCTCCCAACCCCAGCAAAGGTGGGCAAACAAAAATGACCCAAGGGAACACTGGGGAACAGGAGGCATGTCCATTCCCAGATTTAAATCCTGTGGGATGATCGCCAGGCTGAAAGGCTTTCATCACAGTAGCACTGTTTGAGGCGATCTTATGAAGTCTGAGGCTGGCCTCAGAAAGCATACCTTGAGTCCTTTGAAGCAGGTCTATTGCTTCTTCATCTGTGGGTAAGGATTGGAGTCTGCCATCAACATAGAAGTCTCTCTCAACGAAGTGTCGAGCATCAGCACCATACTCCTTTTCACCATCAAGAGCAGTCCATCGCAAACCATATATTGCAACAGCAGATGAGGGACTGTTTCCAAATACATGTACTTTCATGCAGTATTCAATCACTCCATTGTTTATGTCATTGTCATGGTGCCACAGAAATCTTAGGAAGTTCCTATGGTCTTCTCTTACTATTAAGCAATCGAACATTTGTTCAATGTCAGCCGTTATGGCAACTGACTCTTCTGAACCTCATAAGTACTCCTACATGGTTGTTGGTTAGGTTAGGACCAGTTATGCTGCGTACACACGACCGGACTTTCTGGCAGACTAGGTCCGACGGAATCAGTTAGTAGGACAATCCGATCGTGTGTGGGCTAATGCGATAATTTTTTGTAAAAAAAAAAAAAAATCAGAAGGACCTAGAAATAGAACATGTTTCAAATCTGTCCGACGGACTCAATTCCTAATGGGAAAACCGTTCGTCTGTATGCTGGTCCGATGGACCAAATACGATGGCTACTGGCTATTGAACTTCCTTTTTTAGTCCAGTCTTACTTCATCACATTCAAAGCAAATGGACTTTCGAACGGACTTAGTGGGCATCTCCGTTCGTTCAGAAGTTCCGTCAGAACTCCGCCGGAAAATCCAGTCGTGTGTACGCGGCATAAGAAGAACATCGTTCATGGATACACCTTGATGGTTGGAACTGGAATCAAACACTACCCAGATTTGCTTTGGTCTTCGTGGATGATACACTCCAAAGAAAGGCAGATACCAGCACTCGTCATGTTCAAGAAGATGTGGAACTGGCTCAGTGTGATCATGGTCAAAGATCCTTTTCATAAAGGCAATGAAATATTCCTTAATTTCAGGCCTGTTCTTTAATGTTCGCTGAGGCGAGCTGAATCTGGATAAAGCTTGTTCACGATTATTTGGAAGTCTGACTCTTGTAGCACAAAGAGGTAATGGTGCAACACAACTGTTAGGCCGCGTACACACGGGCGGACTGTTCGCCCAACCTTGTCCGCTGAACAGTGTTTGGGCGGACAGTCCGCTCGTGTGTGGGGCTTCAGCGGACAGTTTCAGCGGACAGTTGGCCGAACAAGGTCTTACGGAAATTCCGAAAAACTGTCCGCTGAAACAAGGTTTCAGCGGACTGTTCGCTCGTGTGTAGGCTTGTTCGGCCAACTAAGTCTCGCGCATGCTCAGAAAGGATTTCCACGTCGGAAGGTTGCATTGCAGTGTATTGGACGTCGAAATTTTCGATCCGTCGTGCGTGCCGAAACGTCATCGCGCACGGTTTCAGCAAACTGTTCGTCCGTCGTGTGTGGCCATGTCCGTCCATGCTAAGTTTGAGCGGACTGTTTGCCGAAACTGTTGGACGGACAAAGTTGGGCGAACAGTCCGCGCGTGTGTACGCGGCCTTAGATTCATCTTTGAACAAATCACTGTCCTTTATTGCGATTAACTCCCTATCTTCAACTAACAAGGCTATTCTGTTGTCATCATGTGTTGTACAAAACACTGTGCTACCTAAGTTGTCATTGCAGGGGATGGGAGTAACATCAGATACATGGATGATGTCAAGAGGCTTTTCCTTTACTTCATAATGATGGCATTGTCTAAAGTGAGATGCACGCCCATTTCTTAGCACATGCATCTTGAAGGAGTTAATCTCAGATGGGGTGCGCATTCTATTCAAGCATACATCGCCCACTATTACCCAACCTAGATCAAGTTTTTGTGCATATGGGGCGTTGTCAGATCCATTGCACTACTAGCATACTTTATGTACTATGAGAATGTCTCTTCCCACCAAGACTAAGATTTCAGCATCCATGCCCATTGGAGGAATCTCGAAAAACCAGGTGCCTAAAGTGAGGACAGTGATATGCATCTTCTGGAGTAGGAATTTCTTCCCTGTTGTCTGGCATTTGGTCACACTCAACTAATGCTGGCAAGGGCATGTCCTTCTTTGCCTTGATTTGGGAGACCATGAACTCATCGGCCCTTCTGCCAGAGGTTTCTACACAACCAGAACAGGTTGTGAGATTATATAGGGTTGCATGTCCCTTTATGCCAAAGATCTCAAAGAATTAGGCTTGACCAGGGATCTGTTGCTCTGCTCATCTATTATGGCATATATCCTGGTAGCTTTCTCAAGTTGACCCCTTGGACATACCTTGGCACAACATGTGTGGCTTAATCCTTCTCCACAGACTTCAGTACATGAAGAAGAAACAATTTTAGTGGCTGGAGCATGGCTTTGTTTCTCCCTGCTATGAGTTGGTGCAGGGTTCAATGTTGATGGCTGCTGTGAACTGTCTGGAAGTGGAGCAGGATGCATAGCTGTAATGGGTTTGTCACTACTGCATTCTGTGCACTTGATTGCAACCTTACACAGTTTTCTGCAAAATGGTCATAGGAAGCACAGCACCTATAACATATTCCAAGTTTCTAGAGAATCTCTCTGCATTCTTGGATAGTCTTTGCCCTAAGCCCATGACATTTCTTTAGAGAGTGAGTTTTTTTGTGAATAGGGCACTGACAATTTTGATCTTTATCGCTATCACCCAAATCACTCTGGTGAGCGGGAGAGGATACAGAAGGTGAGATGTCTTTTTATCAGAGACAGCTCTATTCAAGTCTCTACATTTAGCTGCTTTGTTATCATACCTTGATGATGAAGCAGGCAAGCTAGAATCACTGAAGCTGAAATCATTTCTCACCCAGGCTTGTTCGCTGATGAGCCTGCAAAAATATGAGAATGGAGGGAAAGATACATTATAGTCCCTTTAATATCTTGAGCCCTGTTGTGCCCATTTCTCTTGTAGGTGGTATGGCAGTTTAGACACCACAGGCAGTGTCCAGGTAGATGAGGGTTTGCCTTTGCCAACTCTAGCTCCACGAGGAGGTCGTCTAGTTCTTGAAGCTTGCGATGATCCTTGCTACCCATTTGTGGAAAGTTTTG
The DNA here is from genome assembly GCF_037356315.1 of Lithobates pipiens. Classification (NCBI taxonomy): domain Eukaryota; kingdom Metazoa; phylum Chordata; class Amphibia; order Anura; family Ranidae; genus Lithobates; species Lithobates pipiens. The sequence goes on from NW_027507755.1 coordinate 14,651,772, forward strand.
CAGTCTCTTGAATAGAGCACTTTCTTTAGCTTCAGAACTACCATAGGTTTGCTCAAGTCTTGCCCAAGCAGCAAGACCTTCATCTGGGTAGTCAACATGTACTGCTCTCAGTCTTTTAAACACGATCTGCAGATTCTGGCCCTAGCCACTTTATACACAAATCAAGTTCCTCCTTGGCAGCAAGGCTGAGATCAGCAATAGAAGCTCTGAAGGTTGATCTCCAAGCTCTATAGTTTTCTGGACAGTCATCGAACCTTGAGAGGCTAATGTTAAAGAGTTTACGGCTCTTTGGTGCCAAAGTAACTTGTGGGACCGCTTGGGTGTGAAAGTTCTCTGGTAAATAAGGGTGAGGTTTACCAAGATAAAATGATGTTGCAAGAGCATTTAGCTTAGTCTCCAAGGCTTCTGCTGGCTGCTGCTTGAACTGTGGCTTGTTGCTGGGAGACATCTTGTCATTGGCAGGAGGTGATGTGGTTTGCTGTATAAATGCACTTGCTCTGTGGACTTGAAGAGGCTTATGCCCTGTACACCTGGTCAGACTTTCCGACGACAAAATCCTTCTGATTTTTTCTGACGACAAAATCCGTCTGATTTTGGACCAAACTTGTCTTGCATACACACGGTCGCACAAAAGTGGTCAGAAATTCCGATCGCTCTGAACGCGGTGATGTATAACACGTACGACGGGACTATAAATAGGCCAGTAGCCAATAGCTTTCGCCTCGTAAATTATTATGGGCATGCGTGGCACTTTGTCCATCGAAATTGTTTACACACGATCGGAATTTAAACGATCGGATTTTGCTGTCGGAAAATTTTAGATCCAGCTTTCAAAATTTCAAATTCCAACGGAAAAAGTCGGATGGAGCCCGCACACGATCGGATTTTCCGACAACACAATCCGATCGCAGATTTTCCATCGGAAAGTCCGACCGCGTGTACAGGGCATTAGGCTTAAGCAGATTAGGCGGTACAGGGGACGATTCTGTATCATTGCAAACACTATGCCACTATTCACTGGTGCATTCAATTGGATCTTCCATTTCTGCTGGAATAGAACAGTCCAAGTTAGTACTTTCTCCCATTGCTTGTTCAAGGACCTTTAGCCTTGTTAGGGCAGCTGCTTCCTCCCTTTCGATTTTTATCTTTATTTGGGATTCCGCCTCGGCTTGGTGAGCTGTCATCTCTGCTTGGTAAGCTGCTATCTCAGCTTCCTTTCTGGCAAATGAGCTTTGCACTTTATTTGCTTCCAGACTTGCACGGGCCTCTAATACCTTGTCATTTAATGTTGCGCTTCTGGAAGAACGTGTTGTGAGCTTAGTAGATGTGGATTTAGTAGATCTGGTCTCCTGAAGTTGAGCAATGCGGAGTTCCGCCTTATCCTTGACATCTTGCACTAAGAGATCTCTTTGTTGGTTTAGTTAATCAGTCTTGGTCAGTTCTGCTAAAGAGCCCTCTATATTAGAGTCCTTTAAGAAAGCTGTGTATGTTGCAGACAACCGATGGTAGCGTTCGTATGCTGCAGATAGGCGATCTGTAGAGTTTCAGATTGTTGATTGAAGCATGGCAAGACTGACATGCTGTATGTAGGTTTGTCCCACAGTTCTGACAGATTGCTGGAAAACTCATCTCTAGCAGTTTCGTAGTTTTCTCCAAGTTTCTGTGTTTGTATTATTGTACGTTTGGGTCTTACGCTTTGCTCTGTGATATCTGCAGAATCTGCTCCCTGTACATCTCTGTGGTTAGAGGCATGATTATCTGTGTTGATTCAGCTATAAAAGAGTGCTTGGAGGCTTGTCTAGACATTTTTTTCCAAGTTTCGCAAAAAAATGGTGAACAGCAGCTTCGACTGGTGGGATACACAGTTCAACTCAGAAAACAGGTTCTCAACATTCACAGATGATGTGCAGTAAGCTTGTACGCCCATGTGCTTTCACAAGATGGCGGATGGCACTGCGCTTGATTGCAGATTAAACATACACATCTACACAGCAGGCTGTAGGAATTCTAACACATGTTTATCAGATAGCTTGAACTCACCAGACATAAGTTTCTTCCATAAGCATGGGTTTTATTGCAAGCAGCAGGTATATCATACAACAAAATGTGGCAGATGATTGAAAGATGTATCTGCAGGTCAAAACATAGTAGTGTGTTGCAGGATGCGAGCAGCTTGCATGCAGCCTATACAGAAGTGGCCATCTCTGTTCTCCCAAGACAGTGAAGGAACAGGAAAAGGAAGTACATCACAATGTGGGAGGGGACACACATAATAAACAGAAAACGGATAGTGCTACAATTAAAGTGACCACAAGACCTCAAAATTCTACAAACAATACCCCATAATGGCAACGTGAAAGAAGTTTGTTTAAAATTTTTGCAAATTTATTAAAAGATAAATAAATAAAATAAATCACATGTAGTATTCACAGTCTTTGCCATAAAACTTAAAATTGAGCTCAGATGCATCCCGTTTCCACTGAGCATCCTTGAGATATTTCTACAACTTGGAGTCCACCTGTGGTAAAGTCAGTTGATTGGACATGATTTGGAAAGGCACTCACCTGTCTATACAAGTTCCCACAGTTAACAGTGCATGTCAGAGTACAGACCAAGTCATGAAGTCCAAGGAATTGTCTGTAGACCTCTGAGAAATTATTGTATTGAGGCACCGATCTGGGGAAGGGTACAGAAAAATTTCTGCAGTGATGAAGATCCCAATGACAGTGGCCTCCATCATCCGTAAATGGAAGAAGTTGTAACCACCAGGACTCTTGCTAGAGCAGGCTGCCTGGCCAAACTGAGCAATCGGGGGGAGAAGGGCCATAGTCAGGGAGGTGACCAAGAACCTGATGGTCACTCTGACAGAGCTCCAGTGTTTCTCTGTGGAAAGAGGAGAACCTTCCAGAAAAACCACCATCTCTGCATCACTCCACCAATCAGGCCTATATGGTAGAATGACCAGACGGAAGACACTCCTCAGTAAAAGGCACATGACAGCCCGCCTGGAGTTTGCCAAAAGGCACCTGAAGGACTCTGACCGTAAGAAACAAAAAATTCTCTGGTCTGATGAAATAAATGATTGAACTCTTTGGCCTGAATAAATGGCAAGTGTCATGTCTGGAGGAAACCAGGCACTACTCATCACCTGGCCAATACCATTCCTACAGTGAAGCATGGTGGTGACAGCATCATGTTCTGGAGAAATTTTTCAGCAGCAGGAACTGGGAGACTAGTCTGGATCAAGGGAAAGATGAATGCAGCAGTGTGCAGAGACATTGATGAAAACCTGTTCCAGAGCGCTCTGGACCTCAGACTGGGACGAAGGTTCATCTTCCAACAGGACAATGACCCTAAGCATACAGCCAAGGTAACAGAGGAGTGGCTACGGGAAAACTCTGTGAATGTCCTTGAGTGGCCCAGCCAGAGCCAAGACTTGAACCCAATTGAACATCTCTGGAGAGATCTTAAAATGGCTGTGCACCGACTCTCCCCAGCCAACCTGATGGAGCTTGAAAGGTCCTGCAAAGAAGAATGGGAGAAACTGCCCAAAAACAGGTGTGCCAAGCTTGTAGCATCACACTCAAAAAGACTTGAGGCTGTAACTGGTGCCAAAAGGTCCTTCAACAAAAGTATTAAGCAAAGTCCGTGAATACTTATGTACATGGGATTTTTTTCGTTTTTATTTTTAATAAATTTGCAAAGATTTCAAAAAACTTCTTTCACATTGTCATTATGGCATATGGTTTGTAGAATTTTAAGAAAAAAAAATGAATTTAATCTATTTTGGAATAAGGCTGTAACACAGGGTGCCCAACCTTTTGAAGATCAAGGGCCACTTAAGCGACTCGGCACCCAGTCGCAGGCCACAATGAGCGGAGCGGGTGGATGGCGGATTGGATTGGAGATAGGCGTTTGTAAATGGACACAAGTCCATTTACATCTTCCACTCCTTAGAGGTGAATGGAGAGTCTGATTGGTTTGGACTGACCGTGTGAAAGGGGCCTAAGGCTGCATTCACACTGATGCACTGTTTACCTGTTTACCTGTATCATGGGTTCACCTATGGCTTTCCTGCAGGTTAGCTTCACTTTGCCATAGACTTCTATTATATCCTGTAGGTGTGGTGCACTTTCAGAAAGCACACCAAACTTGCAGGTAATAGAAGCCTATGGCTCAGTGCAGGTAACCCACAGGTGCACTTCTCTGCACCTGTGGATCAGTTTGAAAGCAACCCAGTAACTACTGCAGAACAGATATGCCCAAATATACACTGATTTTAGTAACAAACCTACCTTTAATAACAGTTATTCTAATTTATCCCCTTCCCGCCGAGTGTACGCAGATGTGCGTACTCGGCTTCCGGGGGGGGGGGGGGGTATACCGGGATGATGCCCGCACCTGCAGGCATCATCCCGGTACCGTTTTTTACAGCAGGCGATTGGCTGTCCAGCCATAACAACCGAAGCTGCTAAAAGCCGCTCGGCTGTTATGCTGGAGGAGCGGGAGGGGACGTCCCCCCCTCCAACCGCCGCTGTTACCGGTGCTCCCGCTCGATTGGGAGCACCGATTCAAGATCCTGCGCCTCTGGCTGCTGGGGAGGGACTGGAACGAAGCTGTAATCGGCTTCGTTCCAGTCTCCTAATAGTAAACACGGAAGTGACGTCATGACGTCACTTGCCGTTTACTCGGCTGCCAATGGCGCCGGTTTAAAGAAAATATACAAAAATATACAGTATTCAGAATTGCCGTTTTTAGCGATCCCCGATCCCTCCATAAAGAGTACCTATCACCACCTATTACTGTCACAAGGGATGTTTACATTCCTTGTGATAGCAATAAAAGTGATCACATTTTATTTATTTTTTTTAAACAATTTATTCATTTTAAAATAAATAAAAAATAAATAATGTTTCAAGCGCCGTCCCCATGAGCTTGCGAAGCAAAGAAAACGCATACGGAAGTCGTGCCAGCATATGTAAACGGTGTTCGAATCACACATGTGAGGTATCGCCACGATCGTCAGAGCGAGAGCAATAATTCTAGCACTAGACCTCCTCTGTAACACTAACCTGGTAACCATAAAAAAAAAAATTAAAGCGCGCCCATTGAGATTTTTAGGTACCGTATTTTGTCGTCATTCCACGAGTGCGTGCAATTATAAAGTGTGACATTTTTGGTATCTATTTATTCGGCATAACATTATTTTTCACATTATGCAAAAAAAATTGGGCTAATTTTACTGTTTGTTTTTTTTTTTAATTCATGAAAGTGTCCCTTTTCCCAAAAAGTTGCATTTAAAACACAACTGCGCAAATACTGGGTTGCCCCAGAACAGTAATGTAGGAAAAATATTCCAGTGGGGACACTAGCTTCTATGGCCCTAGTGACAACCAGGGATTCCCCCAACTCTAGAGGGATTTCCTTTCACTTCCTGAATTAGCTATGGGGCAGAAGTAAATAGAAACCTCCCCAATGGGCAAAAAAAAAAAAACGGCCAGCGATTAAGACCCTCCCTTACTCTATCCAAAACGAAAAAAATAAAAAATAAAAAAAATAAATAGTGTTTGGATTTTGTTTTACTGCAAACCCAATTAAATGTGACCAAATACTAAATGTGACCAAATACTTATCCAATCATGTGAAAAGCAAAATTCCAGCTCATTTCTTTCACCTGCACATAATTGTGTATTCAAAGTGAACAAAGCTACATTTTGAGTATAAAGATTCTTAGTGCTCTTTGTAAATCAACCGGATTGTGCCTGCCCACACTTCAGAGCGCAAAGCTAAAACGTTTCGGCTTTAGATTTTAAATTTATATTATGAAGATTGTAAAAATAACTGAAACATTACAAGGTTGGCAAAACATACAAAAACACCAAGGTGGATGGAAACCGAGCCAAGAACAAGGAAGATCTCACTTCTGAATCCCTCAGCAGATAGAGGATTAAGGCCATTCATCATGCCCGGGTCTAACCGAATAATCATTTGTGGGTGGACTGACCTTTTAAAACAACCGTTTACTTTGTCACCTAAACAACAGTTTCCAAAATATTCCTCAGTCAATGTTTTTCTCAACTCTGTGTACCGTAGCTTAGGTGCGATTCTCTATTATAACCAAGAGCCACGTGCGACAGCTGCGGGTTATGTGCAAAGTAAAGTTCATTTTGAAGCTCGTTAGCTAAAATAATAATTATGAGCTTACATTTGTACCCTGCAAGATGTTTTGCTTTTCTCATAACAAGAGGAATCATTCATGATAACAAGATCCTCATCGCTTACATAATGGGTGTGTATTTTTTCCAATAAAACTACCAAGCAAGCAAATCTGGCCAAGAGCGCCCATGCTTACCAATAAGAGAACTGAAAACTAGAATGGGCCTAGAGCAGTGATGATGAACCTTGATACCACAGATGTCTTGGAACTACATTCCCCCATGATGCTCAACTGAGCATCATGGGAAGTGTAGTTTCAAGACATCTGGGGTGCCAAGGTTCCCCGTCACTGGCCTAAAGACATGACCCCCCCCCCCCCCCTCCATCACCTTATGGATACTGACTCAAAACTTTCTTTATAAAGTGTCAAAAATTGCTTCCTTGGCTCTCAATGTTCATAGTCAGGCTGCTGACACAGCTAATACACGCAGTGTACTTTGCTTTATGTAAGAACTACTGATAGGATGTAGGATGTTTGTTTTATAGAACACATATTAAACACTGCATCTCGACCATGACCATAATACAATTCTGTTATACTCTATATATAGAACATTACACCTCCAACATGATTAACCACTGGACATAATACAATTATATTACACTCAATACATAGACCACTACATCTCCAACATAACCAACTACTGGACATAATAATAATACAATATTACACTCTATACATAGAACACTACACCCCCCAACATGGCCAACCACTGGACATAATACTATTCTATTATAGAACACTACACGTCCAACATGACCAATCACTGGACACTAATATAATATTGCACTCTATACATAGAGCACTACATGTCCAACATGACCAACCACTGGACATCAATATAATAATGCACTCTATACACAGAGCACTACACGCAGGGCTCAAGTCCTGCGGGAACGCATGGGAACGGAGTTCTTGTACTTTTTCCACAACAGGAACTCAGTTCCCTTTAGCAGCTGTGTCCTGCAAAACTTTAAAGTATGTGAGCTGTGTGGCAGGTGCTACACCAGCAGCCGCCGACACAGCTTGCAATAGTAAGTGTCGCACACCCAGGGTGGACTGATCATTCAGGCATTGCAAGTAGGGGGCCCCCATGACAGCTTCCGCTTCGATCTACCTGTCAATCACAGCTAGCTGACGGATAGATCAGGTCCCTGCTGCTAAGAGATTGTATTTAGTCAGACCTCTGGTGATGAGCTCCTCCCCACCGGCCCCTCCTGATTTTCTGTCTCCTCATCCCCCCCCCCCCAGTCTCCTGCATACTTGCTCTGTGTGTCCTCCTTTATCTTCAGTGCCATATGATGAGAGAACCCAGAGGAGGAGCACAGCTATTCTGCTCACAGGACATGCAAGGAGAGAGGTGAGCTGAGGGAGGAACATCAGTTTGGAGTGGTAAGCTGAGCACAATACCTGGCAAAGTTTAATGCCAGGAGGGAAGTTTATGTGGAAATATGTGAAGGGTTGGAATAGCAGCGAGTGTGTGTTGGAGCCCTGCAGAGTTTTCAGCCCCCCAAGCTAACATACATCTCCTAAGCAGGAACACATCACTATCTCCCCAAGCATTCTGTACAGATAATGTGCAGTTCATTCATGACCTTTCCGTTTAACCCTGTGTTATCCAAACTCTGTTCAATGAAAAGTGTAAACTCACCACATAAACACTCTATATCCAAAATAACATTCCCCAATAAAGATCAGAACATGATGTTCACATTTGCATGAAAGCACAATTGAATGAATGCTGATTATTCAGAGAATTACTGTATTTATGTTTATTGAGGATTGTTTTTTTTTGTTTTTTTTATGTACTAACAGTTAAGCTTCATACACACAATATGAACATTGGATGAAAAATACCACTTTTGAAGTGTTCGTGCATATGAGCGTATCATTTTTTATTTTTTGGTGGGGGAGTGGATCTTGGGTGGGAGTTCCCACACTTTTTTCCCCAGGACTTGACCCCTGACTACACGTCCAACATGACCAACCACTGGATACGTAATTCATGGGTGCAGTGGGGGCATAGGCAGAAGTACGTAATGGGCAGTGGTGGAGTGTGGGTCTTGCGTGTTGGTGCAGTGGCAGCAAGCGGTGTCATCCACAGTGGAGTAGTGGCATACTTAACCCTGGGAAGGGCAGGATAAGAACGATATGTTATAATTGACTGGTCCGATTTAATGACACACAAGCTCTTGTTTGGATCCATTCATTCCAAATCAGTGTACAGCCAATATCCACCCTTTATTATGAATACACAATAGCAAGTTCCTTCACTCCATCCTCTCAGATATTCATACTTGAAGCAGAGAGTAACAGTGCTATATAAATAATGCTTTGGATGTAATAAATTAAAAAAAAAAAAAACTGTATTCCTTGGAACAAATATTAGAGTGTACTGGATAAAATATTACAAAGAAGTAGCCAAAGTAGCTAAGCCTTTCACACTTCAGGGGTAGGCAACCCTCGGCACACGAAGCCTCTTTTGCCGGCACTCAACTCCCTCCCCATGAGCAGAGCAGCACAGGGAAGTGTCAGTGAGACACTAATGCCGCGTACACACGATCGAATTGTATGACGTACTTAGTCCGTTGAAACGCATTTCAACGGACAATCCGATCGTGTGTGGGCTTCAGCGGACTTTTTCAGCGTGAAGTCCGGAGTACTAAGAAGGCCGGTTTGCACACCAATCTTCCCATCGTACTTTGGTTTCAGTGGACAATACGTTCGTCAGTATGCTAGTCCGACGGACTAAGAATGGCGCATGCCCAGAAAGGATTTACAGGGCGGAAGCGTTCTGTCTTGTAAAACTAGTGTTCGTATTGAAGCTAGCATATTCGTCATGCTGCTAATTTTGTGATCTTTTAATATAGCACATTCTTTTCTTCTTCATAATGCGAGAAAAGTGAAGTTGCTTTGCTGCTTATATTCACACAGAGTTATCACAAATGTCTTTATTCATCCTCATCTTATGATTAATATTCCAATTCGAGAATAAATAAAAAAAATAAAAATAACGGACAAATTAAGCTGAAGTCTGAAAAGAGCGAATCGTCTCTAACCAAACTTCCACTAACACAAAGTCAGCAGAAGGAGCCCAAAGGGTGCTTTGCTGTGTCTTGGACTTCCTATTTCTAGTCCCGTCGTACGTGCTGTACGTCATCGCACAAGCTTTCGTCGGACTGTTTGTGTATCCGTGTGTGGCCAAGTCCGTTCGGTAGAAAGTCCGCCGGATTGTCCGCCGGATTGTATGACGGACTAAGTACGTCATACAATTCGATCGTGTGTACGCGGCATAATGTATTCCAATTTCTGAGTTCTCCACACCACACCTGGGGGAAGCGATGTGTCCCACACATTGTAAAAGATGGGAAACATTGTTTGGTTCTCTAACTTTGCTCTAGTTGAGCGTCAGCTTTTCTGATGGGGAAGAGATTGGGTGCAGTTCTGCTGGGGGGCAGTCCCTGTTTCCAGGAGGAGGAAGACTGTCATTGGCCACTGCTAAAGCCAATAACAGTCCTGCTAGCCCCACCCACCATCTGGAGGAAGGCGACTCAAATGGTTGCCACTACCAATCTCAGAAAGAAGGGCTTTCACTGTGATTGAGAAAAACACAATTAGGTGACAGTTTGCGGAATTACTGTTGAGCTTCTGGGAATTTTGTTGAAATAATTCCTGAACCTTTGCGTCACTTACTACTGAACCCCAGTACTCCGTGTCCCTTTAGGCCAGAGCCAGTATTCAGCGCAATGAAACTCACACCCAACCACTTTTTCTGAGCTATGGGGGCCCAACTTATGATCTTGCACACAGGCCCATTGCTTTCAGAAAATGCCCCTGATCTGAGCTCATCATTGTGCATCCATTCCATATGCTTGTATGTGACATCACACACATCACACACATCACATACATCACATACAAGCACATGGGCTGGAGGCGAGAGCTGGATCAGCAGGATGAGTGTTCCAGGACAGGTAGAGGTGTCTCATCTCTGCTTCCTTTCACCGCTCTGCATATCACACATATCATAGATGATGAGAGGGCACAGAGGGTACAGTCAGGAAAATGAGCATGAGGGGTTCAGAGGTGGGACAGAAGAGCAGGAGGGCACAGCTTTGGGGCAGATGTGTAGGGAGGTACAGTGGTGAAAGAGATGAGAAGGGGGTTCAGCAGTGGGACAGAAGAGCAGGGGGGTACAGTGATGGGCCAGATGAGCAGGGAGGTTCAGTGTTGGGGCAGAAAAGCAGGGGGGGTAGATGTAAAAGGAGGTGGTGTTGTATTGGTGGGGCAGATGATCAGGGGGTTACTGTGGTGGGGCAGGAGAGCAAGGGGGTGCAGAGGTGAGACAGATGTGCAGAAGGTACATTGGTGGGGCAAATGAGAAAGAGGGTTACAGTGGTGAGGCAGATGAGCAGACGCAATCAGTGTTAGGACAGATGAGAAGGGGATTCGGTAGTGAAACAGAAGAGCAGATGTGCAGGGAGGTACATTGGTGGGGCAGATGAGCAGGGGGATTACAGTGGTGGAGCAGATGTGCAGGAGGTACAGTGGTGGGAGGGATGAGAAGGGGGGTTCAGCAGAAAAGCAGGGAGGTTACAGTGGTGGGGCAGATGAGAAGATGGTTCAGTGGTGGGACAGATGTGCATGGAGGTACAGTGGTGGGGCAGATGAGCAGGGGGATTACAGTGGTGGGGCAGATGAGCAGGGGGATTACAGTGGTGGGAGGGATGAGAAGGGGGGTTCAGCAGAAAAGCAGGGAGGTTACAGTGGTGGGGCAGATGAGAAGATGGTTCAGTGGTGGGACAGATGTGCATGGAGGTACAGTGGTGGGGCAGATGAGCAGGGGGATTACAGTGGTGGGGCAGATGAGCAGGGGGATTACAGTGGTGGGAGGGATGAGAAGGGGGGTTCAGCAGAAAAGCAGGGAGGTTACAGTGGTGGGGCAGATGAGAAGATGGTTCATGGAAGTACAGTGGTGGGGCAGATGTGCATGGAGGTACAGTGGTGGGGCAGATGAGAAAGGGGGAACATTGGTGGGGCAGATGTACAGGGGGTTACAGTGGTGGAGCAGATGTGAAGTGGGTAGTACAGTGGTGGACAGTGATCTAAGGTGTAAAAGTGCAGGAATTGGGGCTGATCTGAGGCGTGAGTGCAGGATGTTAATCTCTCACTACTAAAGCAATTTACAGAATTTTCTTTCTAAAAAAATCCTTTGTGATCGAGAGTGTAAAGTTAACATTTTTTTATTATAAAATTATCACGCTCAATTTCTTTGAAAACATTTTTCGGCACACAATGCCCTGTTCTATTATGTGCATTTCCTATATCAGCGCCACCTAGTGGCCACAATGCATTTTTTTTCCAGAAATACTTCAAAAGCAGAAAAGAGTATTCTTGCCACCAGGTGGCACTGACGATATAGGAATCACATAAAACTACAGCAATTTTTCACCCTGACGTTTCCCACATCGGCATAAAACATTTTATACACAGATCCGATAGCGTGCATTTAGGCCTGATTCACACTTGTACAGGTTGCAGTTTGCACATTGCAGGTGCATTTTGCATTTTTTTCAATACACATCTTTAAACCATTGAAGTCAGCAGAACCAAAAACCAGAAAATAGTCCCTGGCCCTTTCCATAAAATACACAGATGTGAACTACATCCATAGGTGTGAACCAGGCCTAAGGCTGGATTCACACCTGTGCAGTTTTAGTGCCTTTTTGCATTTTGCAGATTTGCACTACAGTCCATTTATCATGGTTTCCTGTGGAACACGTTCTGTAGAGCAAATCTGCAAAATGCAAAAAGCATTAAAAAATACATAGGTGTGAATCCAGCCTTAGGGTGGAGGTTAACCACTGTCCTACCAGCCACAGTATATGTACACATCACCATTTCATTCTCTAAGGTCTCAGAACCCTCCAATTAGCACAAATTATTTTTTTGCACATAAGTAGACGTGTCAGTATTTGCAGTAAATATTGTTGACGCAACACAAGAAACTATTTTGGAATAATATTTACAGAGGAATTACATACATGATCCAATGTGATCCCAGAGCCTGGAGGGAGCTCAGCACTGCAGATCTGCTCATTAGCAATGCTGCCCATGTGCAGTCCCTGATGTCAGGTCCCTGGCTCAGTCCCAGCTGGATCTTCCATACAAAAAGTGACATGAACTCACCTACAAGGACCCCCAGGAGGAAGATGACAGCCAGCCCCAATACGACCACCACACAGTTGCGCTTCAGCCCCTTCTTCCTGACCATGGTCACACTGGTCTTACTGGTCTCGTCTCCTGTGTGATCTCTGCAACAAAACACCAGGAGACACAATGTCAGCACACAAAACTTTACTAAACTTTCCTTCCCTTCTACAGGTCTACTCTCATGACACCTAGTGTGAGAAACTGGCACTGCAGCACGTTCTGTAGGTTTGCAGAGCTTATTCACTTATGGCGCATACACACGATCGTAATTCCGGCCAGAAAAAGACCGATGAGAGCTTTTCATCAGAAAATGCGACCATGTGTATGCTCCATCGGAATTTAGCTGTCTGAATTTCCGCCAGCCAAAAATTGATAGCATGTTCTCAATTTTCCCGATGGAAAAACTTTTTATCGGAAATTCCGATCGTGTGTATGCAATTCCGACACGCCAAAAATCACGCATGCTCAGATTCAACTACGAGACGGAAGCTATTGGCTACTGGCTATTGAACTTCCTTTTTCTAGTCCCGTCGTACGTGTTGTACGTCACCGCGTTCTAAACGATCGGAATTTGGTGTGACCGTGTGTAGGCAAGCCAGCTTGAGAAGGGAAAACCATCAGAGCTTTTTCCGATGCGAATTCCGATCGTGTGTACGCAGCATAAGGGATCCTATACACCATAATCCCTGCATTTAGTGTGTGGCATGCATGCCATTTAAGTGCACTTTTAGCAATCGCACATTGCAGGTCATTTCCTCAATAAAGAGCCTCTCCCTGTTTTTAAAGCAGGACTTGAGTTTCACCTTAAAGTGGACCTTTTGTCATTTCTTTTTCATCTTTCCATCTATTAAATCTTCTGCCCTTGATGTTTTAACTTTGGATGGTAAAACATTTTTTTTTTCTGCCAGTAAATACCTCATACACCCCACTTCCATAGTTCCCAACTGTCCCTGATTTCGAAGGACTGTCCCTGATTTGGAGCAATGTCCCTCTGTCCCCCTTTCCTCCTCCTTTGTCCCTCATTTTGGTCTGATCTTTATAGTTCTATATAAAATGCACTTTTTAACTTTCAAAAATCATTTCCCAGTGCTAAACCTTTCATCTGATTTCTAAATTGCTGTATTTGTACATTTTAACAGTCAATATAAAGGAATAGTAATGGTAAAAAAAAAAAGCCCTTGTAGATTCAATACATTTTTTGGGTTAATTCTCCTTTAAGGGGGTGTGGCAGGGGGGGTGTCCGATGCCTACATATGTTTGTTAGTAGGTGTCCCTCATTCCCGTCTCAAAATGTTGGGAGGTATGCCCACTTCCTGGTTCTTGTCTGGTAAAAAGCCTAGGCTTATGACATCATGCACAGCTCTCTTTCTCACTCTGGTGAGAGATTGGCAGGAAGAGATAGGGGGGTGAGTCATAAGAGGGCCAATGAGAGCTGCAGAGCTGGAGGTGTGTCTGTGTAAATCCAGGAAGTGAACAGGCAGCAGCTCCAGCTGCTCACAGTTAAAATGGTTGCAGCCAGACTCAGTGGAGGGAGATTTCTGCAGCATGTTTGGCAAATACAGAATCACAGTATATATAAAATAATATGCAAAGTGGTTGGAGGGAAGCTTCACAATGGCAAAGATGTTTTATTACAAACTATGTGAGCAGACTACAGTTCCTCTTTAACGTACGGCATAACCTACATGAATGCACTGTGCTAACCCATCGCTATGGTATGAATGGACCACGAGGGTTTAAACTGAATAGACTTGGGTTGGACCTCATGCTACATCCATAGCTCCCAACAGTCCCTGATTTGGAGCAATGTCCCTCTGTCCCTCCTCATTTGTCCCCAATTTTGGTCTGATCTATATAGTTGTATATAAAATGCACTTTTTATCTATCTTAAAGTGTTTCCCAGTGCTAAACCTTTCATCTGATTTCTAAATTGCTGCATGTGTAAATTCCAAAAGCCAATATATTTTATATTATATATCCTTTATAAAGGAATATTAGTGGTAATAAAAGCACTTTTGGGTTGAACAATTTTCCTTTAAGGGGGCGTGGCAAGGGGTGTGTCCTATGCCTGCATACTTTTGCTGATAGGTGTCCCTCATTCTCATCTCTAAAAGTTGGGAGGTATTCTACATCTAACTAGGATTGTACAGTGTGTGTGGTAAAGGTCACACTAAACATCTTGTATTAAATATTGTTGATCTGGATGGTTATCCCAACAGACAGCTTCATGGGGGAAAAAAAAAAAAAAAAAGAAGTGCAACCACAAAACCACCAACCTTATCTATAAATGTATGACGTCTATTATGTTCCTTTTCTTGTGGTTTCTAGTACACATCTGAAATCTGCAGTTTTATATGTGACCGACCACAAGTGTGAGGATCTACACTGCACATGATGGCTGTGAATGTCACCAAATTTGCCACATACAGTAGAACATTTGTGGCTTTTTTTTTTTTTTAACACACTTGCGTTACGTGTTACATGTGTTGACATACTGCCCAGAAATTCATCACGCTTTTTTTTTTTCAGAACACAGCAACGCAGTGCATTAGTGCCAACGGTGTGGTCTATGTGATAGAACTGCAATAGGCAACACTACCCATCACAGTCTAATGGGGTTGGTGTGAATGAGCCCCTAGGTTCAGTAACACATTATATATATATATATATATATATATATATACACACACACACACATACATAAATATACACACACACACACACATATATATACACATACACACGTTGCTAGTAGTACCGGGTTGGACCTATGGTTGCCACCCCATCCCTTTAAAACCGAAGACATATAAACCACTTCCCGACCGGCTCACGTACATTTACGGTGGCAGGTTGGCTCTCCTGCGTGAATAGCCGTACCTGTACGTTGGCTCCTTTAACCACTTCAGCCCCGGAAGGATTTACCCTCTTCCTGGCTAGAGCACTTTTTGCGATTCGGCACTGCGTCGCTTTAGCTGACAATTGCGCGGTCGTGCTACGTGGCTCCCAAACAAAAACAACGTCCTTTATTTACCACAAATAGAGCTTTCTTTTGGTGGTATTTGATCACCCCTGCGGTTTTTATTTTTTGCGCTATAAACAAAAAAATAGCGCCAATTTTGAAAAAAAGCTATTTTTTTTACTTTTTGCTATAATAAATATCCCCCAAAAATATATTAAAAAAACATTTTTTCCCTCAGTTTAGGCCGATACGTATTCTTCTACGTATTTTGATAAAAGAAAAAAAAAAAATCGCAATAAGCATTTATTGATTGGTTTGTGCAAAAGTTATAGCATCTACAAAATAGGGGATAGTTTTATGGCATTTTTATTACAAATTTTTTTTTTTTACTAGTAATGACGGCGATCAGTGATTTTTATCGTGACTGCGACATTATGGCGGACACATCGGACAATTTTGACACATTTTTTGGGACCATTGGCATCAATACAGCGATTAATGCTTTAAAATTGCATTGATTACTGTAAAAATGTCACTGGCAGTGAAGGGGTTAACCACTAGGGGGCGGGGAGGGGTTAAGTGTGTCCTGGGGAGTGATTCTAACTGTCTGGGGGATGGGCTTGTGTGACATGGACACTGATCGCTGCTCCCGATGACAGGGAGCAGACGATCGGTGTCCTGTCATTAAGCAGAACGGGGAGATTCTGTTTACATCGGCACCCCATTCTTGAGCTCTGCGACACGATTGCGGGTATCCCCGCGGCGATCGAGTCCGCGGGCATGCTCATGGAGCTTACGGGAAGGCGCGCGCATGGTGGTAATTTCAAAGTAACCTACGGGTACGTTACTTTGCCCAGCCGGGCCATTCTGCTGACGTATATATGCAGACAGCGGTCGGCAAGTGGTTAAGAGCCATAGCAGGTGCGCCCACTGCACAGCAGGGGATCCAATGCACGTGCGATGTCCACCAACCACCCGCAAACACAGGAAAAAGAGCCAGAATGGGGATTTGTATGTGTAAACACACAAATCCCCATTCTGACAGGAGAGTAAAGACAGATCTCCTATTCCTACTAATCAGGAACAGCAATCTGTCTCCTCCTCCAGTCAGTCCTTTCTATCATCTCAAACCAGTCTGCCCATTCTCCTCTGATCTCTGACATCCACAAGGCATTTTTGTCCAAAAAACTGCCGCTTTTTTTGGATCATTATCTGTAAACCCGAGAGATGGTTGTGCGTGAAATTCCCAGTAGATCAGCAGTTTTTTTAAATCCTCAGACCAGCCCCTCTGGCACCAACAACCATGCCACATTCAAAGTCACCTAAATCCCCTTTCTTCCCCATTCTGATGCTCAGTTTGAACCGTCAGCAAGTCACCTTCACCACATTTGAACTTCACTACATCTAGATGCCTAAATGCATTGAGTTGCTGTCATGTGATTGGCTGATTAGCAATTTGTGTTACCAAGCATTTGAACAGGTATACCTAATATAGTGTTGCCAACCACCAGTATTTTTACTGGCAGCCAGTAAAAAATTGGCACTTTTCTCCTGCCAGTAAATACCAGTGAAAAAAAAAAGGTTGCTGGTAAAAAAATATGGCTGTGATGTTTGGCCGAGACCCTCTGTGTGCCTGCTACAGTATGTTCAGACTGTGCCGGTGATGTGTCGAATACTGTCCCCCATCAGATAGTGTCCGCCCTGTACTGCACTTGTGCAGTACGGAAGACAAGGAGACGCCGAAAGTCTCCGAAGATGAGCGGTGCCTGCGCACTGAATCCAGGTTCAAGCCCCACCATCCAAGTGGACATAGAGTTAGAATAAAAAATTGCAGAGCAAAGCGAGGCTGCGAGGGGCCGTCTTACTAACTGCTACCGTATGTCCACTTGGATGGTGGGGTTTCAACCTGGACTCAGTGCTCAGGCGCCATTCATCTTCGGAGACTTTCAGAGTCTCCTTGTCCTCCATACTGCGCAAGCGCTGTGCCTGCGCAGTACGGGGCGGACACTATCCGATGGGGGGACAGGTTTTGGCAGAACACCGGCTGTGTGTCACGTGAAGTCATGGTGCAAGGGAACAGAGCAGCCGGAGGCTCATGTGGAGGTGTGCGGAACGGGAGGAAGAAAAGCCGGGAGTGGACTGAAGGGACCAGCGGGCATGGAGAGAGAGGGGCACTGTGACTCAGGAGGGGACGTGTCATGTTGGTGTGGTGCCATCATCATCATCTGTGCTGCTGCACACTGCTGTCAGTGTCACTGTGAGAGTCAATTTCATGTGTGTGTGCCGCCCAGTCTAATTTCTTGCCCTCTCGATTCCTGTCCCCGAGCTACTTATTTACTATATCGAAAATAAAATAAGTAATATGTTTTTGCCTTAAAATTTTTTTTAACAAGAAGATTTAATACTTACCTTAGATCACTTTGCTAATTGCATATTGTACTTGTTTGTAGCCTAAATACTGAAATTTGCAATTAAAACTGTCATTTTGTAACTTTTAAATGTGCCAGTAAAAACTTGACTGTGCCAGTAAATTTTGGGTGTTGTGTCAGTAAATTTCAATCTGGTAGGCTGGCAACACGGGGCCGGTGAGAGTCATATATACACACACAAAACATGGAAAATAGTTATATTATATCCTAAACTTACCAACAAACAAAAAATATTAAACAATTAACTTGAAGCAGTATGAACAAAAGCCCATATACTATGATAATGGAACATTACCTTTCAGCTTCTGGATCCATGGCATTGGTCAGGGTACAACAGAGGAGAGCACATCAGGTTCATTTATAGACATCTACTTCTCAACTGGAGACTAGGCACTGCTAGTCAGTCCTTCACTGATTGTTGATGGTCCTGGCTGGGTTGTATTTGGACATCATGCTTCCCCAGGCACACCTAAATCATGATGTCCTATTATACCAGCTCCACCCGTAGTGTCTCATTGTTGTAGGAAAAACTAAATGTGAGGACGTTCTATCGGAGGTAGTATGAAGTCAGCTTTATGTAATATTCAACTGTACAGCCCAAGAATGAAGGATATGGTACAAATTAGGAGGACTCTGACTCCTCTTGCTACCCCCTGTGCTTGTATTACATTAAACATTATCAATATTCTCTAAAAATAATCCATACCCACCTAATACTTAACTACTGGCATGGCTTCCCCCCTTCCTGCCCAGTGCAATTTTCAGCTTTCATCGCTGTCGCACTTTGAATGATAATTGCACGGTCATGCAACACTGTACTCAAACAAAATTTATATAATTTTCCTCCCACAAATAGAGTTTTCTTTTGGTGGTATTGAATCACCACTGGGGCTTTTATTCTTTGCTAAAATAAAAAAGACCAACATTTTTGAAGAAAAAAAAAAGTTTTTCTTTGTTTGTTATAAAATGTTGTTTTCTCCTTCACTGACAAGCACTGATGAGGCTGCACTAATGGGTACTGATGAGGGGGCCCCGATATGTAGAATTGATGGGCACTTATAGGCGGCACTGATATGCAGCACTGATGGGCACCGATAGGCTACACTGATATGCAGCACTAATGGGCACCGATAGGCTACACTGATATGCAGCACTAATGGGCACCGATAGGCTACACTGATATGCAGCACTAATGGGCACCGATAGGCTACACTGATATGCAGCACTGATGGGCACTTATAGGCTACACCAGTGTTTCTCAACTCCAGTCCTCAAGGCCGACCAACATGGCATTTTTTCATGGTTTTCCATTATTTTGCACAGGTGGTTTAATCAGTTTCACTGCCTTAGCAATTACCACAGCCGTTTCATCTGCGGGAAATCCTGAAAACATGACCTGTTGGGGCGCCTTGAGGACTGGAGTGGAGAAACACTGGGCTACACCAATATGCAGCACTGGTGGGCACCGATAGGCTACACTGATATGTAACACTGATGGGCACCGATAGGCTACCCTCCAATCGCCTAACCATCACCCGTAGAAACTTTCGCAACTTCAACTCTTCTCTCCTCTATTCTGCTGCCAACCACCTCTATGACAAAATCTCTCCCCTGTCCTGCCCCAACCAAGCCACTTCCATCTACAATAAATCCCTGTACTCCACCCTGGACAAGCGCGCTCCCCTCACTACATGCAGAATCAGGCCTCGACCCCTACAACCCTGGCAAACAGATGACACTAGAATTCTCAAAAAATGTAGTCGCGTTCTTGACCACTATCTCAAAGACTTCAACCAATACAAATCTGCCCTCCAAAAATACTACTGTATCCTCCACACTGCCAAGCAGACCTATTTTACAACTCTTATTAACACCTTCTCGTCCAGTCCCCGTAAACTCTTCTCTACCTTCAATTCTCTACTCCGTCCTCCACCGCCTACACCCACTGACTCACTCACTGCCCAGGAGATTGCTAAACACTTCAAAAACAAGATTGATACAATCCGTGATGAAATCTCCACTCTACAGGTATCTCCCCCAGTTAAGAACTCACTACAACAGGTACTCTCAACGCTCCCCTTATTCAAAACCGCTACTACAGACGAAGTGGCTAAACTCCTTTCTAACGCCCACCTAACCACCTGCCCCCTGGATCCTATTCCCTCTCAAACACTATGGTCGCCATCTGACTCTATTCCATACTCTCTAACTCACATCTTCAATCTCTCCCTCACCTCTGGCATTTTCTACAATGCTCTAAAACATGCACTGGTCACCCCCATACTTAAAAAGCCGTCCTTGAACCCTACCAATCTTAACAACCTATGCCCTATCTCCTTGCTCCCATTTTCCTCTAAACTCCTTGAACACCTGGTTTACAACCAACTGAGTGACTACCTCATTAAAAACAACCTTCTTGATCCCCTTCATTAGGATTTCGCCCTCAACAATCAACAGAAACTGCTCTTTTAAAACTCACAAATGACCTACGAACTGCAAAAAGCAACGGACACTATTCTGTACTCCTACTTCTGGACCTTTCAGCTGCTTTTGACACCCCTCTCCTCCTCAAAAAACTTTACTCCCTTGGTCTCTGTGACTGCGCTCTTCAGTGGCTCTCATCCTACCTATCCCAACGCACCTTCAGTGTCACAGACATATCTATATGGATGTCACACCACTTCCTCAAACTCAACTTGTCCAAAACTTAACTTGCACTTTCTGGTTCACGAGATGATCAGCTGTGATTGATCGTTTGGTAAGGAGCCTCCGTGAGGCTTCATACCATGATTGGAGATGTGGTGTTTCAGACTGACACACAGCACCACTAATCGCCGCGCGCGCGCCGACATGTTATCCTGCAAGATGTCATATGACATCCGATCAGGATAACGAAACCATCACCCTGCCATCATTCTTCAATAGGCTGGGCTGGAAATGGTTAAAGTACAACTATAGGCAAAATTTTTTGTTTTTTAGTTTTGGATAGAGTGGAGAGGGATTAGAACACCTGTCAGGTTTTTATTATTGTCTGTGCCCCAGTTAGGGAGATTCACCCTCTCCATTTGTCCTGTTTACCGTTATCATTGAAAGAAAATCCCAAATTTTGGGTTGTCCCAAAAAAAGTAATAGAGAGGAAATCTTCCAATGGGAATGCTAGTTTTGGTGAACTGGGAGTCCCCAAGGGATTCTCTTAAAACGGAGTCTCCCCCCCCCCCCCCCAGCAAAAAATGAAAAAAGTCAGCAGCTACACATACTGTAGGTGCTGACTTTTAATATTAGGGCACTTAACTGTCCTGGAATCCAGTGACTTATTCACTTATTCGTGCTGCCGCTGCCATTGCCTGTAAGGGAAACTGGCAGTGAAGCCTTGCGCAAACTGACGTACCTGTATGTTAGTCTGCAAAGGCAGGATAGTGGGTGCGTGCACTTGATGTCCACCGGCGGGCCGGCGATTTCAGCGAGGAAAGGCAGAACGGGGAACTGCCTATGTAAACAAGCCATTTCCTTGTTCTACCTACAGTAGGGACATGACAGAGATCTACTTCTCCCAGTGATCTGTCATGTCCTAGGTAGCCCATCCCCCCTACATGTAGAACATGCTGAGTGAACCCACTTAACCCCTTCATGATGTCACAAACCGGGGCATGCTCGGACTGTGATGTCATAAAGGGGTGGGGTCACCCTGGGACATCACCCGGTGACCACGCCCCATGCCTATATAAGTCGCCGCGCACGTCGCACAAGCCAGTACAGCGGAAGACAGCGCCGTGTCAACATCGGAAGAAGAGAGAAGAGGGAAGAGTGAAGAAGGAAGAAGGAAGGACAGAGGACGGAGGAGACCGGGCTCCTCCGCTAGTGAAAGAGCTCCAAGAAGACAGCGGAGGAGCCCGGGAGAAGACACCGGAGAGCGGCAGAAGAGGTCGGAAGATCCCCTATGTCCCGGAGCAGATTAATAAATTACTTTTAAAACTTGTGTTATGTTTTTTATTGACACTTTTTCCCCAGGTGAATGGGTAGGGGTACGATGTACCCCTTACTCATTCACATAGGGTGGGGGGCCGGATTCCGATAAGCCCCCCGCCCGCAGACCCCGACAACCAACAGCCAGGGTTGTCGGGAAGAGGCCCTTGTCCTCATCAATATGGAGACAAGGTGCTTTGGGGTGGGGGGGCCGCATGGCGCCCCCCTTCCCCAAAGCACCACCCCCCATGTTGAGGGCACGCGGCCTGGTATGGTCCGGGGGAGGGGCGCTCGCTCGTCCCCACCCCCTTCCTGACTGGCCAGGAGACTTCGTGCTCGGATAAGGGTCTGGTTTGGACCTTGGGGGGGACCCCCATGCCGTTTTTTTGGCATAGGGGGTTTTCCCCTTAAAATCCATACCAGACCTAAGGACCTGGTATGCTCCCGGAGGGGGAACCCACGCCGGATTTTTTTAAATACATTTTTGCGTGGAGTTCCCTCTCGAGAGCTGATTATTCTGTGAGAGGCGACATTGTCGCCTCAATACAGATGGAGATCCGAATTGGAGGTGACTTCCATTGAAATCAATGGGTACCAGTCACCTAGAAGTCACATAGAAGTAGTACAGGAACCTTTTCTGAAGTCGGAGCGACTTCAGTAGTGTGCATTAAGACGGCTCTCATTCACTTACATTGATTTTTACATGTAGCGTGACTTGATGCGACTAGGGGCGACCTGAAGTCGGATCCTGAGTTGCCCCTGTGTGAACGGGCTCTGAAGAAAAGCCCAGATGCTCTATCATGTGTCCTTAATTGGTAAACTAGACGGCTCTCAACAGACTAGGAAGTAGTGGCAAAAACCATCAGTAGATCAGCTAGCTGAAGTATATATGGAGCAAAAGGCTCTATATACTGTGATACTGCATCAGCTTTGAATTTATTAAAAAGTAATGCACTTACATCAGATTAGTAGAATGCAGGCAGATAGATACATAAATCCAAACAAACCCTTTGTAAATGGCCAGGTAGTGATCCGGCATGCGCAGTAGTGTTTGTACGTATCAGTCCCGACGATCGCTTTGTCATAAATGACATCATCATGGGTACCCTACTCTATTTTTTATCATTCAATTATTTCTTAGGCCCCTTTACACGGGTGTCTCCGTGGAATGGATTCCGCTTGCTCAGCGGGGGATCGCTTCACTGATCCCCGCTGAGCAGGAGGATTACATGTCCTGTCCACTCCACTGTGCATAGCGGAGATGGACCAGGTCCCGCTCTCCTCTGAAGGGAAAACTAATGGAAATGGATCACCTGTCCATTTTCATCCGATCCTATTCTATTCGATCTTCCAGACGGATGGAAAAATAGGTAAAAAGTCTATATCTCGTGCTTACCCACAAATCAACCTATTTAATTCCAATATTGGCAGAAGAAAGGGAATGGGATTTTTAGGGTGCCCAAAAAAATGTAATAGTCAAATATATAAAATATATATCAAATTTATTAATACAAAATATGTAAAAACATCACAATATCATCATACAATAACTATAATATGAGTAACCGGCAGTAGCTTCTTGCTCTACATGTTTTGCCATGCAATGGCTTCCAATAAGCACTGCATAATATGGTTACTATAGGTGAAAGACAATATGTTACAAAATCAATGTTCACTAATCAAAACAAATTGAAACATTTTGTTTTAATTCAATTTTGTTTTGATTAGTGAACAATCTGGCCAGTATTTGTAGTCAGAGTCTTGACTTGGAAATGTGATACCCTAACTACCAAGACCTAAGGTGTGCCTTGGCCTAGTTGGTCAGTATGCCTGAAAGAGGGCAAAAAGACACGAAAGTAGGTGTGATAAGAAAGCTTAATGAAGGGTAGGTAAAAATCCGTCTAGTAGAGTATGGCTTCAGCATATGGATCCAGTATGTATCAGCTATACCAGGATGAAAACCATTATACCATGAATTGATGATAAGAAGGGACTCCCTGTTTGGAACCTGCAAAACTGCCCAGAACCCAAATAAACGTCCCATGAATGATTTTGATTAAGCCTGATTTCTGTGAAAACCCAGACATGAGAACGAACTGCTTGAAGTGAGAGGATACGTGGGGGAAAGGGAGCAAGAGCTGACCAATGAGCCCCTGCAAAATAATAGCAGAGAAGATTGAAAGCTTCAAACGAACACCAGTTAAAGTGGAGTTCCACCCAAAAAGGGAATTTCCCCTTTTCCTGTCCCCCCCCCTTCCGGTGTCACATTTAGCACTTTTCTGGGGGACGGGGGAGCAGATACCTGTCTAATACAGGTATTTGCTCCCACTCCCCATGATAAATCCCTGCAGATTCTGCGGCGATCTATGCCATGTCCGGCCCCCTCCTCCGCCACCCCCACCCCCCCCCCCGCTGTCTTCTGGGAGACACACAGGTCCCAGAAGACAGCAGGGACCAGTGAGGACACGCAGCGTGACTCGCACATGTGCAGTAGGAAACCATGCTGTGAAGCTGCAAGGCTTCACTTCGGGATTCCCTTACTGAAGATGCCGGCGCCTGCACCCGGGAGTCGGGGGAAAGAGATCGGCTTTGAGTGAGGACATCACGGGCGCCCTGGACAGGTAAGTGTACTAATATTATAAGTCAGTAGCTGCTTTTTTTTCGGTGGAACTCCGCTTTAAGTAGCTCTGTGAAATTCCCACAAACCCCAGGCCTGTCTATACATGGTATGGGGAAGTTTGAGAGGGTGAGTGGCAAAAATGGACAAACTGACAGGAGTTTGCAGGAGTCTGAAGTGCTGGAAACCTGATGGATGTGTTTGATAGTGTTGGCGGATAAGGCCAATACGCTGTGGCAATATGCATTGTTAAACATGGAGAAACCATACCAGACACACAGAAATTGGTCTCACATGATTTAAACCTGGTTGTGCTTCTGCTTGTAACCTGACCACCGAGTCTGAGTCCTGAACAGGGGAAGGAGACCAGACTCCATCCTGGGGAATAAGTCTCATGGCATAATTCAGCAAATTCAAAGTGACTGTAAGCCACCCTTTTTGGAACAGGCTGGGGATCGGACAAAAGATGAATGGTCTGATGTACTGGAGCAGTTCTCCAGGCAATCTCGCAATCAAGAGGTTAGAGCCGAGAGTGAAACCCAGAATAATGATGATATTTGGCCCGGACCTACCACTTTGTGGGCCGTCAAGGGGACATTGGCTCAGCACACACCCTGAGAGGGACTGCAGATCCCTGGGTGGTAACCAGGGTCTCCATGCAACAGGAAATCAAGTAAATTAATTAACCAATGGCCCTCCTGCAGGTAATGAAGGGCTTGGCAATGGCAAAGGTTTTGAAGCAAGGACTGCAAGGGTAAGTCCAGCGTTGAAAGACATCTGCACCATTTATCTTGCCCTACCAACGGGCAGATCTGATGGAAGTAGGTTCAAACATTGTTGATATCAGCTTGGATATCGCTGAATCGTCAAAACCATGGACAAGTACTTTGATGAAAATGTTTCTGCAGGAAACAGAGCAGCCAAAATGTAACAAACAATATCGGAAACTTGCCACTGGACACCCCGGTGGGCCCCACCCCACCACCTTCAGAATGAAGGTAAAGAACCAGACCAAGCACTGCCTCCAGTAAGTTGATTGGCAATGAAAGCATGACTGCTGAAGCCAAGATACTACATACAAAAGAATCCGATGAGATAGTGATGAGGCCCGAAACATCCTTCAAGCAGGGGCTATCTGAAGACCAGGGATGGGAGATTGCCCAGACAAGGAACCTTACTTGACATATTGAACCAGAAGGCTTGATAAGACCTGTGGACTAAGGGGATGCTGACCATGCCTGCAGGAATGTAGGAAAAGCAGGAGCTGGGGGTGCACTGACACCCTGCCTCTGACCGAGCAAACTTCGATCACCTCCATCCTGATTTGCAACCGTAACAGGTCATGGAGAGCATATTTAGCCCACATGAATCTGCATTAAAGGATAATGTCTAGAACATTCTCCATACTGGTAGATGAGAGTAGCTGAGACGGAATTGGAAACAAACCAAAGCGTACCACCATCCCAGCTGTGGTCGGGAAAGGAAATCCCCTGTGACAAAGCTCTGCTGTGTGATTAAGTATGGACTAATGACTTAATGACTGAGTGCTAACTTGCTCTGAACCCCCACATAGGGTTGAAGGGATGAAGGTGTATTAGTTGCTTCTGAAACGTGCGGCATGCCCAAACCCAAGGAAACACAAACTAGAGAACTTGACAACAGACAACCAGCCATGAAAACACCACCCCTCTGTGCCTACCTGAGTATAAGGAAGTAAGCAGTAATGACAAGACCATAGCACATGAATGAACCTGATGACGGCTCCCCACCTTAGTGTATGTCGCAAGTGAGCCAGAGTAACCTACAAGGACAGGTAATTAAAAACTGAACACTCAGGGCTAGTGTACCCACAGACGTGGTGGATAGCCGCACAGGTGTAATGAGATGAAACGTGCATCGTATGATGTGTGGTTTACGGGCGAGAAGATTGTAGTCAACAATCATTTAAAACAAAACCTCAGTCCATTTGGATCTGTAGACATGACAGATCCTGAGATGTGAGCACTAGTTAACTAAACCCAAGTATACAAAAAACCTGAACGAAAGGTACGATGAGACATGGAAACAAACGAATATGAAACGGCTATTGATGTATACCGTAACTGCATGCTACGACAGAACATGGTACGACTGGACATGCTATGACTGGAACACAATATGACTGGAACACGATATGACAGAACACGCTATGACA
The DNA here is from genome assembly GCF_037356315.1 of Lithobates pipiens. Taxonomy (NCBI): domain Eukaryota; kingdom Metazoa; phylum Chordata; class Amphibia; order Anura; family Ranidae; genus Lithobates; species Lithobates pipiens. Next base: position 14,678,364 of record NW_027507755.1, read on the forward strand.
GAACACGCTATGACAGAAGCACACATTGATAAAAAAGATAGTTACTCGAGTTTTATATCTGAAGTGTTCTTAAAAGACTACCCTTTTTAAGCAATCATGTTCTTTCCAGGAATTTGATTATTCTCTGCAGATTGAATAAATCTGACAGCCCCCGGTGACTTGCCCATTGCTAGTCAGCAGTATGGCTGGCACACTGTGCAAGACACTCAGTGCTGGGATGAGGCCATCTGGTGCCAAGGGCAAAGATGGCAAACTGCGCCCCCCCCCAATAAAGAAAGAGCCCTTTCACACCGAGGGAGTTTTGCAGGCACTTTAGCGTTAGAAATAGCGCCTGCAATCCGCCCTCAAACTGCTGGACCATTCATTCCAGTGTGAAAGCCCGAGGGCTTTCACACCGGAGGGGTGCGCTGGCAGGACGTCAGGAAAAGTCCTACCAGCAGCTTCTTTGGAGCGGTGAAGGAACGGTGTGTTTACCGCTCCTCCACTGCTGCTCCCCATTGAAATCAATGCGGCAGCGCGACTATACCGCCGGGAAAACGCCACTATTGTGGTGTATTGCGGGCGGTTTTAACCCTTTTTCAGCCACTAGTGGGGGGTAAAAGCGTCCCGCTAGCGGCCGAAATGCGCCGCAAATCCGACGGTAAAACGCCACTAAAAATAGCAGCGCTTTACCGCCAACGCTATAGGCTCGGCAGTGTGAAAGGGGTCTAAGTGCCCTTTCAAAACCAGAAAACACTTAAAACAATACAATAATACAACAATAAAATACTGTAGCTCCATCGCAGTATATGCTTGTAATGCGTCTGCGGCGGGTCGGCAAATGGTTAAAGAGTAAGTTCACCTTTTTTCTCGACAGGACACTGGCAGCTTTCTATGGTTCTGCACTGACCACTACACTACACGTCACGCTACACTACACTTATACTGACACCAGCCCTTTCCTTTATTTATACTAACTCTAACTGCTTGTCTTATCTCTCTGGCTGGCTGCTCCCTCTCTCCCCAGACCTTATCCACTCCCTCATCTGCAGCTTGTAGCTTCCATCAATCCCGAGGAGAGGGGGAGCCTGGAGGAGGTGAAGACAGCAGCGGTGGTCACAGCGAGGTGGAGGCGGGACACCAGGAGCAACCGTGATTGCGCATAGGCCAGGCCCGCCACCATCGTGGATAAGCTAGCCCCGCCACCATGGTGGCTAAGCCATCCCGGCTGCATTTGTGGATAGGGCAGCCCGCCGCTATCACGGATAGGCCAGCCACGGCCACTGCATGACACCTTTTGCCGAATCCCCGGGGCACCGGACGCTCAGGGGCACAGGAAGTAAACATTAGGGGGACACACAGTGCCTGGCGCCCTCCTTCCTACAAAAAATTGCTCCGCCCAGGGCATCGATCCCTTCCGCCTACCCCTTGTACCAGCCCTGAAGACACTGCTTCCCACCTTTGATTCTCCAGCCAATATCCACATGTCTGCAGTATTTTACAAGGATCTCTTTTGAAAACTGCCATGAAATGCATACAATCCAGCCACCTCCTGTTTTTTTTTTTTTTTTCCTAGGTCCGTCGGCACTGTGATCGAAGATGAATGGACATCGTGGGACTTTTTTTTTTTTTTTTTTTAATAAAGTCCCAAATTTGCTCCTGTCATTTTTACTTTTTTGACACTTTTTTTGGTGAATGTGTAGGGGTACAAGTATCCGATACCCATTTACATAGGGGGACAGGATCTGGGGGTCCCCTTGTTAAAAGGGGCTTCCAGATTCGGATAAGCCCCCGCCCGCAGACCCCCACAACCACCGGGCAAGGGTTGTGGGGAAAAGGCCCTTGTCCCCATCAACATGCAATACATTACAGCCGCGAACAGTTTGATATGACATTATTTCCTTTCACAGATGTAATTTTTCTGCTCTCATTCAAAAAAAATATGTACAGCCGCTATGTAAGCAGCCTAACATAGTGTGCGGCATAGACTCAGCCCCCTGAGCCATGATTGACCAAAGGCACCCTGCCTTTGGCCAATCATGACTCTCACAGCAGAGCGCGCTGTGATTGGCCAAAGCATGCAGGTCAGGTGCATGCTTTGGCAAATCAGCAGCCATCAATGCACTGCGATTTCGCAGTGCATTGATGGTCTTTCTGTTCATTATGGGGTGTTCGCGGGAAATTTGTGCGCCCGCTAAACGCCCCATAATGTTTTAAATTTGGCGAATGGGCAAACACCCAATGTTGAAGTCAAACTTATGTTTGTCTTGAACATCGGGCTCATCCCTAATTGTAAACTATTTGGGTACATATACATGGGATTCCCCTATTTAGGAGGAAGCTATGGTCATTGTATCAGAGCTTTTTAATGTGCTGGTAAATATTTAGTGTTTTTTTAAGATAAAGTATAATAAAATTGTATAGATTTTTTAATGAATATCCTTGGACATCCAAATGTAAATTTTATTGAATATTTCCTATTGGTATGATTTGTGTGTGATGCTATATTACTGGCTCACGCCAACCTTCTTGTAATAGTAAAACAGTAAATGGGCAAAATGAATACGAGTAAAAAAGGTGTTATGGTAAACCTCCTCGACTGGCACAAACAATACTCCGACTCCCAAAAATGAAGCTTGTCATCTAACCCATATACTAGACTGGAGCAGACACGAAAACCTTGAAACAATGGGTACAGATAGAAAACTCCTTGGCGTGGGCTCAGTTGGACCAAATTCCCTGGTGTCAACAACCTCTACCGAAACAGATATTATCTCTCCCCCCCCCCCCCCACAGTGGGAGTAACAATCTGGGCTGCCTGGAAGGTTTTCAGAGACTTGTCTTTCGCACCTCTCCCGTCCCCAATCACCCCTGTAATTGGTAACACAGCTTTCACTCCGGGACTTAGGGATCCCAGATTCCGAGAACTGAAGGGTATGGAGAAATTGCAGGTCAGACATTTTCTGATAGACAGCCGATGGAAAAGTAGACAACAAATTATAGATGAAACGGCACTAGAAGGGCTCTCCTTCTGGCAGAGGATCCAGCTTTGCCACTTCATTAGCTCATTACCATCACCCGTTGAATTCAGGAGGCAACTGACCCCCTTTGAGATGTTATGTCTAGACCGGACACCACTGAGACACGTGATTTCTATAACATACCAGCTACTGGTGTCCCCACAACCAGAAGTAAGACCTACGTACATAGACAGATGGAAAGGAAATTTAGGACTAAAATTTACGGATAAGCAGATTGACCGTATTATCCATTTTTCTCACAAGACTTCCATATGTGCAAGACACCAAGAAGCGGGATACAAAGTGTTGTCCCGCTGGTATCATACACCTGTAAAGATACACAAGATGTTTCCTCAATCAACAGATGTATGCTGCAGGTGTGGGGAGGAAGTTGGAACACTCCTACATGTCTTCTGGTGCTGCAAGTTGCAAGGCCCTTTTGGACGGTGGTGCATCGTATCATCTAGTAGATCACGGATTGTGAGTTTCTTCCTTCTGCATCATCACACAATACCAACTAGGTGCTACAGGAAATCAATACTGCCATTCTTGCTCATGGCAGCAAAAGGCTGCATCCCATTGTAGTGGAAACAGACCCAGCCACCAACGGTGGCTGTGTGGTGGAAGAGAGTAGCAGACATACATGCAATGGAGGTCTTGGTGGCCACGGAAAAAGGCCTAAATGAAAAATTCTCTAAAAAAAATGGTACTTCTGGAACGATTTTAGCTATTCTAAGGAATACAGACAGTTAGAAAATAGACCCCCATGAAGGGGAATAATTGCAAAACCCCCCAGCGGGAGGGTATGTGACTGGCCAGGGGAACTAACTCCCTCCCCCCGGGCAAACTAATGGATGTAATTCACATTTCCCACCTCCCTACGCTCCCACCTCTTCCCTGATCCTCCTCCTCCCCTCTCCTTATTCTCCCAGTCTGTCTTTCGAACTTCTTACTTCTGCCTCTTATCCTACCCGACACAGTCATGTTGGATACAGACTCTCATGGGTCGGTGTGTACCGGCCCCAATCCCTTACCTAACCCCTTAAAATATGGCATATGTCGGGAAAATCACAAGGTGCCATGCAGGGTGCGGAGGACTCCTTTTCAGTAGACATATAGCCTACTCCTATTTAGATAAGGACATTTACGTATATAAAATAATTTTATGATCGTATAAAATAGAGGTATAGAGATTTACAGTATGTAATATCTTCATAACATATTGTGTGGAGCTTCTTCTGTATTCTTGCATGAGATACCCCGGTAAATAAAGAATTTACAAAAAAAAGTGTTATGGGTTACAATACAGTATGTGCTAATGTGTTTTTGTGCAATGCTGCATTTTGACACGAAGTAGGTTTCCTTTGATTGTTATCAGTGTGCTATCACTGCAAAAAAAAAAAATGACTAGATGAGCCTTTCTCAACCTTTCTACACTTTAGAAACCCTCAAAACATTGTCAGGTCTCAGGGAGAAAAGTCCCTCTTGTGCTGGAGATCAATGTAGAAGTGACCACTTACGTTGAATATCAGAGGGATTTGCTTTGCTCATATTTCATGTCTGAGGTTTACAACCACTATAAATTTCTTGGCCCTGTCTTACTGAAGTTCTTTGTTGTTCTGAATCATATCAACGCTGGTTCCAAAAACGAATTGTAATTAAAAAATTTTAATTAACTGTTATTTTATTGGTTCATTTTTTTTTTTTTGGTCTGCAAAAATTTGTAAAATTAATTATGTGTTTTTTTTTTATTTTAAATTTTTTATTTCAAACTTTTGAAGCATGGTGAAAATTGTTATTTGATCGAACATTAATTCAAATAAGTAGAAATTTGTTGTGTTTTGAAAATAAGAGTTGAAATACATAAATTTGGGGGTGGCACCAATGAAAGACATTTTTCCTAAATGTAGTAGAAAATGACATCTAAGCCAAAAAAAAAAATTGATTCAGAATTCATAATATATACAGTATCGCCAGACAACGAAGAATTGTAGTGTAATAAAAGTGCAGCTCAATGGAGGGTACATTGTGTTAACTTATAATTGCAGAGAAACTACAGAGACAGAGAGAGAGAGGACGGCTCCACAAACAATGAACAATGGAATAACATTTCAACACAACAGTTCTCCATGTAACAGGCAAGATCTAACATTGAGGTTACAGAGTAGTCAGAGGCTTGAGACAGTTGATTATAGAAAGTTATCTCAGAGGGTTTGTTCAATCAAGACATGTAGTATGTGTACAGCACAAGTGAACAGGATGCAAATTATTTTATCACAGGACGTTCATGCTTTAAAGTCTATGTAAACCCTTACCTTGTAAAACAACCTACTCAGTTTAAAATAGAAGTGAAAACATGTGGGTATAGATATAAAAAAACACATTATAAATACCTTTTTGCCTCTGTTTTCAGCTGTTCTCATCTGCTTAAGAGTTGGAGGAGGAGAAACAGCAGTACACTGGTCTAGCTGTGCGGGCGGGGGAGGTCAAGACAAATCTGATCATTGGAGGAGAGCAAGCTGAGTACTCAGCACAGCTAGAAAACTGACTATGCTGTGCTCTTCTGCCTAAGTGTGGTTAGTTTTTTTTGTACAGGAAAGCACCAGGGATTTTGCACAAAGGAAGCAATACAAAAAGAACAGGATACTTTCTCATACAAGTACAGGGTACAGCAGGCATATATCAGGAATGTTGGGTTTACATATTCTTTAGAGGCCTTGTTTCCTATGCAAAGGCTGTAACTATATATGATTGGGGAAAGAGCCATATTTGACTGTTAGTAGTAGGGCTACACAGTGATTGTATATTAAATATTGTATGTCTGTCGTGAGAAAAATGTTTGGGCATTATCAGCACTCGGCCCTGACAACTGACCATCTAAGCACCCAGTAGTGCATCATGGAAAGCAGGGGACATAGTAAGTTGGAGGTAAGCTTCCTTTATTAAGGGATTTTGTGAATAAAGGTACATTTTGTAGAATTTTGAGTGCGGTTTATCTCCCATATTCTCCTTTTTGTTAGTTAATAACCTTTTTATCTAGGAATCGTACCACACCTTTCACTATTTGGGTGGAGTACGGGATGGGACATTTGAGTTTTATATGAGTTGTTTTCCTAAGATATAATAATGAGTCTAATGGCACCACACATTCATACATCCCAATGTCTGAAACTAAATATAACTGGGGCTGGGGCTAAACCTAATACTCCTTCCGATCTATCCAAATGCTTTCCATAAATGGTCACATTTTGACAGAACACATTGCTTTTGATCAGTGCCACTCGTCTCAAGAACTTGAAATCATAATTGCAAAAAATACCCAATAGGTCATGACTGCTGAGGTGCAATGAGCCCAGGTACCATAAACTGTAAGGTATGTGTATAACCGACTTTTAACCCTTGCCACTTCACCCCATTAAATAACACACTTACAACTGTTAAAGCGGGAGTCCGCCGGGAGTGCGCGTTTTTTTTTAAAAGCCAGCAGCTACAAATACTGCAGTTGCTGACTTTTAAAATAGTGACACTTACCTGTCCAGCGCGCCCGCGATGTCGGCACCCTAAGCCGATCTCTCGATCGTCTCTCGGGTGCTGCCGCCGCCATCTTGGGTATGGGAATCAGGAAGTGGAGCCTTTCGGCTTCATTTCCCGGTTCCCTACTGCGCATGCGCGAGTCGCGCTGCGCAATGAGGATGGACCCGCTGCCTCTGGGATCTGTGTGTTTCCCAGCAGGCAGCGGGGGACTTTCGGAAAGGGGCGTAATCTGCGCCCCTTTCCGCAGAGATCTATCCAGGAAGTGGGTGCAGATACCTGTACTGTACAGGTACCTGCACCCCCCTCCCCCTGAAAGGTGCCAAATGTGGCACCGGAGGGGGGGAGGATTCCAATGAGCGGAAGGTCCACTTTAGGGTGGACCTCCGCTTTAAGTTGGAAAGGGCAAGGCCACAGCTTTATTTATTTATGTCAGAGTTATACTGTGAGCACATAATTCCAAAAGGAGGGGAAGGAGATAAGAAGGGGCCTGTCCTTACCATAAGTGCTGGACAGGCCGTCTGCTTCCCATTTCCATCAATAGAATATCCCCATAACAGCCATTTTATGCTGGCAAGGTCAAGAAACTGCAGCAAGCTGTGACATACCAATGAAAATTAGGACTAGAGGGTGGGCAGCTCTTCCAACCACACTTCCAGAAGGATCCAGAATCCCTTGGAGCAACACTTTTATCAAGCTCAGGCCCAGCCCGACCCACTTCCCAACCAATCCTTAGTGACCCTTCGGTCACCTTGACCCGCCCTGGTCATGTCCCCCCCCCCCCCCCCCCCCCCCTGTCAGTCAAGGTTCTCTTTCCCTAAAGGGCTCAAGAGGCCTTCATTAAAATTCTTCCAGGGACTCATTCCACAATCTTTCAGATCTGGTACAGTCATGGAAATCTTCGCCATCTCATCACCTGTTTCCATTTCCATGCCCTTTGAACTGCCACAGGTTCTAAGAAGTATCTCCCACCCAAACATTCAGCTCTGGACAACTACGGACCAAGAAAGAGGACTCAAACTACCTACAGTGTATAAATGTAGCCAGGTGCTTGGCTAAGCCTAAGGATGAGAGCGAGTGAAACACTGGCTGCAGCTGCTCTCTGTAGCTACTGCCCTACGGGGCTGAACTGGTTAACAACTGTTTCAGCAAGAGAAGACACTACTGTGTAATCAAGGCTTTTGAACTACATATCCCAGGGAGAAAATGCCAGGATGAGGGGGAAGAGTGCATTTTCCTGGGCTGTAGAGGACACAGATTCCTCTTGCCATGACAGAGATTGGAGGGAGCACATCGCTGTCCAGTGTGCATTATTACTTCTGCATATCCGCAGCCTGAGCGGGATCCGGAGTACTGAGTTTGGGAGTGCCGACAGACATAATCACCTGGATGCAGAGCAAAGAGTGCACTAATCACTGTTTGTGACCGGATGGTGATGTCACGATCAGGTGTCAGGCTTGAAGACCAGTTGCTATAGCAGTTACAGGACTACCATGGACCAGCAGGATAGGTACACAGGCAGTCATCCTGGCAGATGACACAGGCTTACCTCTAAATATTAACCGGTGTTCATCAGAGCTCCTGATGGTGGAGATTGATTTAGCTGCATGTTAGGTCGCGGTTCTCAGGTTTGCCCCTCAAGGGTGTAAGCAAGCCGGGGTCCATTAGCGGATGAGCAGATAAGGATCAAACAGCAGTGTGGTCAGTAAACAAGCCAAAAGGTCAGTAACGAGTAGTTGCAGGTCGGGATCAGGCAGTATAGTAGTCAAGGAACAAGCCAAGGCTCAATCACGAGTGGTAGCAAAATATAGACGGCAGCAGGGAAGACAAGAGGAAGGCACTGGCTTAGGAGGCACAATAACCTCGCAAAGAGGAAGTGCTGAGACAAGGCTTATATAAGAAGTTCATGGGAGGAGCAAGGAGTTCAAGATTCAACAGCAATCAAGACACAAGGCAGGGTTGTCCAATGGATCAGGTAGGATTGTCCAATAGATTGGGCAGGGAGTTGTCTCCAGCATCCCAGGTAGCTCAGTGGAAAGAGTCAATGCTGGGCACAGAAGAAGACCCAGGTTCGAGCCCTGGTCTTGACAGGTGAGCTGCTGCTATCAAGACTGACTCATTAGTAACTGATCATACAGCCATCTAGTAGCTTATTGCTGCCTGCAGGCTTGGCTAGGCTATTCTCATGCACACCAATGATACAACTGGGCCCCAACGCTAGCTAGCTGAAGAGTCGGGACTAAAGACTGCCCCTTTTCAGCTGCTACACAGAGACATTTACTCAAAGCTTATGCTAAGAGGTACCTCTCATGCCGCGTACACGCGACCGGATTTTCCGGCAGAATAGGTCTGATGGAATCAGTCTGTCGGACATTTCCGATCGTGTGTGGGATAGTCCGATCGTTTTTCTTAAAAAAATTCAGATGGACCTAGAAATAAAACATGTTTCAAATCTGTCCGACGTGCTCAATTCCTATTGGGAAAACCATTCGTCTGTATGCTGGTCCAAATACGACGCAAGGGAAGCTATTGGCTACTGGCTTTTGAACGTCCTTTTCTAGTCCCATCTTACGTCATCACGTTCAAAACGAATGGACTTTCGAACGGACTTTAGTCCGTTCGTGTGTGGGCAAGTCCGTTCGTTCAGAAGTCCATCGGAACTCCGTTGAAAGTCCATCTGGAAGACCGTCTGACCTTTTCGGCCGTTAAGTCCTGTCGTGTGTACGCGGCATTAGGGGACATTGCACCACATCCTAGCCACTCATTTACCACTAAAGGGTCTTGGGTCTATTTCCTGGTACTAACACACAATCAAGTTAAAGGTATCAATACTGGCGTCCTTCAAGGTGCTTACAGTCCTTCAAGGTGCTTGAACCAGGTGTGCCAAGGGGGCTCAGATTATTAATTCAGTCGAGGTAAAAAAAATCAACCTATTGGCTCCGGGGGGGGGGGGGGGGCATGGTAGCACTACACAGGGTTGACACTTTTTCTTCAAGCCAAACCCAAACACATCCAGTGGCATCCAGCTAAATTTTTTTTTTTTAGTATACACTATAGGATTGTAACAGACCTGGGGCAACTTTAACGAGAATAGTAATGCAGAACGCATAGTGCCGCCTCACTCTTCTGTCAGGCCCTGTTCCGAACCATATTCCTGTTTGAATAATGTGTCCAGGTTTTAGGCGGACCGAAACCCGGACACATGATTCAAAATCGTTCTAAAGTTTGGTCAATTTCTGTAAACTTATCTACTGCCAGCTTAGATGGACTGCTAGGGAGCGAGCTGTAACACCAGACCCTCTCGCTACTGGAGAACCTATCACCTTACCAGTGTTTGCTAAGTGTGTGAGCCTTTGTCCAGCGATCCATCCTGTGGCCAACATTCCAATACAAGTATACACTATAGGATTGGAACAGACCTGGGACACCTTTTGGGCACTTCAAAGAGAATAGTAATGCAGAACGCATAGTGCCCCCCTCACTCTTCTGCCAGGCCCTGTTCCGAGCCACATTCCTGTCTGAATAATGTGTCCAGGTTTTAGGCATGCTGAAACCTGGACACCTGATTCAAAACCCAGACTGTCCGGGTGAATCCTGGACAGGTGGGAACCCTAGCACTACATAAAACCTTAAATAAACCTCACCAACTTAGTTCAGGGAACGGGAAAAATGCTGGCCTACAATAGGAATCAGACAGAAATTTACTTCCTTTTTCTGTAAATTATTATTTATATTGTTATCTAAAGAAATTTAGTGTATACTCAGTACTTACCATAGACGAATGATTCTACACCACTACAAATGCACAATGGCTGATATTCTGATGACCTTGTAAGTCTGAGGATAGACCGGTAAAGCAAGGTCCCAAAGAACCTGGAGTCTGTCTTAAAGGTGTGTTATTAAAATTAGCAAAACTGGTCAAGCAGGTTCATTAGGAAGCAGTGGGATATTTTGGCAAGGCACACAGTGAAAACATTGTGCTCATAGTAGAAAACAAGCATACAGTAAGCTGCGATTTATAGTTATTGTTTCTTGGAAGGGATATTCTTACATATACAACACTGTTTTAGCTTCTGTTTTGAGGAGTACTGGGAACCTTTGGCCTTGGAAGCAAACACAATCAATGTTTCATGTCTTTGAGCATTAGCTATTTAGGCCCCTTTCACACGGTCACCTCCGCTAAGAAGAAACTGTTTTCTCAGCGGGGAGATCGCCCCACTGATCCCCGCTAAGCAAGCGGATGACCGATCTGTCTCCGCTCACTGTGCAGAGCAGACACGGACACAGACACAGACACAGTCCCACTCTCCTCTATGGGGCAATCGGATGGAAACAGACTTCCTGTCTGATCCAATCCACCAGAAGGAAGGGGAATGGGACCACCACACATCTGTTTTTGGCGGACAGGATCGGATTGGATGGCTGTGGGTTTCAATGAGCATATGTCCGCTGACATCCGCCCTTCCATAGAAGAGACTGAAGGGTCCAATTAGGTCCGCCTGAAAAACCGACAGGCGGACCTGATTGGAAAGCTCATGTGCAACCAACATCATTATAGTCACATAAGAACTCAGAGCTGTGAAGAAGTTGGTCTGAAAGAATTCCCTTTGCCAGATGTTGTGTTAACAGATCTAAAAGGTAAGTATATAACTATATGTGAAAAAAAAAAGTGTAAAAAAAAAGTGTAATAAGGGGTGCTGAAAATTGAACACTAGTGATACCTGGCCATAAGAACTATGGCTATGTATGCGTGCAAAAAATAGAATTATTTACAAAATACAATATGGATTAAATTGAACTCTTTTTTAACACGGCCCAGACCTGTCACTGTTTATAGTGCTGTCCATAGTGACCACACCTTATCAAATTTCCAGGGACATCCACGACTAATATATGTCAATTTGTAGAGGGGGAGAGCAACATTCATTTTGGCCTCCCAGGTGGCTACAACCAGGGGGTTAGATGAGGTCCAGTGGCATAATATTTCTTTTTTGACGTAGAAGAGAAGAAGTGAAATCAATAATTTACTATGATGTGGCCTTTGATCATCGTCGTGAATACCCAGTAAAGCTAGTTTAGGTGTCCTAAGGACCGACAGTTCAAGACGGACATTCAGTTGTTCAAAAATACCTGCCCAATATATGGAGAGCGTGGGACACTCCCAGAACATATGGAGATTGGTGCCCAAGTGCGTCTGACAGCGAGGGCAATAAGGGTCCCTATCCGGATATATTCTAGACATACGCACCGGGGTGAAGTATACTCTATGGAGTAACTTAGCTTGTACAAGTTTATCACCTGCAGAAATGACCAACTTGGGTCCCTGTTCCAGGCAGTCTTCCCATTCAGCGCCTAGAGGCGATTCAGTTCGCATTGTGCGCTATATAAGTATTTCATTCATTCATTCATTCATTCCTCCCTCTCCAGTGTCGGTATGTCAACTTTCCATTGTTCCCATAGCCTGTCCATTCTTTGGGAGTCTTTGGGTAGCAGAGAGCCATATAGTGCAGAGAGAGGCTTCCTTAGGTCACCAGAGGACAAGAGGTCCTCTACTGGATCCAATTGTAACGTTGGAGGGGTAGGGAATTGGACCCTGGCTACATATCGAAGTTGGATATACCAAAAGTACATCCAACCCGATAAGGCATAGCTTCTAGTTAATTGGGGGAATGTCAGCAAAACACCCGCAGGCATAATGTCTCTTAGTGTCCTGATGCCGAATCTCACCCACAATTGTGGGTCTGGTATTGACCTAAAGTGAGGCAAATTAGGGTTACCCCAGAGAGGCTGGACCGGGGACCAGCACTCTGCCTGGGAGAATCTACGCCTGGCCCTAGTCCATACTCTAATCGTCACCTTAGTTGGAGCAGGAAGATCTTCATATGCCCCCATGATTAAATTGAACTCTAATCACCAAAAACATCTTAACAGAAACCCAACGTGAAATAGTGCTATTAACGTAGGTTAAAGTCCAATCATAAACAAAGTCCAAAAAATGCAGTTTAGTGCATATAATTTGTGCAATCCTGAAAGAAAATATATATAAATGTCCCCTGTGCAGATTCCAATCCGAGTTGTTTATGAACATGTGCAGAAAAAAATACTTCCACTGTGCAGATAAGACCACCTTCACCAACTGTATCAAACACCCAAATGTGCTCAAAGTATGGATGTCTCCTTACTGGCAGGTGTTGATTAAAAAAAGGTCAAATGCGCTTTCTGCAAGTATTACTTGCTGTCTCAATCAAGCATTGTCCCATGCAGAGTATATGCACCTCCTCTCCACCCGTATGTGCCAGTCGGAGTGTTTATGCAAAAGAGTCGGGCAGAAACAGTGTAATCCCATTTTAATAAAAAACATATAATAAAAACAAAACGCCAAATGGCCACTTACATTTAATGGTGCCAGCGCCCGGCACTGGGGCTAGTAAGCGTGTAGGATATGGAATAATGGAGAAACCGCTCTGTGTCTGTAAGCTGCTTCAGCGCTGACCGCTGATAGCCAGAGGGACCGGAAAAAGAGAGATAGAATTGCGTAACCAGGCACACCTCGATGTACGTTTCGTATCACGTCCTCAGGAGGTGGGATAACTATAGAATGCCCCGTATGCATCATTGACAGTGTTTTCCACTCTGATCAATCTCTGAAAGTATATACACTCTGTGCCACCAGCACTACACACCTTATTAGTACTGACACAGGGTGCAAATCCCCCCTGCCCCTCAGTCTAGTGCTTTTCATCTTCTATCCCATAAGGTTATAAGGGCTGATGTGGATAGGCTTCCATCTCCTATTTGTGTACTAATAATCCCCTTATTTCCAGAATCTGCCCTCACTACTCAGTCATGAAGGTATAAGTAGCATGAGCAGAAAAGAGAGGCATTGCAATATCACAAAGTAGAAAAATGGGACAAACAAGGGACACCATAGTCAATATAGCAAATAATGTGGACATAAGAAATAAGTGGAATCAGGGGAACCAAAAAGTATATTGTGAGGCAACTCAAATGAGCAGCAAAGGTTTTACTACAATGCTTGAAGTTCAGTACACACACCGAAGCAGATTGTAGAATCACCCAGTCCTATCATTGACATTTACCACCAGGATGAATATATATATATTATATATATATATATATACAGTATCTTACAAAAGTCACATTTTTGTAAATATTTTATTCTATTTTTCCATGTGACAACACTGAAGAAATGACACTTTGCTACAATGTAAAGTAGTGAGTGTACAGCTTGTATAACAGTGTAAATTTGCTGTTCCTCAAAATAACTCAACGCACAGCCATTAATGTCTAAACCACTGGCAACAAAAGTGAGTACACCCCTAGGTGAAAATTTCCAAATTGGGCCCAAAGTGTCCATATTTTTGAGTGGCCACCATTATTTTCAAGCATTGCCTTAACTCTCTTGGGCATGGAGTTCACCAGAGCTTCACAGGTTGCCATTGGAGTCCTCTTCCAATCCTCCATGAGGACATCACAGAGCCGGTGGATGTTAGAGACCTTGCGCTCCTCCACCTTCCATCTGAGGATGCCCCACAGATGCTCAATAGTGTTACGGTCTGGAGACATGCTTGGCCAGTCCATCACCTTTACCCTCAGCTTTTTTAGCAAGGCAGTGGTCATCTTGGAGGTGTGTTTGGGGTCGTTATCATGATGGAATATTGCCCTGCAGCCCAGTCTCTGAAGGGAGGGGATCATACCCTGCTTCAGTATGTCACAGTACATGTTGGCATTCATGGTTCCCTCAGTGAACTGTAGCTCCCCAGTGCCAGCAGCACTCATGCAGCCCCAGACCATGACACTCCCACCACCATGCTTGACTGTAGGCAAGACACACTTGTCTTTGTACGCCTCACCTGGTTGCCACCACACACGCTTGACACCATCTGAACCAAATAAGTTTATCTTGGTCTCATCAGACCACAGGACATGGCTTCAGTAATCCATGTCCTTACTCTGCTTGTCTTCAGCACATTCTTATGACACGTACACACGCAGAGGACTATCTGGTGGACTTAGTCTGGCGGACTTCCCGCCGGACTGTCCGCCGGACTTCCCGAACGAGCTACTTGCCCACACACGGCACTTTTTCAGTGGACTAATACGGCTTACTAAGTCCACCAGGCTATCCGCCGTACTTTTGAAATGAACGGACTCGCCCACACACTCGGAGGAAAGTCCGCTCATTTTAAACGCGTCTCCAGGTAGCCGGGGCCAGCGAAGGAGGCGTCGCTGGCCCCGTCACCTGGTATGGACTTAAGGGGGAACCCCTACGCCGAAAAATCGGCATGGGGGTCCCCCCTAGCTCCATATCAGACCCTTATCCGAGAACGCTGCCCGGCCGGCCAGGAAAGGGGGTGGGGACGAGCGAGCACCCCCCTCCTGAGCCGTACCAGGCCGCGTGCCCTCAACATGGGGGGGTGCCTTGGGGAAGGGGGGCTACCCCCAAAGCACCCTCCCAATGTTGAGGGCATGTGGCCTGGTACGGTTCAGGAGGGGGGAGGCTCTCTTGTCCCACCCTCTCTTTCTGCAGCTTGCCAGGTTGCATGCACGGATAAGGGTCTGGTATGGATTTTGAGGGGGACCCCCACGGCTTTTTTTTTTTTGGCACGGGGCTCCCCTTAAAATCCATACCAGACCTGAAGAGCCTGATATGGATTTTGAGGGGAACCCCCAAGCCTTTTTTTTTTTTGGCGCAGGGTTCCCCTTAATATCCATACCAGACCTGAAGGGCCTGGTATGCTCTTGGAGGGGAACCCATGCCGGTTTTTTATTTAAAATGAAAGTCGCCTGGCCTGGGGGGCGACATAAAGTAGTTAGAGTCGTGTTGAAGTCGCCTCAAGTCGCGCTGTGATTCATACTCAAGTTGTGTCCAAGTTGCCTCCCAAAGTTGTGCTGGAAGTCGCGTTGCCCCCTTTGTGAATGGACTGTTAATGATATGGCGTGTGCTATTATCAATGGCATATTATTACATCACATGCACAGGCATATTATCATCTGTTGCGCTTATGCGTGCGCCGGTTCACACGCTCCATTAATAATTTATCTGGCGCACCAATTAAGGTATGAACTGGCGCAGCGCATTCATCTTAGTAAATGACCTCCATTGTGTGTGTGTGTGTGTATATATATATATATATATATATATATATATATACAGTATATTATACACTTTGTCCTGCTTGGACAAAACAGGTTCTCTTCAAGTATGTGAATGAGCTTATTGGCACCACACACAGTATACTTCCCAAACTCTCAAACTAGAAGCTGAAACATATTAACCTGAGACCCCTTCCAATCCATCAAAACCCTTCCCAGACAAAGTCATGTTTTGACAGAACACATTGCTTTTGAGCAGAACCATTCTTTCTGGGAGCTCAAAATCATTAAAATCCCAGGAATATTTGGGTTACTTAAAAAGAAAAAACTGCCTGATTGGTGATTACAATTCTTACATCTGCTGAAGATTCATTCCACTGTCCACTGGGTCTGGTAAGGTGATGGAAGTCTTCTCCAACTCATCATTCATCGCCATATTCTGGAGGCTGCCATATTTTCGAAAAAGTATCTCCTGATCAGCCATTTAACTGCGTATATCCACTGACAAAGCAATAGGGCTGAAACTACCTGTATAAACGGAAATAAAAAAAACACATCAACTAAGGTCAGCTAATGCCGCGTACACACGACCGGACTAACCGGCAGAAAAGGTCTTCCAAACGGAGTTCCAAATGAGTTCCAACCCAACGGACTTGCCCACACACGAACGGACCAAAGTCCGTTCGTTTTGAACGCGATGACGTACGACGGGACTAGAAAAAGGAAGTTCAATAGCCAGTAGCCAATAACCGCCCTTGCGTCATATTTGGTCCGTCGGACCAGCATACAGACGAACAGTTTTCCCAATAGAAGTTGATTCCGTCGGACAGATTTGAAACATGTTCTATTTCTAGGTCCGTCTGAAATTTTGAAGAAAAAAGTCAGATGAAGCCCACACACGATCGGAATATCCGACCGAAGGATTCAGTCGGACCTTTTCTGCCGGAAAGTCCGGTCGTGTGTACGCGGCATAAGAGAAAGGAAAAGAACTGATCAAATTTCCTTCCCCTTTCTGCCTAAAATTGTTTATGATGATGAGTTATCTAAAAAATCAGCGTGCCCTCCTATCCATACCAAAGACGAATGACCCTATACCATGACAAAAAAAGTTAAATATATACTCCCGCACTATTACGAAAATAATAATTTAACTGCTGCAAGCACCGAAAAGGGTCAATCCATACCTGCACATATGAAATTTATAAAATAGATGCTGTGTTGTTAACAGGTTATAGATGGAGCTTAAATAAAACTAACACTACCTGAGCAATATATGTTAAAGAATATCCAAATAGTGAAGCATACATTAAAATGCTAAAGGTAATAGTATATATACGTGAAAAAAGATTTTCCCAAAATAAATAGATAACCACCGTATAGATGAAAACAAAATAACGAGATGTGTACACTCTCCAGCTGAATTTAAATATAAATTTATTTGGCGGGACTAGCGGGCGCACACACGCCCACCGCGTACATCGTGACTGTGCCCGCGGGACCCACGGACTCGATGTCCGCTGGTCTCCTGGCGATTGTGTCACGGGGCCACAGAACGGGGAGATGCCTATGAAAACAAGGCATTTCCCTGTTCTGCCTCGTGACATGACAGAGATCACAGCTCCCTGTCATCGGGAGCAGTGATCGCTGTCATGTGAGTAGAAGCCCACCCCCCCCCCCCACAGTTAGAATCACTCCCTAAGACACACCTAACCCCTTGATCGCCCCCTAGTGTTTAACCCCTTCCCTGCCAGTGTCATTTACAAAGTAATCAGTGAATTATTATAGCACTGATTGCTGTATAAATGACAATGGTCCCAAAATAGTGTTAAAAGTGTCCGATATGTCCGCCATAATGTCGCAGTCATGATAAAAAATGCAGATCGCCGCCATAACTAATAAAAAAATAAGAATAATAAAAATGCCATAAATCTATCCCCTATTTTATAGATGCTATATCTTTTGTGCAAACCAATCAATATACACTTATTGCAATTGTTTTTTTACCAAAAATATGTAGAAGAATACACATCGGCCTAAACTGAAGAAAAATATTGTATTTCTATATATTTTTGGGGAATATTTATTATAGCAAAAAGTAAAAAATATTGCTTTTTTTTTCAAAATTTTCACTCTTTTTTTGTTTATAGCACAAGAAATAAAAACCACAGAGGTGATCAAATACCACCAAAAGAAAGCTCTATTTGTGGGGGGGGGGGGGGGGGGGGGGGGGAAGGACACCAATTTTGTTTGTGTGTAACGTCACACGATCGCGCAATTGTCAGCTAAAGCGACACAGTGCGGAATTGCAAAAAGTGCTCTGGCCAGGAAGGGGGTGAAATCTTCCGGGGCTGAAGCAGTTAAAATGTTAAAGGTGGTAGAATATACGTGAAAAACGGTTTCCCCAAATAAATAGATAACCACAGTCTTATAGATGAAAACAAGATAAGGTGATGTGTACACTTTCCAGCTGAGTGTAAATATAACCTATAAAGCGACTTGTCCTTAAAGTGCAAAAAAGTTGTGCAAATAAATGCAATATGCAAAGTGCAAAAGTGATTTCTCCTCTTCTGTGCAGCACACTTCGGTGAAGATGGCCTCTTACCTTACGGGTATGAGGTAACCGCATGTATGTATAATAGTGAAGATAGATGATGTTCACAATGCTGGCTCCTTGATAACATACTCTCAGTGTAATGGCGCAGGTCTGTTCCCTTCGAGGGCGCCGCTCGTCTCTGAGTCCACCGCACGCACACCAGCTTTATCTTTAAACTATTAAGAGCGCAGCGCCATCTATTTTATATATACCACAACAAACGCTCAGGGAGAGCTGATATTCTAATAGCCTTGTAAATTTTAGGACAGACCTGTCAAGCAAGGCCTCAAATAACTTGGGAGTGTGCTTGGAAGGTGTGTTGTTAACATTAGTGAAAACTGGTCAAGCAGGTTCATTAGGAAGCAGCCGGAGATCTTGCCAAGGTAAACAGTGAAGACCTCGTGTTCATAGTAGAAAATAATCTTCTAATGCAGCAGAAGGCAGCTTTTTTAACTTTGTAAACGCCTGCACCTGGTTGTGCGGTGTTTGCAGAGCATCGCTATTTGCTTAAATGGGTTACGTTCAGCAGCAGTACGGCCCACCATCAGGAGCGATGTGGGACAAAGCATTGTGACCACAGAATGGGACACCTTTGTTCACTGCCTTTGCCGCTTAAATTGTTTATAAAGGCTTGTGTTTTTTTTTTTTTTTTAACCACTTAAGCCCCGGACCATTTTGCAGGCCAAAGACCAGACCACTTTTTGCGATTCGGCACTGTGTCGCATTAACTGACATTTGCGCGGTCGTACGACGTGACTCCCAAACAAAATTGACGTCCATGTTTTTATTTTTTGCGCTATAAACAAAAAAAAGCAACAATTTTGAAAAAAAAAAAAAACATTTTTATTACTTTTTGCTATAATAAATATCACCCAGAAATATATAAAAAAAGTTTTTATCCTCAGTTTAGGCCAATACGTTTTCTTCTACATAGTTTTGTTAAAAAATTAGCAACAAGTGATTATTGATTGGTTTGCGCAAAAGTTATAGCGTTTACAAAATATCAATCAACAAAAAAATCTTTCTACCATTTTCTGCTACACTAAAGGGGCCCACGGGTAGGGTTGCCACCTTTTCTTCAAGCCAAACCCGAACACTTTTGCAGCACAGGGCAATATTTTGTTTCTTTTTTCAGTAAACACTATAGGATTATAAAAGGCCTGGGATATATTTGGGTGCCCCAAGGAGAGTAGAAATGTAGCGCACAGAGCGCACCAGTGGGTGCAGCCAAATTGCTCTTGCTGACATCATCAACCCACCCTTCAGTGATGCCGAACCTGACCTCAAACAGCTGCCCGCAGCGGCAACAGATTTGTGTATGACTATCTGGGTTACTTGGGGAGCCACAGCCTGGTCCGAATAATGTGTCCGGGTTTCAGATGGACTGAAACCCGGACAGATGATTCAAAACCCGAACTGTCTGGGTGAATCCTGGACAAGTGGCAACCCTACCCACGGGCCCTGCCTGCAAAGGGCAATTGCTGAAGGCCTGGCTGAGTCAGGTCTCACAAGTGCTGGCTGCTTCTGGAAGTAAACAGATGTGCAGGAGGAAAGAGGAGCAATAGTCTGCAAGCAAGGGAAGTGCTGGAGGAGACTGAAGTAATAACATGTACAGGGAGTGTACATAGTTTGTCCCAATTGATTGTTCTGCAATCCACCAATTGAACGTTCTACAATTCACTGGGTATCCCATATTACCCTTACCCCATACAAGTTAACCACTTGCTTACTGGACACTTAAACCCCCCTCCTGCCCAGACCAATTTTCAGCTTTCAGCACTGATGCACTTTGAATGACAATTGCGCGGTCATACAACACTATACCCAAATGAATTTTTTATCATTTTTTTCCCACAAATAGAGCTTTCTTTTGGTGGTATTTGATTACCTCTGCGCTATAAACAAGAAAAGAGCGTCAATTTGGAAAAAAACACATTATTTTTGACTTTTTGCTATAATAAATATCCCCCAAAAATACATATATAAAAAAAGTTTTTTTCCTCAGTTTAGGCCAATATGTATTCTTCTACATATTTTTGGTAAAAAAAATTCACAATAATCGATTATTGATTTGTTTTCGCAAAAGTTACAGCATTTACAAAATAGGGGATATTTTTATGCCATTTTTAATAATTTTTTTTTTTATACTAGTAATGGCGGCGGTACGCGATTTTTATTGTGACTGCGACATTATGTCGGACACATCGGACATTTTTGACACATTTTTGGGACCATTGTCATTTATACAGCAATCAGTGCTATACAAATGCACTGATTCCTGTGTAAATGACACTGGCAGTGAAGGGGTTAACCCCTAGGTGGCAATGTAGGGGTTAAGTGTGTTGCTAACTGTGGGGGGCGTGGCTGTGTTTTACACATCACTGATCTCTGCTCCAATCACAGGGAGCAGAGATCAGTGACACTGTTGCTAGGCAGAACGGGGAGATGCTTGTTTACTTTAGCATCTCCCCATTCTTCCTCCCCGTGAGATGATCGCGGGTATCCCCGCGGCGATAGAGTCGACGGGACCCGCGATCATACTCACGGAGGTCCTGACCGGTGTGCACGCAATGGCACGGAGGCAAATTTAAAAGGACATACCTGTATGCCCATTTGCCTGTCCGTGCCATTCTGCTGATGCACATCGGTGTGCGCCAGTCGGGAAGTGGTTAAATAACAAGCATGTCATTCTTACCTATTCTGTGGAATGGTTTTGCACAGAGCAGCCCAGATCCACCTCTACTCGGTATTACCCTGCTGAGTGCTCCCATAGCTAGCTGCTATGTAGGCTTCAATTTCACAATATGAACCCTCGGATAAAAGAAAGTTGTAATTCCTGAAAGCCACCAAATCATCCTAACCCCTGGATGGGCTTTAAAGCGGAAGTCCCGCAAAAAGCTACAAATACTGCAGCCCAGTAAGCAAGTGGTTAACTTGTATGAGGTAAAGGTAATATGGAATACCCAGTGAATTGTAAAACATTCAATTGGTGGATTGTAGAACAATCTATTGAGACAAACTATGTACACTCCCTGTACATGTTACTACTTCAGTCTCCTCCAGCACTTTCCTTGATTGCAGACTATTGCTCCTCTTTCCTCCTGCACATCTGTTTACTTCCTGGAGCAGCCAGCACATGTGAGACCTGACTCAGCCAGGCCTTCAGCAATTGCCCTTTGCAGGCAGGGCCCGTGGGCCCCTATAGTGTAGCAGAAAAAGGTAGAAAGATTTTAGTGCTAGCTGTCCCACAGATGGACTACTGCACCCTGCCTAACCACCTGGCTGCAGCTGCCCGACTCCACTGCCTATAACATCGTAGTCCTTACTGCTGGCTCTGCACCCATCCCAGCCTGCACACTCCCAGTCCTCTCAGGTGTGACTCCCCAGTCCTTCCGACTGTCCATGCCACTCACCAGCCCTCCCCTCCTGGCTGTGACTTGTCGTTCCACCCTGAAGACTTGGCCGCCAATACTAGCTTCTGCTGTCCTCTCTTGCTCCTCCTGTGCCTCCTGTTACAGAACCTTCACGATTTGCTGAAGGGTTCAGTCCAGCACTCGAGCCCCGGGCCCAAGGTCACCCACCTCAGACTGGGAAGCTCCCTCAAAGGCCTTGACAGCCTAGTACTCCATCTCCAGTTCTTCCACCTGACAACTCCTCCCCAGACTGGGCTGACCCTGGGTATTTAAGGAAGCCTGTCCCCTGCCAATCCAGGTTGGGGACTGGTCAGGGCTCCTTAGAACACCCCAGGCAGCCCCACCTTTCCTCCTCTCTTTCTAGTACCTTCCAGAAGGCTGTAGAAAGAAAAGGGAGGTCTTAGTGATGCTGCCTGTGTCACCAGCTGCTACTCCAAGCCCCTTCCAGCCCACACAATCCAAAACAAACCTGGCTGCCTGGATCCCACAAACCCTCATAGCTGTACGTTGGCTCGTGGGATTGGGATAGCAGGCGAACACGCACCCGCCGCACTGCAGGGGTGCCGATGCATGTGGCCGACGGTCGTGGTGACTGCTGCCCGCGATCGATCGTGAGCACAGCGGACAGAACACGGAAATGTGTGTAAACACACAAATCCTTGTTCTGTTCTGAGAGAAGTGACAGATCGTGAGTCCCTATTAGCTAGCAATGATCTGTCACTTCTTCTAGTCAGTCCCCTCCCCCTTCAGTTAGAATCACCTCCCAGGGAACACAATTAACCCCTTGATCGCCCCCCTGTGTTAACCCCATTCACTGCCAGTGACATTTTTACAGTAATCAGTGCATTTTTATAGCACTGATCGCTGTATAAATGTCAATGGTCCCAAAATGTGTCAAAATTGTTCCGATGTGTCCGCCATAATGTCGCAATCACGATAAAAATCGCAGATCACCACCATTATTTTATTATTATTAATAATAAAAATGCTATAAATTCCCTATTTTGTAGCATATTGTGATTTTTTTTTTTTTTTACCAAAAATACGTAGTGCAGAAGAATACATATCGGCCTGAACTGTGAAAAAATTTACAAAAAAAATGGGGATATTTATTATAGCAAAAAGTACAAAATATTGAGTTTTTTTCAAAATTGAAGCTCTTTTTTTGTTTACAACGCAAAAAATAAAAACCACAGAGGCGATAAAATACCACCAAAAGAAAGCTCTATTTGTGGGGGGGGAGGAGGACACCAATTTTGTTTGTGTGTAACGTCACACGACCGCGCAATTTGTGGGAAAAAAATGCTTGTCAATTTTGTTTGGGTGCAGGGTTGCATGACCGCGCAATTGTCAGTTAAAACGACACAGTGCCGAATCACAAAATATGGCCTGGTCATTCAGCAGCCAAATCTTCCGGGGCTGAAGTGGTTAAACCGAAATCATATGTTCTAATATTGTATGAGAAAAAATTTCCTGTTTGTCCCTTTGGAAAATTTTTTATGAACTGTGGCTCTTGAAAGCTGTGTACTAACGTTTAGACTATCGGACGATCAATTTGAAAGCTTTATTTCTTGTCCAATTTTCCTATCGTTTGTACCAGACATTTGGATTCAACTACACAAAAGGCACCCTCAGGTAAAAGAAAGTTGCAATTTCCAAAAGCCACCAAATCAAAAAACCTCTGTAGATCCTACCCCCTGGATAGGCCTTCGGCTGGCCATACATTATGCAATTATCTTGTACAATTGTTTTTTAGATTTACCAAAGTCATAATATGAGATTAAACTTAAACACTTTCAATTTGTATGCAATCAGGAAGGCCCTTGCACTACAAGGATGAAAGTAAATCTGAAAAAAATTGAGTAAGAGAATTGTATAATCTATGGCCAGCCTTAGGAAAGAATCAAGGTTAGAAGAATTAATTAGTGCTTTACAGCCCTTACCCCCACGTTCACATTGGGCTGATTTGGCATGCAATTTGACATGTAAAATCACGTGCCAAATTGGAGCCTATTGTCGGCAACGGCACCATCTGAATCAGTGTGACGTTGACTTTGCGGTGCCACACCAATTCCCAAAAGTAGTTTCTGCACTACTTTTGGCGACTTTGGGGGCAATTTCAATAGACATCTGTGTCAAATTGCCCCCAAAGTCGGACTGAAAGGCTGGTTTGAAATCATGCGAGCTGCCCCCCCCCCCCCAAATCTATACCAGACCCTTATCCAAGCATGTAACCTGGCAGGTCAGGATGGGGGGCGAGCGAGTACCACCCCCCACAACCCTTGCCCGGTGGTTGTGGGGGTCTGCGGGCAGGGGGCTTATCGGAATCTGGAAGCTCCCTTTAACAAGGGGGCCTCCAAATCCTACCCACCCCAAAAGGTGTAAAAAAAAGTAAAAACAGGAGACGATTCCAAAATTTCAGAAATTTGGAAAATTCCTTTATAAAAAGGGAAGATGTGTCCCGCAATGTCCATCTTCAATCATGGCGCAGATAGACCCGAAAAATAGAAAAAAAATAAAGCTCCTCCTCCATGGGAGGCCTTCCGGCGACTGCTGTTTCTTGGCTGTGACAGGTGACAGCTGTTTTAGAGGCAAGGGTGGGGCCACCCGGTGACGTAAATGAGTGACCCCCCCCGACGTCACATGATTGAATATGGATGGACATCGCAGGACACTGTTTTTGTCTTTTTAATAACGGAATTGTCCAAAACTGTCTACTATCGTTTTAACTTTGTTGATTTTTTGGTGAATGGGTAGGGGTACAATGTACCCGATACCCATTCACATAGGGGGAGCCGGGATATGGGGGGGCCCCTCGTTTCAGATTGCCCCTGTCCACAGACCCCCACAACCACCGGGTTGTGGGGATGAGGCCCTTATCCTTATCAACATGGAGACAAGGTGCTTTGGGAGGGACCTCAAAGCACCCTCCCCATGTTGAGGGCATGTGGCCTGGTACGGTTCAGGAGGAGGGGGGCGCTCTCTAGTTCCCACGTTTTTTTGCGAGCAAACACACACCCGATGTTTCAACTCGAACCGCGGGCTCATCCCTAGAGTGTATACTAGGTGGGGGAACATTGGATACAAAAAGGCAGGCTACACTGGATGTGAAGCATTGTCACTGACAACCATTAAACTGACAAGTGGATGACTAAATCCTTATCTGAAATTCACTGCATTTAGCCATTATCTTTATACGTGAAGTACAAACAGTAGTTAAAAATAAGTGCAAATCATGGATTCAAACTAGTACAAAGGTAAGACTGAAAAAGAAAACAGCCCATTCGAGCTTAGAATTTTAGAGGTTTCGAGGACATTAAATACAAACGGTAATGCTGGACTACATAGTTACATAGTAGGTGAGGTTGAAAAAAGACACAAGTCCATCCTATGTGTGTGATTATGTGTCAGTATTACATTGTACATCCCTGTATGTTGCGGTCATTCAGGTGCTTATCTAATAGTTTCTTGAAACTTTCAATGCCCCCCGTTGAGACCACCGCCTGTGGAAGGGAATTCAACATCCTTGCCACTCCTACAGTAAAGAACCCTCTACATAGTTTAAGGTTAAACCTCTAGATGTTCGGAGTTTTGCCAAAGCATTATTGATAGTACTTTCCAGTTCACCCTACAAGGTTTATTCCAAATAAGGCCTCAGACATTAAAAAGCCCATAGCAATATTGTCTATATCAGTGTTTCTCAACCAGGGTGCCATTTAGGTTCGTCAGGGGTGTCACATTAAGTCCCATATTTTAGAACAGGTCATCACGATACTGAAGTTATGAGTGTTTAGATTTCCTTCAGTCAACCCAGTTACAGGTTCATTACCACTGTGACTGTGGAGATAGGCCTGAAGTGAAGTCTGTCCTGCCTGTTGATGTGGGAAGCTGTCCCAAGATAGAGACCCTGCAAGAAGAAGACCTTCCTGGAGAAAGCCAGGATGAAGGCTGGTTTCTTGCAAGAGCCTGCTGACTCTCCAGGAGAAGGCCTGCAATGTAATGCATAGCATTGATAGTGGAAGGCCCTCATGACTGGGGGGGCAGGGTAGGCTGTAGCTGGGCAGATGTTTAAAGGGGCTAGGACAAAAATTGAGGTACACAGGCATTTGGTCAGGGGAAGGCGTGGTAGGGGGAGTAGGTCAAGTCAGGGCGGAGTCTAAGAGGGTGTAGGCTGTAAGGGGGGTTTTGACAGGGTCAGTCAGTAATTAGTAGGGATGAACGTTTTGGCCGTTCGCGTCAAAATTCGAGTGACGCGCGCGGACCACAATGCACTGCGTTGGCGCAGTGCATTGCTGTCCGATGATGCGGGGTCACAGTGCATGCTTGGCCAATCGCAGCGCCGGCAGCGAGGGGAGCCATGATTGGCCACAGGCAGGATGCCTGTGGCCAATCATAGCTCAGGCTGTGTAGTGCACGCCCCACACTATATAAGGCCGCCTTTAAGGCGGCCTCCTGTAGTGTGTTACTTTGCATCTGAAGCAGTGGGTGTTCTGTGTACCTTCAACACAGTACACACCAATCGTTTTTGGCTGATTTCCTATCTTGCTGCTGTGTAGTGGTTGTTGTCTGTGCCCTGACTGCAGTATACACCACTATATTCACCTCACCTATATAGCTAGTGATCTAGCTTTAACCACTTAACAACTGCCCATTGCCGATTAACGGCTTCAGGGCGGTTGTTTAACTCAGAGAGGCCGTTAATTAACGGCCTCCCAGAATTCTGCTCTCGCGTGCCCCGAGGTGTGCGCACTCGAGAGCATCCGTGACCGCCGGGTCCATAGGACCCGGCGCATCACGGTAAACGGCCGCTCATAGCGGCCGTTTACCACGCGATTGCTCCGTCAAATGACGGAGTGATCACTTGGAAACAAACCGGCGTCATGTTATGACGCCTGTTCCTCCCTCCCCTTTCTGTACCGATCGGTACAGCGGAGGGGAAAGAGATCGGTGTCAGCAGCGATGTGGGCTGCATCTGCAGTGCCCACATCGCTGCTCACCGAATTTAACCCCTCAATTCCCTGCCAATACTCTGCAATACCAGTGCATACTCTGCAGTACCCTGCCATTACTCTGCAGTACCCCCCATTACTCTGAAGTACCCCCCATTACTCTGAAGTACCCCCAATACTCTGAAGTACCCCCCAATACTCTGCAGTACCCCGCCATTACTCTGCAGTGCAGTACCCCGCCATTACTCTGCAGTGCAGTACCCCGCCATTAGGTACTGCACATTACTCTGCAGTACCCCCCATTACTCTGCAGTAACCCCCATTACTCTGCAGTAACCCCCATTACTCTGCAGTACCCCCCATTACTCTGCAGTACCCGCCATTACTCTGCAGTACCCGCCATTACTCTGCAGTGCAGTACCCTGCCATTACTCTGCAGTACCCCCCATTACTCTGCAGTAACCCCCATTACTCTGCAGTGCAGTACCCTGCCATTACTCTGCAGTACCCCCCATTACTCTGCAGTACCCTGCCATTACTCTGCAGTACCCCCCATTACTCTGCAGTAACCCCCATTACTCTGCAGTACCCCGCTCGGTGATACCCTGAAGTACCCAGCCATAGACGCCCCCCACCCCTCACCGCCCTCCGGTGCTTCTACCAACTCGCCAGTACGATCAAAGCCAGAATCTTTTTTTTAATTTTTTATTTCAGGCTTCCCAGCCTAGAGGTGAGATGTGGGGTCATATTGACCCCCCCAGATTTCACTGTAAAGAGGACCTGTCACCCCATATTCCTATTACAAGGGATGTTTACATTTCTTGTAATTGGAATAAAAGTGATCAAAAATATATTTTTGGGAAAAAAAATGTCAAACTAAAATAAATAAAGTAAAATGAACAATAAAAAAATTAAATAAAAATTAAAAGCGCCCATGTCCTCATGTGCTCGCATGTGCCACACATGTGAGGTATCGCCGAGAATGTTAGAGCGAGAGCAATAATTCTAGTCCTAGACCTCCTCTGCAACTCAAAACATGTAACCAGTAAAAAAATATTTAAAGCGTCGCCTATGGGGATTTTTTAAGTAGCGACGTTTGGCGCCATTCCACGGGCATGTGCAATTTTGAAGAGTGACATGTTTGATATCTATTTACTCAGCATAACTTCATCTTTCACTTTATGCAAACATTGGGCTAACAAGTGGTTAATAATAGAGCTTGCAGTCAGTAGTGTTAGGAGATAGTGCGTGCTGTCTGCGTGCTCTGTACCCAGTACATACCGCTATAATATAGGGCAGGCCCCTACTTTCAAACATCCAACTTACAAACATCTCCTACTTGCAAACGCAAGGAGACAGCAGCAAGTGAGATGAAAAAAGATGGACGACAAAACAAATTATACAGGGGTGATAACCCTTCCCTATGTTTTCCAAAAAGCTTAAAGATAGTTTTTTTGACTGGAGCTACACTTTAAAAATGTACCGGTTGAAAATGACAAACAGATTCAACTTAACACAACAAACCTACACAGTCCCTGTCTTGTTTGCACCGTCTGTATACTGCTGTTCTGAGTATATAGGGCCTGGGGGCCACACGCATTTCCTTTTTTTTAATATGGGTACGGGGTTCCCCTTAATATGTGTACAAGACCCAAATAGGCTGGTAATGGGCAGGGAGGGCTACCCATGCCATTTTTCTGAATGATTTTCAACCATATTGCAGGAACCAGATATAACATTAAAACCGCAAGCAGTTTTAAATGGTGTTATTTCCGTTTAATGTCATTTTGTGCAGGGACTGTTCTAAACACGGGAAACACGTGGCACTTCACAGGCATACTATAGACACCCCCCAGGCACCATATTTAAAGGAATATTTCACTTTTTTTTTTCACTTTAATCGTCATTAAAATCAGTGCTCCCGCCAAAACGGTAGTTTTTAAAACCTTTTTTTGCAGTGACCCATGTCCCCTGAGGCAGGAGGCAGATCGCCAAACCCTTTTTAGCACACTATCTTGCATATTAGCCGTTAAAATTAGCACTTTCCAATTCGAACGTTCGAGTCCCATAGACTTCAATGGGGTTCTAACGTTCGTACCGAACGCGGGGGTCGTTCGCAAGTTCTGGTGCGAACCGAACCGGGGGGTGTTCGGCTCATCCCTAGTAATTAGCCAGGGAAGGAGAATTTCCCTCCCTCCCTCCCTTGAATGTACGGTTACATGGTGTGTTCGTTTGGTACTTTGAGGGTGTTATAACGGGGTGGATTGAGGTTGTCATAGCAGTGGCAGGGGTTTCAGGGTTTTGAAGGTGGGCATGGTCAAGAGGTTATGTGGTGTATGGTGGGAGGGTCTCATCTGTGGTAAGGGACCCTCCTATAATTCAGTGACGTCATCTTGACAAGTTTGGTATTGGGGCTGTATCAGGCTGGTAAGGTTTGATAAAAGTGTCCGCGAGCCAGGTCATTCGCGGCTGTGGGCCGTGGTATGGAATGGTAGCCTGATACAGCAAAAAGTGGTAGACCATGCTCCTCCTTCAAAACATCTGCTTTCAAGAGCCAGTTTAGTCTCAGGAATTTATATAATAATGTTTGGTTATGTTTTTACAAAATGTTTAATAAAAGGCTGCTATGGCCATTTAAAACCCATTGAAATTTGTGGTGTTTTAATTTATTACTAAGGTTGTTGGGGGTTTTGAGGTATGGGCCACGGCAGCCGGTAAGTCTGCAGTACTCCAGTCATGGAGAGAATGTATGGAAGGCTAGGAGATTTACGGAGGTCACTGGAATTGGCAAGAGAGAGAAGCCTGTGAACCAGTAAAGATGTTGCCTAGAGTGTTGACTGAGAACTCATGTCAAAGGAGGGGGTGGACTGTGAACTCTCATGTGAATTGAGAAACACAGGTCTACATATCCCTAAACAAATTTGAACCGTCCATTACAAAATGACACGACAATCTACTTAAAAGATCACACATATATATGTGTGTGATCTTTTTGCAAAACTTTTTATTTTTTTAGTTTTAGATGGAGTGGAGAGGGATCAGACCCTCCATGTCAGGTTTTATTGCTGTCTGTGTCCTTGTTGGGGAGATTCACCCTCTCCATTTTTCTCATTTACCAACATCACCGAAAGTGGAAGAAAATCCCAAATTTTGGGTTATCAGCAGAACAATAATAGAGCCTGGTGACCATACCTCCCAACGTTCTGAGATGGGAATGAGGGACACCTACTAACAAATGTATGTAGGCATAGGGCAAGCCCCCTGCCACACCCCTTTAAAGGAGAATTAACCCAAAAAAAGGTTAATTAGATCAACAAGGGCTTTTTTTTACCACTACTATGTCTTTATATTGGCTTTTAAAATGTACAAATGCAGCACTTTAGAAATTGCATGAAAGATTTAGCACTGGGAAACACTTTTTCAAAAATAAAAAGTGCATTTTATATACAATTATATAGATCAGACCAAAATGAGGGACAAATGAGGAGGAATGAGGGACAGAGGGACATTGCTCCAAATCAGGGACAGTTGGGAGCTATGCTGGTGACACCCCAGGACTCCCTCACTTTGAGGGGGATTTGCTCTCACTTTCTGGTTTGGCTATGGGACAGGAAGTGAAGGGACATCTCCCACATGGGACAGAGATGGCAAAATAAAACTGACAGAGGTTATGAAAATAATTTAACCTTCAATTCTACTTTAAGATAGGACAATAGCTAGGCAATGCGAGGGTCTCCCTAAAGATGAGAAATGGGAAGGAGGGAGCACCCACAATGCCACATCCGTAATGTATCAAGGGAAAACAAAGAAGATACCAAATAGATATCAACAGGTTGGACTTTTAAGGCATGGAAGAAAATTGGAAAGTAGAAAAAAATATATATTTTATTGAAAAATACAATATCATAACAGTGTTCAAAACAATATAAAACTCATATGAAATTATATAATTTGTACATTGAGCCCTTGTGCATCGCTTCCGACCCAACACACAAGGGCTTAATGTACAAATTATAGAATTTCATGATTTTTATATTGTTTTGAACACTGTTATGATATTGTATTTTTCAATAAAATATATATTTTTTTCTACCTTCCTATTTGCTTCCATGCCTTAAAAGTCCAATCTGTTGATATCTATTTGGTATATTCTTTGGTCTCCCTAAACAAGTCATATCCAATGGGCTAGTCCATCCCTTTCTGTGGTTTTTAATAAATTAGCAAATTTACCAAAATAAGGAAATTTGAGTGTGTAGTCAGCGTATGGGGAAGATAGGATATTTTGGAGAAGTCTTGAAGAATCTAATCTACAAAGTGTAAAGAAAATATAACAAATAATTGTAAAATGTAATTATTAATGATAAAGCCATTGTGCAAAAAGAACTTCCGTTTTTTATTTTTGTTTTTTTTTATTTAAAGTTTATGGTTTTAATAATGAATATATTAGGCACACTTAGCATACAGTTAGTGAAGTGTTCAGATTTACAATCCTGTAACTTGTGACAATAGTTGGGGGTGTGATACATTCATGACGTCTCTTCAAGCGTCTGCCCTGCGGCCTGGACAGTAAATGCAGCCACTGAAATTTGTTTTTTTACTTCGTCCCATGCCGAAGCTTGGTCTTCCCTGCTTGCAATATCAAACAGTGCATCATATATCCCTGGGAAAGATTCACCTGCGTATTTATTATGGCTGCTTGGAGCAAAGATGACGTGTCTGGGGGGAGAGAAGCAAAGAAACAAGGTTTAGAAGTCATACACTTAGGCTCGATTCACATCTATGCACAAAACGCACAGGAGTGTAATGATCTATTATACATCATGCAGTAGTGTAACAATGTATGGAACAGATTTGAGAAACGTAATTATTTGAATGAGGCCATTTGATTCTTATCCAACTTGAACTACAATTGTAGCTCAGCAGGATGGATGGTTAGTGTTTACCCACACACAGAGATGTAGACATAAACTCCCGGTGACATCTGAACCGGAAATAGATGTCACTTCCTGGTTGCAGTTGAACCGGAAGTAGAAAGGCCTAAGGGGAAGTCAGGGAGATCACTCTCTGCTGACAGCTGCTGAAAATGGTGGGAGGGACAGACGCACCTGTGCAGGTTAGCGACGCCCTGTTTTTAAATACACATAACTATATAAGTTTGCATAGTATATCGTGTGATCACGCTCTCTGAAGACGTGAAAACACGAAACGCGTCAGTGCGGTGATCACACGAGCAAGAGGGTGAGTGTTAGCCGACAAGGACCCGGGTCCACACACGGAGACTGTGTTGGATGAGATCTGCAGCCTACCGGTGAGACGATCGTGAGGCAGCACTTACACCACATATGTTATACGCTGGTTTTAAGTTGTTTTAAATGTAAGCATATTATGTAAGGGGGGGAAAGGAATTTTTTAAATCCTAAATAAAAGGTATCACACTATATGAGACCCCTTGAATCTTTTGCATGTCTACTACCAATGTGAGAGCAATCAGCGGGACACACAGAACCAGACAGAGGAGTTCCACATAGTGGAGACAGGCTCTAAAGTGATTGGAATCTGGTAAGCAGCCATCTATATACATATTCACGGAGGTGGAACAGCACATGATGAAGGTGTAGGACCATACCCATACACACCCAGATATCTGAGAAGATTGTATGAATATGAAAGACTGCACTCATTGATGAGGAATAGAGTGTGATCTCTTGGTGTATGGACATTAATTCCTGACAAAAGTCTTGCTGGTTCTTTAATACTTGGTGTTTGGACACTAATTTTGATAAAAGACTTGCTGGTTTTTTAAAAAAGTACTACATTTTTAACATAGACAAATTGTTTGTTGTATATGGAGATGTGGTATCAGCGCTGTTAGTGGTTATATTTGAATCCTCAGGTTAACCAATTCTTTTGTTTTTTATGCACATCTATGCATGTTGCTTATGACCATTTCTGCAGTGCTTTTTTGCTGTGCTTTCTGCCTTTTTGCAACTGCATTTTTACAGCGAGTTTACCGTGATTTTGCTCGGGGAGAAGACAGCTCGGGGCTATTTTTTAAATAAAGGACTTGCCAAAAACCGCTTGTCTTTTATTTTTTACATCTCACCAGTTTTTTGGTGAATGGGTAGGGGTACGATGCACCTGATACCCATTCTCAGGGAGGCTCTGCTTTGGGGCAGAGCCCCCCTACTCTAAAGCACCCACCTCCCCATGTTGAGGGCATGCAGCCTGGTATGGTTCGAGGAGAGGGAGGCGCTCACTCGTCCCCTCCCTTTCCTGACATACCAGGCTGCATACTCGTATAAGGCTCTGGTGTGGATTTTGGAGGGGACCCCACGCCATTTTTTTTTTTTTTACATTTTGACTTGGGGGTGTCCCCGCCTAATTCATACCAGACCGAAGGTTATGGTATGGTTTTTTTGGGGGGGAGGGCCCACATCGTTTTTCTTTTGTGTATTTTTTTAGCCGGTATTTTTTTTTTTCCATTTAGCTGTCAGCGGGGAAGGCCGCTGACAGCTGATGACATGGCAGTTGTTAAGGACGCGGCAGCCGGCTTCCCAGCCCACTCCTTAGCAACCAGCTATATACAGTGAATATATATAAAAAAAAAAAAAAAACTCAAAACTTAAAATTGTAGCAAAATCGCAGTACATGTGGTTTTTGGATGCGGGTCCATTGCAGTCTATTAAATGCAAAATGCTGCATTTTGCGGATAAAAAGTCCCCAACCTTTTCCAAAAATGCAGAGGCACAGAAATGAGAATGATGTGAACGTGTTCCAAAAGGAACCCATGTTAAAACAATTGCCTGCATTTCTGAATGGAGCCCTTAAAGTAATATTCAGTTTTCCAATGACAGTGTATTACTAACTGGCAAAAAAAAAAAAAAAGTATATACACTCACTGACCACTTTATTAGGTACACCTGTTCAATTGCTTGGTAACACAAATTGACAATCGGCCAATCACATGGCAGCAACTCATTTAGGCATTTAGTTGTGGTGAAGATGACTTGCTGAAGTTTAACCACTTGCCTACCGGGCACATTCACCCCCATCCTGCCCAGGCCAATTTCCAGCTTTCAGTGCTGTCGCACTTTGAATGACAATTGCGCGGTCATGCTACACTGCAACCACGTGAATTTGTAATCATTTTCTTCACACAAATAGAGCTTTGTTTTGGTTGTATTTAATCACTGCTGGGTTTTTTATTTTTTTTTACAAAAATAAATAAAACGTCTGAAATTTTTGAAAAAAAAAAAAGTTTTTCTTAGTTTCTGTGAGTAAATTTTGTAAATAAGTTATTTTTCTCCTTCACTGATGTGCGCTGATGAGACGGCGGTGATGGCCACTGATTAGGTGGCACTGATGAGGCAGCACTAATATGCCACACTTATTGGCACTGATGAGCACTGATAGGTGGCACGGATAGGCGACACTGATGGCTATTGATGGGCAGCTGGCCGTTCTGGCGTGACGTCATATGACGTCGTCCCAGAACGAGAGCCACACTGTGTCGTAGTCATTTGACGGTGGGCGGGCAGCAAGCAGTTAAATCGAGTATCAGAATGGGGAAGAAAGGAGATTTAAGTGACTTTGAACGTGGCATGGTTGATGGTATCAGGCGGGCTGGTCTGAGTATTTAAAAAAAAAAAAAAACTGCTGATCTACTAGGATTTTCACGCACAACCATCTCTTGGGTTTACAGAGAATGGTCCAAAAAAAGAGAAAATATCCAGTGATCGGCTGTTGCGTGAAGGAAAATGCCTTGTTGATGTCAGAGGTCAGAGGAGACTGCCATTCTATCACTGGTTCAAGATGATAGAATGACAACAGAAACTCAAATAACCACTCGTTACAAGCAAGGTATGCAGAATACCATCTCTGAACACACAACACATCGAACCTTGAAGTAGATGGGATACAGCAGCAGAAGACCACACCGGGTGTCACTCCTGTCAGCTAAGAACAGGGAACTGAGGCTACAATTCTCACAGGATCACCAAAATTGGACAATAAATTATTGGAAAAACTTTGACTGGTCTGTATTGTCGCTGACCATGTCCATCCCTTTATGACTACAATGTACCCATCTTCTGATGGCTCCTTGCAGCAGGATAATGCACCATGTCACAAAGCTCAAATCATCTCACCACTGGTTTCTTCAACATGACAATGAGGTCACTGTACTCCAATGGCCTCCACACTCACCAGATATCAATCCAATAGAGCACCTTTGGGATGTGGTGGAATGGGAGATTTGCATCATGGATGTGCAGCCGAGAAAACCTACAGCAACTGCGTAATGCTATCATGTCACTATGTACCAAAATCTCTGAGGAATGTTTCCAACACCTTGTTGAATCTATACCACCAAGAATAAAGGCCGTTCTGAAGGCAAAAAGGAGGTCCAACCCGGTACTAGCAAGACGTACCTGATAAAGTGGCCGGTGAGTATATATACACACAAAATATATATTTATATTACACACACACACACACACACACACACACACGTATACACTGTATATCAGATAGATAAATATTTTTTCTTTTTAATTTATTTTGTAATTATCGTATTTATCGGTGTATAACACACACTTTTTTCCCCCTAAAATCAGGGGGAAATCGGGGGTGCATGTTATACGCCGATCCTCCGCTGTTGATACCCTTTTCTGCCGTTCTCTGTGGCTTCTGGGTATTTTCGGCCACACTCGGCCGTTCTCTGCTATTTTCGGCCACACTCGGCCGCTCTTGGTGGCTTTCGGCTTGTGGCCCAAAATACGCCGAGAACTACCAAGCGCCAAGATACACAGGACATCTGCTCTGTATCTCGGCGGCGCCATTTTTAAAATGACAAACACACTGACAAGACTGCAAATGTCTGACAAGGCTGCAATGCAAGGCTGCAAATGACACTGATAAGGCTGCATTGATGGGCATTTAAATGTAAGTTTTTTTCCCTCCTAAAAGTTGCCGACTGGCGCACGCCGATGTACGTCAGCAGAAAGTCATGGGCAGGCATATTGGCGTACAGGTACGTCCATTTTTATATGCCACCCTACACGCGTGCCAGTCGGGACCCCTGTGAGTCCGGTCACGGGTCCCGCAGACTCGATCACAGCGGGGATACCCGCGATCTTCTCACGGGGAGGCTGAACGGTGAGATGCCGTTGTAAACAGCATCTCCCCGTTCTGCCTAGCAACAAGTGATGCTGATCTCTGCTCCATGTGATTGGAGCAGAGATCAGTGTTCACTAACACAAAGCCCAGCCCCCCACAGTTAGTAACACGTCCCTAGGAAAACTTAACCCCTACACTGCCACCCCCTGGTTAATCCCTTCAATGCCAGAGTCATTTACACAGGAATCAGTGCAATTGTATAGCACTGATTGCTGTATAAATGACAATGGTCCCAAAAATGTGTCAAAAATGTCCGATGTGTCCGCCATAATGTCGCAGTCACAATAAAAATCGCTGATCGCCGCCATTACTAGTAAAAAAAAATGATTACTAAAAATGCCATAAAACTATCTCCTATTTTGGAAACGCTATAACTTTTGCGCAAACCACTCAATAATCGCTTATTGCGATTTTTTTTTACCACAAATATGTAGAAGAATACGTATCAGCCTAAACTGAAGGAAAAAAACTTTTTTTTTTTATATATTGTTGGGGGGATATTTATTATAACAAAAAGTAAAAAATAATGCGTTTTTTTCAAAATTGACGCTCTATTTTTTATAGCGCAAAAAATAAAAACCACAGAGGTGATCAAATACCACCAAAAGAAAGCTCTATTTGTGGGAAAAAAAAGGACGTCAATTTTGTTTGGGAGCCACGTCGCACGACCGCGCAATTGTCAGTTAAAGCGACGCAGTGCCGAATTGAAAAAAGTGGTCTGGTCTTTGGCCAGCAAAATGATCCGGTCTGAAAGTGGTTAAATTCCCTCTTAAACTTGGGGTGCGTGTTATACGCCGATAAATACAGTAATTTTTTTGATCCATTTTTTTTTTTTTATCAGCATTGCTGAAATCCTGCTGCCACTACCCCTCCACATACACGCACTTCATCAACTGCTACACATCATTTTTCAGCAAAGGTTATTGGATAGTGAGAATGGTGGGAAATGCCTATGTATAGCAATACATGCAGAGTTTCTTGTAGCCTCCATTGGGAGAGCCGGACACCATAGGAGGACAACTGGGAGACAGAGATAGAGCGTTGTCACCCTAGAACGAGGACCTTCATGGCAGGTTTACAAAGTGCTATTTTGATGAAAAGAGCAGCTTTAGAAATTGTTCAGATATTTTTTCATAAATAAATTAACATTTTAAAGCTTATTTGAGGTTTAATGTGAAACTCTGGTCACAAAAAAAAAAAAAAAAAAAAAAATACTATCTCCCCTATGCTCCAGGATCTCATAAATCTCTAGGTGTAAAACCAAATAATACCAACCTTAGTCTGCCATCTATTGTCTACCCATGCTGCTCAGTAAGACCAGTCTTCATACCTGCACCCATGTCATCAAGATGGAATGTGAACCAGCCTAGAAGTACCCATTTACATACCGGCATATTCAGTTTTATTAAATTTTTTGTTTATTTGTAAAAATTCTGTTTAAAAAAAAAAGGTTCCTTTTAAAAAATAATGTTCAAGGCAAACTGATTTAGACCTGATCTGTGCAACAGCAGATAGCCCTGTCTCTTTCAGCCCTCCTGTACATGTCCCCCCTTATACATTGTAAAGCGCTGCATAAACTGTTGGCGCTATATAAATCGTGTATAATAATAATAATAACTGCTTGGTGGACTGAAAGCGTAAACCCGCTAGCTGTAGGGAGGCTCTTATGACAGATTTATTTCCATAGGTGTGCACAGCCTATTGCATTAGAGTGTGCACCCCAAAGCTCAAATACACGTGTGTGTGTGTGTGTGTGTGTGTGTGTGTGTGTGTGTGTGTGTGTGTGTGTGTGTGTGTGTGTGTGTGTGAAGGACGGGGGTTGGTGACAATAGAGTAGTGGACAGTTTCAGTAGGGAAGAGATTGGGGACAGTAGTTTATTTTTATTATTTTTCTATTTTTACTTTTTTTTTTACAAAAAGTTTTTTTTTTTGTGTTTACAATCATTTTTTATTATTTTAATTTTTTAGGAGCTCAATTGGGAGGCTTTGCTGAAATATCAGGGGTCTAAACAGACCCCTGATGTTTCACCTTTGAGACAGAGAAAGGAACTGAGGACAGAGATTCCCCGGGTCCCTTTCTCTGCAGCAAAGCAGCAGGGGCAATCTGCGCAGCACAGGGTGATTAGTGTGTGCCCAGGCACACCTGACACACATGCCTATGCTTGTGTGTCTTGTGTGCTTCTGGATTTGCCCTACTCCAGTGCTGACATGTCAAAGCTTTCCATTGCAGCCATCTTTATCGCAGCTTTTTCCCAGTTCATACAGTATGTTAGTAGCGATTTTTTTCTACAAGCTCTTATTTTGGAGTTTTTAAGCTAGTGTTTACTGTAAAGTATTTTTTTAATTTGATTTTTAAATTTTTACAACCTCTTTCATGTTTTGTGCTACAGAGTTTAAAATAGAGAATTACGGATTAGCCACTAGAGGGCGCACTGTACTTGATTCATACGCTTTCCTGACTTTGATGCCTAACAACTGTCAAGATAAAATATCAGTTACGTAAGAAGGGAATTGTTTTTACTAAATTTGCTCTGATGTTCAGAAGAAACACTAACAGCCCGTTCACACCTGAACGTTTTGTAGCCCTATGCCTGAAGCTACAAAACGCTGGAGGGGAAAAAATCCATTATTCTCAATGGAGATGGTTCACATCTCCACTCCATGTCG
Source organism: Lithobates pipiens (assembly GCF_037356315.1). Lineage (NCBI taxonomy): Eukaryota > Metazoa > Chordata > Amphibia > Anura > Ranidae > Lithobates > Lithobates pipiens. The sequence goes on from NW_027507755.1 coordinate 14,716,810, forward strand.
CCTGAAGCCCTACGCCTGAAGCTCAAACAAGTTCCGGACCCTTTTTTGTCGCGCGACAAAACGCCGGTAAAAACGTTCAAACACGCTACGCTCAGGTGTGAATGCAGCCTAAGAGCCGGTTCACACAGAGGCAGCATGACTTGCAGCGCGTCTGCCTCAGGGGACCTGCCCCCGACTTCAGCGGCGGCTTGCAAAATGACTTTTATATAGAGGTCAATGCAAGACGCCTGAAGTTGCACCAAAAGTAGTGTATATGTATATATATATATATATATTCTTTATGAGTGGCGGAGGACAATTTTTATCTTTTTTTTAAAAAGTCTGAGTTTGAGCATTAAGAGAAGAAAGATTCCTTGAATTAAAAGAGGAATCCAAAAGAATGATGCTTGAAATCAGAGAAAACAAAATAGATGGATCACACTGGCAACACCTAGCAGGACAGTAAAATATAAGGAAAATATGTCCAATCAGTGCACATTTGCGCCCCCAGTGTCTATTGCAGGAAATGACATTCACGCAATAGAGCCAACCCGCCGCAGTACAAGTGCGGTAGGTGCTCAGCAACTGGTTAAATATGAAAACAAAGTAGGCAGTAAAATGAAGGCTAGAATAAAAGCTAGAAATAAACAATATTTTATAATGCAATTAAAAAGACCATAAATGTCAATAATCTTCCTATGGGCCTCCCTTGTGTAGACATCCAGAAGGCCAAGACTGCTGTTGGGTGCCGCCATCTTGTATGTGGTGTCAGCAGCCCCACCAGACTCAGAACCGTTGCTCAAGTGACATACTACAGTATTCCACGTCTCTCCTTACTCCCCACAACTACATAAAAGGTAATGCAGGAAGGTGAGGGTGGCAGAGAAGCTAGGCCCGCACATTCAGTAATTAGATAATCCTGGAATAGGAGAGCTATAAAGCATCAGGAGAGAGGGGGAAACTGGTTGTGCCGGGAATTGACTCCTCCTAGAGTGGTCATATTTTCTAGCAAGTTCAAAAGTACAGTGCAAGTGGATAACATTTTTTTATGGGACAAAAGAGAATATCTTGCTAAAAAAGGATTGTGATTTAAAGGTTTTTACCTGTAGAATCTACGTCCAGGTAATCCCAGAGGATCAATAAAGGCTCGCTCCAGGAACATAAGCTGATCATTCACCGATCTCACTGCGATTGGGCTATCGTGACAAAAACACATTCATTACATGTATTTGCACTAATTTATATTAATCACAGTGTTGTTATACTCTGCTTGAGATATGAGATATATATATATATATATATATATATATATATATATATATATATATATATATACACACACACACACACACACACACACACACACACACATATACACATTTTATATATATATATATATATATATATATATATATATATATATATATATATATATATATATATATATATATATATATATATATATAAAATGTATTATATTTATTTATTACACATCTTCCCCACCCCTGAGGCACTTATAATCATATATCTTATGTACAAACCCTCAGCCCCACCCATGCATATACACAAGTGCTGACAACTCACACTATGTTCTTACTCACTTGGTCACATCAAGGTTTTTTAATCTTTCGTTAAATTGTGTTGCTGTTCTTGTGAAGTTGTCAACAGCAGAAAACAGAGGATCTGAGCAACAGAAAATGCAAAGAGAAGGAAAAGTGAAAAAAACATTACATTTTCATTTACTCAGAGTATAAATTGTATAGTGTAATAAAGAACCTCCGTCTAATGAAAAACCAAGTAATACAGGTAATTTCAAAATAGAAAAAGAACTGCTAAATTCCCTAAATATATCCAATGACATGTACTGTATTCAGTACTTGGTCACATACAGCTGAACTTGTTCTGTAATGTTGAAGACTTTTTATAGCTTTTCCAAGCCAATCCTTCAGGTCTAACAAGTGTCAGGAACATACCCCAGGTTCTCCAAGCCTCGCCTATTCTTTTTGCACTCCTAGGTCTATTCTTGTCTGGTCTGTTTCCTCTCAAAGCACTGTTCTTGCTTAGTTTGTTTCCTTTCCAAGTACGGTTTTACTCTGGCCAATTTTCTCTCCTAGCACAGCTCTTGTACAATTGATTTGCTCTCCTATACTTGCTCTTGTCCAGCTGGTTTCCTATTATAGCACTCTTCTTGTACAGTGTGTTTCCTCTCTGAATACTGTTCTTGTCTGGTCTGTTTGCTCTCATAGCCCAGATCTTTTCTAGTTGGCTTGCTCACCTAGTTCTTGTCTGGTCTGTTTAGCCTCCTAATCCTGCTCTTGTCTAGTCTGTCCTCCTAGTCCTGCTCTTGTCTATTCCTCTTCTACTCCTAGCCCTGCTCTTGTTTGCCTTCCTACTCCAGTTCTTGTGTTTGCACTAATAGGACTATTCTTGGCTTGCCTGTTTCCCTGTCTAGCACTGTTCTTGTCTCGTTTGTTTTCTCTCCAAGTACAGTTTTACTCTGGTCAGTTTATTCTCCTAGCACTGTTTTTGTCTTATTGGTTTGCTCGGCTATCCATATTCTTGTCTAGCCTGTTTCCTCCCATAGCACTATTCTTGTACATTCTGTTTTCTCTGAGTTCTGTTCTTGTCTGGTCTCTTTGCTCTCTTAGCCGAGCTCCAGTCAGCTTGCTCTCCTAGAATGGTTCTTGTATAGTCTGCTTCCTCTTCCAGGCTTATTTGTATCTAGTCTGTTATCCCTTCTAGTCCTTCTCTTGTCCAGTCTGTTTACCCTCCTAGCCTTGTTTGCTCTCCTATCCCTATTTTATCTATTCTTTGTTCTCTCCTAGCCCAGCTCATGTCTATTCTGTTTTCTCCTCTAGCCCCGCTTTTAGCTAGTCTATTTGCTCTTTTACTCTATCCCCATCTTTGTCTTGTCTATTTGCTTTCCTAGCCCTGCTCTTGTCTAGTCTGTTTTCTCTTGTGGTAAGCTGTGTCAGGTCACCTTGAGGCGAGGTCACAAGTGCACACGTAAGATCAGGAGTGCACCGCAAGGTTGTGGACCCTACGGCTGACTGCTGCAGACGGGGGACAGATCCCACTGGGGTTAGAGCGTAAGATTCCCTGGGGCGTGGAGTCAAGAGCCAGCAGGTGTTCACCAGAGCCTCTGGTGGTGAGGATGGACTTGGCTGCAACTGGCTCCAGGTCGCGACCCCCAGGGTCCCCCAGCTCACACCCACAGTAGGCAACAGGAGGATAGGGATGGTGAGGGATAAAGTCAAGGTCGGGGCCAAGGGCAGACAGGAATAGTCGGGAACACGCCAAAAGGTCAGGATCACAGGCAAACAGGGATAGTCAAAACACGCCAAAGTCGGTAACAGAAAACAGTAGAAGAGCACACGGCAGGAAACAGGAAACTAACACACAAAGGAATACACAATGGTTGATCAGCACTGATGGCCTGCAGTGCACAGGTTAATATAGGGCTCCCTGATAGGGCCTGGGGTGGAGCCATGCTTAGAGGAGAGGTTATAAAAACCACCAGGTGGAAGTGGCTGGCCTCTTAGTCTGAAGACATGAGGGGAGGTAAGCAAACACAGGAAGATCACTGCATAACCATGACAAGCTGCTAATAAAGTTCCTGCGTGCATTTGCTTTTGTTGTTAAGTCTGTTTGTTTCTGTTGTGACACAAGTGTAGCACCCTCATCCTAAAATAGGGTTACAGGTAAATTTAGTTATGCTGGGTGGTAGCCAACCTGGCTAATTTGTAGTGTTTAGAGGTCAAATGGCTTTTCTCATAATCCTGTTTAGCTGTATCTTCTCCTTTTTTGTCAGTAGGTGGCGCTGTTGCCTTTGACATTTATATGATGAGCTACAGTGAATTCAGGTTATGAATAAACATACCTTTCTCAGCCAATCAGATTTGCTGCTATGAATGCTGGGAGAAGTTACTTAATTCTTTAACTATATAAACAGTAAAAAAGGGAGGACAGATCATATTGGCCCCATACAGAACGAGGAAGGACATCTGGTTACAAAGGATGGGGAGATGGCGAAGGCATTGAATTTATTCTTCTCCTCAGTCTTCACGAGGGAATCGGAGGGGCTTCAGTAACCAAAACTGCAGTGTTTATCCTCCGGACACATCACAGGAAGTACCCTCATGACTAACAGAGGACAGAATTAGTAATAGATTTGGCAAACGTAACATTAATAAATAACCGGGACCAGATGGCTTGCACCCAAGGGCACTTGGGGAACTCAGTCAAACAATTGCCAGACCATTGTTCCTAATTTTTACTGACAGTCTACTGACTGGAATGGTACCAGCTGATTGAAGAAAATCCAATGTAGCACCAATATTTAAAAAATATGGTAATTACAGACCTATTAGTCTAACATCAATAGTATATACAAGATTTTAGGTATGAAAACTGTATCATTAGCAGTAATCAGCATGGATTCATGAAGAATCGTTCTTGCCAAACCAATCTATTAACCTGCTATGAGGAGGTGAGCTGCCATCTAGATAAAGGAAGGCCCATAGAAGTGGTGTAATTGGACTTTGAAAAAGCATTTGACACAGTTCCCCATAAATGTTTACTGTACAAATTAAGGTCATTTGGCATAGACCATAGCGTCAGACATGAATTGAAAACTGGCTACTAGAGTAAGTTCAGAGTGGGGTGATAAATGGGGAGTACTCAAAATGGTCAGGGGTGGGTAGTGGGGTCCCCCACGGTTCTGTGCTGGGACCAATCCTGTTTAATTTGTTCATAAATGACCTGGAGGATGGGGTTAACAGTTCAATCTCTGTATTTGCAGACGGTATAAAGCTAAACAGGGCAATAAACTTCTCTGCAGGATGCAGAAACCTTGAAAGAAGATCTGAACAAATGAATGGGGTGGGCGACTACATGGCAAATGAGGTTTAATGTAGAAAAATGTTAAATAATGCATTTGGGTGGTAAAAATATGAATACAATCTACTTACTAGGGGGTGAACCTCTGGGGGAATCTAGAATGGAAAAGGACCTGAAGGTCCTAGTAGATGATAGGCTCAGCAATGACATGCAATGCCAAGCTGCTGCTAACAAAGCAAACAGAATATTGGCCTGCATTAAAAAGGGGATTAACCACTTCAGCCCCGGACCATTTTGCTGGCCAAAGACCAGACCACTTTTTGCGATTCGGCACTGCGTCGATTTAACTGAAAATTGCGCGGTCATGCGACATGGCTCCCAAACAAAATTTACGTCCTTTTTTTCCCACAAATAGAGCTTTCTTTTGGTGGTATTTGATCACCCCCGCGGTTTTTATTTTTTGCGCTATGAACAAAAATAGAGCGACAATTTTGAAAAAAATTCATTATTTTTTACTTTTTGTTATAATAAATATCCCCCAAAAATACATTAAAAAAAAATTTGCCTCAGTTTAGGCCGATACGTATTTTTCTACATATTTTTGGTAAAAAAAAAAAGAAAATCGTGATTATTGATTGGTTTGCGCAAAAGTTAGAGCGTTTACAAAATAGGGGATAGTTTTATGGCATTTTTATTAATAATTTTTTTTTACTAGTAATGGTGGCGATCAGCGATTTTTATTGTGACTGCGACATTATGGCGGACACATCGGACATTTTTGACCCATTTTTGGGATCATTGTCATTCATACAGCAATCACTGCTATATAAATGCAGTGATTCCTGTGTAAATGACACTGGCAGTGAAGGGGTTAACCAGTGGGTGGCAGTGTAGGGGTTAAGTGTTCCTAGGGGTGTGTTACTAACTGTTGGGGGCTGGGCTTTCATTTAGTGAGCACTGATCTCTGCTCCAATCACACAGAGCAGAGATCAGCGTCACTAGTTGCTAGGCAGAACGGGGAGATGCTGTTTCCAATGGCATCTCTCCGTTCAGCTGCCCTGTGAGACGTATGCCCACGGCGATCGAGTCCGCGGGACCCGCGACCGGACTCACGGGGTTCCGACTAGCACGCGAGCAGGGCGGCATTAAAGATTGGACTTACCTGTAGGCCAATATGCCTGCCCGTGACATTCTGCCGACGTACATCGGCATGCGCTGGTCGGGAACTGGTTAAAGGGGTTGTAAAGCAAAATTTTTTAACAATATCTGATCTATATGCAGCATAGTTCAGGAATATAGCTGTTATTTCTGCAGAAATTTTTAATTTACCTGTTATATGCATATGCTTTTTCTGAACTTCCTCCTTTAGTGTATCTATGATCTCCTCAGCTTTCCGTTTTTTTAGAGCGCGCTCTGTGCAGCAACGTCGAGTCTTCAAATGAACTACAGTTCCCTTGATGCTTAGCGGTATCGTGCATTCGCAGAGCCGATTTTTCGCTGCGTCATAGAGAAATGTTCTCATTTCTCTCCACCCAGAAGCCACGCCCATCCCCGCCTCCCCAGCACGCCCATACATTGAAAAAACATAAAGGGGGCGGAGTAAAGGCTGTGCTGCTGAGATCGTCATTCTGACTGCAATAACATGGCATGGGAGGTGGAGCTAAAGCGTCTTAGACACGCCCGCGGCTCCCCTGCCTCTCGTGCCTGTGAACATACACATCGCCTCCCCGCAGGGATTTAGTCCCAAGGGAGGGGGCGAGCATGTTAACTAACGCCCAGCCAGAACGGCTCTGATGATAAGGGCAAGCTGACACAGAAAGAACAGGAAGTGAGAAATTCAGACAAAGAAAAAATACATTTAGAAGGGAAATCGAAGGAAAAGGTAAGTGAACCAACAATGCACTAGCTTAAAGGATCCTAATTAGAAAATAAAAAAATGAACCTTTACAACCCCTTTAACTCCAGGGATAAAGCAATAAATCTCCCACTCTACAAGACTCTGGTCCGGCCGCATCTGGAGTATGCTGTCCAGTTCTGGGCACCAGTCTTCAGGAAGGATGTACTGGAAATGGAGCGAGTACAAAGAAGGGCAACAAAGCTAATAAAGGGTCTGGAGCATATTAGTTATGAAGAAAAGTTGCAAGAACTGAACTTATTCTCTCTGGAGAAGAAACGCTTGAGAGGGGATATGATTAAAATGTAAAAATAAAAAATACCGTACTGGTGACCCCACAATAGGGATAAAACTTTTTTGTGGAAGGGAGTTTAATAAGACACGTGGTCACTCACTAAAATTAGAAGAAAAGAGGTTTAACCTTAAACTACGTAGAGGGTTCTTTACTGTAAGAGCAGCAAGGATGTGCAATTCCCTTCCACGGACGGTGGTTTCAGCGGGGGGCATTGATAGTTTAAAAAAAAAAACTATTAGATAAGCACCTGAACAACTGCAACATACAGGGATATACAATGCAATACTGACATATAAAACACACATAGGTTGGACTTGATTGATTTTGTCTTTTTTCAATCGCATTTTGTGAGTGGAAAATGGCTGTTGGCGAGCGTGGGGCTGCCTCAGAGTGGGGGGGGGACAAGCACCGCCGGCACGGCCTCCCATCCAGAGGAAGAGGCGAGCTGTCCGGATCAACAGAGTCTGTGATTACCCTCAGTAATAGCTGTCATTAGAACTTCCCGTGTTCCTGGGGCTCATCGTCACATAGCTCCTCCTCTTGGCCCGGCGCATTTGATAGACAGAATGCCAGTCCAATGCGGGACGTGTGACATCACCAAGAGGTGGGGCTATGTGATGATGAGCCCTGGGAAGATGGGAAATTCAAATGAAAGTTATTACAGCGGGCAATCTCGCTCTCTGCTGATCTGGACTGCTTGCCTCTTCCTCTGCACAGTTGAGGTAGCAATGGGCACAGGCAGGCCACGCTGCATTGGGCACATATCACGCTGCATTGGGTACAGGCAGACCAGGCTGTATTGGACACAGGCGAGGCTGCATTGGGCACAGGTGAGGCTGCATTTGGCGCAGGCGGGCCAGGCTGCATTGGACACTGCTGAGGCTGTATTGGGCACAGGTGAGGCTGCATTGGGCACAGGCAGGCCAGGCTGTATTGGACACAAGTCACGCTGCATTGGGCACAGGTCACGCTGTATTGGGCACAGGTCACGCTGTATTGGGCACAGGTCACGCTGCACTGATAAAGTTGTTAATATTTATTTTTGTAACCTAATTCTGCATAAAACATTTAAGTGTTATTTCACAAGATCATTTATGAGGGCCTGTTTAGGGCCGGGATTAGGGGGCAAGGCATGGTAAGGGTTGGGTGGGGCAACTGGTGGAAAGTAACCCTTAAGGCCTGGCTAGTAGCTCAGGACTTGAAATTTTGAGCCCTGGAGTCAGGCGAGCTAGGTCTTCCCCGCCCAGACTGCGGTCTGGTGGGATTTGTGTGAAACCGCTCCTGGCTGCTAGGCCTGAAGCCTGAGGCCTATCCAAGTGCTTTCCTGGCTGCTAGGCCTATCCGGTTGTTCACGATTCTGCTGAGAAAAGCCTCTGAGAAATTCTGAGAGGGATGGAGCTCTAGATGGAGTACCAGAGGTGACTCTTCACGGACCGGGGATCCATGAGGTGGCTGGGAGAGCTTCAAGAGAACTGATCCAAAATAATTTGGTATGATGCAGTGAGTAAAGTTCAGTTACTATAGGAGACAGCCTATTCTACAAAGTACAGATGTGCTGGTTCAGCTTAAAGGCTCTTTTCGTGTACTGCTGTCTGCCTTTTCTCACCTTTTTGTCGAAAGGAGTCTGCCTGTCTGCTGATCGTTACTATTTTTGACTAAGGGTGTCCTGTACTCTATCCCCTCTCTCCCCCATTTTTCCTGTTGTAAGAAATAAACTTCTCTTTGTTTAAGTGACTGACGCCCATTTTTCCATCTTGTTCATCACCCATCATGCCTAGTAACCTGCACCCCGAGGAGTTATGTTGGCCCCTGCCTCTGGGGGTGACCATCAAGCCCCTGGAAATGTGGGGAAGGTGCTACACAAGTAAGAATCAGAGCCTTGGAGTGTTTGCTGTGCAACTCCAACTCTTCCGGAGCAGACCAGCCACTCTCAGATCCTGCTCATCACAGTGAGCCATTGCCCTACAATGGTGACAAATGTTAGTTGTACATTGTAGTTGTCATATCTCAGACCGTGCACACAGTTTTTCCCTCTAGTCATGAGTGACTTTCTCCTCCTTTGACCTCACATGGCTTTAGACTATGACGTTGTCCATGTTTCACCCCAAACTTGCGAAAGGAGTGTCTAAAGCACCCTCATGCACCACCACCACTTGCAGTTTTCCTTTTTGATAGCCCATGCAGAATACAGAAGGGTAGCTTGTTTTGGATCACACTTATGGGCCTGTATTGATAAGTGTTTGTTTGCATCAGAACTTCCATACAAGTCATTGGGAATGTAAAAGCTGCTTGAAGCAGGTTGATACAACGTAGGTCATAGGACGAGTACACATGTGGGTCAAAACACTTGTAAACTGTGAATGGTTTCAGATACATCTAAGCCCTTGTACACACGGTCGGAGATTCCGACAACCAAATCCGTTGGATTTTGTCCGGATTTTGTCAGACGGATCTTGTCCGAAACTGTTGCATACACACGGTTGGACAAAGTTGTCGGAAAATCTGATCTTTCAGAACGATAACGATGGGACTATGTTTAGGCTAGTAGCCAATAGCTTTGATGTAGGAATTTGATCTGAGCATGCGTGGCACTTTGTCCGATCGGAATTCTCTACACATGATCGGAGTATGTCCGATCGGAGTATTTTGTCGGAAAATATTTCCGGCAAGTTGGAAAAGTTGGTCCGACGGATATTCCGACGGAAACAGTCCGATGCAGACCACACACAGTCGGAATATCCGACAAAACGTTCCGATCGGACACATTCCGTCGGGATCTCCAATCGTGTGTACAAAGGCTATGTGCTGTTCTGTTCAAGAGAAATCTTCCATTGAAGTCTGCCGACAAACAGGGTACAGAGGTGAGGTAGAGGCCAGGGGGGAACCACTGAACAGAGTTTCGGGTGCAGACAGTGGGAGACAAAATGATGTTCTGTCGTGGATGAGAAGGCTTCTAATATGCAAATAAACTAAACAAGATGCCCAGAACAATTCATTGTCAATTCCAGTGGCTGATTAGGTGTACGTTGTCGCCCTAAGACAGGAAATGTTATAATCCATAGAAGCCATACACTGTTTCAAATTTGACCAATTTAAGCATGGATTAGATTTTTGGTCAGTGTGTGTGTGTGGCCATTCCTGCTCAACAGAAGTCAATCATTTGATAGACTTTTATCAAAGAGAAATATCTGAAAATTTTCCTTAATCAGTGACCAGTGATCAGTGTATTCTGACAGCAGCAGGTAGAAGGTGGTTAAAAGAGAAGTATGGGAATGTTTTTTTTTTTTTCTAATCATACACACCTAGGTGTATGCAGCATCGGTCAAATGTTGCATCTGTCTCCTGTCGGCTCTAACACTGAGAACCAAACGATCAAACTCCGCCAATCGCTCGGTTCTTACAGCTCCTTGAGCAGAGAGCTGGTGATTGTCAGTCACGCCTCTCTGCTCTGCCCCCCCCCCCCCACGCTCACTGGAGTACTGGGCTGTGGAGGGGCGGGAGCGGCCAGCTCAGGCTCCCAGCGGCTCACTGAGAGGCTGAGCCAGATGTCGGTCCAGGTATGCGAGAGAGATCCCGACCATATGGTCCTGATCTTTCCCGAGCCTGGACCGGCTCTGTGACATCAGCTGACATCAGCTGAAAACTGGTCACAGAAGTGCAAAATGAACTGCACTCCTGTGATCTACAGGATAAGTACAGCCACACAAGCTTTGGATATACAGTGCCTTGCGAAAGTATTCGGCCCCCTTGAACTTTTCGACCTTTTGCCACATTTCAGGCTTCAAACATAAAGATATAACATTTTTATTTTTTGTGAAGAATCACCAACAAGTGGGACACAATTGTGAAGTGGAACGAAATCTATTGGATTTTTGAAACTTTTTTAACTAATAAAAAAATGAAAAGTGGGGCGTGCAAAATTATTCGGCCCCCTTGCATTAATACTTTGTAGAACCACCTTTTGCTGCGATTACAGCTGCAAGTCGCTTGGGGTATGTCTCTATCAGTTTTGCACATCGAGAGACTGAAATTCTTGCCCATTCTTCCTTGCAAAACAGCTCGAGCTCAGCGAGGTTGGATGGAGAGCGTTTGTGAACAGCAGTTTTCAGCTCTTTCCACAGATTCTCGATTGGATTCAGGTCTGGACTTTGACTTGGTCATTCTAACACCTGGATACGTTTATTTGTGAACCATTCCTTTGTAGATTTTGCTGTATGTTTGGGATCATTGTCTTGTTGGAAGATAAATCTCCGTCCCAGTTTCAGGTCTTTTGCAGACTCCAACAGGTTTTCATCCAGAATGGTCCTGTATTTGGCTGCATCCATCTTCCCCTCGATTTTAACCATCTTCCCTGTCCCTGCTGAAGAAAAGCAGGCCCAAACCATGATGCTGCCACCCCCATGTTTGACAGTGGGGATGGTGTGTTGAGGGTGATGAGCTGTGTTGCTTTTACGCCAAACATATCGTTTTGCATTGTGGGCAAAAAGTTGGATTTTGGTTTCATCTGACCAGAGCACCTTCTTCCACATGTTTGGTGTGTCTCCCAGGTGGCTTGTGGCAAACTTTAGACGAGACTTTTTATGGATATCTTTGAGAAATGGCTTTCTTTTTGCCACTCTTCCATAAAGGGCAGATTTGTGCAGTGTACGACTGATTGTTGTCCTATGGACAGAATCTCCCACCTCAGCTGTAGTTCTCTGCAGTTCATCCAGAGTGATCATGGGCCTCTTGGCTGCATCTCTTCTCCTTGTCTGAGCTGAAAGTTTAGAGGGACGGCCAGGTCTTGGTAGATTTGCAGTGGTCTGATACTCCTTACATTTCAAAATGATCGCTTGCACAGTGCTCCTTGGGATGTTTAAAGCTTGGGAAATCTTTTTGTATCCAAATCCGGCTTTAAACTTCTCCACAACAGTATTACGGACCTGCCTGGTGTGTTCCTTGGTCTTCATGATGCTCTCTGCGCTTTCAACAGAACCCTGAGACTATCACAGAGCAGCTGCATTTATACAGAGACTTGATTACACACAGGTGGATTCTATTTATCACCATCAGTCATTTAGGACAACATTGGATCATTCAGAGATCCTCGCTGAACTTCTGGAGTGAGTTTGCTGCACTGAAAGTAAAGGGGCCGGATAATTTTGCACGCACCACTTTTCCGTTTTTTATTTGCTAAAAAAGTTTAAATTATCCAATAGATTTCGTTCCACTTCACAATTGTGTCCCACTTGGTGATTCTTCACAAAAAATTTAAATTTTATATCTTTATGTTAGAAGCCTGAAATGTGGCAAAAGGTTGAAAAGTTCAAGGGGGCCGAATACTTTCGCAAGGCACTGTACTTCTCCTTTAAACAAACCCCACGCAGTCCTGATTTGAGAGTGCATCTGTATCAACAAGCCGGTGTTCTGTCAATATGTGCCCATCGTAGGAGCTTTATTTTGATGGGAGATACCATTTCTCTAACAATTTAATGCTATGCAAACAGCGGAAATACACCGTATTTGTCATATTGTGCCTTGTTGCGCCGCGGGTTTAGCAGCGAGGCGCAATCTAACATCTACGATGTCCCTCTGCTCTTTGCACAGCTTTAAAATTGTGCCCGTGAAATGGTATCTCCAGTTGAAAAAACCTCCTACGATATGCGCATGCGCTATGGTGACGTCACTGCAGCCATTTGGCAAATCAGCTGGAGTGGCTTTCCGTTCTGCGCATGCGTGGGCACTTTTCAATGGAGGGCACAATTCGATAGAACACCGGTAGCTATGTTTACAGGAATACAGGAGAGCTACACTGGTAGGAGAGAGGAGCTGGAGGGAGAGAGAGAACACAGCCTGCACCTTCTCTCTATTCTCTTCTCCTGCCATTTGGAGACGTGGCTGAAATTAGTAGTGGTGCTGCTGTCACTACTCATGTCAGCCTATAGTATAAGGAATGCAAGTGACCTCCTTCCTCCACACCCACAAACTGCTGCATTGGAGCAGTTGCCCCTCCTGCCCCTTCCCCTGGCCCTGAGCCCTGTGCGCACAAATCTCCAAAACAAAGGCTATTATTTCCCCATGGCTTGTATGCCTGATGAACCTTGGAGCTCTGCCAAACAGAGCCTTATGTTTATGTGAGGGCAAAACTGGACAGATAGTATAGTGGTGGTAACCACAAGGTCCTGGTCTTCCAGATTGGGGGTTGGACATGTGAATGGATGTACAGAACAGGTTCCTCCAAAAACGTGCATGCTTACATAGGCTGAGCCTGTAAACGTATTCCCCAACTAGATATCCCCAGGGGCATTAGGGAATTCAGGAGGGTTTTTGGATATATTGAGGGGGGCAGATAGTACAAGTGACCTCTGCAGACTATGTTACTGTGGAGTTGCTGATAAAAATAAATAGATAAATAAAAATGATCAATCAGCTTAATCAATCTTCAGAACTTACCAAACGACACGTTATAAGCTTCCATTTGTAATGGGGTTTTCTTTGTTATGTTAACTATAATGTCAGTGTAGCTCTTTATAGCATCGGCATAGTCTCGAACATCAAATGGTAGAACGACAGAGTCAGCCAGCTCATACACAAGTCCTCCTCGTACTTTAGCCACTGCCAGATGGTTCTTATAGAATGGGTCATAAAATGTGTCAACGATCTCAGCCGTCTCATACACACTGTGATACACTGGATAACCGCTGTACCTTCCCTCTTTCTGTAAAAATAAATAGGAAACAAATGTAATATGTTCAGCTACATTGAATTCATGTCCCCTTTACTCAATTTGCTGTGCGTGTTGGGACCGCACACTTTTCCAGAGTTTGCTAGTCATTATAGACGATCAGACATAGATCTTCTCCTATAGCTGAGAACTCAGCTTTTTCCCTCCCCATAGCTCTAAGGCATAATGCACTAGTATCGGTGGCGTCAGGGGGGGCTGGAACCCCAAATGGGTCCCTGAAAAGCAGAGAGTCTCCGCCATTTATTAAACAATTAGCCCTGAGTCACCCGTGAGTGTGCGGCGCCTCACTGTGCATGAGCGGGGATCGATCCGAGCAGCGAGCACAAAGTCCAGTCACGTGGGCGGTGGCGCCTAACTCCAACGTCTATTGGACGTCACACGGTCCCACCCGCGATCCCGGCATTGGACCAGTGAGATGTACATCATAGGCACTGCCATGTCCAATGAATGCTGGGACCACGGGACGTGTGATGTCCATCATAAGTACTGCAGGCTTCAGAAGGCGGGAATTAAAATGAGCTCGCTGCACCACTGTGAGAAGATCCCGCTCGGGCGGGCAGCACGGCTCTCCTGCCCTGCCCTGTCCTCTCCTGCCCTCCTGTTCTGTCTTCTTCTCCTCCTCTCCTGCCCTCCTGTCCTGTCATGGCATGGCTTTGGCTGCGGCTGCCTGCTTAGCAGGCCCTGCTGTCTACTCTACTGTGATGGGCGCGCAGCCGCACACTACGGCTGAGCTTCAGGAAGAGGTCAAGTCACCTGAAGTCTGGTCAGGTAGGTTAGTGTGTGTCAGGTGGGTCAGTGTAGGTCATACATTTTTTTTATTATTATTAATTTGTTACGTTACATTTGTTTAGATACGGCATTCGTTATTTCGGATAATTCGTAACCAGATAAATCTGTATTTGTTCCGTTCACTAACAGCCAAATTATTTCAGATTTTCACATTTTTAGATTATTGCTCTTTTTTTGTCCTTTTGAATTTTTGGCTTTTCATTCTTATTTTTGTAATCTCCATTCTCCAAATTTCGAATTTCAGAATTCTCAGATTTTTTAATTTACTAATTTAGAATTTCTGAATTTATGAGTTTTCAAATTCGCTATACAAGTACCTGCAATAAATAAATAAAACCCAAAACAGGCCCATCCTAGTATTTGTCATTGCTGTTACCAATTTGGGCAGCAGCAGGTGTGCGCATGTTTGCTGCCAGGGGAACTTAGAACGGCAAGAAGACTATGCTGTTCAGCTGCGACACATACATTAAGGCTTGGTTCGTACTTGCGGGAAACACAGGCAAAAGGACCGCGCACCTTTTTAAAACTGCAGGAAAATCGCAATTCACTTTTGCACGATGCGATTTCCAACACCCAAGAAAGCACTATGTGTTTAGATGTGTGGGAGTGTCATTAACAATCAATGTGAATAGGGAAAAGGACTGCGCTACCAAAAAATGACAAGCTGCCAGCACTACAATTAGACAAATTGTGCAATGTAAATAGAAGATAAAGTGCAGCGCTAATTACTGTATATACTTGAGTATAAGCCAAGTTTTTCAGCACAATTTTTAGGCTGAAAAACCCCCCTCAGCTTATACTCGAGTGAGGGTCTCAAGTGGGGGTGCAGCCTTATTGTACCCATCTGCAGGCTCATGGTACCCATCATCTGCAGTCTCATTGTACCCATCTGCATCCGTACCTTTCATAACTAAAACAGCGGGTGTATCCCGCAGTGTCATGCAATCTGTGCAGCCATCCATTGTAACAAAGCCCACGCCTTCTCCTTGTCCGTGATAGAGGAACACTGCTACAATGCTGGGAAATTGTATCAGTGTTCTGTCTATCACGGACAAGGAGGGGGCGGGGCTTTGTTGCAATGGACGGCCGCCGAACAGACTGTATGACGCAGCGGGAGACACCTGCTGTTTTAGTTATGAAAGGTATGGATGCAGATGGGCACAGTGAGGCTGCAGATGGGCACAATGAAGCTGCAGATGGGCACAGTGAGGCTGCAGATGGGCACAGTGAGGCTGCAGATGGGCACAGTGAGGCTGCAGATGGGCACTGATGATACAGGTGGGCACAGTGAGGGTGCAGATGGGCATTGTTTCCCAGTAGCTGCTGCATTTCCCACCCTAGGCTTATACTCGAGCAAATACGTGTTCCCAGTTTTTTGTGGTAAAATTAGGTTCCTCGGCGTATACTCGAGTATATATGGTATATAAGAAAATGTGTACACAGTTAAAGTGACAGTGCAAACCTACAATAAGGTCAATGGCCTGCACCTGTGGCATATGTAAATATTGCAAAATATAAACAAAGGTGCTAACAATATAAAGTGACAGTGCAATAATCTATTCAGGCCGATGACTGGTACCTAATGAATAAAATGACATAAAACACGATAATGAATCACAATGTAAATCTAAAAAGCTTCATAAACATAAGTGAGTCTATCCAAAAAGGAAGGGTGACTTCAAGTATGAAAAAAGTATGGAAAAGTTCATAAGCGGTGAAAAATAGTTGTTCAGCCTTTAGAAGGGAAAACCACCATGGAAGAGTTTCACAGTACCCCTTGAAAAGGAAAACCACCAAGAAGAGGATTCACCATCCAATGTGTAGCCACCACCAAAGAGGATAATTGGGTACTCTTACCAGATATTGGGGGTCATCTGCCAATGGCAAAACAGGCAGAAACACTGGAGAAACGTGAATTTCCTAAAAACCAGCATACAGGAGTGCACTTGAATCCAGCATCCAAGGGGATTTATGCTCCCATCATCAGAAAAAGGGTCATGAAGGGGAAAAAAAAAAAAATCGCCACATAGCATAAAATCCTTTACCAAAAAGTAATGCACTTACATCAATGTAAACAAATATAGGCGCTGTATAAAAGTGATCACAGGAACGGAGTAAAACGCAGTATTATGGAGCCAGCACAGTACATCTTGACGTGTTTCGTCCACTAAGACGTCATCTGGGGTATGTAGTGTGCCGGTGCTAGTCATTGGCCTGATTAGATTTTTGCACTGTCACTTTATATTGTTCGCACTTTTGTTTATATTTTGAAATATTTACATATGCCACAGGTGCAGGTCATTGGCCTTATTGTAAGTTTGCACTGCCACTTTAACTGTGTAGACATTTGCTTATACATTTAGCACTGCTCTTTATCTTCTATTTATATTTAGAGTCAAAGGCAGCCCCATGCATCTGTAACAGAGTAGTGAAACTGACACTGGCGCGGCTACTTCAGCAGGATTTCAAAAACGCAGAACAGACTTCGTTTAACAGAAGTCTATGCAAGTCGCAATGAAATTGGCAAAAAGTAGTGCAGGAACCTTTTTCAAAGTCACTGCGACATGATTTGTAGCAATTTGAACAGGTTCCATTGCAGACAATGACGTACGACTTGTCATGCGATTTGGAACTCTCAGATCTCATGACAAATTGCACTGGTGCGAACGGGGGCTAAGGCCATAGACCCAGCAACCGTTGAGACTTTTGCAAACACGTTTACATTGCTGCCATTCATTTTAATTAATGCCCTATACAATAGAAACGCAGGGATAGGACGCCCAATCCTTTTTTTTTAAAATCCCACTGTACTGAATCGCTCAGTGCTGCGGCACCATGCGGTTTAGCACATACAATGACACTGTGGCTGCTGATGTGTGGGGGTGCCATTAATTCTTAATGGCACCTCTGTGTGTATGCTAAAGTGCAGCTCATTTCTCTGTGGGTTGGGAACGTTTGGGATTTTTCCTGAGTTGCAAACATGTGAACCCAGCCTAAAAGAGAACTCATTTATTTAAGTACCTACACATCAGAGGAGAGAGCGTTTCATCATAATGCACATCTACAACGCACAGCCATAAGTCTAGGTTCACATCGGTGCGGGCTGCATTCTACATTTAGGGCAACCCATTCTTTTCAATAGGCTACCTTAGTCGCAGAAACGTGGGTGGGAAAAAAGTCAGACTTTTTTTTTTAAATTGCGCCCACACAGAACCGCATGGTGCGTTTTGCCAATATATGGGGGGGGGGAGGGGGCATTAAGAATTAAAAGCACCCCACGTGTCTGCTAAAGAGCAGGGTATTTTGCCTGCAGATTCGGAATGCACGCGATTTTGCGAGCGTTCTTGACCCACACACGTTTAAACCTAGGATGAAGTAGTTAAATTGGTTGTAATCCTCAGACATAAAATATGTACAAAGCACATCCCTCTAGCAGGGGTCTCAAACTGGCAGCCCTCCAACTGTTGCGAAACTACATGTCCCATCATGCCTCTGCCTGTAGGAGTCATGCTTGCAACTGTCAGCCTTGCAATGCCTCATGGGACTTGTAGTTTTGCAACAGTTGGAGAGCCACCAGTTTGAGACCCCTGTGTGTAACTCAATCCAGAGCACTAAGGGTACTTTCACACTGGGAGGCTGCCGGCGTTAGCAGTAAAGCGCCGCTTTACCGCTGTTATAGTGGCGCTTTTTGGCCGCTAGTGGGATGCATTTAACCCCCACTAGCAGCTGAAGGGTTTAAAGCGCCCATTTTGCATGTTGTTCATTTCAATGGGCAGGGCGTTTTGGGAGCAGTGTATACACTGCTCCCGTGCCACTCCAAACATGCTGCTTGCAGGACTTTTTTTCCAGTCCTGCAAGCGCACCGTCCCAGTGTGAAAGCACTCCTGCTTTCACACTGGGGAGCAGAGGCGTAACTAGAACTTTCAGGGCCCCGATGCAAGAAACCATGAAGGGCCCCCCTGAACTCCAGCCAGGACCCTTCCCTCCGAGTCCGGCGGTGGAACTCCAGGGCATGGTCACAGGTGTGACCTTTGTGAGCCCTGTAGTTCCACCACTGGTATCAGTAGTTTTTTTTTATTATATATTTTTTTTATTTTTAGGTGCCCCATTGGGGGACTGTCCCTAGGCAGGATGGGGTCCCCGTCCCCAGAAGAGATGAGGTTCTTTTCTACAGGGCAGATGAAGTTACTGCCCCCAGATGAGAAGGGGTCCCTGTCCCCAGGGGGAGATGAAGGGGGTATGTAATGGTGTGTGGGGGATGGGGTCCTCTCACTCACCATGACCAAGCTGCTGGCCGCTCACTCATCCATGTTGGCCTGGGCTCCATCCAGTGTGCTGGACGGGCGATCAGCATATCTCCCAGAAAGACCTTTCATCATCTGTGTATGACGGGGGAGGAGGGGGGCTGGCAGACAAGCCTGCAATGTCTTCCGGGGGGGGGGGGGGGGGCGGCTCTCATAGGGCTGCACTGCATCTGTGTGCTTAAAGTTTTTTACCTGGGAGAAGTATGCAGTGCAGTGTGGGCTGGACTCAGGGAGGGCGGAGCAGGAGAGGGGTACTCTGAGGAGACGGCCGAGGACACAGGTCATGCGGGGAATGCACAGCTAAAGAGCAGCCAGTGGGATAGTCGAGCATGGAGCTCTGCTAGTCACCCTCCACCTCCAGCCACCCGTGTGCATGGTGCACTGGTACCCCTAGCTGCCTATGCTGCTGCCAGCCATATGTAGAGGGGGCTGCATGGGCCCCCTGCATCACAGGGCCCAGTTGCGGTCGCGACTGCTGCACCCCCTATAGTTACACCCCTGCTGGGGATGCAGGAGAGGCACTTTTCAGGCACTATATATCGCTAAAATGCCTGAAAAGTACCCAAGTGTGAAGGAGGGCTAAGTGTCAATTCTGTCTGCTCCCACGTTCCTCCGCAATCAACATGAGTCACTGCTGACAAGTTTTCCTGACACCAAGAAAAAAATGGTGACGGGGTGGGAACTCCAACTGATTGACAGCCGGAGCTCTGCTCCTGTATGAATGGGGGGGGGGTGGGGTGGGGGGTGGGTAATGTCCCAGTGTCCCTTTCCTCCAATCAGCACTCAGAGCTCTGTTCACTGAGGAAAGGAGGAAGCTGGCCAGTCATGTGATTGCAATCTCGGCTGTGAAATTAGGTATTTACAGCATTTATTTCTATAAATCATCACATATAGAGGGAGATACTACAATAGGAGGCAGTGCTGATGCGGAATCTGCGGCAATCCTATCGCCGGAAGTGGAGGTATCTGCTCCCCCCTGCCTCTGAAAGGTGCCAAATGTGACACGGGGGGGAAGCGGAAGTTCAATTTTTGGGTGGAACTCCACTTTAAGAGCTGAGATTGCGGTCACATGACCAGCCAGCTCTCTCCTCCTCCCCTCCAGACTGACATCCGCAGAGGAATCTCAGCCCTGCCCACTGCATCTCTCAGAGGAGGAAAGGAGAAAGCTGGGCAGTCATGTGATCACAATCTCGGCAGTGAAATGGAGATATTTGCACCATTTATTTCTATAAATCACACACAGAGGGGGATGCTACAATAGGAGGCAGTGCTGATGGTGTATACAGGTTAGGTGGCTTAAAGAGGAAGTAAACCCTGATGAGTTTACTTCCTCTTTCATTCCCTGCAAAGGCAAAGCATAATGGACTACTATGCATCGCATAGTAGCCCATTATGTGTCACTTACCTGACACAGGAGCCAGCGAAGTCGCCGCTGTCCCCTGTAGTCTGCCACATCCATCTTGGTGGTGTCTCGCAGCTCCGCCGCTGTCATTCGGCGAAGCCGCGATGACTTCACTCCTGCGCATGCGCACGGGAGCCGACACGCGCGGCAGCTCCGTCGCTGAGAATGCTGCGCTCAGTGCGCCTGCGCGCCGCTGTCTACGGCGCATCCTGTTTTCGGGCAAATATCTCCTAAACCATATAGGTTTAGGAGATATTGCTTGGACCTACAGGTAAGCCTTAATCTAGGCTTACCTGTAGGTCAAAGTGGTTTGTAAGGGTTTACAACCACTTTAACAACCACTTTAAGCAAAAAATCATGTACATAATTACAATATATCTCTTTGTTCGCAGATGAGTAACTTTTGTTAGCAGTTATTTTGACACAGGATCAAGCAAGATGACCAGGCATGACGTTTTTATTTATTTGTTCTTGGAACTGATTTCTATTTTTATTTATTTTTTAGCTGTCAGTGGTGCCAGCGTCGAGCTGCATGCAATTACAGCATTTAAGTCTTCAGCATGCCGTTGGAATTGGGTAACAGCTATTTAGTCTGTCACTCGGTGGAAGAGCAGGATGAGTCAGTGCCATATGAACCATGCCCGCCTACTTACCAGGTGCTCGGGTACAAAATACTAACCCTATTTTTAGTATACCGAGTTCTTCCTGAAGCAATGCCAAGCCGCTGGAAAAATACTTCAAAATCATTTCCTGAACCCAACTTGTTTATCCTTTATAGAAAGCAAAAAAAAAAAAAAAAAAATGATATGTAAGGAATGGAGACATGGAACACAGTACACGTTACATGCAAAGTCTAAAACAAAAGCTTGCTTATATGGAATAAATATATGTTACAGTTGGAATCTATGTTTGTTCTAGCAAAACATCCCTTATTTTCAGTGATCTCCTCACTTTAAATTGCAGTCTTCCAGTAATGGAAAATGTCATTAAAGGATTTGTGCAGGAATCCTGTACAGGCTTATTGAGTTTGTTTATTGAAAAAACACATAGGGGTCCATTTATTTAAAAAAAATGCTAAAATAAAAAAAGTCACAAATAATCCCTGTAATGTGTCTAATATGTTTATTTCCTAGTGGGCATAATACAGTATGTTCCTAATTGAGGTAGTTAAAGCGGAGCTCCGCCTACAAATACTGCATCTGCTGACTTTTAAAATAAGGACACTTACCTGTCTAGGGCGCCCGCGATGTCGGCACCCGAAGCCGATCTGTCCCTCGGCTCTCAGGTGCTGCTGCTGTCATCTTCAGTAAGGGAATCAGCCTTGCGGCTTCACTTGTTGGTTCCCTACTGCGAATGTGCAACAAGCGCTGCGCATTCCCACTGGTCCCTGCTGTCTTATGGGACCTGTGTGTCTCCCAGAAGACAGTGAGGGGGGCGGAGAAGGCACTGGAAGTGGCGTAGATACCCAACGGGTGGCTCGGGTATCTATGCCGGAAGTGGGAGCAAGTTACCTGCATTAGACATGGGGATCCAGAAAGCGGAAGTAAAATTTTTGGGAGGAACTCCGCTTTAAAGGAAAATGATAGCATTATGGCCAGTAGATGGACAGGACAATAATGAAAATGTATTAGCCACATTGCAGGGTTTATTTGCAGGGTGGATACAAATCAATGATTTAAAAAAAAAATAAGAAAAAATAAAAAAATATTTTTTTTTTATTTAAATAGATTTTTTGATTTTTATTAAATTTATTTTAATAAAATGCTTTTGGAGTAAGAAATCTAAACATTGATTTCTATTTAAGATATATTAATCATTTAGTTTATTCGGCATGAAATGGAGCTTAGTTATGTAGCATGAGGCTGTATATCCACTTAAGCCCCGGACCAATTTGCAGCCAAAGGACCAAGCCCCTTTTTGCGATTCAGCACTGCGTCGCTTTAACTGACAATTGCGCGGTCATGCGATGTGGCTGCTAAACAAAATTGGCGTCCTTTTTTCCCCAGAAATAGAGCTTTCTTTTGGTGGTATTTGATCACCTCTGCGGTTTTTATTTTTTGCGCTATAAACAAAAATAGAGTGACAATTTTGAAAAAAATTCAATATTTTTTAATTTTTGCTATAATAAATATCCCCAAAAAATATATTAAAAAAAACATTTTTTTTTCTCAGTTTAGGCCGATACGTATTCTTCTACATATTTTTGTTTAAAAAAAAAAAAAACGCAATTAGCGATTATTGATTGGTTTTGGGCAAAAATTATAGTGTTTACAAAATAGGGGATAGTTTTATGGCATTTTTATTAATATTTTTTTTACTAGTAATAGCGGCGATCAGCGATTTTTATTGTGACTGCGACATTATGGCGGACACGTCGGACAATTTTTGACACATTTTTGGGACTATTGTCATTTATACAGCAATCAGTGCTATTTAAATGCACTGATTTCTGTGTAAATAACACTGGCAGTGAAGAAGTTAACCACTAGGGGCAGTGTAGTGTTATGTATGACGGTATGTGTTTTTTTTTATTGTAGGGGGCGTAGCCTGGCATGTGACGTCACTGATCGTCCTTCCCTATCAAAGGGAAGAGATGATCGGTGACAGCCACACAGGGAAGCACGGGGAGAGGTTTGTTTACACAGACCTCTCCTCATTCTTCAGCTCTGTGACCCGATCGCGGGACACCAGCGGCGATCGGGTCCGCTGCTCCCGCGGCCACGGAGCACAGGACCGGGTCGGGAGCACGCTGCCGGGGGCGCGCTCCCGACCCACGGCTGGGCACTTAAAAAGCAACGTACAGGTACATGCTTGTGCCCAGCCGTGCCATTCTGCCGACGTACATCGGCGTGAGGCGGTCCTTAAGTGCATATTCTGCAATACTTGCATTTTTGGTAAACTCACTCAAGGAATCCAAGCTCTGCAAGCTGATATAACATGCCCTACATTGATGCATTCACACAATGTCACAGTAACCATGAGATAAAACAAAGTTCAGGTATATTCCTTTACCCCATTGTTTTGCAAATCTATGTACACTACAAACTGTATGATTGAATCGGTTCTGTTATGCTGTTTTACTAACCTGACAGCTTGTTATTCTAAATAGAAAACCTTCATTTTGTTTGTAAATATTAAAGATTCTAACTACCAGCAAGAATAAGTCCTTATATTTAAAGAGCACCTGTCATTTCAGATCCATCATGGCAGCGCCTGTTAGCGGGCATCCAATAACCTGTTGCCGCCACGTCCCTCACCTTGTTGTGTCACTGCCGCATCACCAACCATCCCATTAAAGTGAATGGGACTGTCGTTGAGACAACAGCAGGTCAGAGGAGGAGCGACTGTGAGACAGAGATGACAGTTGACGTTAAAAATTATGATTTAAATAAAATCCACCCTGTTTATTTGTGTGAATGTTGGGACTTTCTTACAGCAAATTTTTGAGCAATGGCCCCCATAGTTTTTTCTTTCAGTAAATGTAAACAGCCTAAACTGGAACTTACAGGGCCATCCATAGCTTGAATTTCAGGCCAATTCAACATAAGTATAGTTTTCTTCTAAAATGTTATTTTGAGAGGCAGCAGAGCTTTCCATTTAAATAGTTTACTATTATATTTTTGCTATTTGCATTTCTGGGTAGGCCCATTCCGGAATTTCTATCTCAGGTTTTTTTGCAGACTGTGTCCCACCTAGGAAGACTCATCCTCTCCGTTTGTCCTAGGGACAAGGAATGTGAGAGAATAAACTAACATTGTAAGCATTTACAAGAACAGGAATAGAAGTTGTGGAGACAACTAAGAGCAGATTTTCTTTTCTTTTAAGGGATTTAGCCTCACTTCCTGTTGTGTCTGAAAACAGGAAGTGATGGAAAATCCGTCACATCGGTCACAGACAACAAACGGTTTCTAACCATTCCCTACTCCACTGGTGTCCAACTTAAATGGGCCCAAGAGCAAACTTTGTACCTTATTGAGTGGAAGGCTGCATTTAAATTAATATTTTTTGATACGTTTCAATCCCAAAAATGTCAGAAAATATAATTATAAAACCAGGATAAAAGCAGATAACAGGGATAGCACCCCTTACAGGAAACTCCATTCCTCAGGGGTCTCTTTGTTCACATGCATATTACTTCTGTAGCCACACTGTGTAGAAGTGACAGCTCAGAGTAGAGGCAGCAATAATACCCCAACACCTTCATTGGTGTCTGTGGCAGCTTTAACATCCCCTCCGCCCTCCCCATTCACTGGTAGTAGCAATGATAAACCCCCTTCACCGATGATGGTGGCAGCAGTAATGATCCCCCTTTTATTTGTGGCAGTTACAATGGACCCTCTCTTCATTAATGTCAGTGGTAGCACTAATAACATCTTCCCTTATTGGTGTCTGTGGTGGCATTAATAAACCCCCTTCCCCTCTGTTCATTGGTGGGGGCACCACCAGGAGGCTGGCTGCATTTGGTGGGACACAGGCTGCATTTGATGTGACACAGGCTGCACTTGAGGAGGGACTCCGCTGGGGACACCCGATGGTATCTGGTGGCAGGCAACGTGGCTAGTGGCACGTTCAGGGCTCCCACTGATTCTGCATTATGGTGAGTTGAATGATTTCATTTTATATTATGTTATAATAGAAATAATGTGCTTCAATCATCCTGACAACACAACAACCATGGTGCCGGGATGATTGAAGTGCTAACAGCAGGTGTTTGGAGTATCTTTATTTGCTGATTGTTAAACTTTCTAGAATACAAATATTTCCATTGTTGTGTAGGATCTGGGCCTGCTGTCCCTCCATCCCTCTCTCCCTCTCCCTCCATCCCTCTCTCCCTCTCCCTCCATCCCTCGTTCATCTCAGATGCTAACCACACCACCTTAGAGTCACGCCCACTATTTTGCCAAAACCATGCCCATTTCCACCAAGTGGAAGGGGTCAAAAAGCAAGGGTGAGGTCTGGCGCCCCCCCCCTATCCTAAAACTTCACCAGCCGCCACTGGTGCCAGCACTAAACCTCTCCCTTCATTAGTAGCAGCACTAAACCTTTGCATTCATTGGTGACAGTGGCAGCACTAAACCTCTCCCTTCATTGGTGTCGGTGGCAGCACTAATAAGCTGTCTCTTCATTGGTATCAGTTGCAAAAACAAGAACCCTCTCTCTTCATTGGTGACAGTGGCAGAACTAAACCTCTACCTTCATTGATGACAGTGGCAGCACCAATAACCTCTCCCTTCATTGGTGACAGCGGCAGCACTAAACCTTTCCCTTCATTGGGAACAGTGGCAGCACTAAACCTTTCCCTTCATTGGTGACAGTGGCAGCACTAATAACCTCTCCTATCATTGGTGACAGTGGCAGCACTAAACCTCTCCCTTCATTGGTGACAGTGCCAGCACTAAACCTCTCCCTTCATTAGTGGCAGCACTAAACCTGACCCTTCTTTGGTGACAGTGGCAGAACTAAACCTCTCCCTTCATTAGTGGCAGCACTAAACCTTTGCCTTCATTGGTGACAGTGGCAGAACTAAACCTCTCCCTTCATTGGTGGCAGTGGCAGAACTAAACCTCTCTCTTCATTGGTGGCAGTGGCAGCACTAATAATCTGTCCTTTCATTGGTGTCAGTTGCAAAAACAAGAACCCCTCTCTTCGTTGGCGTCAGTGGCAGCAATAATAACCACTTCCTTCACTTGTGTCTGTGACAGTGCCAGCAACAACAAAAAAATGACACCTCTCCTTCATTGGCGACAGTGGCAGCACCGATACTCTTCTCCCTTTACTGGTGTTCAGTAGAAGCAAAAATAAACCCTCCTTCCTGTTCATTGGTTACTTACCTGAACACGCTCTCCTGGTCTGCTCTCCCCTTCTCTTACAACGTCTGGCTAGAACTATTCTACCCCCTGTCAGGCAGGAGATCATGCACCGGATGGTCCAGCATTTGGCAACCCACTACCGCTCCGCATCGTGTCCTGGATCCTGCAGGACAGCTTGTGCCTGGAATCCTGGGTCTGTCCCACAGGATCCCGGACTATTGGAAACTATGAATATAACTAGGGCCTTGTGGGCTGCAAAATAAGTTCTCCAGTTGGACAGCCCTGCCCCACTTAATCCAAATCTATAAAAAACATTAAAAAAAGTCTTCAAATATATTTTAGGGCCAGATCTTTAGGATTTACCTTGGAGAATCCTTGTACTCTGTCCAGTTGTCTTTGAGATGCCAACTTTCATACAGTGATTTTCCTTCAAAACCCTCATCCGGGCTGGAGATCTGAACATAGAACATACAAGTGACTTGTTATTCAAACATATTTCATGCATAAAATGAAGGCCTGTGAATGTTTTTCATATTTTGATTATTATTAGAATTTTTTATCATTACTTCAGACCAGTGTTAATTTTGACGTCAGATTTAGATTTCCTTGTAGTCATTGTCTTTTGACTAAAATGACATTTTTATTTTTAGTCGTATTTTAGTCATCTGAATTGTTTTAGTCATAGTCATATTTTAGTAAACTAAAATAGTGTTAATTTAGTCGCCGAAAATGTTTTCATCTACAAAATTAACACCGTTATAGGCTGACTAACATCAGTCAAGTGAACCTGTCCTTTCTTCCAAACTTTCTAATGCGAATAAAAACCTTTCTGTATATACTGTATAATGTATCTATGTGGATTCTTATTGTATTTAGCAGAATATGATATTTTCCAAGTTGGTCCTGAAGAAGCTACACAAACAGCGAAACGTGCTGACCAGCGGATGAAATACACACATCTCTATTTTCTGTTGTTTGGTACCTCATTGTACTAGTAGGGAGGTGTCTGTATAGTGCTCACAATAGGGACCGATTTATCATACTGTGACATTATTGACTTTTTTTTAATATGATGTCAATAAACATGTATATTTTTTATAAATTGGATTCTGTCTCATGTGGGTGCCAGTGAAGTCCACCATCAGCCAGACTGGTTCTTGCAAATTTTGTGTGCATCCATAATTTGAATGTGGCACGGGTGGTGCTCCCTTTACTCTTTCTAGTGCAAAAGGCCCTATCTAAAGTCGGAAAATTACATTCACTGTCACATCTACCCTCACTCCGATTCTTGTAAATCAATAAAATTCATGGTCAAAATTTAAAATCATAATAATCAGCTCCACAGTGAATTTCAAATATTTTGAGCCTACTCCTATTTTGGCGTGCTTATTCCCGACTAGTGCATAAACAGAAACCGGGATTATAATAATTACCTCTTTAGTCAGTCCATACACCAGCTGGTAAAGTAAAGGTGTGCAATCCACCCTCAAGGTATAGTTACCTAAAAAGGAAGAATTTGTTATATTCAGGGCTTTTTTTCTCAAACAATAGATGCTGGAACTCAACCACGACCCCCCCCCCCCCCATACCCTTCCCCCCACCACAAACACCCTCTAAATCACATCAAATAGTGGGTGTGGTCAGATTTCACAAACAGTAAGAGGGTCTTAAAGGGGCATTAAATACCAGCATTACATACAGAGTGCAGAGTTCAGGGGGGTTACACACAGAATGCAGAGCTGTCACTTGTAAACACAGAAGCCGGACTGCAGGGACTACTTTTGCAATTCGATGTTGTACAGCAAAGTCCACGTCGCACCGGTTTGAACAGCGCTATTGCCGACAATAGGGTGCAACTTGTCATGCAATTTTTACCTGTCAAATCGCATGACAAGTCGCTCTGGTGTGAACGGGGGCTTTAGATATTTGCCTGGAGTTTGGCTTTAAATGTAACAATCTATACAATTATTTAGTGGCTCAGACTGTCACTGTAAATGACACAACTTGCATATCCTCTCTACAGCATCAATATGCAAAAAAGAGGAAGGTCAAAAATTCACACAGAGTTTGGGTAAAAAAAATCTATCAAAATATCCTTAAATTATAACAGGGGGCTCCAAACTTTTCAGTCTCACACCAAATCATATATTTTAAATATTTTAATGATATATTTTAATTAATTTAATTATATATTTAATAATATATTTTAATTATTATTATGCAAGGTACTTATATAGCGCTGTCAATTTACGCAGCGCTTTACATATACATGAATACATATGTTTTTACTTAAAGGGTAACTCCAATTTCGTGGGGAAACAAAACAGAAAATGAAAAAATAATATAGCATATACAATTGTGACAAAAGGCATATTGTAATTGAATGGTATTAAATTGTTAAATTATTACACAAGTGTAAATGGAGCTTTATATCAGAGTCCCCCCCTTACACTTATCTCCCCATCAGAGTTCCTTCTTAATGCGGAGCTCCACCCTAAAGTGGAACTTCCGCTCATTGGAACCCTCCCCCCCTCCGATGTCACAATTGGCACCTTTCAGGAGGGAGGGGGGTGCAGATACCTGTATAATACAGGTATCTGTACCCACTTCCGGGCATAGATAGCCACAGATTCTGCGGGTATTTACGCCACTTCCTGCAGGGCCCCCGCTGTCTGCTGGGAAACACACGGATCCCAGAGACAGCGGGGACCATCCTTATTGCGCAGCGCGACTTGCGCATGTGCAGTAGGGAACCGGGAAGTGAAGCCGCAAGGCTTCACTTCCTAATTCCCATACCGAAGATGGTGGCGGCAGCACCCGAGAGCCGATGGAGAGATCGGCTTCGGGTGCAGACATCACGGGCGCGCTAGGTGGGTAAGTGTCCTTATTTTAAAAGTCAGCAGCTGCAGTATTTGTAGCTGCAGACTTTTAAAAACAAAAAAATGGCAGAACTCCCGCTTTAACTACTTGCCGACCAGCCACCATCATAATGCGGCAGCAGGTTGGCCCCCCGTGCGGAAATCGCCCTAGCTGTACGACGGGCGCTTTTAGGGGTATAGGTGGCACACGTGCCCGCACGCCTACCACATGACGTAGGAGCTAATGCACGTGCCCACCGGACATGTTGATCACTCCTGAGACAGACAGAACGGAGGTCGGTCAATGTAAACAGACAGATCTTCCATTCTGTCAGGAGACAGGTCTGTTGTTCCTACTGATTAGGAACAACCATCGGTCTCCTCCTCCAGACAGTCCCATCCCCCCACAGTTAGAAACACCTCCCTAGGGCACACATTTAACCCCTTGTTCGCCCCCTAGTGTTAACCCCTTCCCTGGCAATGACATTTATACAGTAATTAGTGGCTATTTTTAGCTCTGATTGCTATATAAATGTCAATGGTCCCAAAAAAATTGCATCAAAAAAGTGTCCGATCTGTCCGCAGCAATGACACAGTCCCGCTAAAAAACGCAGATCGCTGCCATTACTAGTAAAAAATAAATATTAAAAATGTCAAATCTTCTCCTATTTTGTAGGCGCTATTACTTTTGCGAAAACCAATATGCTGATTGCAATTTTAACCAAAAATATGGTAAATTTAGCGGGACTGCGTCATTGCGGCGGACAGATTTGAGACCTAATTGACATTTACACATTTTTGAGAACCAGTGACATTATTACAGTAATCAGTGCTAAAAATATGCACTTATCGTACCAATGATACTGGCAGGGAAGGGGTTAACATCAGGGGCAATCAAGGGGTTAAATGTGTTCCCCGTTTGAGTTTTCTAACTGTATGGGAGGGCTTTGTGACTGGGGAAACACACAGATCCCTCTTCCTGCTTAGTATAGGATCTGTGTGATCTCCCCTGTCAGAACAGAGGTTTTCCTTGTTTACACAGGCAGATCCCCGTTCTGTCACTGCGAGGAAAGATTGTGGGTGGCCAGAGGACATCAAGTCCGCCCCACTCGCTGACTGGCTCCCCCGCTGGCCAGTGAGTGTGCGCGCACCCACAAATTGCCATGTACGGGCTGACGTACAATGACGGCGATTCGTGGGATCGAGCCACATTGCTGCAGTACAACTGTGGCTGGTCCTTAACTGTTTGCGACCGCCGCACACACATATATGTTGGCAGAATGGCACAGGCAGTCAATGGGGCATACAGGTATGTCCCTTTAAATATGCTGCCTTTTGGGTGCTCATGCACCGCCACACACCGCGGGAGCGTGCCCATGGGTCCCGGGGAACTCAATGTTCTCCGGCAATCCACGATTGCGGTGTGGAGAGGTAGAACGGGGAGATGCCTATGTAAACAAGGCATTTCCCCGTTCTGCCTTGTGTCATCATGACAGATCTACTGCTCCCTGTCAACGGGAGCAGTGATCGCTGTCATGTCAGTGGTAGCCCATCCCTCCAACAGTTAGAATCACTCCCTAGGACCCTTAACCCCTTAATCGGCCCCTAATGTTTAACCTCTTTCCTGCCAGTGTCATTTATACAGTAATCAGTTCATTTTTATAGCATTGATCGCTGCATAAAATTACAATGGTCCCAAAATAGTGTCAAAAGTGTCAGATGTGTCTGCCATAATGTTCTCAGTGGCGATAAAAATCAAAGATCGCCGCCATTACTAATAAAAAAAAATAATAATAATAATAATAATAATAAAAATGCCATAAATCTATCCTCTATTTTGTAGACGCTATAACTTTTGCGCAAACCAAGCAATATACGCTTATTGTGAATTTTTTATGTAGAAGAATACATATCGGCCTAAACAGAGGAAAAAAAAAACATTTTTTATATATTTTTGGGGGATATTTATTATAGCAAAAAGTCAAAAATATTGCTTTTTTTTTCAAAATTGTCGCTATTTTTTTGTTTATAGCGCAAAAAAGAAAAACTGCAGAGGTGATCAAATACCACCAAAAGAAAGCTCTATTTGTGGAAAAAAAGGACATCCATTTTGTTAGGGTACAACATCGCGTGACCGCGCAATTGTCAGTTAAATGAAGCAGTGCCGAATCTGCTCTGGTCAGGAAGGGGGTAAAATATTCCGGAGCTGAAGTTGTTTAGCAGTTAATCCATATTATCTTCTCTGGCAATAGGTGCCCATGCACAGTCTGATATTCCAATATCCTTTTATATTTTAATATGAGGTGACGCGTAAAGACAGGCCGGTAGAAGTCTACATTTTTTCTTTTTTACACTACTGTATGTAATTTTTAATATAAGAATTCATATTTCCCAAGGACTGATTTTGGCAAATACAAAAAGTCTTACCTTCTACAGAGGAGTCAGCATTTATATAAGCCACTGCCCTCTTTTCTAGAATTTTAACATTTTCCTGCAATCCAAAAACAGAGAAAATATTAGACATCGTTTAGTTCCAAATTCGTTTTTTTAACAAATTTTGACAAATTCTTTAGTTCCCGAAATCTATCAATTTTTCAATTTCCAAAATCCCCAATTTCTGAAATTGGCAATTTCCAAAATTCTGAAAGTTCCAAATTTCGGAAATTAGAACATTTCAGAAATTAGAATTCGGATGTTTGGAAATTCGAAATTAGGAAATTCAAATATTCAATATTTCATAAATTTAAAAATTCTAAAATGTGGAAATTTGAAAACCAAAGAATAACAATCAAAATCTGAAAATTCAAGAGAATGAAAATCAGAAAATTCGAAATCCCAAAAATCTGAATAATTAATAATAAATATTAAATTATAGGTATTGGAATTTCCTTTTAAATTTGGCTGTTAGTGAACGCAACGAGTACAAATTTATCCGAAGCTACAAATTATCTGAAATAACGAATGCTGTATCTAAACGAATGGAATGTAACGCTCTAATAATAACAATAATAATAATAAAACCTTTTTATTATTATTATTAATTTGCTCCCTTCCATAGGTTTAGATGCGTCATTCGTAATTTCGGATAATTCGTAACTTCAGATGAATTTGTATTCGTTACATTCACAAACAGCCAAATTTAAATGGTAATTCCAATACCTATAATTTAATAGTTTGTTATTATTTAGAATTTTACGGATTTTCTTTTTTTTCAGATTTTAGAATTTCCAAATTTTACGAATTCCAAAAATCCGAAATTGAAAATTTCAGAAATTGGAAAATCCGAAAAAATCGTAAATCCGGAAATTCAGAAATGTGAAAATTCATAAATTCAAAAATTTTGAAATTCAAAAATCGGAATTTTCGGTTTTCCGAATTTTCGCATTTCCAAATTTTCGTATTTTCGAATTTCTGAACAAAGCAAAAAGATGAATGAAACGAAAAGGAACACATTTTTTGTCAGTGTACATGTCTAGTAAATATTACATCAAAAATATATTATGGTAAGGACCTTTTTCCTCTATAGTAATCAATCACAAAGTCATTTCAAATAAGCTTATTTACTGTACAAATTGTCACAAAATGTCAGCTAAGGAACTGTAAAGCTAGAAAATGTTCTGTGTAAAGGAGTTCCCTTTAATAAAGAGAAGTTGGTTTGTGTACCTGCAGTGATAGAAATTCAGCCCTTCATTCCTGTGTACAGAGAGAGGTCGGTTTATAAAAGATTTATTGTGCAATTCTCTCGGGAAATGTTTGCTGGACACTTGCTGTCTATATTTTATGGAAATTGCCCTTCGTTTAAAAGGAATATTCCATTTTGCCCATATTTTAAAGTGGAGTTCCACCCACTTTTTAAAGTTTCCCCACCTGTGTTGGTGATCACAATTACATTGCTCATTTGAAGTTGTTTTTTTCCCCCCCCCAAAGCATTTTAACCTATTAGTCCACGTTTCTCTTCCGCTGGTACATCATATCCGGCCACGCACTGGCCCCTGGGATAGGAGTGTCATCAAAACCAGGGGCCAATGGGCAGTCTCCGCTTCTATTTCTATAGCCGCGCTTTGTACGCAATGCGCATGCACGAGATTGGGAAGTGCATGCTGGGTAGCCAGCAGCGCCATATCCCAGAAGGAGCAACAAGTGGGCATCAAATGCCCAAACTGAAGATGGGCGAACGCTCGCTAAGGAAAGCACAGTGAGTTTTTTTACACAACAATGAATAAGTTTGAGACTGGACCTAAAATTTTCCGACAACAAAATCCCATCTGACTTTTTACGATCGTGTGTAGAGAATTCCGACGCACAAAGTGCCACGCATGCTCAGAAAAAATTTGGAGACGAAAGCTATTGGCTACTGGCCTCTACGTAGTCCCGTCGTACGTGTTTGACGTCACCTCGTTCTGAACGATCAGATTTTCAGACAACTTTGTGCGACTGTGTGTATGCAACACAAGTTTCCGCCAAAATCCGTCTGAAAAAATTTGACGGATTTTGTGGTTGGAATGTCCGACCCTGTGTATGGGGCATAAGAAAAAAAATGCCAAAATTTATTAGAAAAGACGAGACCATTGCGGGGGTGTTTTTATTGTAAAAAACAAAACAAAAGAAAGGCTGGAACCTCGCCTTAACTGCTTCAATACTGGGTACTTTCACCCCCTTCCTGCCCAGGCTAATTTTCAGCTTTAAACGCTGTCACACTTTTAATGACAATTGCGTGGTCATGCAACGCTGTACCCAAATAAAATGTTTTGCATTTTTTTTTGAGACAGATAGAGCTTTTGTTTTGGTGGTATTTAATCATCACTGGATTTTTTATTTTTTGCCAAACTAGACAGACAGAAGACAGAAACATTGAAAAAAAAATGTAAAAAAAAAAAAAAAGGTGTGGCACCTTCTGCTTGATTCCGGGCACGCGTGAACTTTTGTGTCAGACTTGTGTACACACGATCGGAAATTTCAACAACAAAGCTTTGTTGGAGGAAAATTTGAGAACCTGCTAGCCAACATTTGTTGGCAGAAAGTCCGACAGCAAATGTTCGATGGAGCTTACACGCGGTCGGACTTTCAGCCAACAAGCTCACATCCAACATTTCCAGTCGGAAAATCCGTCCGTGTGTACGGGGCATTACTATGTCTACTTTCAAATGATCCCTGAAAACTCATCTCTTCAGGGAAGCATATCTGGCCCCCCACCTAACAACTGAACATTTATCTTCTCCATCAGTTCATCTCCCACAGTTATTACCTCTTGTATCTCTTGACCTTCCCTCTTTCCCTTAGATTTTAAGCTCTAATGGGCAGGCCCCTCTGATTCCTACTGTATTAAAGTGTATTGTGTTTGTACTGTCTACCCTCAAGTTGTAAAGATCTGCGAAAACTGTCTATGCTATATAAATCCTGTATATTAATAACAACAACAATTTGCTTATATACAAAACAAAGTCACAGAAAGGCCTAGAACAGTGATGGCGAACCTTTTTGAGCCCAAGTGCCCAAACCGTGACGCAAAACCAACTTATTTCTTTCAAAGTGCCAACACAGAATTAAACCAGCTTTGAATGAACCCTAAGGGACCAAAAAGAATGCAGAATGCACTGTGCAACATACACTGACCTAACTGACCATTGCATTCACCTACATGACACATTCACTCACCTACATGACACATGAACTCACCTACCTGACCATTACACTCACCTACATGACACATGCACTCACCTACCTGACCATTACACTCACCTACCTGACCATTACACTCACCTACCTGACCATTACACTCACCTACATGACACATGCACTCACCTACATGACACATGCACTCACCTACATGACACATGCACTCACCTACATGACACATGCACTCAGCTACATGACACATGCACTCAGCTACATGACACATGCACTCAGCTACATGACACATGCACTCAGCTACATGACACATGCTTCCTGCAATACTAACATGCCCCCACACAGTACAATGTAGATCGGAGGATCCACCCTCCTCCTTACCATTCTATTCCCTCATTGTTCAGCTCTCCCCAGACAGTATTGAAGGAATCCCCAACATCCGGCCACTCCTCGATATCCCCGCCGCCTGGATGCCAGCTAGCAACCATTGCACCTCTCCGCATGGAAAATCAGCTCCGACACCGCCCCTCCCCCTTCTCTTTTTCACAGGCTGCACTAGGACAGACTGAACCAAAGTCTGCCTGGAGCAGGGGGAGCTGAAATAGGGTACCTGCAGAAAGGAATCCCTGAATGCCTTACCAAAAGTATAGTGGTCCGGAGGAGGCAATAAGCTGCTGAACAGAGTCTGGATGGTGGAGAAAGAAGAATTTTACACCCCTCTTAAATGGCACACATGGAACAAGATGACTGGCTGCCCACTCCCCTGCCGATGTCACTGGCACTGATGCAAGGAAGAGAGCTGGCTCCTCCCTGCCTGCAACGTCAGTGCAAGTGACTGCCTGGCTGGGGGATTCCCCTGGCGTGCCGACAAGGAGGGCTTGAAGTGCCAGCTGTGGCACGCGTGCCATAGGTTCGCCATCACTGGCCTAGAACATTGATGGCGAACCTTGGCACCCCAGATGTTTTGGAACTACATTTCCCATGATGCTCATGCACTCTGCAGTCTAGTTAAGCATCATGGGAAATGTAGTTCCAAAACATCTGGGGTGCCAAGGTTCGCCATCACTGGCCTAGAACATTACCAGATACAACTTTATTGGAAAAGGAAAAAAAATTTGTGCATAAACACAATAGCCATTGGCTAATATAGCATTACAGACCAGACCTGAGTGGCAGGGTCTTCTTCAGGAGGTGGAGTACCAACACAACCCTGGCGTCACCGAGACTCAAAAACTGCTGTAATTTGGTGTGATAGGAATCATATTCAAATGATTTGGCCTGAACCCAACACATATTAACATTCGGAAAAACATTTATCCACTCAAGCATTTTAAGAAATCGCATACAACAGGTTCTTTTTCCCCACCAAAATGTTTCCCTTATTTATTGAAGGACAACAAAACCAAGTGGATATTAAATAGCAACAAAAGAAAGCCATCTAAAAAAAGCAAAAAAAAATGATAATATAAAATTATTATGAGTACAGTGCTGCATGACTGATTAATTGTCAGCCAAACTATAAGATCTCTTAAAACTGAAAAATGGCCTGGTAATGAAGGACTATTGCAGTACTCAAGTGACTAATTTTTTGAATGTACAGGAGAACTGTAGTGTATAAACATGGGGAATTTGCAGTGGCTGTCTCATTCTTTGCTTTATAAATATGCCCTTAGAATTAAAGGTTTGAGATCGGGAAATAGATTTATTACCTCTGCCCATTCTGTAGACCCTAAGAGTCCAAACTCTTCTG
This sequence comes from Lithobates pipiens, assembly GCF_037356315.1. NCBI lineage: Eukaryota > Metazoa > Chordata > Amphibia > Anura > Ranidae > Lithobates > Lithobates pipiens. Next base: position 14,753,082 of record NW_027507755.1, read on the forward strand.
CATCCCAGCTGGCAAAAATCATTGTTCTTCTTGGCCTCCAACCTAAAATTATTTTTATATTTTTGGAAAGAACAAAAACATCATGATTGCATTCAAACATACTAAAATTACAATCATCACGTGTATTCAGAAACCAGTTCAAGTGAAACCAGGGACATGTGCACTGACAAAAAATGTGTTAGTTTTCGTTTCATTCGTTTTTTTGCTTTTTTCGGAAATCTGGAATTCCGAAAATTCAGATTTTTGAATTTTCGTTTTTCTAATTTTTGGATTTCCGAATTACTGAAATTTTCTAATTTCTGAAAGTCGGAATTTTCTAATTTCTAATTTTTGGAATTCGAAAATTCAAAAATCCAAAATTTGAAAATCTGAAAAAAAATAAAGAAAATCAGTAAGATTTGAAATAATAACCAACTAATAATAACTAACTATTAAATTATAGGTATTGGAATTTCCTTTCAAATTTGGCTGTTTGTGAACATATTGAATACAAATTTATCTGAAGTTACAAATTATCCGAAATAATGAATGCCGCATCTAAACGAATGGAATGGATTTAAATTAATAAGTAATAATAATAAAAAGGTTTTATTGTTATTATTGTTATTTATTAGATCGTTACATTCCATTCTTTTAGATATGGCATCCATTATTTCAGATAATTCGTAACTTTGGATAAATTCTTACTCGTTACGTTCACTAATAGCCAAATTTGAAAGGAAATTCCAATAGCTATAATTTAATAGTAATTTCTAGTTACCGTATTTATCGGCGTATAACACGCACTTTTTCCCCCTTAAAATCGTGGGAAAGTCGTGGGTGCGTGTTATACGCCGATCCCCACTGTCTGTGAGTCTAAAATACCGAGCGCTGTCGAACAAGACAGAGCGCTGCCGAACAAGACTGAGCCGATTGCTCGGCTCCGCTCGTAGTCCCGCCTCCCTGCCGTTTCTGGAGCGAGCGCTGCCGAAAAAGACCGAGCCGACTGTACTGTGTACTCGGCCGCCATACTGGGCGGGACTGCGAGCGGAGCCCAGCCGAATACACAGTACAGACGGCACGGTCTTTTTCGGCAGCGCTTGCTAGAGAAACAGCAGGGAGGGGGGACTACGAGCGGAGCCGAGCAATCGGCTCTGTCTTGTTCGGCGGCGCTCAGTCTTTTTCGGCGGCGCTCGCTTGGTCTGTCTCGGCGGCGGGAAATTTAAACATGGGCAAGGCTGCAAACGGCGCTGAGCAAGTTGCAAATGACACTGCAAAGCTGCAAACAGCGCTGGGCAAGCTGCAAATGATGCTGGGCAAGCTGCAAATGACACTGATCATTCTGCAATGATGGACAAGGCTGCAGATGCACACTGATAAGGCTGCATTGACGGGCATTTAAATGTAAGTTTTTTTTCCCTTAAACTTCCCTCCTAAAACTTTTTTCCTTAAAATGTCCTCCTAAACTTGGGGTGCGTGTTATACACCGGTGCGTGTTATACCCCGATAAATACGGTAGTTATTATTTCAGATTTTCCAGTTTTATAATTTTCTGATTTTCATTCTTTTGAGTTTTCATTCTTATTTTCAGATTTTCACATTTCCAAATTTTAGAATTTTCACATTTCCGAATTTCCTAATTTAGAATTTTCGAATTTCTGAAATTTCCAAAATTTTCCAATTTCCGAATTTAGAATTTCCGCATTCCGAATTCAGAATTTATAAATTTCCAAATTCAGAATCCGGAAATTCTAAATTTGGAAATTGGAAAATTTTGAAAATTTTTATTTTTTTATATTTCATAAATTCGAAATTAACTAATTTGTCAACAGTTGTTAAAAAAACTAATTCAGAACTAAACAAATTGTCTGTTTTCGATAGTAATCAGGTACATACTATCACTTAGCTAATAAATACTAATAATAAATCAGTATATCGCTACACTTAGAAGCACCCTCTTGTATTCTTCTGCAATATCTATGTCATTTGTAATTTGACCATACTTTTATTTAATAAGAAAAAAAAAAAGAAAATAGATTCCCCCTTCCTTGGGACTTTGTAGGCTGCAACCACACAAAAGCATTTGAAAAAATATGTCATTTATTAAATGTTCATAAAATCATTTGATCAAGCAATGACCGATGGTTAAAAAGACATAGAAAAAATACTACACAAATATACAAAAAAGTATAAACAGTGTAAAATTGATGGTGCTATATAAGTACCTGTAATAAATAAATACCAGTTAAATATATGTAATTTTAATAACAAGTGTTTTAACATTGTGTTTTTTTTCAGAATAAAAGGATGGTATCAGATTTAAAAATAGAAATAGTAAAATGGGGATTAGCAACTCAGGATGCCATAGTATGGAATAATATGGTATGGAATAAGCTTACAACTGCCACATTGTTGGGTGTTTTGGCTTCCCTCATCACACACTGTGGTTCTAACTCATAGGTTTAGACCTCACAGATATGTAACTATCAGAAACAATTAAGAAGTACAGAAGAAGAAGAAGCACGAAAAACAATGAAGCCCCATTCTGTCAGGGATAGGAAAATACTGTAAAAGTAGTGGTTGTCAACTTGTGAGCTAAAGAGGGCCTCAAATGGGGCAGACCGGGGAAGCCTGTTGCTTCTCCAACTCACGGTGCAACAATTTAGCCCATTCAGTAAGCGTCTGACACCAGGGCCGTGGCTAACACTGGCCGCAATGCTAACCCCACCACCGTAAACATGGACTGGGCAACCGCCTCGGCCCTCCTGTCGGCAGGGTCCTTGAAAGCAATTGGAGATATCCATTTCTTCAGGAAACTATCCTCAAAGGGGTAACGCACCGCCATGCGTTTCTGGACTGAAAAGGCCCACTGCGGTCTTCCCCACTCCTTGTAAATAAACTTATCAAAATAAGTTGGGTAAGGAAACACCTTAGCCGTGCGGGCTGGCTTGTGGGACCCAGAAGAGACCGACACCTCTGTAGATGCCCCTGCCATATCCTCCATCTTTAGGGTATCCCGCACTGCTGTGATAAGTATTCCCACAATCGCTTTCTCCTGCGCTGATCCGAAACGGTCCTAGTCCACAGCCTCTGACATGTCAGAACAGGGGCCACAGAAGGACCAGAGTCTGAATCAGAGCTTTCTCCAGAAGACAGTGGGGGGGAGAGAGCATTTTTTTACCCCCCTTGCATCCGCATGCTGCTTCCACCCTGGCAACAAAGGCCTCCAGGACCACTGACAGAGCGTCCATAGGCACTGCAGGTGCAGGGGAACCAGTTGCCATAACAGGGATGTCTGGGGAAGAAGCGCCTGTTTCTGACACCATGCTGACCCACACTCGCCTGTCACCACTTAGGGACCTAAGGCAAGTCACACAAAATGTCCACCCTCCTAGCTGCCACAGACTGAGGGGCCCCCCGCAGGACTCACCACCCTGACCCAGGAACTGCGCTGTGCTGCTGCTGTCCGCTCTCCCCTGTGTCAGCCACAAGGTGTTCTGTGTAAAAAGCGCACTGTTCTAGAAGGAAACAAGCACCCAGCGCTAGAGGCAAAACAAGCTGAGGCTACTAGAAAAAGGCCGCCTCAGCAAAATGCGCCTGAGGGCGCTGGGAAAATGGCCACCGGACTTCCAGAAAATGTTCGAAAGGAAAAAACTGGCAGTGACTACAGAAAAATGGCTGCGGTCCGCGCGGCGGCCTCCCCACATGGCATACACAACCAAACACCCCACCATGGCCCCATGGCCCTGCACACCACCATGGCCCAGAAACAGGGAAGAGGATGAGTGGACCCCCCCAACACCCAGGGCAGCCCCCCCCGGGGGGTCCAGGTACATGCACCGCACCCGCATGTGCCCAGTCACACATAGCATGGGGAGGAGGGAAGGGACAGGGAGAGAAGAAAGGGAGAGTGAGACCCCCTAGTCTACCTCCCAGGGAATTCCCAGCTACTCCATCCTGCCGAGACAGGTGAAACTATACTTACCCTTCCTGTAGGGACTGCTGGACACATTCCATTGACAGACCCATCTTGAGCAGTACGGGGTGGCTGACGGCCATGGCACACTGTGACACGGACAGCAGTAGCCCGGTCACATGTATGCCCCGGAGCATACAGCTCACCGACCGCCCCTGGATCAGATGGGGTATTCGTGGCTGACCCAGCGCGTAGCTAAGGTCTGCTCACACTCGATGGCAAGGCTTGGGAGACTACCAGGATCTATATTATCCAGCCTGTCACCCAGCCCAGCTGTTGATTGTAGATCACAGGAATCAAAAATGCATAAAAAAAAAAAAATCTAAAATTCCCAGGATCAATGGTCCCACCGGGAGCCAGGTCCTTCTCCTACACTAGGCAGAAAAAAACTGAGCTGCTGGATGCAGTGTGAGGGGTTATAGACAGTAGGACCGCCCCCTGGGCGGTATTGTGTAGTTTTGCTGTTTTTAAAATGTTCTGCCTAGTCCTCTCCTAAAGGGGCGATATAACCCTAAGGTCAAGATGAAGATGCTGTGTCCATCAATGAACGAAAGAGAAGGATACACTTTATTGACAAAGATTAGAAAATACCAAGCAAAAAAAAGGGTCCAGTGGGGTACAAAGGGTGGTATATACAGCTCAAAGCTTGCATACCTTGGCAGAAATTTTCATGCTAAAAAAAATGGTCTTTTATTGAAGGATAGTGATCATAAGAAGCCATTTATTATCACATAGTTGTTTGGCTCCTTTTTACATCATAATGGTAATAGAAATCACCCAAATGCCTCTCATCAAAAGTTTCTATCCCCTGAAATGTTTGGCCTTGGTACAGACACAAATAACGACACACATAAAAATATAAAAATGGCAAAATGGCAATTAAAAGGTTTAGTGGTGGCTCACTGATGTTTTGGGGGTGTGCAAGCTCTAAAGGCATGGGGAATCTTGTGACAATTAATGGCAATGTGAATGTAGCATGTTGTCGGAACGTACTGGCAGACAATTTGCATTCTTCTGCAGGAAAGCTTTTAGGACGCTCTTGGACTTTTCAAGCATGGCAATGACCGTAAGCACCAAGCTGACTCCAGTGGTTACAGCAGAAAAAAGGGAAGGTTCTGGAGTTGCATTCCCAGTCTACTGACCTCAATATCATCGAGTCACTCTGGGGAGATCACAAAAATGTGCGGTTCATACAAGATGATTAACCACTTCAATACCTCTTCCTGCCCAGGCCAATTTTCAGCTTTCAGCACTGTCGCTTTTTAAATGACAATTGCGCGGTCATGCAACACTGTACCTAAACAACATTTTTATCATTTTGTTCCCACAAATAGAGCTTTCTTTTCACCTCTGGAGTTTTTATTATTGTGAAACGCTGCACTGACAAGGCAGCGCAGATGGGCACTGATGAGGTGGCACTGATAAGGGGCACTAGTGGGCATCAATAGGTGGCACTGGTATGCAGCACTGATGGACATTGGTAGGCGACACTGATGGGTACTGATAAGTGGCACTGATAGGCGGCACTGATGTGGAACTGGCAGGCATTTATGATGGGCAATGATTAGCATAATTTATGGGCACTGATTGGCATCCCTGGTGGTCTTGGGTAAGCATCCCTGGTGGTCCTGGGTGGCATCCATGGGGGTCCTGGGTGGGCATCATCAATCAGCACAGACCCCCCTATCAGGAGAGCAGCCGATCGGCTCTCCTATACTTGACTACAAGTCTAGCCGAAAATGGCTTGTAGAATCTTGAATGATTTATTGGACAGAATACAGCCTTTTTATACACTTTTAACACAATGGGTTATATTATGAGGTAGGGCTGGCTCATGGATACTCCTTCCTCCCCTATAGCAACAACTTAAAAGACAATTACATAATTAAGATGTTAATTAACACAGTACTTAAGGCAGCCTAGGTGACCAGACAGTCCGTCTCCGGAGGTCAACGTGATCAGGTCTTGCAATGATCCTGTATTGGTCAGAATTAACAACCAAGAATAGTCTTTGGGCAAACACAAGAAAACCTCACAATAACAGAGTTAATTAACACAAACAACAATAGGATATAAAGGGTTCCCAGAGTTTGTGTCTTGGGGGGATATGGACCTGAATCCAAAAGTAACACCACCTCCAGGGTCCCCAGGCATACAGCTCACAAATAGGACCATTCCCCCAAATGCCAGGGCCCATGATCGGTGGGCAAGAGGCTAGCATTCAGTCCCCTCCAAAAGACTCTGTCCTGGCTAGGTCTGTTACAATTACATGGCTTTTCCTGTTAGCTGATCACATGGTAAAGAGCCTCCATCAGAGGCTCTTTACCTAGATTGGAGTTGCAGTGTGTCAGACTGACATCACCGATCGCTGCGGTACGCATCCCCCACGAGGGCGTGCTGGCTTGTTATCCTGCTGGATGTCATATGACGCCCAGTCAGCATAACTGAACCACTTCCCGGCCGTCATCCTGCTATAGGCCAGGCGGGAAGCGGTTAAAGAGTTTGCATGACCTGGCGACATTTTGCCAAGATGAATGGGCAGCTGTACCACCTGCACAAACTTGTAGCCTCTTAGACAACTATTACAAAAGACTGCCTGCTTAATGCTAAAGGGAGCAATACACGGTATTAAGAACTAAGGGTATGCAGACTTTTCAACAGGGGGCATTTCATTTGTTTAAGGTTTGTTTCTCATATTTAGACCCCTTTCATACTGAGGAGCTTTACAGGCGCTATAGCTAAAGCTAAAAATAGTGCCTGCAAAGCGCCTCTCCTCTAACTCCAGTGTGAAAGCCCGAGTGCTTTCACACTGGAGTGGTGCACTGGCAGGACACAACATCCTGCAAGCAGCATCTTTAAAGGTGCTGTAGGAGCGGTGTATACAGCACTCCTAAAGCACCCCTGCCCATTGAAATCAATGGGCAGGGGCGCTTTGAACACTTTTTTTGGGCATTAGCGGGGGTTAAAACTGCCCCCCTAACGGCTGAAAAGCGCCGTAAAGATGACTGTAAAGTGGCACTGAAAATAGCGGCGCTTTACCGCTGATGCTTGGCACTGCTCAGTGTGAAAATGCTCTTAGTTTTAGGATTGTACCATTGTGTTATGACTTGTAGTTCAATATTGATCCCATAAGAATTAAAAGAAATGTGTTTTGCCTGCTCACTCATGTTTTCTTTAACCACATCAATACTGGGCGCTTTCGCCCCCTTCCTTCCCAGACCTATTAGCACTCTCGCAATTTCACTGACAATTGCTCGGTCATGCAATGTTGTACCAAAATTTAATTTTTATCATTTTGGTCACACAAATAGAGCTTTTTTTGGTGGTATTTATTCATGACTCAGTTTTTTTTTTTTTTTTGCGTTATAAGCTAAAAAATGAGCGGAAATTTGGAAAAAAAAACAATATTTTCTTCTTTCTATTTTAAAAGAAATCCAAAAAAATCAAATTTTGGCATAAATTTAAGCCAAAATTTATTCTGCTACATGTTTTTGGTAAAAACATTTCTGTTAAGTGTATAATAATTGGTTTGTGTGATCACGGACAGATGTACGCAAATGATCATGTACAGATGTGCGCAGGTGATCACAGACATGTGTGTGCAGATAATCATTGGGACTTGTGATTTTATTGGGACATGTGTGGGGGACAGGTGTTTTTATTATTTGGGGACATGTGTTTTAAGGACATGTGTTTTGGGGACATTGTGTTGGGACATGTGTGTTTTACATTGTGATGACACTAGGTTGGTGATCAGTGAGTAAAAAGCTGTAAAAAACAGCTCATACTCACTGATCACCAGCCGGCTGCAGCAATCCGCTCTCCTCTCCTCAGCAACAATTTCTGTGTGAGGAGAGGAGAGCCGATTGCCTAGCTACCGACTCTGTATTTACATCACATGACGGCTTTGATTGGACATGGCCATTGTGTGATCAGGAGGGCCAATCAGAGAACCCTCCTGCCGATCGGAGATGCGCCATGTCTGGGTGACACGAGCGCATCAGGGTCGTGCCGCTGTGCGGGCACGCACGCGATCCCCCTCCTTCTGAGGGACATTCCCGAATGTCCACTCAGAAGGAGAGAGCGCCCACCCGGCCGTTTATGTACAGTGGCCGGGTGGGAAGTAGTTCAAAAAGGCCATACTGTATCTTACCAATTCTCCAAGGGTGTGTAAACTTTTGAGCACAGCTGTATTGGCATGTACTGCAAAAGCACAATAACAAAATACATTTAGAAGTAACATAAAAAAAAAAGAAATCAAGTAAATTAGGGAAGCCAAATGCATTACCTGTTTTTTTCAGTTTCCCCGCACTTCTGACAATCTCGTTCACCACCGCCGCTCCACTCTGCGGATCAATCCCTCCAAACACCCAGGAATCCCTATGGCCGCCAAGGATGACATACCTGTCTAAGAAGGACATTGGCTTGTTTTAGGAACTCCACTTGGCACTATTTTTATGTAATACATGACTGTGACAAAATCCTAATCTGATTTCACAACAGCAGCAACCCTACTGTTCTTGTAAATGAACATGAGAGTTTATTTCTACTTTAGGCATGATTCACATCTATGCATGTTGCTTTTGAGTTTTTCTGCAGTGCTTTTTTTTTTGCCGCAATTTGCTTTTTTTTTTTTTACATTGCATATATATATATATATATATATATATATATATATATATATATATATATATATATATATATATATTTTTTTTTTTTTTTTAGCAGAGGCCCTATAGAATAAAATAGTGGGTTTTGCAAGTTTTTAGGTCACACGGCATTTGCGCAGCCTTTTTTTTTACTGCAATTTTCATGAATTTTAATGCACACAAACCTAGTACAATAACCAATTTTTAGGTAAAAAATAAAAGATTGTGTTATGCCGAGTAAATAGATACCCAACATGTCATGTCATGCTTTAAAATTGTACACGCTTGTGGAATGGTGACAATCTACGTTGCCATAGGTGATGCCTTTAAAGCCTTTACAGGTTACTAGTGGAGAGTTTCAAAGGAGGTCTGGTGATAGATATATGGCTCTCACTCTGATGTTTGCTGCAATACCTCACATGTGTGGTGCGATGGGCGGTGTGGCATTTACGTATGTGTACGGGGACCAATGTGTGCATTTGCCTTTGTGCGCGAGCATGGGGGGATGGGGGCACTTTATTGGGGTTTTTTTTGTTTTGTTTTTTATCATATATTTTATTTTTTTACATTTTTTTTATACTGTTTCTTAAAAAAAAAAGTATCACTTTTATTACTATCACAAGGGATGTTTACATTCCTTGTAATAGCAATAGGCACTTTTTATTGAAAGATCTGGGGTCTATTAGAACTCAGATGTCTCCTCTGCCCTAAAAGCATTTGATCACAAAAACTTTGGTGTATTCAGATGCTTTACCAACTTAAAAATGGAGCAGTTTACATTCAGGAAACCAACAGGGACATTGTTTCTGGGTTCCTATACCACAGAGATCATGGGGCACATTCCAGTCCTCCATGATCTCTGTAGTAGGCCGGCTTTTATTCCCGGGCTCCTCACCAGGATGGGAGATCTCAGAGAGGCACTAGTGGACACAACCCCTCCCGCTGCCTGTAAAAGCAATACAGTGACTAATTAGCCACTAGAATGGCTTTTACATAAAAGCCGGCGCCAGATTAAAAAAAAAAAAAAAAAAAACAATACCAGGATGATAGCCTGTAGCTGTAGGCATCATCCCGGTACAACCACGTACAGCCAAATGACGTGCATGTACTGTATGTGATTTAGCGGATAAAAAGTATCTTTCCGCTACAGGTTGTGGCTGTTACTCAGCTCTGCCAGCACAGAGCACTGCAGTGCAAGGGCAAGAAGCAGCATTCTTACTAACAGAAAAAGAGATTTTAAGTAATTTCCAAGTAAATCATACAGGGCTATAAAAAGAGGTGAGACTTCAATGTTTTTTTTTTTTTTTTTAAAGGATGTGAGACTTCAAAATGAGCGTTTCCGTTTTTTTTAATGACTCACTATCTGGATTTAACAGAAGTTTTCTTTTTTTTTTTTTTTTCTTTAACATGTGCCTGAAGTTCAGTTTAATATAAAGCCAGATTTATGTTCTTATAGCAGTAATACTTAAAAATGCATGTACTTCTGTTAGAATGAATACGGAATTACTCTATACGCCTATTAATAACAATTTATCACTTCAGATGTGTCATATTTTCTACAGGCTGGTTATATTAATAATTGCTGCAATTTAATGGAAGGATTCTAATATCCCACTGTCACCTGGCTCCACGGCTCCTTTGATGGTTCCAATGACATTATAAACTCTTCTTATTTCACTGTACGTTTGGATGCGCATCCTCACCTTCCTGCAAAAAAAGTCAGACTGTTGTTTTATATATATATATATATATATATATATAAGCGTATAACATGCACATTCATTTTAAGAGGGAAGTTTCAGAAAAAAAACTTAAAATTTTAAATAAGGAACTTTGAAGCAAAATAAGGGTCAGTGCCCATCTGCAGCCTCACTATTGCCATCAATGCAGCCTTAATAATACCCATCTGCAGCCTCACAAGTGCCATCAATGCAGCCTCATCAGTGCACATCAGTGCAGTCGGATCAATTCCCATCTGCAGCCTAGAGGGGACAGAGAGGGGGGCGGGACGAGCGCTGACAGATTACATAGAGTGAGAATCTCCTATGATAGACAGAACAGTGGTCCAATGGCTTCCCAGGAGACGGGACTTCCTATTACAGAGGCAGCCAAGTAAACAAGAGATTCTCACTGTATGTAATCTGACGGCGCTCGTCCCACCACCCTTCCTGTCCCCTCCGAGGCAGCTAAAATTGCAGTATCTGTGCATAGCAAGCGAAAAAGTGCGTATTATACGCCAAGACAGAGTGTGTGTGTGTGTGTATATATATATATATACACACACATACACACACACGCACACCTGCCTGTGTGATTTTAAAGTGATTGTAAACAATCACCTTGTAAAACAACCCATTCGTTTTAAAATAGAAATTAAAGGCAAAACATTTTTGTATAAAATATATAAAAAAAAAAAAAATTATAAATGCCTTTTTTCCCCTTTCTTAAATTTTTTTTAATAAGGGCCCCTTTCACACTGGGCGGTTTTCAGACGCTACAGCGCTAAAAATAGCGCTGGAAAAAAACAGCCCCTTTCACTCCAGTGAAACCTATTGAAATGAATGGGGCAGCGCGGCTATACCGCTGGCAAAGCGCCGCTGAAACGCCGGTAAAGCACTGCTAAAAATAGCGGCGCTTTACCGCCGACACCGCTGCCGCCCCAGTGTGAAAGGGGCCTTTAGTGATCACATTCCTCTGTTCTCAGCCGCATAAGAGCTGGTGGAATAGAAGCGGCAGCACACTGAGCTTCTCAGTGAGTCTTGACTGGCCTGCACAGAGTCCTGACCTAAACCCGATAAAATACCTTTGGAATGAATTACACCGGAGACTTTGAGCCAGGTCTTCCTGTCCACATCAGTGCCTGACCTCACAAATGCACTTCTGGAAGAACGGTCAAACATTCCCATAGACACACTCCTAAACCTTGTGGACGGCCTTCCCAGAAGAGTTGAAGCTGTTATAGCTGCAAAGGTTGGGCCGACTCTATATTGAACCCTACGGACTAAGACTGGGGGGCATCGGACACCTGGATTCCAATGGCTTTTTTTTTTTTAAGCACGCAATTAGAGCCAGAGTCTCTAATAGGGAAGAGAAGCAATGGCCCTGGCTCTTCCCTCAGTAAGCTGCAGCAGGTGGAGGGGCCGCTTCTATGATCCCTACCCCGAATCCAGCACCACCTCTTAAGGTAGGGCCATGGATCGACTTCCCATCTGGGTGGGGGAGGTTTGTAGGGTGAGTGAGGGGGCCAGGTTTGTTTGCTGCCCCCCCCCCCCTCAAAATATTAAGCACCAGCTGCCACTGGATACCATTAACGTTCATGTGCGTGTAAAGGCAGGCGCCCCAATAGTTTTGGTAATATGGTATATTTTCTAATGTTAAAGAACATGCGTATCATGTGTAGTTGCACAGGAATTTATTACATCCCCTGACAATGTCTTTATCTGCTTTTCTCTACATTAGAATGAAACCATTTGCTGGCATCATCCAGGGTCACCATCTACTACATTGCCAGTTCACAAGATAGACAATACCCATGGGGGTTCCACATGAGTAAGCACCGGTGGTTGGAGTGAAACGCGTTGGTTGCATTACTTGGCGGGGGTTCCAGGCTCAGACTGTTATTCCCTATCATACAGCAGGTCTTGACTTCATATGCAGCTCCCTGGACAACTAGTCACTCTCTGACACAGATCAGCCCAATTGCTGCTGCCTATCACATACTTACAACATTGCCACCTGTTCACTAGAAGGAGAAGAGACTGAGAAAATGCTTCCTCCTGCCTGCAGTAGATTGAAGACACCATCTCAGCCTAGGCAATGCTCCTGACTGGAGTGCTGCTCAAAAATGGCTTTATGAACACTATGGATAAAAATGTCCCCTCTTACTCCTTAGCGCGACTTCCGGAATACCCGGGGCCGATATTGTAGGATATGTTAAGTCCTCCTTTCCAGGTGTTATCTGGGGCCGGCATTCCTCCAAGGTTCCTATAAGACATCCAGAAAATACGAGTTCACATTTTAGCATTAAGTAAAAGGTGCCAAAAGCTGCCCAGGTATACAGCATATGTGTGTCAGCTCTCGCTGTGCATCTAAAAAAAGGGGTCCGCAGTGGGTAACTTTTCAGAGGCAGGCGATATGTCACCTCTTCGCCATCTATTTGAACCCTCAAAAAAGCAGATCCACTGTGCTGGGACCGTATGCATTGCACTTGGTTGCAGAACGGCTGCATGCATTTGATTAGGTAGGTGGCTGGGAGGCAGTAAAACCATGGCTCAACTACCTGCTTTTGCCACCCCCTGGTCACCATTATACGCCAATCAAATAAATAGTTTCATAGTTAGTAAGGTTGAATAAAGACACCAGTCCATCCAGTTCAACCTGAGTGAGGTGTCTACAATTGCCCCCATCCCTGTACATTGCACACTCACATTGGTCCCTACCCTCAAGGAGCCCACGATCCAAGGTCCCCATTCATATACTAGGGGCATTTTTTGGACAGAAGCCAATTAACCTACCAGCATGTCTTTGGATTGTGGGAGGAAACAGGAGTACCCGGAGGAAACCCACACAGGCACAGGGAGAACATGCAAACTTCAGGCAGGTAGTGTCGTGGTTGGGATTTGAACCAGTGACCCTTTTTACTGCTAGGTGAGAGTGCTAACCACTACACCACTGTGCCTCCCAAAATGATCTCCTTAAAGTGGACCTGCAGTAATTTTTTTCAACTTTCCATCTATTAAATCTTCTGCCCTTGCTTTTTGAACGTTGGATAGTAAAACATTTTTTTTTCTGCCAGTAAATACCTTATACAGCCCACTTCCTGTTTCTTGTCTGGTCATTATCCTAGGCTTATGACACCATGTACAGCTCTCTCTCACTCTCGAGAGAGTTTGCCAGGAAGGGAGGGGGATGAGTCATAAGAGGGCCAATGAGAGCTGCAGGGCTGAAGGTGTGCCTCTGTGTTTGTGTAAATCCAGGAAGTGAAGCTCCCTGTTGGACCCTCTCTATGTGTCCTGTTTACCGTGAACACCAAAAGTGAAAGCAAAAGAAAATCTGAAGTTTTGGGTTGACACCGGGACAGTAATAGAGGGAAAATCTTCCAACGGGGACACCGGTCCTGGTGATAACCCAGGATTCACTCACTTTGGAGGCATTTCCTCACACTTCCTGTTTGGTTATGGGACAGGAAGTGAAGGTAAATCTCCCCAATGGAACACAGATGGCAAAAAAAAAAAAAAAAAAAACTTGACGTGTTATAACCCTCCCCTTGCTCTATGCAAAAATGGAAAACATGGCCTTTAGCCCTGGTTCACATTGATGCGATTTCTTACCTCCCAACATTTTGAAATGGGAATGAGGGACACCTACTAGCAGATGTATGTATGCACAGGGCACACCTCCTGCCACACCCCCCTTAAAGGAGAATTAACCCCCCAAAAAAGAAGGTTTATTAAATCCATAAGTGCCTTTTTTACCTCTACTATTTCTTTATATTGGCTTTTAAAATGTACAATGCAGCAATTTAGAAATTGGATGAAATTTAGCACTGGGAAACACTTTATTAAAATATAGAAAGTGCATTTTATATACAACTATATGGATCAGACCAAAATGAGGGACAAATGAAGAGGAAAGAGGGACATTACTCCAAATCAGGGACAGTCCCTCGAAACAAGGGACAGTTGGGAGATATGCGATTTGGCATGCGATTAGACAAATCGATTGCCAAATTTCCGGCAATTTCCACGGCCGAATCAGTGCCACACCACATTTGCGGCGCGGCACCGATTCCCAAAAGTAGTTTCTGTACTACTTTTGGCGATTTTGGGGTGCGATTTCCATTGACATAAGTGCAGAAACCCGCACAGATGTCTCTGAAATCGCCCCCGAAGTCGGGGCTGACATGCGGGAATGAAGTTCAGCTGAACTTGCACAATTTCATTCCGGCAGTCATTGTGAACCTGGGCTTTGATACACTTCAAAGTAGAACTACAGGCAAAACTTTTATTTATTTTTTCATTTTGAATGGAGTAAGGGAGAGTTCTAACGCCTGCAAAATTTATTTTTACCATCTTTGTCCCATTGGGGAGATTTCCCTTCACTTCCTGTCTCTTAGCCAAACAGGAAGAGAGAGGGAATCTCTGCAAATATTAAGGGAATCCCTTGGGGACCCCCCTCCCCCCGGTCTCCAGAACTAGTGCCCCCTAAATTGGAGGATTTACCCACTATTACTTTTCTGGGGACAACCCAAAACCCTTCACTTTCAATGATAATGGTAAACAGGAAAAATAGAGAGAACAAATCTCCCTAATGTAGGCATATACAGCAAAAAAAAAATCCCTCTCCACTCTATCCAAAATGGAAAAAAAAAAAATGTTGCTTATACTTTAAGTCCATTGTAATATAAAGTACTTAAAATGTCTAATTTAAATCTTATGCCAGGATCAGACCTCATGATCTAAAGCTGGCATTTACTCCTATAAAATGTGGTTCACACCAGTGCGGCTTTGAAATCGTGCTACTTTGCGATTCCAAAGCCGCCAAACAGTGAGATCTCATGTGCGGCTCTCTAACATCTGTGAGACTTCATTTACACAGATGTCAATGCAAATCGCACATGAAATCGCACAGAAATAATCCAGAAACCTTTTTCAATGTTGCAGCGATGTCCATTGCAGCAGCCTATTGTGGTCATTGAGAACATTTGTGAAAGAATATATACTGTAACTGGAGTAAGTAGTGTTTTAATGTCTGCTTTAGGTCATGCTCATCCTTACTTTAGCAGCATCTCAGCATCGTGGTACCCTATAGGGTGGACTGGGATTTTAGGAAGTCCTACACCATCCTTCACAGCAGATCTGAAGGCATACTCTGTTGAAGAAAAAAAAAAAAAAAAAAAAAAATAACTCAAGAGGTGCGACATTACCACTTCATTCTAAACTGAAAACTTTAATATACTGTGTGTGTGTATATATTATATTATATACACATACACACACACACACACACACACACACACACACACTATGTATGGATTTATTATCTGGTGCCAACATACCAGCTCCCGGGAAGGCAGAGGAGGGAAGCTGACAGCTTCAGGGCATCGGGTTTGCAGGGGGTCACTGCAGCAGGATGAAGTGGCAGGAAGAGGTAGCCTGGAGGTGGCAGCGCCACCCCCCCCCTGAAAACTGCCGCCTAAGGAAAATGCCTTATTTGCCTTGGAAGATACGCTCCTGCCTGTAGCCATTGCTTCAGGTCAAGAGTTGAGGTTAGACTCAGAAGTTTAGAAGTAATAGTAGTGTTAATGTTAACAGGGATGTTGAAGTCACAGAGAATAATTGTACGGGTTTCACAAGAGAGAAAGTAGGTTAGATAGGCAGAGAAGTCATCAAGGAAGGTTGATACTGGTCCAGGGGGGCAATAGATGGCAGCAATTCTAATGCCCCGTACACACGAGCGGACTTTTCAACATCCAAAGTCCGAAGGACCGAGTCCGTCAGACTATCCGATCGTGTGTGGGCTGCAACGGACTTTTGATTCGCCAAAGTCTGACGGACTTTAGAAATGAAGCATGCTTCAAATTTTCCCGAAGGAACTCCGCCGGACCCGGTCCCCTTCGAAAACTCCGCTCGTGTGTATGCTACTCCGACGGACTAAAACCGACGCTAGGGCAGCTATTGGCTACTGGCTATGAACTTCCTTATTCGAGTCAGGTCGTACGTCATCACGTTCGAATCCGTCGGAGTTTAGTGTGATCGTGTGTGGCCAAGTCCGTTCGGCCGAAAAGTCTGTCAGAACTCCGGCGGAACTCCGGCGGAACTCCTTTGGAAGTCTGTCGGACATAAGTCCTCTCGTGTGTACGGGGCATTAGAGAAATAGGCAAGAATAGACAAATGCAATGTCTTACAAGAGAGGAGAGTGTCAGAGAGGGAGGTGGGTGAAGTACCTGATAGGTGCTGCATGGGGCTATAAGGATTCCCACTCCAACTCCCTTCCGTCCACTTGGTCTGGGAGAGTGAGTCCAGAGAAGGCCACCATGGGAGAGGGAAGAAGCTCACCCTCTGACTCAATTCTACACTCACCAACTCATATTTTCAACCTCTCTCTCTCGTGGCATCTTCCCAAACTCTCTAAAACATTCGCTAGTCACTGCATTACAGAATGAAAAAAATGGCCTACAACCGACTGAGCGACCATCTGACCATGAACAAACGTTTTGATCCCGTTCAGTCTGGATTTTGACCTCAACACTCCACGGAAACTGCTCTCCTTAAACTCACAAATTACCTACTAACAGCTAAAACCAACGGACACTATTCTGTACCACTTTTCTTGGACCTCTCTGCTGCCTTTGACACAGTGGACCACCCCCCTCCTCCTCAAAAAAACTCCACTCCTTTGGACTCCGTGACTATACACTTCACTGGTTCTCATCCTACCTATCCCACTGCTCCTTCAGTCACTTACAACTCTACTTCCTCCTCTCCTCTTCCTTTCTCTGTCGGGGTCCCCCAAGGTTCTGTTCTTGGACCTCTCAGTATACACCACCTCCCTGGGTCAGTTGATTGCCTCCCATGGCTTTCAATATCATTGCTAATCTATGAAATGTATCTCTCCACCCCCCAGCTTTCTCCATCCATCTCCTCAAACATCACCAATTTACTAGCAGACATAGCCTGCATGTCACATCACTTCGTATCAATGGCTCAACTATCAACCTATCCCCACATGCCAAGGTCCTAGGTGTAATCCTTGTCTCCAAACTAACCTTTTGGCCCCAGATCTTATCTCTTTCCAAAATTTGCCCCTTCGACCTCCGCAACATTTCCAAAATACGCCCCTTCTTAACCAATGTTAACACAAAGTTTCTAATCCACTCCCTGGTCATCTCTCGTCTTGACTACTGCAACTCCCTCCTCATTGGCTTACCTCTAATAGGCTATCCCAACTTCAGTCCATCATGAACGCTGCTTGCAGGCTCATCCACCTCACAAACCGCTCAGCGTCTGCTATACCCCTTTGCCAATCCCTCGGTTGGCTGCCACTTAACCAACAAATTATATTCAATATAATAACAATAACTTAAAAAGCCACCCACAACCTGGCCCCCAGGTACATCACTAACCTAGTCTCATAAAACCAACCTAATTGTTCTCTTCGCTCCTCCCAAAACCTCCTGCTCTCCAACTCCCTTGTCACCTCATCCCATGCTCGCCTTCAGGACTTCTCCCGAGCCTCTTCCATCCTCTGGAATGCTCTACCCCAATCTGTCCGACTTTCTTCTACTTTGTCCACTTTCAGACAATCCCTGAAAACTCATCTCTTCAGAGAAGCTTATCTGGCCCCCACCTAACAACTGTAATTCTATCTTCTCCATCAGCACATCCTCCACAGTTATTACCTCTTGTATCTCTTGACCTTCCCTCTTAGATTGTAAGCTCTAAAAGGAGCAGGGCCCCCCGATTCCTACTGTATTAAAGTGTATTGTATTTGTCTAACCTCCAGTTGTAAAGCACTGTGTAAACTGTTGGCGTTATATAAATCCTGTTACAGCGCCTTGAAAAGTATTAATTCCCCTTGACATTTTCCACATTTTGTCATTTTGCAGCCAAAAAACGTAAATGTATTTTATTGGGATTTTATGTGATAGACCAACACAAAGTGGCACATAATTGTGAAGAAGTAGGAAAATTATAAATGGTTTTCAATTTTTTTTTACAAATAAATATCTAAAAAGTGTGGCGTGCATTTGTATTCAGTCCCCCTTTACTCTGATACCCCTAAATCTAAAATCTAGTGAAACCAATTGCCATAGGAAGTCACATAATTAGTAAATAGAGTTAACCTGTGTGTAATTTAATTTCAGTATAAATACAGCAGTTCTATAAAGCCCTCAGAGGTTTGTTAGAGAACCTTTGTGAACAAACAGCATCATGAAGGCTAAGGAACACACCAGACAGGTCAGGAATGAAGTCGTGGAGAAGTTTATCGCAGGGTTAGGTTGTAAAACAAATATCCCAAGCTTTGAACATCTCGCGGAGTACTGTTCAATCCATCATCAGAAAATGGAAAGAGTATGGCATAACTGCAAACCTACCAAGACATGGCCGTCCACCTAAACTGATAGGCTGGGCAAGGTTCCCCTAATGTACAAACTAGATATCGTTTTATTGTGACAATACTAAAAATGCATCCACACGAGGATATCCTCTTAGCTGGGGTTCCACTTCTCCATTAATTTAAGAACAGTTCTGCTCTACATGTTTCGCCACTATATCTATATGTCTACACTCACTTGCACCATAGGGACCAGACAGCAAGGCCGCCCCCACCCCAAGGAAAGAGGGGAACAAACAACCAGGGTCTCCAGAACCAGGAAGCAGCCGCAGCACTCTAATGATATACTACCCCATTTGTTCCTATTACTTTTTTAGTTATCTTGTATGTCCCCCCCCCCCCCCCCCCGACTCATGTGCTAATTTTGGCTGCTTCCTGGTTCTGGAGACCCTGGTGGTTGTTTGTAGACATTCAATTCGTTTAGTTCCAAATTTAACAAATTTTGACAAGATTTTTCAATTTCCGAAATTACGAATTTCTGAATTTAAAAGTTTAAAAATGTCAGGATTTTCCAAAATTTCTGAAATTCAAGATTTTGGAAATTGGAAAATTCGAAATTTCTGAAATTCGACATTTCCGAAATTGGAAAATGTGTAATTTCTGAAATTCAAAAGTTCATAAATTTGGAAATTAGAAAATCTAAAAATAAGAATGAAAATCTGAACATTCAAAAGAATGAAAATCTGAAAATTTGAAAACCCGAAAATCTAAAATAATAACTAATAATAAATATTAAATTATAGGTATTGGATTTTCCTTTCAAATTTGGCTGTAAGGCCGCGTACACACGGGCGGACTGTCCGCCCAACTAGGTTCGTCAAACAGTCCGTTCAAAATTAGCATGAGCACACGACGAACGAACAGTCCGCTGAAAACTTGCGCGATGACGTGAACGGCACGTACGACGGGACGAGAGATTCGAAGTCCTATACACTGCAATGCAACCTTCGGCGTGTAAATCCTTTCTGAGCATGCGCGGAACTTAGTTTGACGAACAAGCCTACACATGAGCGGACTGTCCGCTCAAACCAAGTTTCAGCGGACAGTCTTACGGAAATTCCGAAAAACTTTGTTCGTCAGACTGTCCGCTGAAACTGTCCGCTGAAGCCCACACACGAGCGGACTGTCCGCTGAAACACTGTTCAGCGGACAAAGTTGGACGAACAGTCCGCCCGTGTGTACGCGGCCTTAGAGTACGAATTTATCCAAAGTTACGAATTATCTGAAATAACAAATGCTGCATCTAAACGAATGGAACGTAACGATCTAATAATAATAAATAATTATAAAATATTTTTATTGTTATTATTTATTATTCATTTGTTCTATTCCATTTGTTTAGATACGGCATTCGTTATTTCGGATAATTCGTAACTTCAGATAAATTTGTATTCGTTACGTTCACTAACAGCCAAATTTGAAAGGAAATTCCAATATCAATAATTTAATAGCTAGTTGTTATTATTAGTTATTACTTTTCAAATTTTTACAGATTTTCTCTTTTTTTCAGATTTTCAAATTTTCGAATTTCCGAATTTTCCAATTTCCGAAAATTCTGAATTCGAAAAAATTTAGAAATTCAATTTCCGGATTTCTGAATTTTTCAATTTCTGAAAAAAGCAAAAAAACGATTGAAACAAAAAAAAAACACACACATTTTTTGTCAGTGCACATATCTTGTTGTTTGTTCCCCTCTTTCCTTGGGGGGGGGGGTCTTGCTGTCTGGTACCTACGGCGCAAGTGAGTTTAGACATATTTTTCACATACATCAAATGCATTTTTTGTAGCAATTCGTTCTTACTTTTATTTATTTATTTTGTAAGTTGTTCCGTACATTACACTGTTATTAAAAATATTTTTCCATATACCGTATTTTTCGGACTATAAGGCGCACCGGATTATAAGGCGCACTAGCAACGACCGGCTGATAAAATGGATATTTCCATATATAAGGCGCATCGGACTATAAGGCGCACCGGATTATAAGGCGCACTAGCAACGACCGGCTGATAAAATGGATATTTCCATATATATAAAGCGCATCGGACTATAAGGCGCACGGTCGATTTTGTGAGAAAATTTAGGCTTTTACGTGCGCCTTATAGTCCGAAGGTTTACGTCAAGATGACAGATACTGTTAACAAAGAACTCCAGCGATGTCAACAGGTCATATATAAGGTGCACCGGACTATAAGGCGCACGGTCGTTTTTGGGAGAAAATTTAGGCTTTTACGTGCGCCTTATAGTCCGAAAAATACGGTAGATATATTCAAGCTCCTGAAGAAGTGACAGATATAGTGGCGAAACATGTAGAGCAGAACAAGAAGAACCTTTTTTTAAATGAATGGAGAAGTGGAACCCCAACTCAGAGGACATCCTCGTGTGGATGCATCTTTAGTATTGTCCCACAGTAAAACAATATCTAGTTTGTACATTAGGGGAACCACAAGTAGTCCAACTTTTATGTTTGATGCTATACAGTATATGTACTGCACTGCCTTGCGAAAGTATTCGGCCCCCTTGAACTTTTCAACCTTTTGCCACATTTCAGGCTTCAAACATAAAGATATAACATTTTTATTTTTTGTGAAGAATCACCAACAAGTGGGACACAATTGTGAAGTGGAACGAAATCTATTGGATTTTTTAAACTTTTTTAACTAATAAAAAAATTAAAAGTGGGGCGTGCAAAATTATTCGGCCCCCTTGCGTTAATACTTTGTAGAGCCACCTTTTGCTGCGATTACAGCTGCAAGTCGCTTGGGGTATGTCTCTATCAGTTTTGCACATCGAGAGACTGAACTTCTTGCCCATTCTTCCTTGAAAACAGCTCAAGCTCAGTGAGGTTGGATGGAGAGCGTTTGTGAACAGCAGTTTTCAGCTCTTTCCACAGATTCTCGATTGGATTCAGGTCTGGACTTTGACTTGGTCATTCTAACACCTGGATACGTTTATTTGTGAACCATTCCTTTGTAGATTTTGCTGTATGTTTGGGATCATTGTCTTGTTGGAAGATAAATCTCCGTCCCAGTTTCAGGTCTTTTGCAGACTCCAACAGGTTTTCATCCAGAATGGTCCTGTATTTGGCTGCATCCATTTTCCCCTCAATTTTAACCATCTTGCCTGTCCCTGCTGAAGAAAAGCAGGCCCAAACCATGATGCTGCCACCACCATGTTTGACAGTGGGGATTGTGTGTTGAGGGTGATGAGCTGTGTTGCTTTTACGGCAAACATATCGTTTTGCATTGTGGGCAAAAAGTTGGATTTTGGTTTCCTCTGACAAGAGCACCTTCTTCCACATGTTTGGTGCGTCTCCCAGGTGGCTTGTGGCAAACTTTAGATGAGACTTTTATGGATATCTTTGAGAAATGGCTTTCTTCTTGCCACTCTTCTATAAAGGCCAGATTTTTGCAGTGTACGACTGATTGTTGTCCTATGGACAGACTCTCCCACCTCAGCTGTAGTTCTCTGCAGTTCATCCAGGGTGATCATGGGCATCTTGGCTGCATCTCTGATCAGTCTTCTCCTGGTCTGAGCTGAAAGTTTAGAGGGATGGCCAGATCTTGGTAGATTTGCAGTGGTCTGATACTCCTTCCATTTCAAAATGATCGCTTGCACAGTGCTCCTTGGGATGTTTAAAGCTTGGGAAATCTTTTTGTATCCAAATCCGGCTTTAAACTTCTCCACAACAGTATTACGGACCTGCCTGGTGTGTTCCTTGGTCTTCATGATGCTCTCTGCGCTTTCAACAGAACCCTGAGACTATCACAGAGCAGGTGCATTTATACAGAGACTTGATTACACACAGGTGGATTCTATTTATCACCATCAGTCATTTAGGACAACATTGGATCATTCAGAGATCCTCGCTGAACTTCTGGAGTGAGTTTGCTGCACTGAAAGTAAAGGGGCCGAATAATTTTGCACACACCACTTTTCAGTTTTTTATTTGCTAAAAAAGTTTAAAATATCCAATAGATTTCGTTCCACTTCACAATTGTGTCCCACTTGTTGGTGATTCTTCACAAAAAATTTAAATTGTATATCTTTATGTTTGAAGCCTGAAATGTGGCAAAAGGTTGAAAAGTTCAAGGGGGCCGAATACTTTCGCAAGGCACTGTATATGTATATTAGTAAATAAAGTTTTCTAAAAAATTTATTCATGTGCATTTAAGGTCCATCTTTTCAAACATTGCAAATCCTATACACTTTATGGGGCGTGGCACATTTATATCATTCTAGGTGCCCTATTGCCACCTCTAGGCACCAACAAATCAAATTTTTAGAACTGAAGCTTGACAAACACAATTGAATAATATTACATATATACACACTGTCATTTACCACTGAACCGTCACATGCTGAGACTCCACAGGGGACATGCTGTATGCAGTTTTAGTTCATTTTGGCATTTTACTAATAGGTGCTGAGTAGCTCTAATGACAACCGCCAGATTCTAAAACTACAATTTATATCCGGACATCTCCAGTTTACTGATAAAAAATGTTTACGCAGCCAAGAAGATGACTAGATGTACCTTTAGCAGGATAACCTGGAGTTAGGGGGTCCCCGGCCCCATTCAGGTTCAGCACATTCCCTCGCTGGGCTCCACCACCAGGCAAGTTCCATCCGTCCGGATAGGGCGGAACACCAGGAGCGCAATAATCGGCCGGGTCCGAGTACAAGATGATTCCAATGGCTCCGGCATCTTCTGCATTTTTAACCTTGAACAGCATTGTTACACTTTCATGTCAGAATCAAATAAAAAATATATTCATTGTTTTAAATGAAAGTATTATAAAAACACACAGAAATACCTTGGATTACGAGCAGAATTCATTCCAGAAAAATGCCTGTAATCCAAAGCACTCGTATATCAAAGTGAGCTTCACTATAGGAAATAATGGAGACTCACATAATCCATTCCACGGCCACTGCTTGTCTATGCAGTACCACACGTGGCCAGAGGTGCGGGGGCGCCAGACACACTAGGGACCTCTCAGAGATGATTAGAGACGCTTAGAGACCGATCAGAGACCGATCAGAGACCACTCAGAGACCACTCAGAGACCACTCAGAGACCACTCAGAGACCACTCAGAGACCACTCAGAGACCACTCGGGGATGCACAGAGACCACTCAGGGATGCACAGAGACCACTCAGGGATGCACAGAGACCACTCGGGGATGCACAGAGACCACTCGGGGATGCACAGAGACCACTCGGGGATGCACAGAGACCACTCGGGGATGCACAGAGACACTCGGGACTACTCGAGAATCAAATGCGGTACTGCACACCCTAGCGGCTTGAATCTTGCTTGAAAAGCGAGTCAGGATTAAAAAATAAATAAAAAAAATAGCACATATAATAGTTTGAAATGCTCGTAAACCGAGTTACTTGCAATCTGAGGTTCCACTGTATTTAAAAATGGTATAGCAGTGTTGTGTTTACCTTAAACGTTTCACCTTTTTTTAACAAAAACTTCCCTATGCAATAGTGTTCTCAATACATTAACATGCAGTGCTCTGCTCGGTAAAAACATAAAAGCAGTTCAAGTCTATTGCCCTGCACACACGATCGGACGTTCCGACCACAAAATCCGTCTGATTTTTTCCAACGGGTTTTGGCCGAAACTTGTGTTGCATACACACGGTCGCACAAAGTTGTCGGAAAATCCGATTGTTCTGAACGCGGTGACTTCAAACTTGTACATCAGGCTGGGCAAACACCCTGCATGCATGCTGCCTGTTACATAATGACTTGAGCTACTCACCTTATTTCCTCTAAAAACTTTTCCATATCTGGCAATAGCAATCTTCCCTTGAACACTGATGTTTAACACTCTTTGTAGATAGTGAAAGTCTTCTATTCGGCCATAATTGACATAAACAGGTTCTCCCTGTGGAGATAAAAAAAAAAACATAAAAAAATTCTAAGATCAGTGTGATTGGCTGGAATGACTGTAGGCCCCATCGTCTGTCCTGACTCCGCAAGGCCTTAAAATATAACTAAAAAGGTAAAACTTTTTTTTTTTTCAGTTTTGGATAGAGTGGAGAGGGATTAGAACCCCTGTCAGTTTTTATCTCTGTCTGAGTCCCCTGTTAAGGAGCTCTCCCCCTCTCTATTTGCCCTGTTTACCATTATCACTGAAAGCAAAAGTAAAAGAAATTTTGTTTATCCCCAGAAAAGTAATAGAGGGGAAATCTTCCAATGAGGACACTAGTTCTGGTGACCTGGGGGTCCCAAAGGAATTCCCTTAATTTGCAGGGATTTCCTCTCACTTCCTGTTTGGCTATGGGACAGGAAGTGAAGGGAAATCTTTGCAATGGGACACAGATGGCAAAAAAATTAAATAAAATCTGACAAGGTTATAACCCCCCCCCCCTTACTTTATCCAAAATGAAAAAAAAAATGCCTACAGTTCTACTTTAAAGTAAAAGATTTTTCAAGCACTAAAGGGAAATTGAGGCCTAATGGCTCTATGGAAGTAGACAGTGGCGGCTGGTGCTGTATATTTTGGAGGGGGCTGCAAATAAGACACCCGTCACCACCTAAACCATCACCCCCGGTTGCTCATTCCCCCCCACCAGCCCCACACTTACCCCATCCAGTAGCTCTGGCTTCTTCTTGCTTCTCCTCCTCTATGGCAGTGGCTTCGTCCTCGGCGGATTCCCTCCCCCTTCCCTTGGTGGCCAATGCGATCGCTTCTCCTCTTGGCCATTTGGGTCGATCCACTTCCTGATTGGCCGGGAGGAGAAGCAGAAAGACAATAGCGAATATGAATTCGCTATTGTCACACCGCTGTGTGGGTTTAGGGGCAGTGCTCAGCGCCCTGAGCCCACCCTTTTTTTTAAGCCAATTAGAGCCTTTGGCTCTAATCACGTGCTTTTCAAAAAAAAAAAGTTTAATCCATGCGTCTGGTGCTCTGCATGTAGATTAGGGGTCAGACACATGTGGACCCCTAATCTACATGCAGGTTGGGCTGCCACTGGAAGTAGATCTTCTAGGGGCTCAACTACTGTATAATGTTAATATACAATGTAAAAAATAGCTTTCTATTGTTACTGATAAGTCATGCATATCTCTGACAGTCCTAATAACCCCTTACTATTCTTAGTGCAACTAGATAAGTCTTCCTATAGGGGCATTTTTATAAAGAATTTAATCTGGAATTCACCAAACATTCACTGCAGGTACACGTAAAATGAAAGTGACCGATTCACCACCAGCGAATGTTTGATGCAAGTCCAGGTGTCTGCGGGCAGGGGGCTTATCGGAATCTGGAAGCTCCCTTAAGCAAAGGAGGCCCCCACATACCGGTCCCCCCATGTAAATGAGTATGGGGTATATTGTAATCCTACTCATTCCCACAAAAAAGGTGTTAAAAATAAATAATGACAAGAGGCAGTTTTTGACCATCCCTTTATTAAAAAACAAAAGCAAAACAAAATTTCCCCCGTAGATCCATCAACAATCACGATGTCCATCGCACCGCCAGACCCCCAAAAAAAGACAAAAAAAATTCTACACCCGCAAAGAAGGCTGACTGCCGAATGCCTGCTCTGTCGGGTGACAGTTCTTAAATAGGTAAGAGGCAGGGCCACCCAGTGACATCACCTGGTGGCCCCACCCCCTTGTGACATCACCGACCCTGCATGTACTTTTTTTGGTGAATGAGTAGGATTACAATGTACCCCTACTCATTCACATGGGGGAGTGGATCTAGGGTCCCCCTTCTTAAAGGGGGCTTCCGGATTCTGATAAGCTCGCTGATCCCCACAACCACTGGCCAGGGTTGTGGGGAAGAGGCCCTTGTCCCCAAGACAAGGTGCCTTGGCAAAGCACCCCCTCCATGTTGAGGGCATGTGGCCTGGTATGGTTCAGGAACAAGCGAGTGCCCCCCCACCCCCTTCCTAGCCTGCCAGGCTGCATGCTCGAATAAGGATCTGGTATGGATTTTGGCAAGAACCCCACGTCAAACTGTTTACAAATGGATTGGGGGGGGGGGGGGGTGACATCACGCCATTTTTTTTTCAGTAATGCTTTTTTTTTTCATTCAGGTGTCAGTGGGGAAGCCGTTGACAGCTGAGGACTCATCCGTTGTTAAGCATACTGCGGCTAGGCTTCCCAGCCCCGCTCTTTAGCAACCAGCTATTCACTGTACCCTGAGTGGGAGAAGCTAAAAGCAAAAATATTGTATTTTTTTTCATAATGGTCTTTTTTTGTTTATAGCGCAAAAAATATAAAAAAAAAAAAAAAACGACAGAGGTGATCAAATACCACCAAAAGAAAGCTCCATTTGTGGGGAAAAAAGGACATCGATTTTATTTGGGTACAGCATCGCACGATGGCGCAATTGTCAGTTAAGGTACCATATCGCAAAAAAATGGGCTGGTCATGGGGGGGGGGGGGGGGGGTCGGTAAGCCTTCTGGAGCTCTGGAGCTGAAGAGGTTAATGAGAAGCCCAAAAGCGGAATATTGTGTAATCTACAGGTTGGATCATTCTGTAGAGGCTGCTCTACAATGGAATATGGAAGTTTTTTTATAATATATTAAAGAGAATCATACAAATAAATTTAAAAAAAAAAAACGGCTTACCTCTGGGGTTCCAGGGGCAGAGTATGCATTGTATGGAGGGACAACATTCGTTATGTTCTCATATCCAGGAGGATCAGGTTCACGCAAGGAGGTGTTGAACAACTAGGCAAGATCAAAATACAAACATCAGAAAGAGTCAGCGACCATACCAAGGCGGTATAGAATTACTTTACACCTATCGTAATATATGTATATTGTCCAGGAAATTTGGCTGTACGCTATGCGCACACCATATCTTCTGTGCTCCTAGGCACACATGCCGTCTAATAATATAATGCACCTTACTTATCATTCCATTACCCGTATATACCCAAGTAAACAGACATAGCAATAGCTTACTTTCTCAGCAACATGCTCTTCTGCCTTCTGCACAGCATGCCCTTGGTTTTTATTCCCACATCACAAATGCTATGACAAACAGGAAGTCCTGGCCACAATAGCCAATCGTTTCCTCAATACAAAATTACATCACAGGAAATGAAAAACAGTAAAGGGGAGGGCACTCACAGGAAAGGAAAGGGGGGCAGGGGGGAGTGCACACGCCACGTCTTAATCAGCATGGAGCCTACTCAATACTATTCAAAGTAAACCGTATCTAGTAAAATCATTCTACTTGTTCTTATAGGCTTGAGACAAGCTGAGGGGACATTGCTACTGCTGTTGTCAATATACGGTACAAGTAAACCAAGGCAGATATCAATGTCCTCTTATAAAAACAGATATTTATCCAAAAGGGGATAGCAAAGTCCGCAAGAGAGATATAATATGTTTCTCTCGTTATGCGGACTTCGCTTCTCTAATGTGCATAGACATTTGAAGGCAAGAAACTCAGCACATTGCGCTTGATACCTACAAACCTCCACACACACACAGAGAACACGTCTGAAATCCCATGAGGAGGTTTTCATACTGACCGTTTTTACCGCTGGTCTCGATTCAACCCAAGTGCGCTCTGCTATAGCGCTCCTCGATTAAATCAGACACAGGGAGACAGATGACAATCTATAAAACACACATCCTAGCATAAATCTTATATAATAAAATTTCCACAACAATATAAAACCCCAAAGAAAAAAAAAGCAATATATTGGAGCTTATTAGTGGTGGATGTTGGGGACTTTCGGAACCGGACGGCTGAGCAACTCCGAACGGAGCTCCGGGAACAAATATTGACTTCACAGACAAGATGAGGTCAAAAACATGTTCAGTTTTATTGAGCGGAAAAACCCAAGCTTATATACACTTAAAATAGAAAAAGATAGACCGTTTGAAACTGGTCTGAACAAGAGTTCACATCACACGTTACATCCCAGCAATGTTCACAAGTCAGGATGTTCTAGCAGGAACATTTCTACTGATAAACATACGGACCACCCTTAAGACCCCTTTCACACTGGATTGGAGGTCGCGCCGGCGGTAAAACAGCAATATTTTTAGCGGTGCTTTACCGCCAATTCCACTGCACTATCGCTTTTACCCCCCGCTAGCAGCTGAGAAAGGGTTAAAACCACTGCAAAGCGCTGCTGCAGCAGCGCTATGCCGGCGGTATAGCCACGCTGCCCCATTGATTTCAATGGGCAGGAGCGGTTTAGGAGTGGTGTACACACCGCTCCTTTACTGCTCCAAAGATGCTGCTAGCAGGACTTTTTTTTTTTACCATCCTGCCAGCCCACCACTCCAGTGTCAAAGCCTTCGGGGCTTTCACACTGGAGACACAGCAGCGGCTCTTTCAGGGCGCTTTGCAGTCGCTATTTTTAGCGCTGTTGCGCCTGAAAAGCGCCCCAGTGCGAAAGGGGTCTCAGTGACTAAATCTGTTTTCTTTTTTTAGGCTTTTTAACCTTAAAGCCCCATACACACTATCAGTTTTTCTGCCGAGTTTTTCCTTCAGGTTTACCAAAACCATGTAGTACAAGGGCCTGCCTGATTGCATACACATTGAAACTCCTAAGGTTTGACCTCATATTATATGGTTTTGGTAAAGCTGAAGGAAAAACTCAGCAGAAAAACTGATAGTGTGTATGGGGCTTTATTTCACCTGATCCTACCAATAGGGTCTGTGTTTACCATTGTGGCTGGAGGCGGTAAAAATGGGGTGAAATGCATGTTTACTAACCACTATCCACCACCACCCCCCTTCCTCCACAAGCTGCAAAAGGTACCCGTACAGTTTATACACAGCCACAGAACTATGAGGAATTTAAAAAATGAAAACTGCTGCATGCCGAAAAACATCAGTCTTTATTGAGACTTACAAAAGCACTTCAATACAGCAATAGGATACTGTTGGGACAGAGCAAAGGTTAACACGTTTCACGGAAGCCATGAGTAAGCATGCGAAACGCATCAACGTTTCCTTTGTCCCCACAGTGTCCTATTCCTGTATTCAAGTGTTTTATTAAAGTTGTTGCAAACCCTTACAACACACTTTTTGTGTAAGCCTATAATAAAGGTTTTCCCTGTAGCTACCCCAGATACCGCTTAAACCTGAACGGTTTAGGAGATATCCCCTGTATTTGCATGTGCCGACTTCATCAGCACATGTGCACTGAAGCAACGACGCGTATGTGCCGTTGCTTCAGTTAGACTGTGCTGCTAGAGGAAAAACGTCATACTTGCCTCCACTGTGCAGTTCATTTTGCACAGTGTGGCCCCGATTCTCAACTTCTGGGGTCCCTCAGTAGCTTCTCCCCGCATCGCATAACCCCTTAGGAGAAGTGCTCTCCTAAGGGGTTACCTTGCGGGTGTGCTCCCGAATCTAGCAATTGCGTCCATAGACTCCGAATGTAGGACTTGGCCCCGCCCCCGGCGCCCTCGTCATTGGAATTGATTGGCAGCAACAGGAGCCAATAGCTGTGCTGCTATTGATCCAATTAAGAGACATGACCCTGTGCAGAGAGGGACAGCGCGTTTCCGCCAAGGGAAATTTGATCACCACTAGTGTTAACCCCTTCCATGCCATTGTCATTTATACAGTAATCGGTGCACTTTTATAGCAGTGATCGCTATATCAATGTCAATGGTTCCAAAAAAGTGTCCAAACTGTCCGCCGCAATGTCGCAGTCCCGCTAAAAAAAATAAAAATAAAATTGCTGATCACCGCCATTACTAGTAAAGAAAAATAATAAAAATGCCATAAATCTATCCCTGGTTTTGTAGATGCTATAACTTTTGCACAAACCAATCAATATACATTTGTTGGGACTTTTTTTTTACCAAAAATATGTAAAAGAATACATATTCGCCTAAACTGAGGAAAAAAAATATATTTTTTATATTTTTTTGGGGATATGTTCTATAGCAAAAAGTAATAAATATTGCTTTTTTTTTTTTAAATTGTCACTCTTTTTTTGTTTATAGTGCAAACAATAAAAACAAATTCAGAGGTGATCAAATACCACCAAAAGAAAGCTTTATTTGTGGGGAAAAAAGCACATAAATGTTGTTTGTGTACAGAGATGCACGACCGCGCAATTGTCAGTTAAAAAAAAATGGCCTGGTCATAAAGGGGGAAAATCCTTCCGGTCCGTAAGCGGTTAAGTAGCACGCATTAATAAATATCTGTTCAAATTGATCCTCATGCAGATTTCTGACCCTAGTTGAGATTTCTCCTTCTCCTGCTTATGTTCTTAGAATGTTAATTGGAAAATATGTCCGGTCTGCATTTTATGTTTAATGGAACTTTGCAAAATCAAAAAGACTTTCAGACCTTGCCCAGCCACTATCCATCAACATGGCTAAATATATCGTCTGCGTTTATCTCTTTGGAGATTAATTGTAAAAGTCACATTTAAAAAGGTCAATGGAATGATGACACCCGTTGAAGAAATGATCATAAGAGAAGTTAACTATTCTAATGTTTGGCTAATGAAGCTTCGAGCGAATGTCCCTCTATTTCCTTATAAAATAGCATAGATTAGTGCTGAGGGTGGGTGGCGGGGGCGACGACTTGCCTTGTGACACGAGTATGGGGGTGAGCGTTCAGCTTTAGTTTTTATGGATATATAGTAGGTGGCATAGGTGTGCACATTAAAGCTCAAACACATGCATGTGTATACAGTATCTCACAAAAGTGAGTACACCCCTCACATTTTTGTAAATATTTTATTATATCTTTTCATGTAACAACAGTGAAGAAATGACACTTTGCTACAATGTAAAGTAGTGAGTGTACAGCTTGTATAACAGTGTAAATTTGCTGTCCCCTCAAAATAACAACACACAGCCATTAATGTCTAAACTGCTGGCAACAAAAGTGAGTACACCTCTAAGTGAAAGTGTCCAAATTGGGCCAAATTAGGCATTTTCCCTCCCTGGTGTCATGTGATTCGTTAGTGTTATAAGATCTCAGGTGTAAATTGGGGAGCAGGTGTGTTACATTTGGTGTTATCGCTCTCATTCTCTCGTACTGGTCACTGGAAGTTCAACATGGCACCTCATGGCAAAGAACTCTCTGAGGATCTGAAAAAATAAGAATTGTTGCTCTACAAAAAGATGGCGTAGGCTAGAAGAAGATTGCCAAGACCCTGAAATTGAGCAGAACGGTGGCCAAGACCATGCAGCGGTTTAACAGGACAGGTTTCACTCAGAACAGACCTAGCCATGGTCTACCAAAGAGGTTGAGTGCACGTGCTCATCATCATAACCACAGGTTGTCTTTGGGAAATAGACGTATGAGTGCTGCCAGCATTGCTGCAGAGATTGAAGGGGTGGGAGGGTCAGCTTGTCAGTGCTCAGACCATACTCCGCACACTGCATCAAATTGGTCAGCATGGCTGTCGTCCCAGAAGGAAGCCTCTTCTAAACATGAAGCACAAGAAAACTTGCAAACAGTTTGCTGAAGACAAGCAGACTAAGGACATTACTGGAACCGTGTCCTGTGGTCTGATGAAACCAAGATAAATGTATTTGTTCAGATGGTGTCAATCGCGTTAACCAGGTGAGGAGTACAAAGACAAGTGTGTCTTGCCTACAGTCAAGCATGGTGGTGGGAGTGTCATGGTCTGGGGCTGCAAGAGTGCTGCCAGCACTGGGGAGCTACAGATCATTGAGGGAACCATGAATGCCAACATGTACTGTGACATACTGAAGCAGGATCATAATCCCCTTCCTTCAGAGACTGGGCCATAGGGCAGTATTCCAACATGCTAAGGACCCCAAACACGACCACTGCCTTGCTAAAAAAGCCAAGGGTAAAGGTGATGGACTGACCAAGCATGTCTCCAGACCTAAACCCTATTGAACATCTGTGGGGCATCCTAAAATGGAAGGTGGATGAGCACGAAGTCTCTAACATCCACCAGCTCCGTGATGTCGTCATGGAGGAGTGGAAGAGGACTCCAGTGGCAACCTGTGAAGCTCTGGTGAACTCCATGCCCAAGAGGGTTAAGGCAGTGCTGGGAAATAATGCTGGCCACACAAAATATTTACACTTTGGATCCAATTTGCAATGGTGTGAAGCCAGCTTTAGACTTTAATGGCTGTGTGTTGAGTTATTTTGAGCGGACAACAAATTTACGCTGTTATACAAGCTGTACACACAGTACTTTACATTGTAGCAAAGTGTCATTTCTTCAGTGTTGAAAAAATATAATAAAATATTTACAAAAATGTGAGGGGTGTACTCACTTTTGTGAGATACTGTATATACTGAGGATATCAGTAGGGCAGTGAATGGTGTCAGTCGTTTTTATTTTATTCTTTTTTACAATGTTATCTTTTTAACTTTTTTTTTTTTAACAAATTTTTTAGAAGCCGTTAGGGGTCTTTGCTGAAATATCAGGTGTTTCAACAGGGGGGGGATCTGAGTCTTCTCTGGCTGCCACCCATATCTTCTCTAACCACTAATTACCAATCTGTGGCTTGTTCCTCAGCTACGCTTCTGTTTGATCCCAACCTGCAACCGCTTGTTACTGACCTTTTGCTCGTTTACTGACTACGCTTCTGCTTGATCCCTTCCCACTACATCGGCTACTGGACCCCGACTTGCTCACCTCCTGGTGAGGCAAGTCTGACGTCCACTAACTGGTACTAACATGCAGCGAAACCCATCTCCACCATCAGGAGCTCTGGGGAATATCAGTTAGTGCTTAGACCCTGCACCTTGGACGAGCCTTTCTACTGCTATAGCTACTGGCCTACCCCTGACCATGACAATAGCACAAGAAAGCCTTCTTAGAACATGTCTCCTTCCATCACATATCCCAAAAATCAGGGCATAACTCCTTGTCCAAGAATGGTGGACAGAGTCATGTAAATGATTCATTTTCATCCCAATGGTTTGCCGTACATTCAGAATTGCTGGGGTATAGTACAGATGCAGCTTAACATTGCTGTCCATTATTAGTGCTTCATATGAAAACCATAGCTTCTGTGGAGTAGGGCTTGGGGACCAATGAGAAAGTGTAACCCGAAATGTTATGGTGAGAAGGAACTAAAGGAACCCAAAAGCCCTCCAATAAAGTGGTGTATAGCACAGTAAAGCCTTTTTTAAGAACAGAAGGTATTCACATGTCTCATTCCATACCATATCCTAAAATAAAGAGGATTATTCCATGGCGGATGGATTTTTTTTTTGGGGGGGGGGGGGTATGGCAAGCAAACAACACACGCCCCCCCTCCCCCCCCCCGGCAATTCATTCACTATAGTAACACACCTGGGTTGCCTACCCCTGCCAAAGAGTTTTATAACTGTAATATTATGCTGAGTCTTCTGTGATTTTACCTCCGTGCCATGTTCATCGAGGATGGATATATAATTGGGTTTTGTTTCATTTGGGTACGACAAGAGAATGTCATAGGGTGCTAAATCCACTTTATCCAATCCGTATTCTTTCCATTGAGATTGGATTTGCTTGGCCAGAAGAAAGTTCTCCTCCGTACCAGCTAAGTGGGGAACACGGGAGAAGTTGCTGAAAAAAAATAAAATACAAAAATTGGTTGATATATATTGGACTGCATACCTGAATTTAAAGAAAAAAATATATACAATAACAAAAATTATAATATTATTATTAGTATATATCACCATCATCTCCTGTAGCATTAAATCAAAAATAAAAGACATCAACATCCTATAAACATTTGTGAAAGAATGGGTCGTTCTCCAGAGCTCAACGAATTCAAGCGTGGTACTGTGATAGGTTGCCACCTGTGCAATAACTCCATCTGTGAAATTTACTTGCTATTAAATATTCCACCGTCAACTGTTATGCCGCGTGCACACGTATCAGACTATCCAGCGGACTTAGTCTGGCGGACTTTTCCACCGGATTGTTTGATCGTGTGTACGCAGTATTAGTATTATAATAAAGTAAAGCAACTGGGAACAACAGCAACTCAGCCACAAAGTGGTAGGCCACGTAAAATGATAGAGAGGGGTCAGCGCATGCTGAAGTGCACAGTGCGCAGAAGTCGCCAACTGTCTGCAGAATCAATAGCTACAGGCCTCCAAACTTTGTGTGGCCTTCAGATTAGCACAACAACAGTTCGTAGAGAGCTTCATGGAATGAGTTTCCATGGCCGATCAGTTGCATCCAAGCCTTAGATCACTAAGTGCAATGCAAAGTGTCAGGTGCAGTTGTGTAAAGCCAGCCGCCACTGGACTCTAGAGCAGTGGAGATGTGTTCTTTGCAGCGACGAATTACGCTTCTCTGTCTGGCAATCTGATGGATGTGTCTGAGTTTGGCAGTTGCCGAGAGGCCGGTATTTGCCTGACTGCATTGTGCCAAGTGGAAAGTTTGGTGGAGGGAGAATTATGGTGCAGGGTTGTTCTTCAGGGATCGGGCTTGGCTCTTTAGTTCCAGTGATGCCGCGTACACACGATCAATCAGGTGGAAAAGTCCGGCAAGCTCAAGTCCGCTGGACAATCCCCCCGTGTGTAGCCTCCGGCGTACTTTTTTGACCCGAAAGTACGGCGGACTCAGAAAGTAGTTTTGCCCTCCAATCTTCCCGCTGAACTTGCATTTCGGCGGACAATCCGGCCGTGCGTGTGTCAGTCCACTCTACTTTTGAAATGAACGGACTTTTCCCTCCCGGAGAAAAGTCCGCTCATTTTGAGCGGGTCTCCAGGTAGGTGGGGCCCGCGAAGGAGACGTCGCTGACCCCGCCACCTGGTATGGACTTAAAGGGGAACCCCAACGCCGAAAAAAATCGGCGTGGGGGTCCCTCCAGGTCCACATCAGACCCTTGTCCGAGCACGCTACCCGACCGGCCAGGAAAGGGGGGGACGAGCGAGCACCCCCCCCGAGCCGTACCAGGCCGCGTGCCCTCAACATGGGGGGTGCCTTGGGGAAGGGGGGGCCGCGCGGCCCCCCCACCCCAAAGCACCTTGTCCCCATGTTGATGAGGACAAGGGCCTCTTCCCGACAACCCTGGCCGTTGGTTGTCGGGGTCTGCGGGCGGGGAGCTTATCGGAATCCGGGAGCCCCCTTTAACCACTTGGGTACCGCGCTATTGCCGAATGACGGCATTAGCGCGGACCTAGATTTCCAGGACTACGTCTATTGACGTCGTCCTGGTTACGAGCGGCCTGCGCGCCCCCTGAGGGGCGCGCGCGGCGCGCTCTGTGATCGGCGAGTCCGTGAGACTCGCCTGATCACCGATCCGTGTAAGGGGTCGATCCCGACCCCTTATCACGTGATCAGCTGTCAGCCAATGACAGCTGATCATGTGATAGAACGGAGCCGGTAATCGGCTATTATTCCTCCTCGCGCTGACAGCGCGAGGAGAAAAAAAAAAAGCCGATCACCGGCGGCCGTGATCGGGACATCAGTCCCGATCACGGCCAGCAATGAAAGGCACCACATGCCACCTGCCAGTGCCCACCTGCCTCCCGCAGTGCCATCCTGAAAAATAACAAAGTAAAAGTAAGTGCCCCCCGTCTGTGCCCATAATGCCCACAGTGCCACCCCACAGTGCCACCCACAGTGCCACCCCACAGTGCCACCCCACAGTGCCACCCACAGTGCCACCCAATCTGCCTCAAAGGTGCTGCACCCCAGTGCCGCCCATCAGTGCCCAGCAGTGCCGCCCATCA
This sequence comes from Lithobates pipiens, assembly GCF_037356315.1. Taxonomy (NCBI): domain Eukaryota; kingdom Metazoa; phylum Chordata; class Amphibia; order Anura; family Ranidae; genus Lithobates; species Lithobates pipiens. Next base: position 14,789,438 of record NW_027507755.1, read on the forward strand.
GTGCCCAGCAGTGCCACCTATCAGAGCCACCTATCAGTGCCACCTATCAGTCCCATCTATCTGTGGTACCTATCAGTGCCCATCCGTGCCACCCATCCGTGCCACTTATCCGTGCCACCCATCCGTGCCATCTTATATGTGCCCATCTTTGCCCATCAGTGCCGCCTTATCTGTGCCCATCGGTGCCGCCTTATCTGTGCCTATTAGTGCCGCCTTAACTATGCCTATCAGTGCCCACAAGTGCAGCCTATCAGTGCCCACCAATGCAGCCCATCAGTGCCCACCAATGCAGCCTATCAGTGCCGCCTTATCAGCGCACTTCAATGAAGGAGAAAAATGACCCGTTTGCAAAATTTTATAACAAACTATTAAAACATGATTTTTTTTTTTTTGCATCTTTTTTTGTTTGTTTAGCAAAAAATAAAACTCCGAGCTGTAACTAAATACCACCAAAAGAAAGCTCTATTTGTGGGAAAAAAATGATAAAAATTTCATTTGGGTACAGTGTTGTATGCCCGCGCAATTGTCATTCAAAGTGCATCAGCGCTGAAAGCTGAAAATTGGTCTGGGACTGAGGGGGGTTTAAGTGCCCAGTAAGCAAGTGGTTAATAAGGGGGCCCCCGGATACCGGCCCCCCACCCTATGTGAATGAGTATGGGGTACAATGTACCCCTACCCATTCACCTGTGAAAAAAAGTACAAAAAAAACACAACACAGGGTAAAAATAGTTTATTGCACAGCTCCAGGGGTCTTCCGTCTTCGGGGGTCTTCTTGCCGGACTCCTCCGCTATCTTCTGCTAGCTCTTTTACTAGCGGAGGAGCCCAGCTTTCTTCCTTGCCGCCGTCCTCTTCTTCCGACTTCGGGGGTCTTGTCCCCCTCTTCGGTTCTTCTGCCGGGCCACCGCGCCTTCTTATAGCCCTTTTACAGGCGGTGGCCCGGTCTTCTGTCGCCGCCTACTGTTCTTCTCTTCAGATGTTGACTCGTCGCATCCTCCGCTCACAATGGCTCCGGCGCGACACGCGGCAACTTATATAGGGACATCACCGGATGATGTCCCCGCCCATTATGGTGTCACAGTCCCAGAGGATGCTCTCGGGCAACAGCAGTGTAAGAGAAATGCTCTGGCGTGCACACATGTGCGCACTCATGGGCAACAGCGGACTTCCAGGGTGCTGATGCGCACACGCAACGGACTTTGTGCACGCACAGGAGCACACCCCTAACACCAATTGGCGCCTGATGGCCCATTTAGAGGGTGCTCTGACTCACAGACAGTGCTGACTGGTCTTCAGCTGTGTCCCGAACCTCTGTACTCTGTTTGAATCTGCGGGAGCGATTTGAGAAAAAAAATTAAATTTCTTATTTATTTTTATATTATTAAATTGTGTTTAAAAAAAATAAAATAAAAATGATCACTTTTATTACTGTCACAAGGAATATAAACATCCCTTGTGACAGTAATAGGTGGTGACAGGTACTCTTTATTATGGAGGGATCGGGGGTCTAAAAGATCTCCAATCCCTCCTTTGCACTTCAAAGTATTCAGATCAATGAAAACGGTGTATCTGAATACTGTATATATTTTTTTTAAAACCGGCACCATTGGCAGCCGAGTAAACAGGAAGTGTCATTGATTCCGTGTCTACATCCCAGAAACGGCTTCATTCCAGTCTGTCACTAGCCACTGGTAGCGGCGGATCTTCAATCAGGCCTTCCGGTGGGACGGGAGGACCGGGAAGAGCAGCGTGAGGTGGCAGGAGGGGGGAAAGCCTATCGCCTGCTCTAAACAACGCTATCGGGATGATGCCTGCAGTTGCGGGCATTATCCGGTAGAACCCCGAAAGCCGAGTACGCACATCTGCGTATGGTCGGCAGGAAGTGGTTATAAAAGAAAGCTGTTTTGCCTTTGGATTCAAGGAGCCTGTAAGTGATCTGCAAAAAGGGCATCTGAAACCTCCCCTAAACTCCTCTCCTACTGCTTCCCTCAAGTTCTCATTAACCACTTCAATACTGGGCACTTTCGCCCCCTTCCTTCCCAGACCATTTTTCAGCTTTCAGCGCTCTTGCACTTTCAATGACAATTGCGCGGTCATGCTTCACTCTACCCAAATTAAATTTTTCACCTTTTGTTCGCACAAATAGAGCTTTATTTTGGGGGTATTTATTCACGACTCCGTTTTCCATTTTTTCCGATATAAGTGAAAAAATGGGTGGAAATTTGGAGAAAAAAAAAAGAATATTTTGAATTTGAATTGAATTTTGTCATAAATTTAAGCCAAAATGTATTTTACTACCTTTTTTTGGTAAAAAAAATTTTGATCGCCAGCATTAAAAAAAAAAAAAAATCTTTCCCTTACCTTTTGTAGACGCTTTAACTTTTGCGCAAACCAATTGATATACGCTTATTGTTTTTTTTAATCAAAAATATGTAGCAGAACACGTATTGGCCAATCACAGAGCCCTCCTGCCGATAGGAGATGCGCCGTGTCCCGGGGGCACGAGCACATCGGGATCGCACCGCTGCGCGGGCACGCACGAGCGTGATCCCCCTCCTTCTGAAGAATGTTCCTGAACGTCCACTCAGAAGGAGAGAGAGCCCACCCGGCTGTATATGTACATTGGCCGGGTTGGGCGTGGTTAAAATTAAAAAATATTTATAGTGACTGGCGCCCAAATTTTGATCTAACTTCCCATTATGGCTATGGAGCCCTGGGGTGAATGTAAGCTCGCTCTATGTCTCTGGAGGTACCTCCTTGCTCACAGGAGTCCCGGGGGAGGGGGGGGGGGGCTACATATCTAGATCGATCGATAGATAGACAGACACACTATATTTTTTCCACATTAATTGGAGTTTCCCTTAAAGCGGAGGGCCGTTTAAAAAAAAAAAAAGTCAGCAGCTGCAAACACTGCAGCTGCTGACTTAATCAGCCCACTTACCTGTCCAGGGCGCCCGCGATGTCGGCCGCCTGAGGCCGACCCGTCCCTCGGCTCTCGGGTCCCGGCGCTGCCATTCCTTGTAAGGGAAACAGGCAGTGGAGCCTTACGGCTTCACTGCCCGTTTCCTACTGCGCATGTGCAAGTCACGCAGCGCTTTGTGAATGGGACGCGCTGTGTTCTGGAACACACAGTTCCCAGAACACAGCGCGACCCATTACCCAGAAGACGCCGCACGGAGGAGAGAAGAAGGAAGATCTCTGCGGAGGAGGAAGAGGAAGATTAGGATTATGTGCCTAGCAACAGGCACTTCTGGTAAGTAAAAAAAAAATATTTTTCATTTTCTTTTTTTTTAGATTTTTTTTGTCATTTTTAATTTTTTTTTTTTTTCAGGGTGGCCTTCCACTTTAAAGAGGAAGTAAACCCTGATGGGTTTACTTCCTCTTTGTCTCCCTGCAAAAGGTAAAGCATAATAGGCTACTATGCATCGCATAGTAACCCATCATGTGTCACTTACCTGACACAGGAGCCAGCGATGTCACCGGGTATCGCTGCTCTGGCCACTCACAGCGCCGGAGCAGTGATGACGTCACTCCCGCGCATGAGCATGGGAGCCACCACTAACGGGATATCGCCATTAGCAGCGGCATGCTGCTATCGGCAATAGTGCGCCTGCGTGCCGCTGTCTTTTAGTAAATATCTCGTAAACCATGTAGGTTTAGGAGATACTTCTTGGACCTACAGGCAAGCCTTAATTTAGGCTTACCTGTAGGTCAAAGTGGTTTGTAAGGGTTTACAGCCACTTTAACCACTTAACAACCGCCCATAGCCGATTAACGGCTTCAGGGCGGTTATTTAACTCTAAGAGGCGTTAATTAACGGCCTCCCAGAATTCTGCTCTCGCGCGCCCCCTGGGGTGCGCACGCGGCTCATAGCGGCCGTTTACCACGTGATCACTCCGTCAAATGATGGAGTGATCACTTGTTAACAAACCGGCGTCATGTTATGACGCCGGTTCCTCCCTCCCCCTCTCTGTACCGATCGGTACAGCGGAGGGGAAAGAGATCGGTGTCAGCAGAGCTGTGGGCTGCATCTGCAGTGCCCACATCGCTGCTCACCGAATTTAATCCCTCAATACCCTGACAATACTCTGCAATGCCAGCCAATACTCTGCAATACCCCACCAATACTCTGCAATACCCCGCCATAAATTGCCATACCCAGCCATACACGGAGATACCCTGCAATACCCAGCCATACTCGGAGATACCCTGCAATACCCAGCCATACTCGGAGATACCCAGCAGTACTCGGTGATACCCTGCAATACCCAGCCATAGACGCCCCCCTTGCCACCCTCCGGTGCTTCTACCAACTCGCCAATATGATCAAAGCCAGAATCTTTTTATTTTTTTTATTTCAGGCTTCCCAGCTTAGAGGTGAGATGCGGGGTCTTATTGACCCCCAGATCTCACTGTAAAGAGGACCTGTCATCCCATATTCCTATTACAAGGGATGTTTACATTCCTTGTAATAGGAATAAAAGTGATCAAAAATGTATTTTTGGGGAAAAAAATGTCAAACCAAAATAAATAAAGTAAAATGAACAATAAAAAAAAAAAAAAAAAAAAAAAAAAAATTAAAGCGCCCCTGTCCCCATGTGCTCGCATGCAGAAGCGAACGCATACGTAAGCCCCGCCCACATATGAAAACGGTGTTCAAACCACACATGTGAGGTATCGCCGTGAACGTTAGAGCGAGAGCAATAATTCTAGCCCTAGACCTCCTCTGTAACTCAAAACATGTAACCAGTGAAAATTTTTTTAAAGCGTCGCCTATGGGGATTTTTAAGTAGAGACCTTTGGCGCCCTTCCACGGGCATGTGCAATTTTGAAGAGTGACATGTTAGGTATCTATTTACTCAGCATAATTTCATCTTTTACTTTATGCAAAAATTGGGCTAACTTTACTGTTTTTTTTTTTATTTTTAAGCACAAAACAGTTTTTTTCCCCAAAAAAACACGTTTGAAAAATTGCTGCGCAAATAACGTGTGAGATAAAAATTTGCAACGACCACCATTGTATTCTCTAGGGTCTTATATATATATATATATATATATATATATATATATATATATATATATATATATATATATATATATAAAAAATGTTTTGGGGTTCTATGTAATTTTCTAGCAAATAAATGATGATTTTTACAAGTAGGAGAGAAATGTCAGAATTGTCCTGGGTGCTCCAGAACGCCTGATGGTGCTCCCTGCATTTTGGGCCTCTGTATGTGCCAATGCTGTGTAAAAATCTCACACATGTGGTATCGCCATACTCGGGAGTTATAGCAGAATGTGTTTTGGGGTGTAATTTGTGGTATGCATATGCTGTGTGTGAGAAATAACCTGATATGACAATTTTGTGGAAAAAAAAAAAAAAAGGGAAAAAAAAATCTTGATTTTGCAAAGAATTGTGGGAAAAAATGACAACTTCAAAAACCTCATCATGCCTCTCACTAAATACCTTGGAATGTCTTCTTTCCAAAAAGGGGTCATTTGGGGGGTATTTGTCATTTTATGGCATGTTAGGGTCTCAAGAATTGAAATAGGCCTTCAGGCCTTCAGGTGTGATCAATTTTCAGATATTGGCACCATAGCTTGTGGACTCTAAGGCCGCGTACACACGAGAGGATTGTCCGTCCAACTTAGTCCACTGAAACGTGTTTCAGCGGACAGTCCACTCGTGTGTGGGCTTCAGCGGACTTTTTCAGCGGACAGTCTGGCGGACCAAGTCTTTCGGAATTTACGTAATACAGTCCGTCCAACTTTGGTTTCAGCGGACAGTCCGCTTGTGAGTAGGCTAGTTGGACGGACTAAGTATGGCGCATGCTCAGAAAGGATTTACACGGCCGAAGGTTGCATTGCAGTGTATTGGACGTCGTATTTCTAGTCCCGTCGTACGTGCTGTACACGTCATCGCGCAAGCTTTCAACGGACTGTCTGTTCATCGTGTGTGGTCAAGTCCGTTCATTCAAAAGTAGGACGGACTGTCTGTCGGATTGTCTGACGGACTTAGTTGGACGGACAATCCTCTCGTGTGTACGTGGCCTAACTTTCACAAAGACCAAATAATATCCACCAATTTGTACTTATTTTTACCAAAGATATGTAGTGGTATACATTTTGGCCAAAATTTATGAAGAAAAATTACTAATCTGCTAAATTTTATAAACGAAGAAAAAATCTTTTTTTTTTTTTTTTTTTTTTTTACAGAATTTTCGGTCTTTTTTCTTTTATAGCACAAAAAATAAAAAAACGAGAGGTGATTAAATACCACCAAAAGAAAGCTCTATTTGTGTGAAAAAAAGGACAAAAATTTTCATATGGGTACAGTGTTGCATGACTGAGTAATTGTCATTCAAAATGTGAGAGCACCAAAAGCTGAAAATTGGTCTGGTTATTAAGGGTGTTTAAGTGCCCAGTGGTCAAGTGGTTAAGAGCCCTTTCGCACCGAAGGCGTTTTGCAGGCGCTATAGCGTTAGAAATAGTGCGTGCAATCCGCCCTCAAACTGCTGCACCATTGTCTCCAGTGTGAAAGCCCCAAGGGCTTTCACACCGGAGCGGTGCGCTTGCAGGACGTCAGGAAAAGTCCTGCCAGCAGCTTCTTTGGAGCGGTGAAGGAACGGTGTGTTTACCGCTCCTCCACCGCTGCTCCCAATTGAAATCAATGGCGCAGCGCTGCATTACCGCCGGCAAAACGCCACTATTGTGGCATATTGCGGGCGGTTTTAACCCTCTCTCGGCCGCTAGCGGGAGGTATAAGCACCCCGCTAGCGGCCGAAATGCGCTGCAAATCTGACGGTAAAACGATGCTAAATATAGCGGAATTTAACAGCCCACGCTATGGGCTCGGCAGTGTGAAAGGGCTCTTAGAGAATAGATAGGGATCTTCAAAAGAGATAAGATAGGAGCGTCTCCTTGAGATTTAAGTAGCACCTTTGACCCATGCCTGTGGTTAGTAGAGATGCTTATTATTTAATCCCAAAGAGAATCCTCATTTATTAGTAAAGGACAAGTAACGGTATTACATGTACTCCAACCTCAGAAGAAGGTTGCATTGCTTAATAACATATTCTTTTCTCCCAGCTCATTTACCAGCATTAATTGCTAGTCTGGTTCGGTTAGTCATCAACTGCCTGACGGTTAATAATTACAGCTATGATGACTTGACCCACATGAAGCAGAATGTTACTGGCAATTATCAGATATGGATTTGCTCTCATTACCTATGTGTATGTGCACATGTGTAGGAATTAAATGTATTTCGTATTGTGTGTTCTAATCATTATCCTACATTTGTGTACAAAAAAAAACAAAAAAAAAAAAAGTTTTTCAGAGTGGGCAGTAGTTTGCCTGTTTTTTATTTATATCCGTCTCCCCATTTGCAATATTTTTTCCTCACTTCCTGCAGCACTAGAACCAGATGCAGGAGCTGGAGAGATCACAGGATATGACATCATGTACAGCATTAAAAATATTGTCAAATGTTTTTGTCCCCACTAGAGAGATTTCACATCACTTTTTGTCTGGGCTGGAGTTGAGGGAAACTTGCTGCACTAGGGATACTGGCAACAATAAGAACCTGACAGGGGCACTAACACTTCTCCACTATTTCCAAAATTAAGGATTGTCCCGATGTTCGAGTCGAATGTAAGTTCAACTTGCCTTTGCCCAATCATGGTTAAGGGGGCTAAGTCCACACCCCACACTATATATAAGGCTGTTTTTATGGCGTGTATAGTGTGCAATAATGGAGAGAGATTGAGAGCTTGAGCTAGATTAGGCAGGTTAGTTAGTGGCGTGTATATATATATATATATATATATATATATATATATATATATATATATATACATACACACACACATATACACACATATACACACACACACTTGTACTCTGTATTGCTTTGGACCAATTGCTAAGACAAGAGTGATTGAGAAAGACCTGGTATTGGTGAGGACCCAACAACCATTTAGATCCCGACCCCAATGCCAGACCCAGATTTGCCTGCAGTCTAGTCCATATGAACTTAAAACAGTGATTGGTACCGTTAAGATATCGCTCATCGGAATGTCTCCCTCATTTTGAGCATACCTCCCAACTGTCCCTGATTTGGAGGAATGTCCTTCTGTCCCTCATTCCTCCTCATTTATCCCTCATGTAGGTCTGATCTATATAGTTGTATATAAAATGCACTTTTTATCTATCTTAAACTGTTTCCCAGCGCTAAACCTTTCATCTGATTTCTAAATTGCTGCATTTGTAAATTCCAAAAGCCAATATGAAGGAATAGTAGTGGTAAAAAAAAAAAGCAAGTGTGGGTTCACCCAATATTGTTGTTTTTTGTACAATTCTCCTTTAAGAGGGGCGTGGCAAGGGGTGTGTCCTATGCCTGCATACTTTTGCTGATAGGTGTCCCTCATTCCCATCTCAAAAAGTTGGGAGATTTGGCTTTAGTCATATAGAACACTAGGTTAATCCAGCTACATCCATTTTTAAAAACAATGTTTTTTTTTGTCAATTAACACCAGACCGGTATTTCTACAGCCGGTGCTCAGGAGAACTTTGAACCATTTGGCACATCAATGTGCTTTGTCAAAGTTTAAACTCTACAACTAAGCACATTGTTGGACAAATTGCACCTGTATTCTTGGATATGGATGCCAGTTCCCTCCATGCTGGCCCAGGGCCCCAATCTCTTTTGTTTTTTAGTTTTTTTTAGCAAGGGAACAATTCTGCCATCTTGTACGAACAATCCCCTGGTCCGAGGCTCACCTCTGCAACTGAAGGAATGTCAATGTGAAAAGCCTTTTCAATGATTTTATCGTAGCAACAACATGTCAATCTGTTCTGTACATCAGCTTTTCCATCTCGACTTCAAATCCAGCAGTCATTACACTACAGTGTAAATACATGTAGCGCCCTCTACTTAGGTAGGTGCAAGAATAGGATTTTTTGTGTAAGAGGTAATGTAAATGAAGGCAGGCCTGGCTGGCAGTGGCTCAGAGCAGCAGCTGGTGACTCACAGGCAGCATCACTAAGATCTCCTTCTTCTTTCTAGAGCCTTCTGGAAGGTACTAGAGAGAGGGAGAGGAGAGGTGGAACTACCTGGGGTACTCTAAAGAGTCCTGACCAATCCCCAACTTGGATTGGCAGGCCTCCTTCAGTACCTGGGGTCAGCCCAGCTGGGGAGGAGTCTGAATTGTTCAGAGCTTGAAGATGGAGTGTTAGGCTGTCGGGGCCTTTGAGGGAGCGCCCCAGTCTGGGGTGGAGGGGGGGTTCAGACAGAGCCTTTCAAGAAAGCATGAAGGTTCTGGGACAGGAGGCACAGAAGGAGCAAAGAGGACAGCAGCCATTGCTGGGCAAGTCTTTAAAGGAGAGGTAAAACTGATTACAGCCGAGAGGGCTGGTGAGTAACAAGCAGTCAGGAGAACTGGGGAGGCACAACTGAGAGGTCTTGGAGCATGCAGTCTGGGATAGGTGCAGAGCCAGTGGAGTGGACTGTGTTGTTGGGGGCAGTGGAGAAAGGCAGCTGCAGCCAGGAGGGCTAGCACTTGAAACTTGGTTACTGGGGTTAGTAACCAAAGATAGTTCTGGTGCTAGCTGTCCTTTCTACTTTCTTGCTACACCATAGGGGCCTGCGGTCCCTGCCTGCAAAAGGCGGTTTCTGAGGCCTGGCTGAGTCAGAGCCTAGCACTCAACCCACACCAGCTTACAATCAAGGGGTGCATACTCCACCCACCCAATACGCCCAGGAGATGGACAACACCAAAAAGTGGCACTAACCCAGACATTGCCTGAAATTAGTTTGTTATCAATGGCCTATGTATGCTTCTTCCCATTTAAAAAAAAAAAAGCAGAACTAAAGTTCCTCTGTTAAATACAGTGAGCAGGCAGGCTTTTTATTGCAGAAGTGACATGCAATATATCTTCTGCAATAAACTACACCTACCCGTCTGCTCACGGAAATAACTATTTGTTTACCATGCCCTCTGCAGACTGATTCTGAATTATAATCATCTGGTGCACACTCAGTGTTCTAATTAGAAAATCTAAGGTGTCTACATGCCTTTGTAAGTATTGAACCCTTAGGGAGTATTTCACCAATACTAAAATTTATATTGCAGGGGATGCCCAAAATCTGACTTGCACCTCAGTGCAGAATTTTGGGAAAAATCAAGCAAACAGGATTTGATATTTCTGGGGACATACGTGCCTCCAGGTTGCCACATTACATTGCATTTTACAGAAAATTACGTGGCTGCAGATCGAAAAGGTAATTTTGAATAATATTATAGTTCAACTTGGCTTGTTTAGTAATTGTATATGCTATATTTGTTTTATTTTATATATTTGGTTTCCATGAAAGTGGGGTTGCTGTTTAGGTTAAATGTATACAAAGGGTCAGGGATATTGGTGTTGTCATTATCCGGATATGGCATTGGTCAGATTTGGAAAATGACAAGCTCACGGGGAAGACAGACCAGATGGGGAACTAGTCCCCATGGCTGTAGGTCCGGAGCCTGATGGGGGACTGAGAGACTAGTCCTCTATTAGGTCCACCTTGCTATTGATTGACAGCAGTGGATGGATTTGAAAGCCATCATCCACCCAGTTTTGTGCACTAGCAATCAAAAGCAAGGCAGACCTGATCGGGGAACTAGTGTCTCAGTCCCCCATCAGGCTCCACCCACTCCACTACAAAACTCCTTGGCCATAAGCTTGTGTGATGGGCATGGTAGCCAGGGAGGGAAGGCACCAATATGGACACTCCTACCTCCATGCTAGCCTCCAACAGAATCATGTTGGTACATAAATCTGGTGCAAAGCTCAGACAGAGAGGGTGTCTACCACACTATTAAATCCCCTCACTGTCTTTTGGCCGTTCACTTACTGGATTGGAATGCCCACTAAAAACATGGTTGAGTCTCAGTAAGGTTCTTTCCTACCCAGTCTAAGCTAGACAGATGATTAACCCCCCTGGCGGTATTCCCGAGTCTGGCTCGGGGTGTAAGTTTTACACCAAAAGCGGTAACCCCGAGCCAGACTCGGGACCGCATCGTTGTATGCAGGAGGAGGTTACTTACCTTCTCCCTTGGATCCAGCGATGTCCCCCCCGCTTTTCGAGAGGCTCGTCCTCCGCTTGATTCATCACATCGCCGATCTCCATTCCCTGTGAGCGTTGCGACGCACGGGGACGGAGAACGGCGCCAAATTCAAAAAGTAAAACACACATATTACATACAGTATAATGTAATCTTACAGATTACATTGCTGTATGTAATTATTTCACATCCCCTTTGTCCCTAGTGGTCTGCCCAGTGTCCTGCATGCAGTTTTATATTATAAAAACTGTTCTTTATGCCTGGAAACTGGAGATTGTCCATAGCAACCAAAACTGTCCCTTTACATCAAAAATTATTTTAGACCAGCTAGAAAACAGCGATAATAAATTAGAATCACTCGCAGAATTGAGCGATAGTAATTTGTGGGGAGATCCGTCATCAAATACTGAAAAGTAATGACAGCGACAATTCTGCAACTGAGCAAATTTCTGTGTTTTTGATTTGATTACATTATTGAATAATTTTTATTATTGTTTGGTATAATTATTTATAGTTATTTATTATAATTTATGATTTCATTTTTCAAACTTTATCATACCCAGGATGTCTGCTAGATTCTGGTTTGGACAGATTTAAGTGAGTTATTCCTAAGAATTAAAGGACTACACTATAAAAACGCCAAATTTTCATGCAAAATAATTGTATCGCTTTTAGAACCTAAAATCCGAAATAATCGTACCGCCAGGGAGGTTAATCAGGAAAACAAACACCTGGCTGACAAACTTTGCACTATCCATCATAAAATAACTGGTCCAGAGGAATTGTTTTTTTTTTAAATACACATAGTAATTTACATATCTGAAATCAAATGTCTCTGGTGTGCTAGATTAGATGCACATAGTTAGTTGTTAGAGTAGGAAAATTTGGCTTGGCTTCGAAACAGGCCTGGGTTGAATCTGGGTCAGGGTTGGGTGACTCAGGGAGGCTGGATGACTCAACAAGCAGCATTTCTAGTGCCTTCCCCTGCTTTCTGGAACCTTGGAGAAGCTACCAGAAGCCAGGAAGAGCTGCTTGGCATATTTATGAGTTCCTGACTAATCCCTGGCAGAAAGGGGCTGGAAGGGGGCCTGTTTACCTCATAAATGTGCATGGGTCCTGCCAGTAGGGGACAGTCGAGTGCAAGTTGGATATGGAGTGCTGAGGAGGCTGTTGGGGGGTCCTTGAAGGTGACCCCTAGTCTGGGGGTGGGGCATGACCTTGGGCCTGAGGCTCGGGTGTTAGAAGGATCCCCACAACACATGGAGGAACTCCTTCCTGGAGGCATGGGAGCAAGCAGAGGACAGCAGGAGAGAGTCAGCATGTCTGGGAGATCTCCTGAGGAGTCAGCTGGGTGGCTGGCGAGTGTTTTAGTCTGGAGAGGGCTGAGGAGAAGTAGCCAGGAGGGCTAGTGAAAGGGGTTGCAGCTGCGAGGCAGGTTGGCAGTGCCTGAAGAGGTTTTGCTGGGATCAGTAGCCACAGGGATGCAAGACGGAGACTGACGTATTTGCTACACACCTAAAGGGTTCCTGCCAATGACAGGCTTTTGCTCAAAAAGCTGACTGAGTGCTTTGTCGGATTAACCATCAGTGTGCCAGTGGAGTTCTGCAAGCAAGTGTGCTGGAGAAAGAGAGGGAGTGTATATAGACTGTATATAGGAAAGTTGTCCCTGAAGTTGTTATGCAGACAAGTGGGCCTCCAAAAGCACTGCACTGTTCTCTGACTCTGGAGTGCCTGTGAAGAGTCGGTGGACCTAATTGTGAAGGGTGGGGGATCCTATTTTACTTGCGGCTCCTTAGGGGGTACACAAATGTGCCCAAAGGTTCACCCTCTATGTAGTAGGGTTTGGGGAAGAGGGACTCCATGTTTTTTTTTTTTGCAGAGCTTCATTTGTAGCTTAAAGTGGTTGTATAGTCATTTTTATGACTTTTACCTACAGGAAAGCCTATAATAAGGCGTACCTGTAGGTAAAAAAAAAATATCTCCGAAACCTGTACAGTTTAGGAGATATTCCCCTTGCAATGTGCCGCTGACAGCAGCGGCGTATGCGCACAGGGGATTCTCGACTGAAAATCCGGCAGACGCCGGACCCTGCCAGAAAGAAATCTCCTGCGTGCATGCACGTGGGTGACGATATCACGGCACCGACCACTCACAGCGCCGGAGCCGCGTTACCCGGAAGAAACAGGGCAGCACAGTGGTTTAGTGATTAGCACTCTCACCTAGCAGTAAGAAGGGTCGCTGGTTCAAATCCCAACCACGACACTACCTGCCTGAGGTTAGAAGCTGATTGGTTTCTATGCAGAAGTGATTTTGCACTCTCCAGCTTTAGTAAATAAACCCCTTTGTCAATTAAAAATAAAAACACACAGTATACTGATCCTCCAAATACAGGACATACAACTGCTCAGCTCTAAGACTAAAGTGGTATTTCAGAGTCTCTATATAGAAGGAAAATTCTTTTAAAAAGATAAATCAAAACATGGCAATCAAATCATTATGTGCTTGAATCATCAAGTTCTATTCATCACATTCAGGAAGTTATCACAATTTATTGTACATCTTCTGGTTACATGGTACAGGAGGGCAGGGCAATTATCTCATTTGGTGGTGCTCCAAAGGACCAGGATGTCTGCCATCTCGTGGGGCTGAAGAGCATGCTACTGCCAATAATGTGTAAATACTCATTTCAGCCAAATTTTTTTTTTTTTTCCAGCTTGGGATATCACGGAAATAGGGTAAAACCTCTGTCAGATTTTTTTTTTTTTTTTTTTTTTTTAAGTCTGGTTCCTTTTATGAACTCTTCCCTCATTCCCTCATTGTGATCACAGTGTTCGGAGGACACTGCTGATCAGAGATTGGAGGTAAAGAGCCAATCGGCGGCTCTTTACCATGTGATAAGCTATGTCCAATCACAGATGATCACATATGTCAACAGATGATCACGTATGTCAATTAGTTTCTTTGCAGAAGTGAGCCTGATTTTGCACTTTCCAGCCTTAGTAAATAAACCCCATTGTGCACTTAAAAGTGGGGTATGCCTGTACAGATGTATGCAATAAAGGAACAACAGTTGACAACCACCCTTGATCTGTTGAAAATATGGTAAAAGCAACAGAAAGCCAACGCGTTTCAAGTCTACGGTATTGGGTCTCTTCTTCAGGTAAGGAGGTTACAATAGGACATGAATAAGTCTATAATTAGCAAAAGAAAATGTGTAAGGATACATATGTAAACAGATGGCTGACAGTGTGAGGAGAGCCGATAATCGGCTTCTTTAAAAGGGACATGTACACTGATAATCAGTGTCCTGATTATCAGTACAGTCCCAACAATGCTGCCAATCAGTGCCTCCTCATCAGTCTCACCTATCAGTGCCCATCTGTGCCACCTATCAGTGATGTCTATCAGTGCCCATCAGTACTGCCTATCAGTGCCCAGTGACACCTATCAGTGCCATCTCACCAGTGCCCACCAGTGCAGCCTCATCAGCGCCGAACAGTGAAGGAGAAAAATTACCTGGTTTGCAAAATTATATAATAATACTATGAAAAAGTTTATTTTTTTCCCCAAAAATTTTCAATCGTTTGTCATTTATTTAGCAAGAAATAAAAACCCAAGTGGTGATTAAATACCACCTAAAAGAAAGCTCTATTTGTTTGAAAAAAAAAATATCTAATCTAATTTGGGTAAAGTTTTGCATGACTGCGCATTTGTCGATCAAAGTGTGACAGCGCTGGAAGCTGAAAATTGGAAGCGCGGTAGGAAGGGGGTGGAAGTGCCCGGTAGGCAAGTGGCTAAGCTGGGTGTGGATGGTGCCAAGACAGCAGGTGGCCATACTGTCCAGGCAGACTGGGTCTAAGGTTGTATGTCAATGTATATAGCAGCAATCTATGTATAGGTAGTGAGGCAAGGTCTTCTTAAGCAGGGAGAGGATTATGGCGGGATTGGCACACAGTGGTTCAGACTCCAGGTAAAACATCAGGTGAGTAGGGATGAGCCGAACACCCCCCCTGTTCGGTTCGCACCAGAACCTGCGAACAGACCTAAACTTCGTGTGAACTTTAGAACCCTATTAAAGTCTATGGGACTCGAACGTTCACAATCTAAAGTGCTAATTTTAAAGGCTAATATGCAAGTTACTGTCCTAAAAAGTGTTTGGGGACCTGGGTCCTGCCTCAGGGGACATGGATCAATGCAAAAAAAGTTTTAAAAACTGCAGTTTTTTCAGGAGCAGTGATTTTAATAATGATTAAAGTGAAACAATAAAAGTGTAATATTCCTTTAAATGTCGTACCCGGGGGGTGTCTATAGTATGCCTGTGAAGGGGCGCATGGTCCCCTTGTTAAAGGGGGCTTCCAGATTCTGATAAGCCCCCCGCCCGCAGACCCCCACAACCAACGCTCAGGGTTGTGGGGATGAGGCCCTTCTCCACATCAACATGGGGACAAGGTGCTTTGAGGGGTCACAGACCCCCAAAGCATCCTCCCAATGTTGAGGGCATGTGGCCTGGTACGGTTCAGGAGGGGGGGCTCTCTCGTCCCCCACTCTTTTCCTGCGGCCTGCCAGGTTGCGTGCTCGGATAAAGGGTCTGGTATTGATATTTAGGGGAACCTCCACGCTTTTTTTTTTTTTTTTTTTTTTCTTCTTTCTTTTTTAATCAACGAATGAATGAATTGTCGGCTAATACGGAGAACACTCATTGAGTGTTCTCTGTATTACAGGAGCCGACAATATAGCCGCAAGTGATTTTAAAAGACTTTTTTCCTGCACAAATGACACTTTGTGCAGGGACAGTTCTAAGCACCAGAAACATGCGCCCCTTCACAGGAATACTATAGACACCCCCCCAGGTACGACATTTAAAGGAATATTACAATTTTATTGTTTCACTTTAATCATTATTAAAATCACTGCTCCTGAAAAAAACGTCAGTTTTTAAAACTTTTTTTGCATTGATCCATGCCCCCTGATGCAGGACCCGGGTCCCCAAACACTTTTTAGGACAGTAACTTGCATATTAGCCTTTAAAATTAGCACTTTAGATTTCTCCCATAGACTTGTATAGGGTGTTCCGGCTTTTCGAATTTGCAGTGAACAGCCCAAATTGTTCACTGTTCGCTGAACAGGCAATGTTCGAGTCGAACATGAGTTCGACTCGAACTCGAAGCTCATCCCTACAGGTGAGCATGAGTTGTGTGTAAAATTCTCTATATTTGACTTACTGGACAACAAGCCAAGACATTACAGAGATGTAACAGTAGTTTAGAGAACTTACTGTAGATACTGTTTAATATTTTCCGCCTTCATTTCATCCCAGAATGCTTTTCTCATGCTTTGAGTTTCTGGAGTGGCCCTCGAGTGTCCAGTGGATTTTGCAAACCATCCTATTCAAGGAAGACAGTAATGTGTAAATTGAAACCATAATAAGATCCTGTACTGTGTTCTCTTCAGATTTCAACATAACATGGCAAAGTAAAAGACTTTATTAAATAAAAATTCTACTTGATACTCATGATTAATGAAGTTATTATTAGCAATGTAAAAATGTACTTTTCATTTTCAGTCTGTAGCCAGATATTAGTTTAAAGGGATTCTATGGTCACAGCATACACCCTTATTTTTATAATGTAGCGCTACCCCATAAAGCGCTGCTGGATTTTGGGTCCCCCTATTCCTGCATTGCCAGCTAACATGCATTTTTCCATTTTCACTCGGAGACAGTAACCAGTCCATGGGCTTGTTTTTTGTATTATTGGGGAAAACAACTTGGATGGGCAAGAGGGGTAATGGCATGCCCAGTTTGACTTGGTAGAGCAACTCAAGGACAACTTCCTTCAGTATATACACAGAACAATTGCAGTTTCGTAGACCATATTCCCTTTCAAAATAGTAGAAGTCTCTCTTGAATTAGCACTAAGCCCTTGTACACACAGTCGGAAATACCAACCACAAAATCCGTCGGAGTTTTTCCTGTCGGATTTTGTCCAAAACTGGTGTTGCATACACACGGTCGGACAAAGTTGTCGAAAATCTGATCGTTCAGAATGTGATGACTTTTGTTCCTTACGACGGAACTACGTTTAGGCTAGTAGCCAATAGCTTTGGTCTCGTAATTTGATCTGAGCATGCGTAGCACTTTGTCCAATCGGAATTCTGTACAAGCGATTGGACAAGGTCCGGTCGGATCATGGTGTCGGAAAATTTTATATCCAGCTCTTAACCACTTCAATACAGGGCACTTTCACCCCCTTCCTTCCCAGCCCAATTTTCAGCTTTCAGCGCTCTAGCGCTTTCAGTGACAATTGCGCGGTCATGCTACACTGTACCCAAATGAAATTGTTATCATTTTGTTCGCACAAATAGAGCTTTATTTTGGTGTTATTTATTCACGACTCCGTTTTTTTTTTTTTTTGCGATATAAGCGCAAAAAAAGCGGAAATTTGGGAAAAAAACAATATTTTCTTTTTTCTATTTGAAAAGAAATCCAATAAAATCAAATTTTGTCATAAATTTAAGCCAAAATGTATTCTGCTACATGTTTTTGGTAAAAAAAATTCCGTTAAGTGTATAATAATTGGTTTGTGTGATCACAGACATATGTACGCAAATGATCATGTACATATGTGTGCAGGTGATCACGTACATATGTGTGCAGATAATCATTGGGACATGTGATTTTAGTGGGACATATGTGGGGGACATGTTTTTATTATTAGGGACATGTGTTTTTATTATTTGGGGACATGTATGTTTTGGGGACATGTGTGTTTTGGGGACATATGTGGGGACTGTGTTTTCACTGTGTGGTGTGTTGTGTGTTTACACTACACTGATGATCAGTGAGTAAAAAGCTGTGAAAAGCAGCCCATACTCACTGATCATCAGCCGGCTGCAGCGTTCTGCTCTCCTCTTCTCAGCGGTGACTTCCGTGTGAGGAGAGGAGAGCCGATTGCCTAGCAACCGGCTGTTTGTTTACATCACATGACGGCCGTGATTGGACACGGCCGTCATGTGATCAGGAGGGCCAATCACAGAGCCCTCCTGCCGATCTGAGATGTGCCGCGTCCGGGTGACACGAGCACATCGGGATCGCGCCGCTGCGCGGGCGCGCGCGCGATCCCGCTACTCCTGAAGGACGTTCCTGAACGTCCTATCAGGAGCAGGCGGCTCCCACCCGGCCGTATATATACATTGGCCGGGTGGGAAGTGGTTAAACTTTGTTGGTCGGACATTCCGATAGAAAAAGTCTGATGGAGCCCACACACGGTCGGATTATCCGACAACACGGTCCGATCGGACATTTTCCGTCAGAATTTCCGACCGTGTGTACAAGGGCTAAGAATTCCTCTTGTAGGAGCTCTATGTCCCCTTACTGGAATTTAGCACAGTTCCATACTTGGAGGAGCTCAATGTTCCCTTAAATTAACATACCAGCCCATCTTTCTGCCTTGAAAATTGTCCCAGAGCAAGGGATTTAGGTTTAGCTGTGACACTGTCCCCTGAAAGCATGCTGGATATTGCATATGGCAGCTTTCTTCCTTGTAGGCCCTGGGAGTGTAGAGGTACTCACACTGTCTCTTGAATCCTGCTGCTTTGGATAAGACTGCTGTTCAGGCCTCCTGCTGTCCAGGTCTTTCCATGCTAGTCAGTGTGTTTTCTAGAAGAGACTGAAGGGTAGTGGAGATCCCTCTTTTCAGCTACTTTCCATTCTCAGATCTAGTCTCACAGGCTCCAATGCCACAGCTTTAACACTCCATCTTCCACCTGACCACCACACAACAACCTTGTTGGCCAGGTTCCATAATATTTATGGGCTGACCTATCCACCCTGCCAGGCCTCCTGCCTGGGGATTGGTCAGATTCCCATGAATATGCAGATTGCATCCACCCACTAGCTTCTAGAAACTTCTGGTAATTTCTAGAACAAGGGGGAGGTACCAGAGGCCTGACCTGTAGAACACTCCAGCCTGACCTACAGTAACCCCAGACCAATTACCAGACTTACAGAAACTACTGTGAGTCAGAATACATTTTCCTCACAATACACAGGTACACTAGAGGGTGCTACAATAAAATAAGCATTGCAATAGTGTAGCACCCTCTAGTGTGCTAGATGTACATAGTTGTTAGTGTAGGTAAATTGGCCTGGCTAAGAGCCAGGCTGGGGTTGAATCTGGTTTAGGGTTGAGTGACTCAGGAAGGCTGGAAGAGTCAGCCATTAGCACCTCTAGTACCTCCCCCTACTTTCTGGAACTTCTGAGAAGCTTCCAGAAGCATGGGTGGGAGGTTAGGAGGAGCTGCTTGAAGTATTGAGTAGGGTTAGCCAAAGTGAGCTGTCAGGGGGTGGGCAACTCTTAAATACACTTGAGTCATGCCAGCAGGGCAGTCGGTGGAGGATGGAGTGCTGAGGAGGCTGTTGGGCTACCCTTGAGGGTGCCCCCTAGTCTGGGGGGGGAATGATCTTGGGTCTGGGGCTCGGGTGCTGGAGGGATCCTCTACAACACACGGAGGAATCCTTTCCTGGAGGCACGGGAGCAAGAATGAGGACAGCGGGAGAGTGTCAGCCTGTCCAGGAGGAGTCAGCCCAGTGGGTGAGCAGTCTAGGAGGATGCGAGGGAGGAGAGAGGAAAGACTCTGGGAAGAAGTAGCCAGGAGGGCTAGAAAAAGTGGCAGCTGCAGCCAGCTGGACTGGCAGTGCCTGAAGGAGTGGTGCTGGGATCAGTAGCCACCAGGGATGCAAGTTGGACACTGGACTTTTTTTTTTTACACAGCCAAGGGGTCCAGGTTCCCTGCCTGTAAAGGGCTATTGCTAAAAGTCTGACTGAGTGCTCCGTGTCAGATTAACCATCAGTTTGCCAGCTGGAGTTTTGCAAGCAAGTGAGTGCTGAAGGAAGAGGAAGGAGTGTATATAGACTGTATATAGGAGAGTTGTCCCTGAAGCGTTTTCTGAAGTGGGCATCCCATAATACCCCTACCCCCAATCCAAGTTTTATCCCCGCAATAAAATACAAGTACTGTACTGTTCTCTGACTCAATTGTGCCCTTGATTTGACGTGCCTGGCTGTGGAGGGATCCCATTTCACTTGCGGCTCCTATGTGAGGTGCACTACAGAAGCATTACAAACAATAGTTAGATTTGACAATACATCATACTCTTAATTGAAAAATATCCTTTCATGCTGTGAATTCTGCCTGTCTGTTGATCGTCCGTTTCTACAACGTCCTGGATTTCTTACATGCTCTGCAGCTGCTTCTCTACTTCTAAGGACTACATATCCCATGGTACCTTGCTGCTTGCAAGCAACTATTCCTGTACTGTCCCCTCTGTGTTTCTCTAGTTCAGAAGGTGGGCTCTGTGAAACGTGTGACACGGCACACCACCCATAGGAAATAATGAGTATGTGTCACAGAATTCAAGAAAGTAACTTCAAGATCATTTAGATTAATAGGAGTAAGCTATAAATAATTGAAATACAATGTGGAAATAAATATATATGATTGCGGCATTCGTTACTTCGGATAATTTGTAACTTCAGATAAATTCATATTCGTTGCGTTTGCAAACTGCCAAATTTGAAAGGAAATTCCAATACTTATAATTTAATAGTAAATTATTATTAGTTATTTAGAATTTTCGGATTTTCTAACTAATAACTTACTATTAAATTATAGGTATTGGAATTTCCTTTCAAATTTGGCTGTTAGTAAACGTAACGAATGTGAATTTATCTGAAGTTACAAATTATCCGAAATAACGAATGCCGTATCTAAATGAATGGAACATAACAAATAATAATAAATATTAATAAGAATAATCATAAAAATATTTTATTATTATTTACTATTAATTCATTCCAGTTGTTTGGATGCGGCATTTGTTATTTCAGGTCATTCGTAACTTCGGATAAATTTGTATTCATTACGTTCACCAACAGCCAAATTTGAAAGGAAATTCCAATACCTATAATTTAATAGTTAGTAATAGTTATTATTAGTTAGTCATTTCCGATTTTTTGAAATTCCGATACTTTGAATTTCCAAAAGGAAAAAGTTCCACTGCACTGCACTGCAGGGCCAGGATGCACTATCTGGAGTTAGTTCACCTTTTCATTTTCCCATTTGATGTGGTAAAATGTGTGCTTGTTTCCATGTTTGGGGTGTCGTTAACCATTAATGGCACAGAAAGCGCGACTAGTTCATTTTAGGTGTATGCCCTTGTACACACAGTCAGACATTCCGTCGGAAAATGTCAGATCGGACTGTGTTGTCGGATAATCCGACTGTGTGTGGGCTCCATCGGAATATCCGACAGACAAAGTTTTAGAGCTGGGCTATAAAACTTTCTGACAACATGATCCGATCGGACTTTGTCGGATTGTGTGTAGAGAATTCCGATCGGACAAAGTGCCACGCATGCTCAGATCAAATTCCTAGACCAAAGCTATTGTTTACTAGCTTGAACGTAGTCCCGTCGTAACAAAATAACATCATCACATTACGTACGATCGGATTTTCCGACAACTTTGTCCGACCGTGTGTATGCAACACCAGTTTCGGACAAAATCCGATGGATTTGGTTGCCGGAATGTCTGACCGTGTGTACAAGGGCTAAGAACTTACTGTAGCCAGGTGTTGGCTATCTTTGCCTGTGTCATCGTGAGACATTCTGTAACAACAGCTAGTTCCCTCTAGTGCTCAGCCTGGACACGGTGTCATCATCACCTGAATGCAGTACAAGCAGAGACCACAGTTGAGAGGGATTATTGGGATCTGTGGTCCGAGGAGCCAGGATTTGCATTGGAGCCAGACTGCGGTAGACTACAAGTTCCAGCCGGTGTTCTGTTGAAATAGTCAACTCGTCAAAATCTCCGACTACGTCACTTCCGGTCACTCTCCAGCAGCAGATTTCAATGAGTTGGCTTCAGTGGTTCAGTGATTGAACGAGTAGATCCATCATTGCCAGCTCCCCGTCGGCCGATTGACTGTTGGGGGTCACTCTCATCATCTCCGGTACAGTTACAACTGAATACCAGTGTGGCTACTGCTGTAGGTGCATGGGCAGGCACCCTTTATTGGTTGCAGATTCTTCAAGAGCCCGTTCTGGGACATCCCATTCCCTTGAGCCTTGGTTTCATCAGGATTGGTGAGCGGGCAGAAGCCCACCCTGTGTACACCCCACAAAGACACTGCATTCAGACACCTTTATCCCATCTCTTTACATTAAAGTGATTGGAAAATCAGAAGCTTTTTTTTTTAATCTTACATAGTTACATAGTAGGTGAGGTCAAAAAAAGACACAAGTCCATCAGGTCCAACCTATGTGTGTGATTATATGTCAGTATTACATTGTATATCCCTGTATGTTGCGGTCATTCAGGTGCTTATCTAATAGTTTCTTGAAACTATCAATGTTCACCGCTGAGACCACCGCCTGTGGAAGGGAATTCCACATCCTTGCCGCTCTTACAGTACAGTAAAGAACCCTCTATGTAGTTTAAGGTTAAACCTCTTTTCTTCCAATTTTAATGAGTGGCCACGAGTCTTGTTAAACTCCCTTCCGCAAAAAAGTTTTATCCCTATTGTGGGGTCACCAGTATGGTATTTATAAACTGAAATAATAGCCCCTCTCATTCCATATATTAAGATAAAACGCCTTCTGTGTGCAGCAGCTGCCCTTAGCACCTCTTATACTTACCTGAGCCCCATCTCCGTTCAGCGATGTTTACGAGTATCTCGGCCTTCTGGGACTCTCCCTCCTGATTGGCTGAGACAGCAGCGGCACCATTGGCTCCCGCTGCTGCCAATCAAGGTCAATTAGCCGATCAGGAGAGAGAGGGGGCGAGCTGCATCTCGGCTCGGGTGCCCCCATAGCAAGCTGCTTGCTGTGGGGGCACTCAACAGGATGGAAGGGCCAGGAGTGCCAGAAAGGGACCCGAGAAGAGGATGATCCGGGCTGCTCTGTGCAAATCCACTGCAACAGAGCAGGTAAGTAGCTAAAGAAACATGATTTTTTTTTTTTTTTTTTAAATAACAAAGACTTTACAATCACTTTAAAGCCTCAAAAAGGAAACACTGCTGAAGACATTGAACATCTACATCCCAATGACTCCTCCGCTCTCCTCTTCTTCCCCCCAATTAAAGGTCTATGTGCACAATATCTGCACACATTAAGGGGAACTCTACTTCGAGATGAATTACTGCATTTCTTGTTGCTTTATAATTGTGCCACAAACTTGTTGGGCCATTAGCATCAGAATTTGAAGGGAGCAGTCTGACATAAAAAGGTAATTCTCTTCCCTTTTATACCCGGGGTCATATGTTTTCAGGACCTGCTACTTTTTTCTCTCTTTTTTTTTTTAAATGGTATTAAACATAAAACCAAAAAAGTAATATATTGCAGCTTACTAGTCATTAGAGGTAGTGGCTGCATTCATTTTCTTTTTTAGTCTTTTTTCACCTGGTGATCTAGCCAGTAACACTTCCTGTATAAGAGTGCCCCCCACTCTGGATGAAGAAGCACAGGGGGCACCTTTAAATAGCAGCAGTCAGTCTGGAGGGGGAGGTGAGTGTTTAGATGTACTAGCAAATTTAAAGTGGTTGTAAACCCTTACAACACACTTTGACCTACAGGTAAGCCTAGATTAAGGCTTACCTGTAGGTCCAAGAAATATCTCCTAAACCTATACAGTTTAGGAGATATTTACCGAAAGACAGGCACCGCTGTCTACGGGGCATGCGCCGTAGACAGCGGCGTGCAGGCGCACTGAGCGCGTCACCGTCAATGGCGAATATGCCGCGCGTATGTGCGGGAGTGACGTTATCGCGGCTTCGCCGAATGACAGCGGCGGAGCAGCGAAGACCCACCGAGAAGATGGATGCGCCGGACTACAGGGGACAGCGGTGACTTCGCTGGCTCCTGTGTCAGGTAAGTGACACATAATGGACTACTATGCGATGCATAGTAGTCCATTATGCTTTACCTTTGCAGGGAATGAAAGAGGAAGTAAACTCATCAGGGCAAAAATGTGTTCAGAACAGAGGCCTTGTAACAGCTTGTAAACGTGCAGTAACTCATGTTTAGTCGCGTTTAATTTGCAGGCGTTTTTAATTTTTAAATATTTGAAGAAAAAAAAAAAACGCTTCTAAATGCAAACGCAGCTAAACGCAGCATGTAAATGCAGCAAAACTGAAGTTTTTAAACATCGTTTACTATCTGTCAAGTTAAAGCGTTCAGGAGATGTAGTAAAACGTCCCGTGTACATTAAGCCTAAAAGTACAACTAAAAACTTTTTTTTTGTTTTGGGTATAGTGGAGACAAATTCGCTTTTTTTTCCTCAGAGAATAAGTGCAGGAACTCCGACTTGCTCCCTACCCGCCTCTAAGCACCATTACTTGGTTGCACCTCCTACCAACCTCCCAGTATGGCCCCTTTTAGAGAATACGGAGCCCAGTATAATTTTTGCTACTAAGTTTAATGTTGATAAATGTAAAGTTATGCACTTAGGGGCTAAGAATATGCATGTATCATACACACTAGGGGGGAGTACAACTGGGAGGATCCATAGTGGAGAAGGATCTGGGGGTTTTGGTAGATCATAAGCTCAATAATAGCATGCAATGCCAAGCTGCGGTTTCCAAAGCAAGCAAAGTCCTTTCCTGTGTTAAGAGAGGTATGGACTCCAGAGAGAGATATCATTTTGCCTCTGTACAAATCATTAGTAAGACCTCATCTGGAATATGCAGCTCAGTTTTGGGCACCAGTTCTCAAAAAGGATATCAGGGAACTGGAGAAAGTGCAGAGAAGGGCAACCAAATTGATAAGAGGCATGAAGGAACTCAGCTATGAGGAAAGGTTAGAGCAGTGATGGCAAACCTTGGCACTCCAGATGTTTTGGAACTACATTTCCCATGATGCTCATGCACTCTACAGTGTAATTGAGCATCATGGGAAATGTAGTTCCAAAACATCTGGGGTGCCAAGGTTTGCCATCACTGGGTTAGAGGAACTGAATTTATTCTGTCTTGATAAGAGGAGAATAAGGGGGATATGATCAACATGTTCAAATATATAAGGGGTACATATAGTGAACTTGGTGTTGAGTTATTCTTTTTACGGTCTACCCAGAGGACAAGGGGATACAGAAAGGTTTCTTCACTGTAAGATCTGTGAGAATGTGGAATAGACTCCCGCCAGAGGTGGTTCTGGCCAGCTCAGTAGATTGCTTTAAGAAAGGCCTAGATACTTTCCTGAATTTACATAATATAACTGGCTACTATCATTTATAGGTAAAGTTGACCTGGGGAAAATTCGATGGTCTCTCGGGGGATCAGGAAGGAATTTTTTTGCCTTCCTCTGGATCAACTGTGGGTATAAAAATTGGGTACCGGTATATTGGATTGTACAATATTTTTTATTTTATTTATTCATGGTTTTTAAGGTTGAACTGGATGGACTTGTGTCTTTTTTCAACCTGACTAACTACCGTATTTATCGGCGTATAACACGCACTTTTTCCCCCTTAAAATCGGGGGAAAGTCGTAGGTGCGTGTTATACGCCGATCCCCACTGCCTGTGAGTCTAAAAGACAGAGCGCCGCCGAAAAAGGCCGATCGCCGCCGAAAAAGACAGAGCCGTCTGCTCGGCTCCGCTCGTAGTCCCGCCTCCCTGCTGTTGCTGGAGCGAGCGCTGCCGAAAAAGACAGAGCCGACTCTGTATACTTGGCTTGGCTCGGCTTGCAGTCCCGCCCATACTGGGCGGGACTGCGAGCCGAGCCAAGCCGAATACACAGTAGAGTGGGCTCGGTCTTTTTCGGCAGCGCTCGCTCCATAAACAGCAGGGAGGCGGGACTACGAGCGGAGCCGAGCAGACGGCTCTGTCTTTTTCGGCGGCGATCGGTCTTTTTCGGCGGCGCTCGCTCCATAAACAGCAGGGAGGCGGGACTACGAGCGGAGCAGAGCAGGCGGCTCGGTCTTTTTTGGCAGCGCTCGGTTTTTTTCGGCGGCGCTCGCTCGGTCTGTCTCGGCGGCGGGATATTTAAACATAGGCAAGGCTGCAAACGGCGCTGGGCAAACTGGAAATTACACTGGCAAGCTGCAAATGACACTCTGCAAGGCTGCAAACAGCGCTGGGCAAGCTGCAAATGATGCTGGGCAAGCTGCACATGACACTGATCATTCTGCAATGATGGACAAGGCTGCAGATGCACACTGATAAGGCTGCATTGACGGGCATTTAAATGCAAGGTTTTTTTTCCCTTAAACTTCCCTCCTAAAACTTTTTTCCTTAAAATGCCCTCCTAAACTTGGGGTGCGTTATATGCCGGTGCGTGTTATACCCCGATAAATACGCTATGTAACTATGTAAGTCATTTGCATGGAATTTGTTAATGATAGCAAGAAAGATAGTAAAATAGATCCCCTGCAGTGAGCAACAATAGACCCACCCCAGCAATGATAGACCTCTCCCCAGCAAAAATAGATCTCCCACACAACAATAGATGACCCCCCCTCCACAAAAAAAAATAAAATAAAAAAATACCGCCCCAGCAACAATAGATGTCCCAGTAGACTGTATCAATAGACCCTCTAGGAGCCAGCCACAGTAGAACTCTCCCTCAACGGTAGATCCCTCCCAGAAACATAAGACCCCCCCCCAGAAACATAAGATCCCCCCCACTAGCAACAATAGTCCTCCACACAAAAATAGATATCCCAGCAGCCAGCATCAATAGATCATCCAGCATACCCCAGCAATCCTTACCATTACATACATTCATTGCTGGAGGTGCCGGGAAACTGCATCCCCCCACGTTCCTGCTGAAAAAAAAAGCCCTGATTACAACACCTGTCAGTTTTTATTGCTGTCTGTGCTCCTGTTAAGAAAATTTACCCTCTCCAAGAGCCGGTTCACACAGGGGCAACACGACTTCCAGTGCGACTTTTGGAGGCAACTTGAACACGACTTGAGTATGAATAACAGCGCGACTTCAACACTACTTGGGGCAACTTACAACACGGCTTTAAGTCACCCCCAGGCCAGGCGACTTTGGCCCTGGCCAATCAAAGAATAATCAGCTCTTTAGGGGGAACTCCACACCAAATTTTAAATAAAAAACGGGCATGAGTTCCCCTCCATGAGCATACCAGGCCTTTAGGTCTGGTATGGATTTTAAGGGGAACCCCTATGCCAGAAAACAGCGTGGGGGGGCCCCCCCAAAATCCATCCAAATCCAGACCAGACCCAGGGCCGGGATCTGGGGGCCCCCTTATTAAAGGGGGCTCCCGGATTCTGATAAGCCCCCCGCCTGCAGACCCCGACAACCAAACGGCCAGGGTTGTCGGGAAGAGGCCCTTGTCCTCATCAACATGGGGACAAGGTGCTTTGGGGTGGGGTGGGCCCCCCTTCCCCAAAGCACCCACCCCCCATGTTGAGGGCCTGCAGCCTGGTACGGTTCAGGGGGGGGGGGGGGCGTTCGCTCATCCCCACCCCCTTTCCTGACCGGCCAGGCTGCATGCTCGGATAGGAGTCTGGTATGGATTTTGGGGGGACCCCCATGCCGTTTTTTCGGTGCAGGGGTTCCCCTTAAAATCCATATCAGACCTAAGGGCCTGGTTTACCCTTGGAGGGGAACCCATGCCGGTTTTTATTATTAGAGAGGCGACATTGTCGCTTCAATATAGATGGAGATCCGACTCGGAGGCGACTTCCATTGAAATCAATAGGTACCAGTCGCCTAGAAGTCAGTTTGAAGTCGTACAGAAACCTTTTTTGAAGTCGGAGCGACTGCTGTAGTGTACATTAAGACGGCTCCATTCACTACCATTGATTTTCTCAACAGCACGACTTGGGGCGACTTGGGGCAACATGAAGTCGGATCCCGGGTTGCCCCTGTGTGAACCGGCTCTAATTGTCCTGTTTACCATTATACTTGAAAGTGAATGTAAAAATAAAATGCTGGGTTGTCCCCAGAAAATTAATAGACGGGAATCGTCCAATAGGGACACTAATTCTGGTGGCCTGGGGGTCCCCAAGGGACTGCCCTAATTTGTAGGGATTTCCTCTCGCTTCCCGTTTTGGCTATGGGACAGGAAGTGAAGGGAAATAATCTGACGGGTTATAACCCTCACTAAGGCCGCGTACACACGGGCGGACTGTTCGCCCAACCTTGTCCGCTGAACAGTGTTTGGGCGGACAGTCCGCTCGTGTGTGGGCTTTCAGCGGACAGTTTGACGGACAAAGTCTTTTGGAAATTCCGAAAAACTGTCCGCTGAAACTGTGTTTGAGCGAACAGTCCGCCCGTGTGTGGGCCTGTCCGCTGTACTTTCGAAATGAGCGGACTGTTCCCGCTCGGAAAGTCCGCCCATTTCGAGCGCGTGTACAGGTAGGCGGGGCCCGCGAAGGAGACGTCGCGGGCTCCGCCGCCTGGAATGGGCTTAAAGGGGAACCCCAACGCCGAAAAAAATCGGCGTGGGGGTTCCCCCAAAGTCCACACCAGACCCTTGTCCGAGCACGCTACCCGGCCGGCCAGGAAAGGGGGGCGAGCGAGCGCGCCCCCCCTCCTGAGCCGTACCAGGCCGCGTGCCCTCAACATGGGGGGGTGCCTTGGGGAAGGGGGGCCGCGCGGCCCCCCCACCCCAAAGCACCTTGTCCCCATGTTGATGAGGACAAGGGCCTCTTCCCGACAACCCTGGCCGTTGGTTGTCGGGGTCTGCGGGCGGGGGGCTTATCGGAATCCGGGAGCCCCCTTTAAGAAGGGGGCCCCCGGATACCGGCCCCCCACCCTATGTGAATGAGTATGGGGTACAATGTACCCCTACCCATTCACCTGTGAAATAAAGTACAAAAAAAAAACACAACACAGGGGAAAAAATATTTTATTGCACAGCTCCGGGGGTCTTCCGTCTTCGGGGGTCTTCTCGCCGGACTCCTCCGCTATGTGTGTGTAGCTCTTTTACTAGCGGAGGAGTCCGGCTTTCTTCCTCCCCGCCGCCGGCCTCTTCTCCCGACTTCGGGGGTCTTGTCCCCCTCTTCGGTTCTTCTGCCGGGCCACCGCGCCTTCTTGTAGCTCTTTTACAGGCGGTGGCCCGGTCTTCTGTCGCCGCTGCCTTCCGTTCTTCTGTCGCCGCCTTCGGTTCTTCTGCCGGGCCACCGCGCCTTCTTGTAGCTCTTTTACAGGCGGTGGCCCGGTCTTCTGTCGCCGCTGTCGCCGCCTTCCGTTCTTGTTCTTCTTCTTGTTCTTCTTCTTCTTCTTCTCCAGGCGATGTTGACACGTCGCTCCCTCCGGCCGGAATGCCAGAGCCGCGCTGTGCGGTCACTTATATAGTGACAATGGGACGGGGTCACATGGTATATGTCACATGGGTTGGTCACATGGTGACCCCGCCCCCTTACGATGTCATAGTCCCCATGTGACATCAACCCATGTGACCAACCCATGTGACATATACCATGTGACCCCGCCCCATTGTCACTATATAAGTGACCGCACAGCGCGGCTCTGGCATTCCGGCCGGAGGGAGCGACGTGTCAACATCGCCTGGAGAAGAAGAAGAAGAACAAGAAGAAGAACAAGAACGGAAGGCGGCGACAGCGACAGCGGCGACAGAAGACCGGGCCACCGCCTGTAAAAGAGCTACAAGAAGGCGCGGTGGCCCGGCAGAAGAACCGAAGGCGGCGACAGAAGAACGGAAGGCAGCGGCGACAGAAGACCGGGCCACCGCCTGTAAAAGAGCTACAAGAAGGCGCGGTGGCCCGGCAGAAGAACCGAAGAGGGGGACAAGACCCCCGAAGTCGGGAGAAGAGGCCGGCGGCGGGGAGGAAGAAAGCCGGACTCCTCCGCTAGTAAAAGAGCTACACACACATAGCGGAGGAGTCCGGCGAGAAGACCCCCGAAGACGGAAGACCCCCGGAGCTGTGCAATAAAATATTTTTTCCCCTGTGTTGTGTTTTTTTTTGTACTTTATTTCACAGGTGAATGGGTAGGGGTACATTGTACCCCATACTCATTCACATAGGGTGGGGGGCCGGTATCAGGGGGCCCCCTTCTTAAAGGGGGCTCCCGGATTCCGATAAGCCCCCCGCCCGCAGACCCCGACAACCAACGGCCAGGGTTGTCGGGAAGAGGCCCTTGTCCTCATCAACATGGGGACAAGGTGCTTTGGGGTGGGGGGGGGGCGCGCGGCCCCCCTTCCCCAAGGCACCCCCCCATGTTGAGGGCACGCGGCCTGGTACGGCTCAGGAGGGGGGGCGCGCTCGCTCGCCCCCCTTTCCTGGCCGGCCGGGTAGCGTGCTCGGACAAGGGTCTGGTGTGGACTTTGGGGGAACCCCCACGCCGATTTTTTTCGGCGTTGGGGTTCCCCTTTAAGCCCATTCCAGGCGGCGGAGCCCGCGACGTCTCCTTCGCGGGCCCCGCCTACCTGTACACGCGCTCGAAATGGGCGGATTTGCCTCCGCCTTACGTGGGCGAGTCCGTTCATTTCAAAAGTTGAGCGGACTGTTTGGCAAACAGTTCGTTGAAACAGTCCGCTCGTGTGTGGGCAAGTCCGCTCATGCAAATTTTGAGCGGACTGTTTGCCGAAACTGTTTGACGAACAAGGTTGGGCAAACAGTCCGCGCGTGTGTACGCGGCCTTACTCTATACAAAAATGGAAAGAAAAAAAAAGTTTTGCCTTACAGTAAAACCTTGTATTGCGAGCATAATTCGTTCCAGAAACATGCTTGTAATTCAAAGTGAATTTCCCTATAAGAAATAACAGAAACTCAGATGATTCGTTCCACAACCATTTATTCACAGGTCCTTCAGTTTATATTCCATATAAAAAGATGATAGCAATGTGACCAGGTTGTGTAACCATAAAATGTCCATCCACAAATGGAAGCCTCCACAAGGGGATTAGAAGCAAAATCCAGCAGGAGCTACAGAGAAGAGAGGCACCTCTAAGTGTAGCAATATGGTTACATTTAATGAAGGTATAACATTTAGAAACTCACATGGTTGATGATTAAAAGAGGCACATCTAATGCCCCGTATACACGAACGGATTTTCCGTCAGAAAAATCTTGGATGGTTTTTCCGACAAAATTCTGCTCAAGCTTGTCTTGCATACACACGGTCACACAAAAGTCCGCTGAACTTTCAACCGCCAAGAACGCAGTGACGTACAACACTATGACGAGCCGAGAAAATGAAGTTCAATGCTTCCGAGCATGCGTTGAATTGTTTCCAAGCATGCGTAGGAATTTTGCGTGTCGTAATTGCTACAGACGATCGGAATTTCCGATCAGAACTTTTTCTGACCGAAAAATTGAGAACATGCTCTTAATCTTTTGCTGGCAGAAATTCGGCCAGCAAAAGTCCGATGGAGCATACACACGGAAGCATTTTCCGACTAAAAGATCACATTGGTCTTTTGCTGGCGGAATTTCCGATCCTGTGTACGGGGCATAAGTATGCAGGCATCGGGGGTAAAGCTGTCCACATAGACCATCCTCCACACCGCTGGCTCTCACCACTGTCAGTCTGTAATCATGACTGGGAAGACTACCCTGCAGTAGAGCGATTGAACCACTCGTGGAGCGCAGCATAGAAGGGACAACGTTGATGGCGGTGTGGAGGATGGTCTATGTGGTCGGCTTTACTCTGGATGCCTGCATACATAGATGTGCCAGTTTTAATCATTAACCATGTGAGTTGCTAAATGTTGTACCTTCATTAAATGTAACCATATTGCTACACTTGGAGGTGCGTCTCTTCGCTTTTATACTCAATTGTGACATGAGGTGATGCTGCTTGTATATGAAGTCACAATGTAGTTCTATGTTCACCCCTTCCTGGGCAAGATAGACTTCTTGGTCACGTGATTGGCTGTCATGGAAGTCATGATCAGGAGCTGCCACATTGGCTCCCAATCATAAACAGAGACCAGGAACTGTCTGTGACAGCTCCACAAGCATGATTGCATCACAGAAACCTTGGCTGCCATGACATGTACAGTGCAGTGTCAAAGCCCACCCTCCATAGCACACATATGGGTTACATGGTCGGCAATACCGTTGCACAGAGCAGGTAAGTATCCTTATACCTCTTTTTTGTTTTGACAAAAAAATAGCATTTATTATCACTTTAACCAACTGCCGTCCACGCTAAAGCCGAAAGACGGCTACAGAGCGGACTTCATTTGCCAGGAAGGCGTCCCTGGACATCCTCTTGTGCTCGACGCAGCCTGCGCAGCGCACTCTGTGATCAGCAAGTCTATCAGATTCACCTGATCACAGATCAGAGTAAGGGGCGATTCCGACCCCTTACCATGTGATCAGCTGTCAGCCAATGACAGCTGATCACGTGATGTAAACAGTCAGTAATCAGCAATTTTTCCTCCTCACGCCAAAAAAAAAAAAGCCGATCTCCGGCGGCTGCAAGAGGGACATAGGTATCAATCGCGAAGGTAGCTAGCAGTGCCTACCAGCACCACCTACCAGTACCACCTATCAGAATCAGTGCGTCATTGCCAGTGCTGCCTATCAATACCACTTACCAGTGCCACCTACCAGTGCCCATCAGTGCCACCTATCAGTGCCATCTGCCAGTGTCACCCATCACTGCCACCCATCAGTGCCACCTTATCGGTGCCCATCAGTGTAGCCCATAAGTGCCTATCAGTGCAGCCTCATGAGCGAATATCAATGAAGGAGAAAAATTACCCGTTTGCTAAATTTTATAACAAACTATGAAACGTCTTTTTTTTTTGGTTGTTTAGCAAAAAATAAAAACCCAAATGGTGATTAAATACCACCAAAAGAAAGCTCTATTTGTGTGAAAAAAAAAATAATAAAAATTTCATTTGGGTACAGCGTTGTATGACAGCACAATTGTCATTCAAAATGTGACAGCGCTGAAAGCTGAAAATTGGTCTGGGCATGAGGGGGTTTAAGTGCCCAGTAAGCGAGTGGTTAAGGCTTAACTGGTTTATTTGCTGCTGCAAATGGAAAAAAGTTTTGAATTCTGCTAAAGTCTAATGCAACTTTGCCGCCCATTAATGCTGCATTAGTAAACGCTTTGCACAGATTAACGCTGTATTTGTTTAATGCTTAAAAATAGGAAAACAATCAATACAATAAAGAAGCAGTCAGAGAAATGTACCTATGATGAATCCTAGGAGTAGAAATGCCACCGCCCCGATGGCCAGCGTGAAGAGGGTGCGGGAAGAGAACCCTTTAATCCTGGTGCCCACCTCATAGTCATCGCTACCCAGCAGTCTCAACATTTTCAGTTCTAGCTCTCCGGATGGTGTTTATACTGGGAGGCCTCACACAGGGAAGCAGAGGAGACTGCTTGCCAGCATGTGAAACTCCTGCCAGACCTTGAAAGTTAACAGCTTCCAAAAGAAGTTCACCTAATTAATGCTGGACCCTCCCTTTCTCATAGACATGCCTGGCTGAGCAGGTCAAAGTTCCCTGAGAAACCTCATGCATAGATTAACTTGCAGAGAACAGAGTTATAGTGAAGCTAATTCAATGAGTGCTAGTCAAGCGATTTTCAGAGATCAAGGTCGGATTCGCACTTCTCGTTGCAAAAAAGTTTTGTGCATTTTTGAGTGTCGTCGTGGGATCTTCTGCATTTTCCTGTATGCATTTTGCATGTGCTTAAAGTCTATCTATCTATCTATGTTGATCTTATGGTATACTGAAAAAAAAAAAAAGGAAATTGATAAATGGGTTTTCAACATTTTTTACAGATAAATATCTAAAAACACGCTATTAGATTTTCTGCAGATTCTTAAAGCAGAGTTCCGCTTAAAAAAACAAAAAATTAAAAGTCAGCAGCTACAAAAATACTGCAGCTGCTGACTTCTAATAATCGGACACTTACCTGTCCCAGGGTCCAGTGATGCGGGAGATTGAAGCCCCGTTCCTCTCTACGGCGCCGGCATTGTCACTTTGGGCGGCCGGCTGTGGCTTCACAGCCGGGCACACACTGCGCATGCTCGCCGGGCAATCATCTGGGACCTGTGGCGTGTCCCAGATGATTGCTGAGAGGGAGGGGGGGGGGAGAAGTGGACTTCCTGTGCCTTGGAGCCCCAGGAGGAATTGGGAGCTGGAACCCTCTGAAAACGGTCGGATTTTAGGCAGTCTGTCATCACACAATTCCCGGACGAAAATCCGATCATGTGTACGAGGCTTTAGGCTGGATTCACACCTATGCATTTTTAGTGCTTTTTGCATTTTGCAGGTTTTCACTATAGAACGTGTTCTATAGGAAACCATGTTAAATGGACTGCAGTGCAAATCTACAAAATGCAAAAAGCACTAAAACTGCATAGGTGTGAATCCAACCTTACTCTGATACCCCTAACTAAAATCTAGTGGAACCAATTGCCTTCAGAAGTCACCTAATTAGGAAATAGCGTCCGCCTGTGTGTAATTTTAATCTCAGTATAAATACAGCTGTTCTGTTAAGCCCTCAGAGGTTTCTTATGCCGCGTACACACGTAGCAGACTGGCGGACTTTCCGAACGAGCTACCTGCCCACACACGGTACTTTTGTGGCGGACTAATACGGTGTACTAAGTCCGCCAGACTATCCACCGTGCTTTTGAAATGAACGAACTCGCCCACACACGCGGAGGAAAGTCCGCTCACTTTGAGCGCATCTCCAGGTAGCTGGGACCAGCGAAGGAGGCGTCGCTGGCCCCGTCACCTGGTATGGACTTAAAGGGGAATCCCTACGCAGGTCCATATCAGACCCTTATCCGAGCATGCTACCCGGCCGGCCAGGAAAGGGGGTGGGGACGAGCGAGCGCCCCCCCCCCTCCTGAGCCGTAACAGGCCGCGTGCCCTCAACATGGGGGGGTGCCTTGGGGAAGGGGGGGCCGCTCATTTCAAAAGTACGGCGGACTGGCCCACACACGGCAGTACTGTCCGCCGAAATGCAAGTCCGCCGGACTTTTGGGTAAAAAAAGTCCGCCGGAGCCTACACACGGGCGGATTGTCCGGCGGACTTGAGTGCGCCGGACTTTTCCACCTGATTGTTTGATCATGTGTATGAGGCATAAGAGAACCTTAGTGAACAAACAGCATCATGAAGGCCAAAGAACACACCAGACAGGTCATGGAGTAAAGTTGTGGAGAAGTTTAAAGCAGGGTTAGGTTTAAAAAAAAAATAACCCAAGCTTTGAACATCTCACGGAGCACTGTTCAATCCATCATCCGAAAATGGAAAGAGTATGGCACAACTGCAAACCTACCAAAACATGGCCGTCCACTTAAACTGACAGGGCAGCAAGGAGAGCATTAATCAGAGAAGCAGCTAAGAGGCCCATGGTAACCCTGGAGGAGCTGCAGAGATCCACAGCTCAGGTGGGAGAATCTGTCCACATGACAACTATTAGTCTCCTCTCACATGGGGTGGATCAGTGATGATCCGCCCTGTGGATATCTGCTTGCACTCCGGCGATCCCCACTGAGCAAGCAGAGGACAGGTCCGTCTCTGCACACTGCACAGGGACGGACATGTCACAGCGCCGCTCTCCCCTATGGGAGATTGGGTGACAATGAACCGCAGTGTCCGTCGTCACCCGATCCGATCCGATGACGGATGGAAAAATTGCTTTTTCGTCCGTCACACTTGTTCGGATCGGAGCGGCTTGGATGTCAGCGGACATATAACCGCTGACATCCGACGCTCCATAGAGCTCTATGGAGCATCCATTCAGGTCCACCTGAAAAACTGGCAGGCGGACCTGAACGGATCGTCCACGTGAAAGGAGCCTTAGTCGTGCACTCCAAAAATCTGGCCTTTATGGAAGAGTGGCAAGAAGAAAGACATAGTTGAAAGAAAGCCATAAGAAGTCCCATTTGCAGTTTGCGGGAAGCCGTGTGGGGGACACAGTAAACACGTGGAAGAAGGTGCTCTGGTCAGATGAGACCAAAATTAAACTTTTTGGCCTAAAAGCAAAACACTATGTGTGGCAGAAAACTAACACTGCACATCACTCTAAGCACACCATCCCCACCGTGAAACATGGTGGCGGCAGCATCATGTTGTGGGGATGCTTTTCTTCAGCAGGGACAGGGAAGCTGGTCAGAGTTGATAGGAAGGTGGATGGAGCCAAATACAGGACAATCTTAGTAGAAAACCTGTTAGAGTCTGCAAAAGACTTGAGACTGGGGGGAGGTTCACCTTCCAGCAGGAGAACAACCCTAAACATACAGCCAGAGCTACAATGGAATGGTTTAGATAAAAGCATATTCATGTGTAAGAATGGCCCATGCAAAGTCCAGATTGAAATCCTATTGAGAATATCTGGCAAGACTTGAAAATTGCTGTTCACAGACGCAAAGAGGAATGGGCAAAAATGTCACTCTCTATATGTGCAGAGACATCCCCTTGCAGCTGTAATTGCAGTGAAAGGAGGTTCTACAAAGTATTGACTCGTGGGCTGAATACAAAAGAGAAGCACGGATTATGAATGCAATGATATAAGGAGTGCTGGACATGACAGTGTGGATGAGGGACACAGAGGGTTAAGCTTTATGGGTGGAGCTGAGGAAAAAGGTTTGCAGGAAGCAAGTTCAGTGTAGGGGAGGGGTCATATAAAAGGGAGGGGGGTGGCTTTAGGGGATCATTCGGATCCCAGCGTGACACAGAGGAGGCAGTTTTTCTCTGCTCCTCTGTAATGGCCGACCTGGATGTGATTTTCAAGAGGCTGAGACGGGCGGCGGAGGCGTGCGGAGCGGAGTGGCTGCGGGACTGAGCGGGGACCTGGAGGACACCGCGGAGGATGTCGGGGAGGCAGGTGAGGCGCCGCTGCGTGCGCGGAGGTCTCGGCCTCCGGCGCGTTTTTTCCCCGGGCCTACACCTCGTCCACCTCGTGACTGGCAGAGCCCGGGGGCCGACCGCTCGGTCCCCCCGGCGAAGAGGAAGGTGCCTGGCTCTCCCTGGTCCGGGTGGTCATTGCGCCGCCGACCGGAGGGGGGCGGGGCCTCGCGGCAAAATGGCGCCGGCTACGGGTCGGGCCGGCACCCGGGAACGGGCGGGGGGCTCTGGGTCCAGCCGCCTTGGGGGTGCAGCGGAAGGGGGGGATCCTCGGACTGGGGGTTCCAGCATGGGGACACGCGCGGTGGGGGGGCAGGGTTGGCACGGGGGGGGGGTCGCAGCTCCCGGGCTGGGGCGGGTGGGATGAAGGGAGCCACCGAGGTGCCTGGCAGGGCTGGTCTTGGACACCAGCATGCCGGGGGTGGTCGGGGGCCACAGGCACTGCGGGATGCGCCTGAACGCGCGGACCAGGAGGTCTGCGATTCGCCCAGGGGGATGGCGGCGCCCCCAGCGCGCACCGCGGAGGACAAGTCCGAGGGTGAGCTGTCGCAGGAGGAGGAATTTTCACATGCAGCGCACGAAACCATGACTGTCGGCAAGGCCCCGGTGCGGCCAGGTAAGTCACGTGATCTTTTGGTTCTGATGGAAGCCTTGGGGGATTTGCTGGGGGACCCGGTATCCCAGAACGGCAAGGGGATGGCATATCGCCCTGGGGGGGCCCACGGACAGCTGCAGGACCTTCTTGGAGGGGCTGCGGGCCCTGGTGGGTAAGTTTGCCGGGGGTTCGGGGGCGCCGCAAGTGGGTCCCTGGATGGCTGCGGGCCCAGGGTCGGGGGGAGGGGGGTCCGGGGCCACGCCGGTGGTGGACCCCCCGACCGCTGCGGCTTCTGGGGGGGTGGTAGACATGGGGCCTGGGGGCACGGGGGTCCCCCCAGTGGTCACGGAACCTGGGGCGTGGACCGATGTGGTCAGGATTGCGGATGCTGCCCGGTGCGAAGTATATGTTGATTCGAGGGCCCGGTGGGGGCGTGCCTGGAGCAGGAGGTGCGGGAGAATATTGGCATGGGTGAGTATGAGGAGATTTTCTCTTTGCTCCCCCTTGAGAGGTTCAACTTGGATAGGGTCAAGCCGGACAGTTCAAAAAGGACGACGAGGAGCGGCGTAGGTATCGGTGATTCTGCGCACTTTCTCCAATTGGCTTCAGGCGTTCGCTGGCTTAGCTAGGGTGATTGGGGAGAAGAACCCCGAGCATTGCTCGGCGTTGTTCTGCTGTATGGACGCGACTGGAGAGGCTTATCGGGTGTGTGGGGGGTGGCATGGCTGCGTTATGACGAACAGTCCAGGCAGCGGTGCGGCCGGAACTACGCTGGGACCACAAGGACATCAGCCTCTGGATGAGGCTTATGTCTGCGGCTCGGACTCCTGCTCCGTTTCTTCAGGGGGGGGCGGGAGTGTGTTGTCCTCAGGGCTGCCGGCCGGGAAAAAGTGGGGTGTGTGCTGGCCCTTTAATGGGGGGCTTGTGAATTCGGGAGAGCGTGCCGATTTCAGCACGAGTGCTCCGGCTGCGGCGGCGCCCTCGCACTGTCCCGCTGTTTCAGGAAAGAAAAGCGTTCCGGCGATGTTGCTCACGAAAGGGATGACGCCGGTAACCCTGGAAAGGATACTTCCTTTCCTAAGTAAGTATCCGGATGGTGAGGCGGCGCGGGGGTTGATTTCGGAGTTTTCGGGACGGTTTCAGGATTCCTTGTTCATTGGCGGAGGTGCCCCCAGTGGCCCGGAACTTGCGATCGGCTTTGGTACACCCGGGGGGTGGTAGGCGAAAACTTGGGCAAGGAAGTGGCGTTGGGCCGGATGGGTGGGCCTTTCGAAGTGCAACCGTGGGGCGACCTGGTGGTGTCCCCGCTGGGTGTAGTTCCTGAGAAAGAGCCTGGGAAATTTCGCTTGCTTCATCACTTGTCCTTTCCTAAAGGGGGGTCGGTCAATTACTTCATCGGCCCTGATGCGTGTACGGTCTCATACACGTCTTTTGATGCGGCGGTGAGGTGGGTCAGGCTTTCTGGATGCGGGGCTCTTAGGGCCAAGGCAGATGTGGGGTGCCATTGGCGGGGCCAGTTCTATATGAGTAAGTGCCTGCCCATGGGTTGTTCCATTTCCTGCGCCTACTTTGAGGCGTTTAGCTCATTTTGGAGTGGGTGGTGAGTGACGTTTCGGGCCTGGAGTCGGTCATCCACTATTTGGACGACTTTCTGTGCGTGGGCCCCGCCTGCCTCCAGTGTGGGTGCGATTTTCTGTCCACGTTGCAGCACATTGCAGGTAAGTTCGGGGTACCGTTGGCGGGGGATAAAAAAGAGGGACCAGTTACGGACTTGAGTTTTTTGGGGATAGTGATCGATTCGAGGGCAATGGAGTGTCGATTGCCCGAGAATGAATTACTTGATCTGAGAATGGAATTGGTGGAGATGCAAGGATAGTAGAAGGTCCGGTTGAGGGCCCTGCAGTCTCTGTTGGGCTAGCCTAATTTTGCTTGCCGGATCATCCCTATGGGGGCGGGTGTTCTGCAGACAGCTGTCGGCAGCCTCGGCCGGGGTGAGTGTGCCTAACCATTTTGTGCGTCTGCGGGAAGGAACACAGGGAAGACTTGCGGGCGTGGCGTGAATTCCTAGCCTCTTGTAGCGGGCGGGACATGTGGATGTCGGGGCCAGCGAGCAATTTCGATGTGGAATTGGTCGCTGCCGCGGCTGGGTCGGCGGGTTATGGGGCGTATTTTCGGGGACGGTGGAGTGCTGACCCTTGGCCGCAATCTTGAGAGGTGGCGGGGTTGTTGGGCAACCTGGTTCTGCTTGAACTATTCCCGGTGGTGTTGGCATTGGAGCTGTGGGGGGAGGAGTTCCGTAATATGAAGTTGCGCATTAGTTGAGACGGCATGGGGGTGGTTCAGGTCCTCAACCATTTGGCTGCTACGGCGGCTGGTGTTTCGGTGCTTACGGCTCAATGTTTACGTTTCGGCAGTGCACATACCTGGGGTGGAGAATTCTTTGGCTAACTCGCTCTCTCGTTTTCAGTGGGACGAGTTCCGGGATCTGGCGCCGAGAACGGAGGAGTCTAGGGCGTCTTGCCCTGGGTGGATGTGGGGGATGCCCTTGTAGTCGCCGCAGGTTGGATTCAGGGGTCTTTGAGTGAGTCCACGTGGGCGGCCTATTCTAGGGTGTGGTCAGAATGGTTTAGTTGGAGCGGTTGGTCGGGGCTCCGACCAGCGCTGGTTGGGGCTGTATTGGGTGGCACGGAACATTTAGATGGGATTGGCACCTGCGTCGATTGATCGGAAATTGGCGGGGTTGGCATTTTGTTTAAGCTGTGGGGAGAGCCGGACGGGAATGTGGCTTTTTGGGTGCGGCAAACCTTGAAGGGGTATAGGAGGGAACGGAAAGGTCGGGAGGCGCACAGGCTGGTGAAGTGTGATAACTTGGTGGCGATTTGTTCCCGGCTTGTGGAAGTTTGTTCTTCCGCTTACAAGGCCATCCTGTTCACAGCGGCTTTTTCATTGGCGTTTTATGGGGCGTTTGGGACTGGGGAGTTGGTGTGTCGGTCTAAACGGGGTGCTGTGGGGCTGTTGGATCAGGATGTACAGGTGGCTGCTGATCGGGTGAGTATACGGTGGCGGAGGTCCAAGCCTGACCAGCTGGGCAGGGGAGTGGTGATTATACTGTTTGCCTGGCCAGGCTCGGCAGTGGGCCCTGTGGTGGCGGTAAGGGCCTTTCGGGCGGTGCGGCTGGAGGGGGGGGGGGCCTTTCTTGCTGCATGCGGGGGGCTCTTTTCTCTCTAGGTTGCAATTCGTGTCAGTTTTCAACGGTGCCTGCGGACTGTGGGTTTGGACGACCGGGAGTACTCGTCGCACTCCTTCCGTATTGGGGCGGCCACTGAGGCGGCCCGATGTGGTCTGGCTGAGGCGATTGATCGCCGGATCGGTCGTTGGGAATCTAAGAGGTTCCGTTCGTATGTCCGGCCGCAGTTGATCCTGGGGTGAGTGGGGGCGCGGCTGGGAGTGTTTTGCAGTATGGGGTTGGGAGTTACAGGTGTTATGGTATATTACGTTTGTTGGTTGTTATGTGTTCTGTGTTATGTTTTTTATTCCAGATGGAGGTTCCTCACGCCTCGTTTGGATCCTAGGGCACTCGGACGTGTGCTGGGGGGCCGGGAGAGGTGATGCTCAGCCGGCAGGCGGGCCGTTGGGAATTCCTGGGGGGAGGCTAGGTTGATGTGGTTGGGATTCCCGGGCATGCGGTGGGAGCGTGTGATGAAGGAAGTTGAGCGCTTTGCAATGAGGGACAGGCCCCCGGATGTGTTGGTCATTTACGCAGGGGGCAACGACCTGGGCATACGGAAGGAACGGGACATCTTAGCTGATGTTAGGGCGGATGTTTTGCACTTACGAGTCCGCTTCCCGGGTACCATCTTGGTTTGGTAGGTCGTTGCGGGCAGATCGGTGTGGAGGTGGGCTAGGTCCATGGTAAGCATCAACAAAACCAGGATGGGGGTCGGACGTGGGTATTGACCTTTGGTCATTGGGTCTGCAGGAGGGTATACAAAATAGCTCTTAGGGTGTGGGGTGGCCCTCAAGGTTGAGGGGGTCACCCTTTCGGGCTGTGGCGGTGTGTTTTCTGGTGGTTTCTGACGGTAGACAGGTACTCAGAAGGGATCTGAGGGTGTGGGGGGCTCATCTAACGATCGGCCCCTCTGGGTATTCCTGAACGTTGGAGGGAATACGGTTATGTTCACTGGCGGAAGTTGTCTCCGACCGGTCACAGGTGGAGGCCTTTGGGAAGTTGGTGAGGTGTACCGCAGTGATTTGGTATTGGCTTAAGTGGGGTCACCGTCAGAGATCACCAGAATGGGCAGTTAATGTTATTTAATGTGGTTTAATGGTAATAAAGTTATTTATATTTATATATCTATATATATTTAGATATTTTCATATTAACAAGTTATTGGAGTGAATTTTGAGTTATGTTTAATAAAGGCTGTTGTGGCCAGTTTACTCCAACCTATGGTGTGGTCTCGTTTCTAATAGGGGAAGGTATGGGTAAGGAATAATATAAGGGGAACATTCAGACTACACTAGTCAAGAGAAGCACGGATTATGAATGCAATGATATAAGGAGTGCTGGACATGACAGTGTGGATGAGGGACACAGAGGGTTAAGCTTTATGGGTGGAGCTGAGGAAAAAGGTTTGCAGGAAGCAAGTTCAGTGTAGGGGAGGGGTCATATAAAAGGGAGGGGGGTGGCTTTAGGGGATCATTCGGATCCCAGCGTGACACAGAGGAGGCAGTTTTTCCCGCCCTCCCGCCCTAATGTTATGTGTTTGTTTTGTTGTGTCGTTTGTTGCTGGTCTTTTCTTCTTTTGCAGGTTTCGTCGGTTGTCACGGCAGCTGAAGGTTTTCCTGTGTTGGCGGTGTGTTTTCTGGTGGTTTCTGACGGTAGACAGGTACTCAGAAGGGATCTGAGGGTGTGGGGGGCTCATCTAACGATCGGCCCCTCTGGGTATTCCTGAACGTTGGAGGGAATACGGTTATGTTCACTGGCGGAAGTTGTCTCCGACCGGTCACAGGTGGAGGCCTTTGGGAAGTTGGTGAGGTGTACCGCAGTGATTTGGTATTGGCTTAAGTGGGGTCACCGTCAGAGATCACCAGAATGGGCAGTTAATGTTATTTAATGTGGTTTAATGGTAATAAAGTTATTTATATTTATATATCTATATATATTTAGATATTTTCATATTAACAAGTTATTGGAGTGAATTTTGAGTTATGTTTAATAAAGGCTGTTGTGGCCAGTTTACTCCAACCTATGGTGTGGTCTCGTTTCTAATAGGGGAAGGTATGGGTAAGGAATAATATAAGGGGAACATTCAGACTACACTAGTCATGCACGCCACACTTTTCACATATTTATTTTCATTTTACTTCACAATTATGTGCCACTTTGTGTTGGTCTATCACATAAAATCCCAACAAAAGCATACTTCCCAACCGTCCCGGATTG
The DNA here is from genome assembly GCF_037356315.1 of Lithobates pipiens. Classification (NCBI taxonomy): domain Eukaryota; kingdom Metazoa; phylum Chordata; class Amphibia; order Anura; family Ranidae; genus Lithobates; species Lithobates pipiens. Next base: position 14,832,402 of record NW_027507755.1, read on the forward strand.
CTCGGGAAAGTCCCGCCTTGGGAGGTCTGTCCAGGGCCCATCATTCTGGGACAATACATTGTCCCAGAATTGCCCCCTGGGCCGATCTGATGCCCCAGGCGCTGCCCGGCTCACTGCCCAAACAACTGATTGCTAGCCGCCGCCCGCCTGGCGTCTAGCCCAGTCAGGATAACTGAACCACTTCCCGGCTGTTATTCTGCTATAGGCCGGACGGGAAGGGGTTAATGTGTATTTTTTTTAAAAACGCGTTTGAAGACCGCTGTGCAAATACAGTGTGATATTAAAATATTGCGATTTTATTCTCTAGGGTTTCAGCTAAATATATAGATCAATTGTACTGCAAATTTTATCCCATATGTTTGTGTGTGTGGTTGTTTTTTTTTATCTTGTTTTTAATAAAAATACGTTTAAGGATAATGCACAAGGCTGGTGCAGCAAGGCAAGGCCTGAAGCACCTTCCACCACAAACTTTAGTCCACCTGGTACTCAATTGTGCACAGGAGTATTTGTTTTTCTGCTATTAAAAATCCCAAATAATAGCCCCTCCCCCTCCAGCACACAGCAGGTGATTGACAGCCTCAACTGCGCATTTGAGTGTTTTTCTATGAGACTGTGTGTAAAGTGGGGGGGGGGGGTTCTTTCCCTCCAATCAGGTTTTAGATTACACTCGGCTCTGTGCAGTGTCTGATGTCAGATCCCCGTCCCCTGACTTCCATAGCTGAGAAATGCTGTGTAAAATGTGTGCTTTATAAGGCTGCAAAGAAGAAATGTCCGTAGATAAACTGGTACAACTTATGTAGGAGTATGTGTATCACCAGAGGCCAGTCACCCTATATGGAAGGGTTTAAAACTACTTCCCGCCCGTGCCTATAGCAAAATGACGGGCGGGCGGTGGTTCAGTTATCCTGACTGGGTGTCATATGACGTCCTTCAGGATAACAGCCGCCGCACACCAGTCTAAAGCCGCGTACACACGTAGCCGTCTGTCTGACGTACTTAGTCTGGCGGACTTCCCGCCAGACTGTCCGTCGGACTTTCCGAACGGGCTACTTGCCCACACACGGCACTTTTTCAGCGGACTAATACGGCGACTAAGTCCGCCGTACTATCCGCCCTACTTTTGAAATGAACGGACTCGCCCACACACGCGGAGGAAAGTCCGCTCATTTCGAGCGCGTCTCCAGGTAGGCGGGGCCCGCAAAGGATACGTCGCTGGCCCCCGCCGCCTGGTAGAACCGAAGAGGGGGACAAGACCCCCGAAGTCGGAAGAAGAGGTGCTTTGGGGTGGGGAAGGGGGGTCGCGCGGCCCCCCTTCCCCAAGGCACCCCCCATGTTGAGGGCACGCGGCCTGGTACGGCTCAGGAGGTGGGGGCGCTCGCTCGCCCCTCCTTTCCTGGCCAGCTGGGTAGCGTGCTCAGACAAGGGTCTGTTGTGGACTTTGGGGGGACCCCCACGCCGATTTTTTTTTGGCGTTGGGGTGGGGTTCCCCTTTAAGTCCATACCAGGCGGCGGTGCCAGCGACGTCTCCTTCGCGGGCCCCGCCTACCTGGAGACCTGCTCGAAATGAGCGGACTTTTCTCCGGGCGGGAAAAGTCCGTTCATTTCAAAAGTACGGCGGACTGGCATACACACGGCCGGATTGTCTGCCGAAATGCGAGTCCGGCGGGAAGATTGGAGTGTAAAACTACATTCTAAGTCCGCCGTACTTTCGGGTCAAAAAAGTATGCCGGAGGCTACACACGGGGGGATTGTTTGGCGGACTTGAGTTTGCCGGACCTTTCCACCCACTTGTTTGATCGTGTGTACGCGGCATAACACACCGCTACACTGATCTTGGTAAAGAGGCTCTTTACCACGTGATCAGCCATGTCCAATCACGGCTGATCACAATGTCAACAGGAAAAGCCTTTGATCGGCTTTTCCTCACTCACGTCTGACAGATCGGCGGCTCTCCTGACGGGGGGGGGGGGGTCTGCGCTGATTTATTTATCAGCTTAGCCCCCCTTGGATGCCCACACTAGACCACCAGGAGAGCCACCAGGACCACCAGGGAAGGGGGGAACATGTGGATGGCCAGGTATGTACCCCATGGCCATCCACATGTGCTAATTATGCCCAATCTGTGGCAATCGGGTTCCACAATTGGGCACTGACTGGCACCATTATATAACATGATTCCCAGCAGTGCCATCCATCAGTGTTATCAGTGCCGCCTATGAGTGCCAATCAGTGCTCATTGGTGCCGTCATATCGGTGCCCGTCAGTGCCGCCATATCGGTACCCGTCATTGAAGAAGAAAACGTATTTATTTACAAATTTTTTTAACAGAAACAAAGACATTTTCAGCCTTCTTTTTTTATTTGTTGCGCGAAAAATTCAAACCACAGAGGTGATAAAATACCACCAAAAGAAATCTCTATTTGTGGGAACAAAATGTTAAAAAATGTGTTTGGGTACAGTGTTGTATGACCGCGCAATTGTCATTCAAATTGCGACAGCGCTGGAAACTGAAAATTGCCTTGGACAGGAAGCCACGGTCGGAAATTCCGTCAGGAAAAGGTCAGATCGGATTATACTGTTGGAAAATCCGATCGTGTGTGTGGGCTCTATCGGACTTTTCGATATTTTTCGATCGAAATTTCCACTCTCAAAAACATTTGAGAGCAGAATCTAAAATTTTCTGACAAAAAAAAATTCGATCAGACTTTTTCCGATCGTTTGTAGAGAATTCCAGTGGACAAAGTGCCACGCATGCTCAGATCAAATTACGATGGGCTACTAGCCTCTATGTAATCCCATTGTACGCAACGAATGTCACCGCGTTCCGAACGATCGGATTTTCCGGCAACTTTGTCTGACCGTGTGTATGCAACACCAGTTTCGGACAAAATCCAACGGAAAAAATCAGACGGATTTTGTGGTTGGAATGTCCGACTGTGTGTACGGGGCATTATAGAAAAGGTGAACACGAGATGACATTACGGATCTTTAGTTAGGTACATGGCATGTTGATCCAGTGGCGTGGCTGTCATGTTGATCCAGTGGCATGGCACGTTGATCCAGTGGCATGGCTGTCATGTTAATCCAGTGGCATGGCTGGCATGTTGATCCAGTGGCTTCACTGCATTCTGAGTCATTATGTGGAGCTGGAATTCTAACTATGAGTAACTAGTCTTCTTAGAATGAGGTCAACAATGGCTGCCCCCGATATTTCCAGAGTATAGGCTTCCTTTAAATAAAAGATAGAAAGACGCGACTTCCACAGACAGCTTATTGATACTGAAAATGGGACTTCACTTTAATCAGATATTGCGAGTTAAACGACATAATGAAAAGAAGTAACTCCCCAGAGTGTTAATGGAAACCATTTACTGTTCATTCTAAAGAGCAGATAAAAGGATTTTAATATCATAGCAGGAGTTGGCATACGGCTCTCTTTTGCCTCCCCACTAAGTAACTTAATAAGATTGCTTTTTTTTCTATCCATTAGGGCAAAGGACAACCATCTGTAACCCAGAGAGGGGGCTAAAAATAATTCTGATGTTCAGAATCAGGCTGGCAAACGAGTTACCATTTAAAGCACACAAAGTTTTACAAAGGGTAAAAGTTTTAAATAAATGATGCCCAGTGTACATACAGTACTTTTCCTTGCTTTGGGTAGTACAGAGGTGACGGGTCCTCTTTACAGATATCACAGTAGTCAGGTGCATGAGAGTTTTCCTTTGCATACACCAGAGTTAAAGGGTATCTCCACTTTTGTGGGAAAACAAAATAAACTTTTAATGGAATCTCAGTCTTGGTCCGTAGGGTTCAATATTGAGTTGGCCCACCCTTTTAGCTATAACAGTTTCAACTCTTCTGGGAAGGCTGTCCACAAGGTTTAGGAGTGTGTCTAATGCCGCGTACACACGATCGAATTGTATGATGTACTTAGTCCGTCATACAATCCGGTGGACTTTCTACCGAACGGACTTGGCCACACACGGATACACAATCAGTCCGACGAAAGCTTGCGCGATGACGTACAGCACGTACGACGGGACTAGAAATAGGAAGTCCAAGACACAGCAAAGCACCCTTTGGGCTCCTTCTGCTGACTTTGCGTTAGTGGAAGTTTGGTTAAAGACGATTCGCGCTTTTCAGACTTCAGCTTAATTCGTCCGTTATTTTTTTTTTATTTATTCTCGAATTGGAATATTAATCATAGGATGAGGATGAATAAAGACATTTGTGATAACTCTGTGTGAATATAAGCAGCAAAGCAACTTCACTTTTCTCGCATTATGAAGAAGAAAAGAATGGGCTATATTAAAAGATCACAAAATTAGCAGCATGATGAATATGCTAGCTTCAATACAAACACTAGTTTTACAAGACAGAACGCTTCCGCCCTGTAAATCCTTTCTGGGCATACGCCATTCTTAGTCCGTCGGACTAGCATGCTGACGAACGTATTGTCCGCTGAAACCAAAGTACGACGGGAAGATTGGTGTGCAAACCGACCTTCTTAGTACTCCGGACTTCACGCTGAAAAAGTCAGCTGAAGCCCACACATGAGCGGATTGTCCGCTGAAATGCGTTTCAACGGACTAAGTACGTCATACAATTCGATCGTGTGTACGCGGCATAAGGGAATGTTTGACCATTCTTTCAGAAGCGCATTTGTGAGGTCAGGCACTGATGTTGGACAAGAGTTCCTGGCTCGCAGACTCTACTCTAATTCATCCCAAAAGTGTTTGGTTTGAGGTCAGGAGTCTGTGCAGGCCAGTCAAGTTCCTCCACCCCAAACTCACTCATCCATGTCTTTATGGACCTTGCTTTGCACTCAGGGCCGCTGTTAGAAATCATGGGGCCCCGTACAGCCTACCCAATGGGGCCCCTTTTAAACCCACCCTTGACCCCTCCCCAGGCTCCTTCCCTGACCCAACCTCTGCAGATTTGTCACTGTTTACATATGCATGCATACTGTGTCCCAGGAACTAGATGTTGCTGCTCACATCTTTAATGGGACCCCTGTTGGCACGGGAGAGCCCAATAAAGGTGATGGAGGGACAGTGGTGGAACCACTTCCACTGCCTGTAAAAGTAATCCAGGGGCTTCTTAGCCACTAGGATTACTTTTACTTTGTGCAGACTCGTCGTGGCTAAAAAATTATATCTTGATCATTGCTGCAGTGATGACAAAGATATCACCCTTCCAATCCAGCAATGTACCAGTATGTTGCTGGACAGGAAGCGGTTAAAGGGGGTGATTGGGGGGGGCACATGTTTACTGCCCCCCTCCCAAATGCAAGTGTAAAGTAACATCACACTGCGTCCTATGATTATCACACATTATGAAAAATGTGCAGGTAGAACAGTCAGCATGTGCTCTGTCATGGATCTCACAGTGTCATCTGGCTTTTGGGTGCTGACTTTGTTAACTTATGGCTGTACCGTGTGTACAGTAACTATAACCCAATACAGCCATAACAAAGTAAGCACCAAACAGCAATAGGACACACTGTAACAGATCCATGACAGAACACATGCTGACTGTGCTGCCTGCGTGAGTGTCATAATGCTGATAATCATGACTAGCTATGCTGTACCTAAGTGAGACGCAGTGAAGGATTCAACTTCTGTGCTCCACTCACTGTGTGCAGTGCATGTGTCCTCCAGGTTCTTGCTCCCATCATTGCAGCCTATCTCTTTCATCCACTGAGCCGCCTGTCGCCTTGCCTGAGTCTCAGCAGTCAGCAAAGGAAAATGAGAGGCGGAGCTAAGCGGAGCCTCGTAGTATCATTCCGCCAGGGAAGGCAGTGGGCAGCGGCAGCCGGGACTAATTAGCTAACAGAACAATGTGCGGGGCGGCTTCATGTACATGCGCCCGAAAAAGGAAAAATAGTCCGAACGCTGCGCTCATCTCCTAGGCCTATCTGTAGACCAGATAGGGCCCAGGAAAATGTAATTAGAAACCCCCTTCGCTCAGCAAGTAATAGCGGGGGAATGGTTTTGAAATTTTAATTTGCATAAATTAACTGTAAATTTGCCCGGGCCCCCCTGTGGAGCTGATGGGGGCTGGGCCCAGTACAACAGGGCTGGCTGTACTGCCCTATCAGCGGCCCTGTTTGCACTGGTCCAAATCATTTGGTAGAAGAGGGATTATGGTGTGGGGTTGTTTTTCAGGATCTGGTCCCTTAGTTCCAGTGAAGGGAACTCTTAAGGCATCGGTATACCAAGACTTTTTGGACAATTTCATGTCCCCAACTTTGTCGGAACAGTTTGGTGATGGCTCCTTCCTGTTTCAACATGACTGCACACCAGTGCACAAACAAGGTCCATAAAGACATAGATGAGTGAGTTTGGGGCAGAGGAGCTTTACCTGGTCTGACCTCAACTTGATAGAACACCTTTGGAATGAATTAGTCATTGTACACACAGTCAGACATTCTGACAACCAAATCCGTTGGATTTTGTCCGACGGATTTTGTCCGAAACTGTTGCATACACACGGTCGGACAAAGTTGTTGGAAAATCCGATCATTCAGAACCTGGTGACGTTATTTCGTTACGATGGGACTACGTTCAGGCTAGTAGCCAATAACTTTGGTCTAGGAATTTGATCTGAGCATGCGTGGCACTTTGTCCGATCGGAATTCTCTACAAAGGATCGGACAAAGTCTGATCGGATCATGTTGTCAGAAAATTTTATAGCCTAGCTCTAAAACTTTGTTGGTCGGATATTCCAACGGAAACAGTCCGATGGAGCCCACACACGGTTGGATTATCCGACAACACGGTCCCATCGGACATTTTCCGTCAGAATGTCCGACCGTGTGTACAAGGGCTTAGAGAGGAGACTGTGAGACAGGACTTCTCATCACAAATGCACTTCTGGGAAGGCTGTCCATAAGGTTTAGGAGTGTGTCTATGGGAATGTTTGACCATTCTTCAAGAAGACTCGGAGCTGTTATAGCTGCAAAGGGTGGGCCAACTCAATATTGAGTCTTACAGATGAAGACTGGAAGGCCATTAAAGTTCATATGTGTGTACAGGCAGGGGTACCAATCCTTTTAGCAATATGTGTGTGTGTATGTATATTAGGGCCAAAACAGCTAATCGATTATGAAAATAGTTGTCAAGCCGATTAGTTGGCCTGCATACAGAATGCATTATTTGTTTACATATCAGGAAATACAGTGCAGCACACATACAGCTCAGTACATCAGCCATACATGTCAGTAAGTGTCTGAAAACTTGTGATGTGTGATGAGCAATGCCTCATGGGACATGTAGTCCTGTGCAGGAAGTGAGTGATTCTAAAGGCAGAAGTTTTTTTTTTTTTTTTTTTAACGTTGCTATAGAGGCACTCTATACTATACTTTGCAGTTTGCTATTGGTGCACTCTGAAGGCAGGAGGAGCTAGAAGCATTGGTGGGGGGACTCCAGAAGAGAAGAATCAGGGCTGCTCTGTGCAAAACCATTACACAGAATAGGTAAGTATAACATGTTTCTTGTTTTAAAAAAAAATTACTTTAACCACTTAAGGACCAGCCTTGTTTTGAGATTTTGGTGTTTACATGTTTAAAACCTTTTTTTTTTGCTAGAAAATTACTTAATTACTTAGAACCCCCAAACAATATATATTTTTTTTTTCATAACACCCTAGAGCAGTGATGGCGAACCTTGGTACCCCAGATGTTTTGGAACTACATTTCCCATGATGCTCAACCACACTGCAGGGTGCATGAGCATCGTGGGTAATGTAGTTCAAAAACATCTGGAGTGCCAAGGTTCACCATCACTGCCCTAGAGAATAAAATGGCGGTCATTGGAATACTTTTTTTTCACACCATATTTGCACAGAGGTCTTAAAAGCGCACTTTGTTTTTTTACTTTTGGAAAAAATTCCCCTTTTTCAATAAAAAAATAAATAAGACAGCAGTAAAATTAGCCCAATTTTTTTATATTGTGAAAGATAATGTTGCGCCGAGTAAATTGATACCCAACATGTCATGCTTCAAAACTTCGCCCGCTCATGGAATGGCGACAAACGTTTACCCTTAAAAATCTCAATAGGCGATGTTTTAAAAAATTCTGCAGATTGCATGTTTTATGTTACAGAGGAGGTCTAGGGCTAGAATTATTGCTCTCGTTCTACTGAACATGGCGATACCTTTATTTTAACGCTGTTTTCATATGCCGGCGCTACTCCCATATGCATTCACTTCTGCACGCAAGCTCGCAGGACGCGGCACGTTGTAAAATAAATAATATTCTTTTATTTTTTATTTTTACACCGTTTAAAAAAAAAAAAAAATTGTCACTTTTATTTTGTATTACAAGGAACGTAAACATTCCTTGTAATAGAAAAAAACATGGCAGGTCCTCTTAAATATGAGATCTGAGGTAAAAAAGTCAGTTTTGGCATTGCTTCCGCCCAGCAATTGTATGGAGACGGGTGGGGGCCATCTTCCCCTCATCTCCATACTGAGCCATCAATGGGACGAGATTGCCTCCGCCGCTGCTGACCACTCTGGTAAGCGGCGGGAGGGGGGGCCCCCTCTCCCGCCACCGATAAGTGATCTTGCGGTGAATCTGCTGCAGAGACCACTTTTATCTTGTAGCGGACCACCCACTGAAGAAGGGGATACTGGGGTTATGGCAGCTAGCTGCTGCCATAACAAAGAAGTCCTCCTTCAAACAGCTGCCGTAAAACTGCGATGGGTCGGTCCGTAAGTGGTTAAAGATTCTGTGCAGGGAACATGAGCATCTGAACCCGAAGAAGGAGGAGGTTGATAGACTGGAGGTAATAGAAGGCATTACAATTACATTTAAACAATAGACAATGGACAGTTTGGGACTTTAAATGAGGCACGGGTTAGCTCCTCCATCCCGTTATTTGGCAAAATAGAAAGGAAGTTGGGACTTTGAAGTGAAGCGGCTGAAGTGTGGAGGTCAAGATAAAAGAAGAATTTAATTGAATTCATAATAATGTATAATACAGAGTAAATTCATATATATACATACATACATGTACAATTATTTGGCACAAAATATGTTTATGAAGACATCAAGGTGTATGTAAAAACACATCAAGTCAAGAAGCATATGTAAACAATAGATAGTATGTAGAGCAACAGCATAGCCTAAAAGTGCCTCAGGGCGACATATCCGGTACCTATGTCTATAATCGCATAATATAAACGTAAATTTACTGGATTAATATTGGTAACAACGTCAGGACATAATAGATATCACTGTAGCATCCAATGTAGCTCGACGCGTTTCGTGGATGTATCTCCACTTATCAGGAGCAGATGCGACAGATTCCTGTAAAATGTATAGATATAGTAAACCACACTCTGTATAATTACATTTAAAGTAAAAGTTTACCAGTGTTGTGCATTTTATTTAAAATGATTATATCCATGAAGAAAAAGTGTCTCAGCTTTTAATATAAAAGATGTATATAACCCTTCATATAGCTTCATGTCTGTCCTACTTCTATTGACGTCGTCCCGTGCACGAGAGGCCTGCGCGCCCCCTGAGGGGCGCGTGCGGCGCGCTCTGTGATCGGCGAGTCCGTGAGACTCGCCTGATCACCAATCCGTGCAAGGGGTCGATCCCGACCCCTTATCACGCGATCAGCTGACAGCGCGAGGAGAAAAAAAAAAGCCGATCACCGGCGGCCATGATCGGGACATCAGTCCCAATCACGGCCAGCCCTGCTAGTGCCCACCTGCCCCCTGCCAGTGCCCACCTGCCCCCTGCAGTGCCAAATGTTTTAAAAGTAAGTGCCCCCCGTCAGTGCCACCCAGCAGTGCCCACAGTGCCACCCAGCAGTGCCCACAGTGCCACCCACAGTGCCACCCACAGTGCCACCCAGCAGTGCCCACAATCTGCCTCAAAGGTGCTGCACCCCAGTGCCACTTATCCGTGCCCATCAGTGTCATCTACCAGTGCCCAGCAGTGCCGCCCATCAGTGCCACCTATCAGAGCCACCTATCAGTGCCCATCAGTCCCATCTATCAGTGGTACCTATCAGTGCCCATCCGTGCCACCCATCCGTGCCACCCATCCGTGCCACCCATCTGTGCCCATCTTTGCCCATCAGTGCCGCCTTATCTGTGCCCATCTGTGCCGCCTTATCTGTGCCTATTAGTGCCGCCTTAACTATGCCTATCAGTGCCCACCAGTGCAGCCTACCAGTGCCCACCAATGCAGCCTACCAGTGCCCACCAATGCAGCCCATCAGTGCCCACCAGTGCAGCCTATCAGTGCCGCCTAATCAGCGCACTTCAATGAAGGAGAAAAATGACCCGTTTGCAAAATTTTATAACAAACTATTAAACATGATTTTTTTTTTTTGCATCTTTTTTTGTTTGTTTAGCAAAAAATAAAACTCCGAGCTGTAACTAAATACCACCAAAATAAAGCTCTATTTGTGGGAAAAAAATGATAAAAATTTCATTTGGGTACAGTGTTGTATGCCCGCGCAATTGTCATTCAAAGTGCATCAGCGCTGAAAGCTGAAAATTGGTCTGGGACTGAGGGGGGTTTAAGTGCCCAGTAAGCAAGTGGTTAATAATCGTTTAAATGTAAGAAATTTTCTGTTTCACTTATTACTTAAGGCTGCTTGCACACTGGAACGGGCAGGCATTGACGGTAAAACGCGGCTAGTTTTAGCGGCGCTTTACCGTCATTATTCGGCTGCTAGCGGGGAGCTTATAACCCAGCTAGTGGCCGATGAAGGTGTTAAATGCGCCCGTGTAGCACTGCTGCCGAATTGCTTAACAGGCACTTCGGCAGCGGTGACCATTCATTTCAATGGACAGGAGTGGTGGAGGAGCGGTATACACTGCTCCAAAGATGCTGCTTGCAGGACTTTTTTTTTTTTTTTAACATCCTGCCAGCGCATCACCTCAGTGGAAAAGCACTCAGGCTTTCACATTGAGACTGCAGGGGAGCCGTTTTGCAGGCACTTTTCAGGTGCTATTTTTAGCCCAAAAGCGCTTGAAAAATGCCTCAGTGTGAAAGGGGTCTAACTGTTAGATTTGAGATGAAGGGGAAAAAAAAACGACCTAACATATCGGCCCAAAAAAAAATCGGCATCATATCGGCGGCCGCGATTTCTAAATATCGGCATCAGCCAGAGAAAAACCCATATTGAGATAGAGGGAGATACTGTAATATAAATAAATATATATATCTCACAAAAGTGAGTACACCCCTCCCATTTTGTAAATATTTTATTATATCTTTTCATGTGACAACACTAAAGAAATGACACTTTGCTACAATGTAAAGTAGTGAGTGTACAGCTTGTATAACAGTGTAAATTTGCTGTTCCCTCAAAATAACTCAACACCGCTGGCAACAAAAGTGAGTACACCCCTAAATGAAAATGGCCAATTAGTCTTTTTCCCTCTCCAGTGTCATTTGACTGGTAAGGTCCGGTTCACCCTGAGGCAGCACGACTTACAGCGCGACTGCCTCAGGCGACCCAGACACGACCGCTGGGGTGACTTGCAAAACAACTTCTGTATAGAAGTCAATGCAAGTCGCCTCAAGTCGCCCCCAAAGTCGTACAGGAATGTTTTTGTAAGTTGGAGCGACTTGTGTCGCTCCGATTAGAACGGTTCCATTGTACAGAACAGGATGCTAGTTGTCAGGCGGCTAAGTAGCCTGACAAGTCTTCCTAGTGTTAACCGACCCTTAGTGTTACAAGGTCTCAGGTATGAATGGGGAGCAGGTGTGTTAAATTTGGTGTTATCACTCTCACTGTTTCATACTGGTCAATGGAAGTTCAACATGGCACCTCATAGCAAAGAACCCTCTGAGGATCTGAAAGAAAAGAATTGTTGCTCTACATAGAGATGGCCTAGGCAATAAGAAGATTGCCAAGACTCTGAAACTGAGCTGCAGCACGGTGGCCAAGACCATACAGCAGTTTAACAGGACAGGTTCCACTCAGAACAGGCCTCTCCATAGTCCACCAAATAAGTTGAGTGCACGTGCTCATATCCAGAGGTTGTCTTTGGGAAATAGACGTATGAGTGCTGCCAGCATTGCTGTAGAGGTTGAAGGGGTGGGGGGTCAGCCTGTCAGTGATCAGACCATATGCCGCACACTGCATCAAATTGGTCTGCATTGCTGTTGTCCCAGAAGGAAGCCTCTTCTAAAGATGATGCACAAGAAAGCCCACAAACAAGACAAGCAGACTAAGGACATGGATTACTGAAACCATGATCTGTGTTCTGATGAGATCAAGATAAACTTATTTGGTTCAGAGGGTGTCAAGCGTGTGTGGCAGCAACCAGGTGAGGAGTACAAAGACAAGTGTGTCTTGCCTACAGTCAAGCATGGTGGTGGGAGTGTCATGGTCTGGGGCTGCATGAGTGCTGCCGCCACTGGGGAGCTACAGTTCATTGAGGGAACCATGAATGCCAATGTGTACTGTGACATACTGAAGCAGAGCATGAACCCCCCCCCCCCCCTTCAGAGACTGGGCTGCAGGGCAGTATTCCAACATAACGACCCCAAACACACCTCCTAGATGACCACTGCCTTGCTAAAGAAGCTGAAGGTAAAGGTGATGGACTGACCAAGCATGTCTCCAGACCTAAAACCTATTGAACATCTGTGGGGCATCCTCAAACGGAAGGTGGAAGAGTGCAAGGTCTCTGACATCCACCAGCTCCATGATGTTGTCATGGGGGAGTGGAAGAGGACTCCAGTGGCAACCTGTGAAGCTCTGGTGAACTCCATGCCCAAGAGGGTTAAGGCAGTGCTGGAAAATAATGGTGGCCACACAAAATATTGACACTTTGAGCCCAATTTGGACATTTTCACTTAGGGGTGTACTCATTTTTGCTGCCAGAGGTTTAGACATTAAAGCGGGAGTCCGCCGGGAGTCCGTTTTTTTTTTTAAAAGCCAGCAGCTACAAATACTGCAGCTGCTGACTTTTAAAATAGTGACACTTACCTGTCCAGCGCGCCCGCGATGTCGGCACCCGAAGCCGATCTCTCGATCGTCTCTCGGGTGCTGCCGCCGCCATCTTGGGTATGGGAATCAGGAAGTGGAGCCTTTCGGCTTCATTTCCCGGTTCCCTACTGCGCATGCGCGAGTCGCGCTGCGCAATAAGGATTGTCCCCGCTGTCTCTGGGATCCGTGTGTTTCCCAGCAGGCAGTGGGGGACTTTCGGAAAGGGGCGTAGATTCTGCGGAAAGGGGCGTACCTTCTGCAGAATCTTCCGCCGGAAGTGGGTGCAGATACCTGTACTGCACAGCCCTCCCCCCTGAAAGGTGCCAATTGTGGCGCCGGAGGGGGAGAGGATTCCAATGAGCGGAAGGTCCACTTTAGGGTGGACCTCCGCTTTAATGGCTGTGTGTTGAGTTGAGAGGACAGCAAATTTACACTGTTATACAAGCTGTACACTCACTACTTTACATTGTAGAAAAGTGTCATTTCTTCAGTGTTGTCACATGAAAAGATATAATAAAATATTTACAAAAATGTGAGGGGTGTACTTTTGTGAGATACTGTGTGTGTATGGGGGGGGGGCTGAATATAAAAGCATGTCAAGCTTTTCACATTTCTTATTATTATTTAGGCACCCTCTGCAAAAGGATACTTTTACAGGAATGCCGACACTGCAACTTTTCTCTTCAGAACACTTAGCCCTTGTACACACGGCCAGATATTCCGAAGGAAAATGTCCATTTGGACCATGTTGTCGCATAATCCGACTGTGTGTGGGCTCCATTGGACTGTTTCCGTCGGAATATCCGACCGACAAAGTTTTAGAGCTGGGCTATAAAACTTTCTGACAACATGATGATTTGTAGAGAATTCCGATCGGACAAAGTGCCACGCATGCTCAGATCAAATTACGACACCAAAGCTATTGGCTACTAGCGTGAACGTAGTCCCGTTGTAACTAAATAACGTCATCACGTTCTGAACGATCAGATTTTCCGACAACTTTGTCCAACCGCGTGTATGCAACACCACTTTCGGACAAAATCCGTCTGAAAAAATCTGACAGATTTTGTTGTCGGAATGTCCGACCGTGTGTACAAGGGCTAAGAGTATATCAGATGATTATAATGAACCAGAGCCTCCCATTCAGAATCAGTCTGCAAACATTCTGTTGAAATGAACAACAATATTTCTACTGAGCAGAAACAGATAGGACTCTGCTACAGTGTTTGTTACAATCTTTTTAGCGTACATAGATCACCCAGAGGGGAATGATTATTGCTCAACAATAGTGGAGTTACTATTTAAAGCCGAACTGCAGGGATTCAGCCACTATCTAAAAGCTGCTTACTTTCTATGGGTCAAGTCCAAAAAGGTACATGGCACCTCATGGATCTCTTTTATTTACATCCGGCCATACACGTTTCTTGTTCAATTTCCTTTACATTTACATTCACCTATGAAGTGCAAGAGCCTTTCTGATTGCATACAAATGTAAAGTGTTTAGGTTTGGCTTCTTATTATATGGTTTTGGTAAGACTGAAGGAAAATTGTACAATGTATGGTCAGCCTTACCGAGTACTGGGAGTACAGCTATCACTATACTCCTGGAGCTTTAAAGGACATACACTGCATTTTCACACACAGCAGCTCTGCTTATTCCTCCCCTCCATTGTCCATTCACAGAAGTCTTTGTATTTTTTGAATAGGTTTATATAATACAAAGTGCTTTGTGATTGGACAGAATGAGGCGAGGGGTGGGCAGATGGGCTGCATACAACTTTGCTGCTACAAAAGGTCTAGTGTCAGAGCTTCAGAAGTACAGTGATAGCTATGCTTTTGGTGCTTAGTAAAATGTAAACTAAATTGAAGAGATAAGTCTATGAGGTGGCATGCACCTCACTGGACGTAACCCATGGCAATCTGGCATATTTTAGAAAGTGGCTGAATTCTTAGAGCAGCAGCCCCAAGAGAACTTGAACCCTCCCTTGAGGGGGAAAAAAAAAACTCTATTCAAGCCCCCTGCACATTTATTATAACATTTATTAGTACCTCTCCAGCCACCTCCTCCTCCCCGCCCAGCAGTTGGCAGGGGCATTATAAATATTTAAATGATAATTTGAAACTCCGAACCTATGTTCTGGAAACTTTTTCAGAGGCAGGTGGGAGTAATCAAACTCTCAGCTCAGGAAACCCTGAGCAGACCTACACAATCAATTACTGCTCCACCCACTACAATGAAGGCAAAAACAAAATTTACTTATCAGCCTAACTAGAGGAGGGCACTACATACATAAATACCAGCTGATCATTGTAATCATCTCTGTCAGTGGTAAATGGTTTATCTCAACCCTCTATCACTTTTGCTGGACAACTTAGTCTTTTAACCACTTCAGCCCCTGACCATTTTGCTGGCTTAAGACCAGACCACTTTTTGCGATTCGGCACTGCGTCGCTTTAACTGATAATTGTGCAGTCATGTGACGTGGCTCCCAAACAAAATTGGCGTCCTTTTTTCCCCACAAATAGAGTTTTCTTTTGGTGGTATTTTATTACCCCTGCGGTTTTTATTTTTTGCGCTATAAACAAAAATAGAGCGACAATTTTGAAAAAAAACGCATTATTTTTTACTTTTTGTTATAATAAATATCCCACCAAAATATATATAAAAAAACAGTTTTTTTCCCTCAGTTTAGGCCGATACGTATTCTTCTACATATTTTTTGTAAAAAAAATCACAAAAAGCGATTATTGATTGGTTTGCGCAAAAGTTATAGCGTTTACAATATAGGGGATAGTTTTATGGCATTTTTATTTAATTTTTTTTTTTTACTAGTAATGGCGGCAATCAGCATTTTTTTTTTTTATGGTGACTGCGACATTATGGCGGACACATCGGACATTTTTGACACATTTTTGGACTATTGTCATTTATACAGCAATCAGTGCTATACAAATGCACTGATTCCTGTGTAAATGACACTGGCAGTGAAGGGGTTAACCGGGGTGGCAGTGTAGGGGTTAAGTGTTCCTAGGGGCGTGTTACTAATTGTGGGGGGGTGGGCTATGTGTTAGTGAACACTGATCTCTGCTCCAATCACATGGAGCAGAGATCAGTGTCACTTGTTGCTAGGCAGAACGGGGAGATGCTGTTTACAACGGCATCTCCCCGTTCAGCCTCCCCGTGAGACGAATGCAGGTATCCCCGCGGCGATCAAATCCGCGGGACCTGCAACTGGACTCACGGGGGTCCTGATCGGCATGCGAGCACACCGCCGGCGCCGCGCACGCGATGCAAGGTGGCATATAGAAATGGACGTACCTGTACGCCAATATGCCTGCCCGTGCCATTCTGCCGACGTACATCGGCGTGCGCCGGTCGGGAAGTGGTTAAGGAAAGTTGAAAAATAACAAACTTATGAAAGGAGAGAAAAAAGCCTAAAGATGAATGCAAACACCACATCTAATTACTCACAATATAATACATTTTTTTGTTTTTGAGTTTAATACCCCTTTAACTTTAAATATGGCTGTCCTTACTGTGTGCAACATTGACTTTTCCAGCACTCCTACATTTCAGAGAAAAGGTCTTTAACCACTTCCGAACCGCCGCACGCCGATATACGTCCTTATTTTGAAAGGGGGGGTATCATTGTTACGGCAGCAGCGAGCCACCATAACCCCGGTGTCCTCTTCTTCGGGCTGGCGGTCCGCTTTCCGATAAGGGTGGTCTCTGTGGGGGATTCGCTGCAGGATCACTTTTATCGGCGGCGGCAGAAGGCCCCCTGTCCCGCCGTACTCCAGTGCCCTCCGCTGCTTACTGGAGCCATCGGCAGCGATCAGATCTTCACCCTTGCTGGGAATGGAGATGAGTGAGGGAAGATGGCCCCCACCCCTCTCCATAACAATGCAAGGCGGAAGCAACGTCAAAACGTCACTTCTGCTCATAGCTCTTAAAGGGACATTTTTTTTCTTTCAAAAAATGTTTTAATTACAATTATTTTTTATTTATTTTTTATTACATTTAAGGCCGGGTTCACACTATAGCGATGCGGGAACGCCGCGAATCCGCGGCGTTTACCCGCATCGCACACCTCCCGCCGGCAGTTCACACTGCCCTATGCGGACGGCTGGGAGTGTCAATGTTATGTTAATGACACCCCCAGATCCGTCGGCATATTGCAGTGCGATCTGCCGACTCGCACAGGAATCGGATCGCATGGTGTGAACCCCCATGCGATCCGATTCTGTTGCGGACCCAAAAAAGGGTCCCGTGCGAGTTTGCTGCGGGGGCGCTGCGAATTCAGCCATACTATCTGTATGGCTGAACTCGCATCGCTACGGAGATCGGATGTGATTTGCTGTGCGAATCACATCCGGATCTCCCCCCGCAGCGGTGTGAACCGGGCCTAAGTGTAAATATGAGATCTGAGGTATTTTTGACCCCAGATCTCATATTTAAGAGGTCCTGTCATGTTTTTTTTTAATATTACATTCCTAGTAATAGGAATAAAAGTGACACAATTTGAAAAAAAAAAAAAGTGTAAAACTAAAAGGTAAAAGAAATAAGAATTTTTTTTTTTTTTTTTAAACGTGCCCCGTCCTGCTGAGCGCACCCGCATATGAAAATGGTGTTCAAACCACACATATGAGGTATCACCACGATCGGTAGAGTAACTTAAAACATGCAACCTGTAGAATTTTTTTTTTTTTTTAAACGCTGCCTATGGAGATTTTTAAGGGTAAACGTTTGTCGCTATTCCACGAGCGGGCGCAATTTTGAAGCGTGACATGTTGGGTATCAATTTACTCAGCATAACAATATCTTTGCGATTGTAAGACCGCTGTGCAAATACGTTGTGACAAAGTATTGCAACAACCGCCATTTTATTCTCTAGGGCAGGGGTCTCAAACTGGCGGACCTCCAGCTGTTGCAAAACTACAAGTCCCATCATGCCTCTGAGTGTGGGAGTCATGCTTAAAACTGACAGCATTGCAAAGCCTCATGGGATTTGTAGTTTTGCAACAGCTGGAGGGCCACCAGTTTGAGACCCCTGCTCTAGGGTGTTAGAGCCCCTAACCATTATACATTTTTTTTTTTGCAAACACCCTAGAGAATAAAATGGCAGTCGTTGCAATACTTTCTGTTACCCCTTATTTGCACAGCGATCTAAGTGACATGGATTTAATGTTTTAACCACTTAAGGACCAAGCCTCTTTCTGAGATTTGTTGTTTACAAGTTAAAAGCAGTTTTTTTTTTGCTAGAAAATTACTTAGAGCCCCCAAACATTATACATTTTTTTTTCTAAGTAATTTTCTAGCAAAAAAAAAACTGTTTTTAACTTGTAAACAACAAATCTCAGAAAGAGGCTTGGTACTTAAGTGGTTAAAACATTAAATCCATGTCATTTAGACCGCTGTGCAAATACGGTGTGACAGAAAGTATTGCAATGACCGCCATTTTATTCTCTAGAGTGTTCGCAAAAAAAAAAATGTATAATGTTTGGGGGCTCTAAGTAATTTACTAGCAACAAAAAAAAAACAGTTTTTAACTTGTAAACAACACTCCACAAAAAGAGGCTTGGTCCTTAAGTGGTTAAAGCCCGATTTCAGAAAGTTGTAGTAGGCCACTCTAACACTAGGTGGCGATTTAACATAACCTATGAGAACAACAGAAGAATTTCAGATGCCATTAAAATGACTAAAGCAGAAGCTTGCAGATGTGAACTTTTGACTCAAGCCTACTTTCAGCAGAAAATATATCCATTTGCAAGGCAAATACTCATTATTCACACTCTGCATACATTTCTTCCCACTACAGCGCTAACAATTACTGGTGCAGTAGCTAAATTGCGATCGCTAATAAAATAAGCACAGGAGAGACATTCGGAGGAGACATTACGGCAGACCCAAATGGCAATGATGATTTGGAAAGAGCATCGGATACATTTCAGCATTAATCCATAGCAGCATTCCTCACACTCTTTTAGAAATCTCATTTAAAGGGTCATGCTGCCCAAAACTGGTATTTCAAGCTTTGATAGATACTGGCCAGTTAAACCCCCTGATAGGTTCCTATATCCCTCTGGGATTCTTCTGGTGAGATAACCTTATAAGTTCCTGGGTCTGTACACTTTCTTTGGGCATTATTAGGGGTTCCCACTCTTCCTGTTGGATGTGTATCGCTACCCTCGAAGGAGCCGCTGGCAATTAGGCCAATTTCCCCCTATGCAGCAGTCCCAACCAGGCACACAGCACTTTTGGCATATGTCCACAGGCTCAATAATCAGTCTAGGGGTTTAATTTTTTGGTGTTTTTGTTGGAGAATGATAAACTTGGATGGGGTTGGGAGCATGGGATACCCCAAACTGTAGAAAAGGTATGACTTGAGGACTGCTAAACTACTAGCTGCTCTGAACAGATTGCAAACGGTCACACTCACCTTAGGCTGCAATGTGCTTTATCCTAGTTTGTAAAAGCAGTAGTAGTCAGGAGCAGCCGGTCCATTAGGAGCGCCATCCCTCTAGTTTGCATGCGGGGAAGCATGCAGGGTGCCGGACTCATGTGTGTGCCACATGATTAAAAAAGGTTGGGCCCGGGGCGCAGAGCACTGCGCCCAAAGCCCACCCACTTGTGACAATAGCGAATCAATGTTCGCTATTGACTTCTGGCTTCTCCTCCCGGCCAGTTGGGACAGGAGGTGGATTGGGTTGGCCTGGGAGGAGAAGCTTGAGGAAGCCACGGGGAGCTGAGTTTGGCGGTACTGTGCCATGGAGGGGTGAGTGCGGGGGACCATGTCATAGAGGGGTGAGTGCAGACCTGGGGGGGGGGTTTGTTTGCTGCCCCCCACAAAAAAGTTTTACACTAGCCAGGCGGTACAGTGGTGTAGTGGTTAGCACTCTCACCTAGCAGTAAAAAAGGGTCGCTGGTTCAAATCCCAACCACAACACTACCTGCCTGGAGTTTGCATGTTCTCCCTGTGCCTGTGTAGGCTTCCTCTGGGTACTCTGGTTTCCTCATACACGCCAAAGAAATGCAGGTAGGTTAATTGGCTTCTGTCCAAAATTGGCTTCTGTCCAAAATTGGCCCTAATATATGAATGGGGACCTTGGATTGTGGGCTCCTCGAGGGTAGGGACCAATGTGAGTGTGCAATGTACAGGGAAAGGGGTAGACACTCACTCATGTTGAACTGGATGGACTAGTGTCTTTATTCAACCTTACTAACTATCCGCCACTGGTAGTAGTGCAATTTCTGGCTGTCTTGCACTGCTCCTGGCTGCACCCAGCCCTGACTTGCATTGTGAAACACTCCAAAGTAACTTCTTTTGAGTACCTGGACCAAGTACTCACTCAGTCCCAGAAAATGGAGCCACTCCACTCCAGATCTCCTGGCTTTTTGGCCCAAATACTAACTCAATCTATCTCACTGTCTGATGGGCTCCACATCTAGTCCCAGCTGGGACCTTCATGGCTGATGAATGAGGATTTCAGAAAGCAGTGACCAACACAATGGACACTTTTCATTCATTGTAAGTACTGTCCCTGGTGCTAATAAAAAAAGAGCAAGACCTTTAAAAAAAAAAAAAAGGAGCTGACTTGATTGACCACTTAGGCCGCGTACATACGAGAGGATTGTCCGTCCTACTTAGTCCGCTGAAACCTCCGCTCGTGTGTGGGCTTCAGCGGACTTTTTCAGCGGACAGTCTGGCGGACTAAGTCTTTCGGAATTTCCGTAATTTTGTCCATCCAAACTTGGTTTCAGCGGACAGTCCGCTCGTGTGTAGGCAAGTTGGACGGACTAAGTATGGCGCATGCTCAGAAAGGATTTACACGCCGAATTTTGCATTGCAGTGTATTGGACGTCGTATTTCTAGTCCCGTTGTACGTGCTGTACACGTCATCGCGCAAGCTTTCAGCGGACTGTCTGTTCATCGTGTGTGGTCAAGTCCGTTCATTCAAAAGTTGGACGGACTGTCTGTCGGATTGTCTGACGAACTTAGTTGGGCAGACAATCCGCCCGTGTGTACGCGGCCTTAGTCTTTTTCTGCTGTAGCTCGTCTGTTTTTTGGATGTTTATGCGCATTAGCAGAAACAGATATACATTTTTGGGCCTCCATGGAAACTTGTAGTTATACAAAAGAGAGGAGCTTGGAAATCCACTAAGATTGAATTGTTCCAGTATGAAGGTCCATGGACGTTAATCTGTGGTCCAATTATCTCCTTGTCCTTCATATCTGCCATTTCCTAAAACTTTGAAGCTGAAGGAATAGGCATTTTTTTTATTTATTTTTTATGGGTAGGTTCTCTCCAAAACAGACCTTAACCTTTCCAACACAGAGGAACCCTTTAATAACAATCTGGTCTCATGATACATTAGTGTGACGGTCAGTGGGAAGAATGCTCTTTACACTTGTGGTCATTGGAAAGAATTAACTCCTCCTAGATAGCTATAAACGTCAGTGGGAACTTATCTAAGAGGCAGAAATTGCTCAAGGATACCCTAACAACCTCTGGAGGAACCCTGCTCTAGAAGCTGGTAATCACTGAAGCAGGCTTCACTACTCAAATAATCTCCACTAACTTCCGGGTCCAGTTTCCAGTGACAGACCTGCGTCATTGTGAACACAGGAGGTCATTTGCATGGTACACTTTGAATTTTCTGAATGAATGTAAAGTTTTTTTCTGAATGGATGTTGTGGAAATCTTGATGTCACCCTTCCACCTCATCCAATCAGTGAACTCTTTGCATTAATTGAAAAAATGGAAAGTGTTCCTTGAATGGCACCCATGCCAAGTGAGCAACCTCCTGTGTTAAGAATGAAACAGGAAAGCTGCTCAGCACAGGACCCGGAAGCAAACTGAAATCAGTGCAGTACTGCTTTCAGAGATTTCCAGCTTCCAGTGGGATCCCGCAGGTATGCTATATACATACTTCCATGGTCCAAGCTGCACCAATGTACTGTTTTAAAAATTGCCATGCCTTAACTTTGGCTTCAAAGTGGCTCTTAAGGCTTCTTAAGGCTCAAGATATAGGGGGCGCCACTGCATAGGTAAGAAGGTAAGAAACAAAAAAAAATGTTTTTTTTTTTTTTTTTGCTGGCTCTTAAAAAAAAAATACAAAAAAAGGTCCTTAAAGTGGTTGTAAACCCTCCCCCACAACTTTGTCCCATGTGAATCAGCATAAAAACCCCTAATGAACACTGCTTGTAGATATCTCCTTACTTGCTTAGTATTGTTGTAATCCTTGTTGTTCTGTAGAATGAAGTCACTGAGCATGCCCAGATCTCCCCTGATCTAAGGCACACTCTCTATGTGCTTATCTATCTGTTATCAGGACTTCCTATGGCACACAACACTGAACTCTGCTAATCACTCAGAGCTTCCTCCTACACACCATGTGACCTCGCATACAGTCTAAACTTGGCCATTACTGTAGTCTTATCAGCTGAAGCTGATAAGTCTGACAAAGGGAAACATTAGACATCGGCACAAGTAAATACTATGAAATAAACAAGTAAGCTATGAACAGGGAAGCAGGGTTGCCATAGAAACGTTGGATTGAGAAGGAGGCTTGGTTAACAGTACAGGAAGTGCTTAATGTAAGTGCGGAAATACACTCCACTGTGGACTCAGAAGACAATAATTAAGATGGTGCTGCCTCTTAATTATTGTCTTCTGAGTCCACAGTGGAGTGTATTTCCGCACTTACATTAAGCACTTCCTGTACTGTTAACCAAGCCTCCTTCTCAATCCAACGTTTCTATGGCAACCCTGCTTCCCTGTTCATAGCTTACTTGTTTATTTCATAGTATTTACTTGTGCCGATGTCTAATGTTTCCCTTTGTCAGACTTATCAGCTTCAGACAATAATTAAGATGGTGCTGCCTACTAAACAGTCAAGACGTGCGGTGACCGGATGTGTGAGGGGGTGTGGTGCGGGTGGGAAGATGCGAGGTGAGTGAGACGCCGCTGCTCTGTCTCCTCCTCGCTCTATCTCTGAGAGACACACGCTAGATGGCTTGTCGTATAGCCCAGGGAGCAGCGCAACCCGAAGTCGGAAGTGCCGGCATAAGCCGAGTTTGTCTGAACTCGCCCGAAGATACCTAGAAGCACGGCGAGCCCGGCCGAAGACCTTCGGGACAGTACTACAGCGAAGGCATGGTAATCTTCGCCAGCTACGAACGGCCGAGGTCACAGACAAACCAGCGTGGCCATCTTCCAGACGGCGTCTCCTTCCAGTATATGGTAGCCGTGAGTACCCCCTGTCCCCCACTGGGGGAATACAGCCGAGGAATACTCTCCCTTGGTGAGAGGAGAGGAGCCAAGCTTAGTGCAAGTGTTCCTGTGTTTTTGTGATGGTTTAAAAGATCACTACACTGGGGTCTTTTCCGTTTCACTTTTGGCATACAAAAACTAAATCAGCTGGATGTAATCTACACTCCCCCTGTGTCTCATACATTTGCTGTGTATTCCTCTGTGTTGGGACCTAAGGTATACATCGATATAATGCCATATCTTGAACTGTAAATAGCTCTGTATTTCTGAAGCTGATTTTTTTCTCTGGAAGCTGGCTTGGCAGGACGCAATTTATAAATCTACATGTGTCTTATATCTGTTATACTTCCCTCGGTGCTGGGATATAGGGCTTACATAGGGATAATGTTTTACACTGAACTGTTCTGTTTGTTTTTTGGAGGTTGATAAAGACTATCCCTTTTTAAGTGAAGAGAAGAGGGGGAGAAATAGGGAAAGGAGAAAGAAAAGAGAAACCCCCTGAATGATATTATATACATAACTGATTAACGGCAAGTTTACTATTGGTTAAACTACTCCTGTTTAAGGTTATTAGTGATTACAGCCTTGCGCGGGTTTCCTTTTTTTTTTTTTTTTTTTTTTTTTTTTTTTTTTTTTTTTGGGAAGGGGAAGAGAAAATAAAGGGAACATAGGGCTTTAGCAGGGATTCCATAGAGGGTGGTGGGAAATAGGGGGGATACTTTTTCTCTTGGAGGGATACTCCCTCTTTTTCCCCTTACAGTAGTCTTCCCCTTGTGTATGGTAAGGAGCTGGGGGTCTCCTGGGGAGGTCTTGATACTGGTACATTAGGTCTTCGGCTAAAATTCAGGCTCTATCTTGGGGGAACGGCCTACATAAGTAAATATGTCTAGACGCCGCGGGGAAGACCAGGGGCAGCAGGAGGGGCAGGGGACACAACATCTTCGCTCCTCTAAAGAAAAAGAAAAAGAAAAAAGTACACAAGCAGCAAGTTTAGCTGCGGCAAAACTAGAAAGGTTTGCGCATGCCCCAATGCATACCCCAGATCAAACACCAATAAAAGGGGCACAGGTGGTACAAACCAAAGCTCACCCCGGGGGTTCCACGGACAGAAAAAGTCAAGGCCAAGTGGCCCCATTGTCTACTTTGGTTCCTGAGGGTAAGAGTAAGAAGAGCATGGGTGGTACTCAAGGAGAACTGGAGGCGGATAGACCTGGCAGGCCGCAAGAGGAGGCCCCAACCCTGAGGGATGTATTACAGGCGGTCAATGTATGCCAACAGTCTTTGGGAGACCTGGCAGCTCAGCTAACAGGAATGAAAGAGGACATACTGTTAGTGCGACAGGACATCCAGAAAGTAATTGAAAGAACAGCGGAGCTGGAAGTCAGAGTAAGCCAGCTGGAGGACGAGCTAAATCCAATATCGCATACGGTTAAGAATATGCAAAAAAACTTGGACAGCTACGCCTTTAAGATGGATGAGTTAGAAAATCGAGCACGCCGGGACAATATTAGACTCCTGGGGCTACCTGAGAAAAGTGAAGGCCCAGACGCCGTAAAATTCTTGGAGTCCTGGCTGCCAGACAAGTTTGGAAAGGAAGGTTTTTCTCCGTTTTTTTCGATAGAGAGGGCCCATAGGTATCCCTCTAGAATACCACCGCCAGGGGGACGCCCCAGACCTCTAATGTTGAAGTTCTTTAACTATAAGGACAAGGTGACACTAATGCGTAAGGCAAGGGAGAAGGGGGACATCTCCTTTAATGGTTCAAGGATTTCTTTTTATCCAGATTATTCTCCTGACTTACAGAGGCGTAGAGCGGAATTCCGGACAGTTAAAGCCACTTTTCAGACATATAATTTAACATACGCCCTCTTATACCCAGCAAGGCTGCGAGTGGTAACCCCTTTTGGGGTCCAGATTTTTGATTCAGCACCCGGAGCACTGAAATGGTTGGAGGATAACAAGGAGTCTTTACGGTCTAGCCACAGGGAAAGGGAGGGGAGATAGGGGAAGAGAGTGTTTGTAAACGAGTTTGATAAATTCATGGATGGAAAATGTAGCTTTTAGGATGGGGTGGGGGGGGGATTATTGCGGTGGTGTTTGTGTGATAGGGTGTGAGGAGGGTTATGGATGGTTTGGTCACGTTAAACGCCCGTAAGGGATACCTGGTTAGGTGGGGGGGAGGAAGGGAGGGTTTGTTTTTGTTCTTAAATGAGCGGGAAGGCGGGTTGTGGGAGGGTGGAGGGCCTAGAAGGGTAGGGATGGGAGGGATGGAGGGGGGAGGCGGGTTGGGGGGAGGTGGGGTGGGTGGGGAAGAAAAATTGCTTGTAAAAAGAAAACACATAGAGGTAGAATTGGAAAACAGCACGATAATTACACAAGAGAGTAAAAACCCGAAGGGGAAATATGTAGGTGGTAGGATAAATGCACAGGATAGAATGAATATAAACACAAAGCACCATTATAAGATATTCTTTAGGGTTAAATCTAACTGCGTTTTAGGATGGCACATAGCTGGGAAACACCAATGGGTTATGATATTTGGTAATTACCAATGGGTTATGATATTAAGTGGGCTGTACTTGACGAGAATAGATATCCTAGTAGACCCAATAATCGATAAGTCTTATATACTCCCCTCCTGCTTGGCTGTGTGGTGCTTTCTGTTTGTTAGCATGTCTTCTTTTATAACAGATGGTAAATTTGGTGCAGGGTAAAGTTATTAACATTGGATCTTGGAATGTGAGGGGCTTGGGTACCCCAGCAAAAAAAGCGATAGTTTTAGCTATGCTGGAGAGATTTGATATTGGTTTGGCATGTTTGCAGGAGACCCACCTAACTAACATGTCTAAGTCACTGTTAAATAATAGGAAATATCAACAACAATACCATTCAGTTTATTCCTCCTATTCAAGAGGAGTAAGCGTGTTAATAAAGGAGGGGGTGAGCTTCTCATGCATCCAGGTTAGCATAGATGAGTTGGGGCGATATGTTTTCCTGTTTGGTAAACTTGAGGGTATTAGCTGTATACTGGCAAATATATATATACCCCCCCCCGTTTAAAATGGAAGTTATTTACAAACTGATGGAATTCATCGGGGATAAAGAGGACATTCCTATTATTGCGATGGGGGACTTCAATGAAGTCCTAGATGTAAACTATGATAGGTTTCCCTCTAAGGATCGTTCCGGGGACTTGGGTGAAACTAGGCTGAGTCGCTTCCTGAGTGAAATAGGCTTGAGGGACCTTTGGAGAGAGAGATACCCGAGAGTTAAGCAATATTCCTGCTTGTCAGGAGCGTATGGTACCCTGTCTAGGATAGACATGGTTATAGGAAATTCGGAAATGGCACAAAAAATAAGGGAGATAGAATATCTGCCAAGGGGGATCTCAGACCACTCTTTGGTGAGGGTTGTGTTTAATACTGGGGTTAAAAAAGTTCAAGGGGGTTGGAAGATTAGCCCTTTTTGGCTAGAACTCATGAAGGATGAAACGGTAGTCAAACTAAGATTAAGAGAATTTATAAGTTTTAATCTGGGCTCGGCGCCAATGAATGTGGTCTGGGATACCCTAAAGGCGTTTACTAGGGGCGTGTTGATTCAACAGGTAGCAGGAATGAAGAGAAAATCTAGAATATGGGAGGAGAACATCAGGAAGGAACTCTTAGAAGCAGAGAATACCTATGTCATGGACCCAACTCCAGAAAATCAAAAAATTTGGCTAAATAAACAACAAGGTTATAAAACAGCGATAGTAAAAAAAGAAGAGAGTAAACGAATCTTCGTGAAACAGCGATATTTTGGAGAAGGAGAAGGGGTGGGAAGATTGCTTGCGCAGTTGGTTAAGACAAATTCTTCACCCTCACTCATTTTAAACATTAGAAATATAAACGGGGCGATAACATGCAATAGTGAAGAGATCGTAGAAATCTTCGGAAATTATTATAGGGAGTTATACCAGTCACAAGGTACAGGCGAGCCAGGTGCAATGGATAGCTTTTTGGAAAACTTAGAAATGGTGACCCTTAACCGGGAGGAACGGGAAGTTCTAGACGCCCCGATAACCCTTAGTGAGCTTCAACAGGCAGTGGCCGGGATGCCAAATTGTAAGGCCCCAGGCCCGGATGGGCTCCCGGTAGAATTATATAAATATTATGGAGAACTGTTACTCCCTGAGCTGCATAAAACTTTAATAGATATAACGGATGGGAAACACCTACCGGCATCAATGACAGAGGCAACGATCATAGTGATCCCCAAAACAGATAAGGACCCGATGGAAGTGGCCTCGTATAGGCCAATTTCATTACTGAACGCGGATGAAAAAATTTTAGCTAAAGTACTTTCAAATAGGCTGAATCAATTTATGACAAAGTTAATACACCCAGATCAAACAGGGTTTATTATGGGAAGATCTACTAGTATGAATATCAGAAGAACTTTCCTAAACATGCAGATCCCAGTAGAGAATGCAGGAGAGAGGGCTATAATGTCTCTGGATGTAACGAAAGCTTTTGACAGCTTAGAATGGAACTTTCTGTGGCGGGTGTTGGAGAAAGTAGGAATGGGCCCCAACTTTATTGGCTGGATCAAAAAGATGTATAACGCCCCTAGCGCTAGGGTAAGGGCTAATGGCAGATATTCGGAGAGGATCGAGATGAGTAGAGGGACAAGACAGGGTTGTCCCCTGTCCCCTCTACTCTTTGCGTTGGCCATAGAACCTTTGGCCATAGCCATTAGGGCAAACTCCGGGATTAAGGGCTTTCAAAGAAGTGGAGGGGGACAGGAAAAGATAGCCCTATACGCAGACGACGTGTTACTGTTTCTGGGAGATACTGGTTCATCCTTAACGCAGGTAGTCACTTTAGTAGAAAGCTTTGGAGACCTCTCAGGGTTGGCCATCAACTGGGCGAAATCCGAACTGCTCCGAGTCGACCCCCCGGCTGTTGCGTCTTTGCCGCCGGGTATAAAGGTAAGAGAGGTAGATGCGTTGAAATACCTGGGCATATTTTTGACACAGAACCCTGATCAATATATCAATAAAAATTTAATTCCCCTTCTGCATAAATTTAAGCGTAAATGTGACGTCTGGAGTAAACTTCCGCTTTCGGTAATGGGCCGTTGTAGCTTGATCAAAATGATTTGGTTGCCTCAGCTGCTGTACGTTTTGCACAATGCGCCGGTATGGATTTGTAAAAAATGGTTTAGGAAATTAGAGACCCTCTTTCGGGAATTGATCTGGAAGAAAGGCAAGGCCCGGATACGACTCCGAACGTTGCAAATGCCAATAGATAGAGGAGGCCTAGCGGTTCCACATCCTAGGAGCTACTACTTGGCGGCGCAGATGCAGCACCTGGCGGGTTGCGACTCGGAGCAGGGAAGGAAGCTAAAAGGAGGGATTAGAATGATAGGAGCCCCACATGAACTCATGGCTGAGGTCCTGGAGGCCGACTCCTTTCGACATAATAATTCGATAACTAAAATGCTAATTAAGGTATGGAAAGAGGTGAAGTTAAAACTGGGTTATTCAGGGTTATTAGAATCTATACCCCTCTGGGACAATAAAAATCTACCTGAAATATTAACCATTGGTAAGATTAAATCATGGGAAAGAAAGGGTATAACTAAGTTGATCCAGCTTTATGATGGAGGGGCCTTAAGGACATTCTCGGATTTAAAAAATAAATATGATATACCACAGTATTCATTTTTCAGCTACCTGAGGGTGAGACACGCCCTGGCAGCACAATTCGGGGGAAATATGCCCACGTGGGATAAAACCCCTTTGCTTCAGAAGTGGCTCACTACAGATGGGGTAAAGGGGTTTATCTCAGGTATCTACAATCAATTAGGTATGATTCTTAATCAGGAAACCGCTCACCCGAACTTGAAGAAGAAATGGGAAGAGGATGTAGGAGAAATACTGGATACACAGTGGAGGAGAATTATGGAATTAGGGCCGGTAACCTCAATCTCCCCTTCCCAAAAAGTTTCACAGTTGATGTTGATCCACAGGGCTTATTACACACCCAAAAAATTATGTCAGTTTGGTAGGAGGATAGACGACAGATGCCCTAGGTGTCAGGGACAGGGAGATCTCCTACACATGCTGTGGCGTTGCCCGAAGCTTTTTCGTTATTGGAGTGAGGTGTTGGCGAGTATTAATAGGGTGTTTAAGTTGGAAATGGTAATGGACCCGATTCTGTGTGTACTGGGATGCAGGCAAGAGCCGAGAGAAGGGAAACATATCACGGCAGCAGTGGTAAGATGTTTGTTTCAGGCACGTAGACTGATCACGCAAAGATGGCAAGCTGAAAGAGCCCCCACAGTAGGAGAATGGATCCAATGTATTAATGACTTGGTCTGGAAAGAGAAAACTTTGTATGTAAGGAGAGGAAACTATAGAGAGTGGAAGGGAATTTGGACCTCTTGGATAATAGAGATGGGATTTCCTATAGATTAGTCTGATTAAGAGATATCGTGGTAGAATATCGATGTGCTTGAGTATATGGGTTTGTGGGCGACCTACGGGAAGGGGGGCTTGGGGGGGAGGAATTAGGATGGGTAGGGATAGGGTGAGTCTGCGTGGGAGGGTTAGGGAAGGGGGGGGTGGGGGAGCGGAACTAGGATGGTATGGGCTGGGGGGGGTAGGAAATAAATTTCACTGGGAGTTGTTGCTGGTTAGATATGATTTAGGAAGGATTGTAAATGCTGTTCGGTTATGTAATAATGAGAGAAAAGAAAAGGGGGAAAAAAAAAAAAAAAGAAAAAAAAAGAAAAAAAAAAAAAAAGTATAATAAAAAAAAAAAATTTTAATAATAATGCATAAACCACGATGATGAGATTTATTAAAAAAAAAAAAAAAAAAAAAAAAAAAAAAAAAAAAGATGGTGCTGCCTAACCCCCTGGAAACAAGTTTTTTTAAAGTTTCTTTAAACAGTAAGTAATATGCGATTTGGGCTGGATTACAGTGGCTATAGTCTGATAATGACTTATTATAATGGACTAAATGAAAAGAAGCATCAGAGTGGGAGAGTTTACTTCCTCTTTAAGTGCACTATGTTCGGACGCCGGACACAGTGCGACGCCGGACACAGTGCACTTAGGGGAAACACCACGTCTATGCAATCACTAGAATGCAGATGTGGTGCTTCATTTGGGGGCGTTTAGCCCGCTTTGAGACGCTTTCTGAAGCGCCGAGTAGCTTCCATCCGGTGCGCATAGTATCTATTACTATGACCGGGCAGTTTGATTGACATCTGAGTTTGATGTCACTTCCTGATTCTCTCTCCAATTGCGCCCAGGAGAGAGGAAACGAAATATGAGAGGAACAGACCTCTCCACAGGAGACACCGCTGGAGAGGGCAGCACACAGCAGGGTAAGTAATGGGAGGGGGTTTGATGTGACACATGATGCTGCAATTTGGTGGTGACACAGGCTGCTGCATTTGGTGGTGACACATGCTGCTGCATTTGGTGGTGACACAGGCTGCTGCATTTTATGTGACACGGGCTGCATGTAAGGAGAGACTCCGCTGGGGACACCTGATGGCATTTGGTGGCAGGCGACATGGCTAGTGACACACTCGTGGCTCCCACAGATTCTGCATTATGGTGAGTTGAATGATTTAATTTTATATTACAATGTAATAATAGAAATAAGGCGCTTCAATCATCCTGACACCATAACAACCATGGAGCCAAGATGATTGAAGTGCTAACACCAGGTGTTTGGAATATCTTTATCTGCTGATTGTTAAACTTTCTAGAATACACATATTTCTATTGTTGTGTAGGATCTGGGCCTGCTGTCTCTCCATCCCTCTCTCCCTCCATGCCTCGTTCATCTCAGATACTGACCACACCACCTTAGAGCCACACCCACTATTTTGCTGAAACCATGCCCATTTTCACCAAGTGGCAGGGGTCAAAAAGGAAGGGTGGGGTCTGGCGCCCCCCCATCCTAAAACATCACCAGCCGCCACTGATTCGGGGGTGCCGATTGCGGGCACGAGAGGCAGAATAGGGACGTGTGTGTCTGTGTATACACACAAATCCCTGTTATGTGAGGAGAGACAGATCGCGAGTTCATAATAGCTAGAAACCACGATCTGTCATTTCCTCTAGGTCAGTCCCCTTCCCGTACAGTTAGAACACACACATAGGGAACACAGTTAACCCCTTGATTGCCTCTAGTGTTAACTCCTTCCTTGCCAGTGACCTTTTTACAGTAATCAGTGCATTTTCATAGCACTGATCGCTTTATATATGCCAATGGTCCCAAAAAATGTGTCAAAAGTGTCCGATATGTCAGCCATAATGTCGCAGTCCCAATAAAAATCACAGATCACTGCCATTACTAGTAAAAAACAAAACAAAAAATATAAATCTATCCCCTATTTTGTAGACGCTATGCTTATTGCGATTTTTTTTTTAGCAACACTATGTAGAAGAATACATATCGGCCTAAACTGAGAAAAAATTTACTTTTTTAAAAACAAAATGAGGATATTTATGTAGCACTAACCCACTAATGAGCTGCTTGTTTTGATTGGGCCTGCACTCTACCAAGAAACCCCACTGACTTGACCCAATCCCCTTGGCACAGCTGTGGTGCAATGTAATACAGTACAATATAAAACAATGCAAAGTACCTGTATTATACCCTCAGGATCCACTGGCTCCACCTGGTGGAGAAAAGCAATACACCACACAATTGGATACTTAACCAGAAATCTTGTTATATTTCAACAGGTGGTTACAGTAATTGTGCTGTCATCCCAACATAGGACGACAGCACAATATATTTCAATAAAACAGGATATAACATATGTATGTAAATCTCTTTACCGTATATACTCGAGTATAGGTCGATCCGAATATAAGCCAAGGCCCCTAATTTACCACAAAAAAATGGGAAAACTTATTGACTCGTGTATAAGCCGAGGGTGAGACATGCCTGTCCATCCCTGTGTCCCGTCCATCCCTGTGTGTCCATCCCTGTGTGTCCATCCCTGTGTGTCCAGCCTACCTGTGTCCTGTGCCTCTTTGTCCTTCTGCAGCCTGTGTCCTTCTGCAGCGATCTGCATGTAAAAACATACGGAGGCCATGCCAGGATCGCCGCACCTCTTCTCCTCGTCTGTGACAGACGGCGGCCATTCCACTGTTCAAAAGCCACGCCTCCGTCTGTGATAGGCGGAACACTCAATTTCCCAGCAGTCAGTGTTCCGCCTATCACGGACATCCTCTCATCCTCGTCCGTAGTATGAGGATGAGCGGATGTCCGTGATAGGCGGACCACTGACTGCTGGTAAATTGAGTGTCCCGCCTATCACAGACAGGGAGGCGCGGCTTTTGAATAGTGGAATGGCCGCCGTCTGTCTGCACGACACGCTGATCGGGTAGACAGACGGCGGTGACTCGAGTATAAGCCGAGGGGGGCACTTTTAGCCTAAAAAAAGGGGCTGAAAATCTCAGCTTATACTCGAGTATATACGGTATATGAACCTGGGAGCTCCCCTTGCTTTAAAGGCTATACGTGAGGCCTCACTTAAAGTACTTCAATCCGGGGTTTTCTTTTCTTTACTAGCTCAAGTCACTCCTTTGTATTTGTAATCCAAAGTAATGTGGAAGATTAAGCTGAAATGCTCCTGATGGAATTCCATTAACTTATTTACATGCAATGAGGCGCCAAAGTGAATAGGCCCCAAGCCTGCTCAGTGTCAGTGGCTCTGCTTCGAACTGAAGATTCCAGTGAGGCCTGTATGCGAGTCTAACTGCCTGCAAAGATTAACAAATGGTGGATTGTAACCCGCTCACCAACTGGATCAGAGTTCCGTGTGATCACTTTGGTCCTGTCAGGGCTGGCTTAGCCCTTCCTCCTCTGGGATGGCCGCTCAGCTGTCGGCTAATTGCCAGCTCTCTTCTCTTTCCACAGTTACCAGCTGTTCCCGATGATGCTCATCTGACCTGCCTATTTAAAGCCTTCCTGCTCACTTTTTCATTTTCCTTTGCATTGGTCACATCACAGGGAACTATCTCCTGCTGTTTGTTGCAAGACTGGCTTGCTGACATCCCACCTGGCTTCTTATCCTGCTTGCATTTGCTCTCCGTGGATCCCTGACTTCCGGCCTGGCTGATTACCCTATCTGGTTAATGAACTTTGGACTGGCTGACTACCCGATCTGGCTACAGGACTCTGGCTATGCTTGACTACACTTTTTCTATTTACCTTTTTATTTTTATTAATAAACAAGTGTGATTTGATTGTACTTCTGTCTCAGTCTGTTTCATGGTTTCTGACAGTATGCGGAGGCCATGAATTCAGAAGATACAGTCAATCCACTTGTTGGTAATATTTTTTCCAGATTGGATGAGCAAGCTCACCGAATGGCTTAGTTTGCCTTGACGTTACAAACGCTCCTGAATCGCACGGCTCACCTGGAATCCCCCACGGTGGCTGCTCCGGTACAACCTGAGTTGCAGGCCGTCCCTGCTGCTGCGCCAGTCTCTGTGCAGGCACCCGCCTCGAGTATTACCTCTATAAGAGGTATGTCTGGTTCTGCTCCGCTTCCCCAGCGATTTGGGGGCAATCCAGTTCAATGCAGAGGGTTTCTCAATCAGGTTGAGATAAACTTCGAAATGCTGCCCCAGGCGTTTCCCACGGACAGAAGCAAAGTAGGTTTCATGATATCTTTGCTTTCTGAGAGAGCCTTGGCCTGGGCTAACCCTCTACGGGAGACGCAAAAACCTGTTGTCTTGAGTTACCCTCAGTTTGTGGCCTCCTTTATAAAGGGTTTTTGACGTTCCCACACGCTCCGCTTCTGCTGCCAAGTGCCTCATGTCCATCAAACAGAGTATGAGAACTGTTGGCAACTACGCCATTGAATTCCGTACTCTGGCAGCAGAGGTTGCTTGGAACAATGAGGCCCTCGTGGCTGCTTTTTCTCATGGTCTCTCGGATTCCATCAAGGATGAGATAGCAGCCCGAGATATACCCACTGAGCTGGAGAGCTTGATCTCGTTTGCCATCCTCATTAAGTCCAGACTCAGAGAAAGACTTTCTCTTAAGGAGCACTTGCGGAAGCCTCCTGTAAGTTTGCCTCCAAACTTTGTAGTCCCACCCATGCCTCCCTCACCTCCCATGCCTCCTGGTACCAAGTTGGTCAGTGAAGATGAACCCATGCACCTGGGCTTCACGCGTCTCTCTGCGGATGAGAGAGCCTTTAGGAGGAGGGAGAGATTGTGCCTTTATTGTGGCCAGGCAGGTCACTTTTTGAAGTCTTGTCCTACCCGTCCAGGGAACGCCCGAAACTTGAGGTCCTGTCATGTTGTTTCATCCCCAGTTATCTAGAAGGATAAGCCCCTGGTTTTGGTCACCCTTTCTTGGGCTGAGTCGTCCATCGAGATACAGGCTCTAATCGACTCTGGGGCTGCAGGCCTGTTCATCGATGCTGCATTTGTTTTGCAGCACTAGATTCCACTGCAGCTGCGTGACACTCCACTTGCCATTGAGGCTCTTGACGGGAGACCTTTACAGCCTGCCCATGTGACTCATGAGACGGTTCCATTGTCCATGGCCGTAGGGGCTCTTCACCATGAGATAATTCAATTCCAAGTTATTTCCTTACCCAGATTTCCGCTGGTTATTGGTTATCCTTGGTTACAGAGGCACAACCCCTCTTTTGATTGGCTCCCTGCTGAGGTTCTCTCCTGGTAACCACAATGCAGTGAGACATGCTTCCTGAAGGTATCCAAGGTCCTGTGCACTGCTTCACTCCCCTCCTTGCCGGAGGAGTACAGTGATTTTGGCGATGTCTTTGATAAAGGTCAAGCTGGTAGTTTGCCTCCACACCGGCCTTATGATTGCGCAATTGACCTTCCACCTGGTTTACCCTTTGTCGGTCTTGGAGGATAAGGCCATGGAGGAGTATGTTGCTGACGCACTTTCTCGAGGTTTCATCTGCAAGTCCTTGTCTCCTGTTGGTGCTGGTTTCTTCTTTGTGAAAAAGAAGAGCGGTGAACTGAGACCTTGTATAGATTATAGGGGTTTCAATCATGTCACGATTAAGAATGCCTACCCGATTCCATTGATTACAGAGTTATTTGACCGTCTCAAGGGAGCAACGGTTTTCACAAAGCTTGACCTGAGAGGGGCATACAATCTTGTGCGCATTAAGGAGGGCGACGAGTGGAAAACTGCGTTTAATACCAGAACAGGCCATTATGAATACCTGGTAATGCCTTTTGGCCTTTGTAACGCCCCGGCAGTTTTCCAGGAATTTATTAACGATGTCCTCCGAGATTTGTTGCAGTTGTGTGTGGTGGTTTATCTCGATGATATCCTCATATTTTCCAAGTCCCTGGAGAGCCACCACACAGATGTCTGTGGTGTACTTCAGAAACTAAGAGAACAATCTCTATTGTAAACTGGGGAAGTGCAAGTTCCATCGTGAACAGGTTACATTCCTGGGCTATGTCATTTCCACTTCTGGTTTTTCGATGGACCCAGAGAAACTGTCGGCAGTCCTACAGTGGCCTCAACCCGTGGGTTTACGTCCTCTGCAGCGTTTCCTGGGCTTTGCCAACTACTATCGGAAGTTTATTCGTAACTTCTCGTCTCTGGTCAAGCCTCTGACTGATATGACCAGAAAGGACAGTAACCCACAGAGTTGGTCACCGGAGTCCATTAAGGCCTTTGAGACTCTCAAGGCAGCCTTTGTTTCTGCTCCTGTGTTGGCACATCCTGATCCTACATTGCCTTTTATCCTAGAAGTTGATGCTTCTGAGACGGGAGTTGGCGCCCTTCTGTCTCAACGTCCTAACTCTGAGAGCTCTATGCATCCGTGTGGCTACTTTTCCAAGAAATTGTCACCTGCTGAGTGCAATTATGAGATTGGTGACAGAGAGCTGTTGGCGATCATTTTAGCCCTGAAAGAATGGAGACATCTCCTTGAAGGTACCACTGTGCCCGTTCTTATTCTTACTGACCATAAGAATCTTACATTCTTGTCTAAGGCTAAGCGACTCTCTCCCAGAAGGGCGTGATGGGCTCTTTTCTTGTCGAGATTTAATTACATTGTCTCATTCTTACCAGGTACTAAGAATGTAAGGGCTGATGCCTTGTCACGACAATTTTCCTCCACTTCCAAGTCAGAGTCGGTTCTGGTTCCTATGATTCCTCCTGATCGTATCTTGGCTACGGTCCGCACCAGTCTTACTTCTCCTTTGGGTGACAAAATTCTTGCTGCTCAGGTCAATGCTCCTCCTGATAAACCTTGTGACCGCTGCTTTGTCCCAGAGAGTCTCTGTATACTGCAGTGCTCCAGACTTACCATTCTCCCAAGGCAGCTGGCCATCCCAGGAAGAATCAACTCATTTGGGCCATCTCCCAACAATTCTGCTGGCCTAGTCTACGGGCTGATGTTACTGCCTTCATAGCTGCCTGTCCCGTGTGTGCTCAGAGTAAGACTCCACGACACCTTCCAGTGAGCCTCCTACAACCCATACCCAATGGAGAGAGGCCCTGGACTCACCTGTCTATGGATTTCATTGTGGAATTGCCCAACTCCCAAGGCAACACTGTTATCCTTATGGTGGTTGACTGGTTCTCAAAGATGTGTCATTGTATTCCACTTAAGAAGTTGCCCACCTCTAAGGAACTGGCTTCCATTTTTGCTCGGGAGATCTTTCGCTTACACGGGCTACCCAAGGTGATTGTCTCGGATAGGGGCAGTCAGTTTGTCTCCCGGTTCTGGCGAGCCTTTTGTGCACAGTTGGGAATCCAGCTTGCGCTCTCTTCTGCGTATCACCCACAGTCTAATGGGGCCACAGAACAAGCCA
This sequence comes from Lithobates pipiens, assembly GCF_037356315.1. NCBI lineage: Eukaryota > Metazoa > Chordata > Amphibia > Anura > Ranidae > Lithobates > Lithobates pipiens. The sequence continues at coordinate 14,869,485 of NW_027507755.1, forward strand.
ATCAGTCCTTGGAGCAATTCCTACGTATATTTCTGACCATCATAACAACTGGTCTGACCTATTACCTTGGGCAGAGTTTTCTCACAACAGTGCCTTGAATTCTGCCTCCCGATTGTCTCCATTTATGGCGAATTATGGTTTCCAACCTTCCATGTTGCCTGATTCGTTTGTTCCGCAGAGTATTCCTGCGTTGGAGGAGCATCTCCATGGTCTTCGTTCCACTTGGGTACAAGTCCAGGAGGCTTTGTGTCATGCTAATGATAGGTACAGACTCCATGCTGACCGCAGACGCCTGCCTGTGCCTTCCTACCAGGTTGGGGACAGGGTCTGGCTGTCATCTCGCAACCTCTGGCTTCGTGTTCCCTCACTGAAGTTTGCACCTTGGTTTATTGGGCCATTCCGTATCCTTCGCAGGATTAACCCAGTAGCTTACGCGTTGGACCTTCCTCCTAGTATGCGCATCTCTAATGTGTTTCATGTCTCCTTATTGAAACCGTTGGTCTGTAACCGATTTACCACCTCGGTGCCACATCCTCACCTTATTTTGGTTGAGAACCATGAGGAGTATGAGATACAATCCATTGTTTACTCCCGTAGGTTCCGTGAGCACATACAGTACCTGGTGCATTGGAAGGGGTACGGTCCGGAGGAACGCTCCTGGGCTTCACCCTCTGATGTACATGCCCCTGTTCTCCTCCGTGAGTTCCATAGACGGTTTCTCCTCAAGCCTCCGAGGGAGAGGGGTCATTGGGGGGGGGGGGGGGGTACTGTCAGGGCTGGCTTAGCCCTTCCTCCTCTGGGCTGGCCGCTCAGCTGTCGGCTAATTGCCAGCTCTCTTCTCTTTCCACAGTTACCAGCTGTTCCCGATGATGCTCGTCTGACCTGCCTATTTAAAGCCTTCCTGCTCACTTTTCCATTTGCCTTTACGCTGGTCACATCACAGGGAACCATCTCCTGCTGTTTGTTTCAAGACTGGCTTGCTGACATCCCACCTGGCTTCTTATCCTGCTTGCGGTTGCTCTCCTTGGATCCCTGAATTCCAGCCTGGCTGATTACCCGATCTGGTTAATGAACTTTGGACTGGCTGACTACCCGATCTGGCTACAGGACTCTGGCTATGCTTGACTACGCTTTTTCTATTTACCTTTTTTATTTTTATTAATAAACAAGTGTGATTTGATTGTACTTCTTTCTCAGTCTGTTTCCTGGTTTCTGACAGGTCCGGTGACTGTCACTTGTCTTTCCATAAGCTGGGCCAGATGCTCTGTATCGCTCCGCCGAATCGATCCGGTTCTCTGATTCTCCGCTGAATGTCTTTGGACCTTCTCAATCCGACTACCGTCTCTCAGGCTCTGTCAGGTCACCTCACAAAGTATGCATAATCGCATCAGTATGCAAGAATGTCAGCGGTACATTTATTATAGCAAAAAGTACAAAACATTGTTTTTTCTTTCAAAATTGTCACACTTTTTTTTTTATAGCGCAAAAAATAAAAACCACACAGGCGATCAAATACCACCAAAAGAAAGCTCTATTTGTGGAAAAAAGGACGTACATTTTGTTTGGATGAAGAATCGCACAAAACTTAAAGCTGAACTAAACCCTCCTATCCTTTCCAGCCATGGAAGCGGCAATCTTAGATCTGTTTGATCTGCACTTCTATGGCACTGCACATGTGTTCAGTTATGACACCAGCCATTTGATTTGACAGTTCAGTTGAGCGCACAAGCAACTGTGATAGTTATAATCAATGGCATTCCTTGAAAGTAACTGTTTTGGGAAACAGTTAAATCCACCGGTTTAGTTCAAAAGGGGCAAGATACAGCGGTGCTATTTTAGGAGTTCCATTATGTCTAGTGAGGATTCCAGTCTGATTACAGTACGCACTGTTCTGGGCTTTCCATGTCAATGTCACTGCCTGGTTGCCAAGCAACAGATACAGTTCATTCCATCTAATAGGGCATTTTGTTTACTTCTCTTAGTGAATATAAGACAGATGGAAAAGGACAGAGGATTTTTAAGCATTCTTCCTGATTTTTATTTTTTTAGGAGTGATCCACCATAGTAACTGTTAGTGGTGGTCGGTGGTAATTTTTTTGGGGGGGCGGCAAACAGTACAACCCCCCACTCCGGTCGGGTGGGTCTGGTGCACTTACCCCATCTATGGTGGGCAGCGCTTCTCCTGGGCTTCACCGGTGGCTTCCCTTTGCATGGTGGCAGTGGTGACGGCTTTCCCTTCCCCTGCTCTCCATGGGAATCCAGGCGGCTTCCGTTTCCTCCCTCTTCCTTGTCGGCCAATTGGGACACTTCTCTTTTTGGCTAATCAGAAAATGGGTCTCAGACCTGCTTCTGATTGGCTGGATTGAGGATCCGTTTTTCAATAGCGAATATTCATTCGCTGTTGTAAAACCTGGGTGGGCTCCTAGCGCAATGCTCTGCGCCACGAGCCCACCTTATTTTGAAGCCTATTAGAGCCTCTGGCTCTAATCAGGTGCTTAAAAAAACACCCCCATCGCTGTAATTCATGTGCCTGGCATCCTGAATGGGGCTGGGCTAGGGTTGCCACCTCATCCCTTTAATCCCAAACACATGCGAATTACAGAGGTTCTGAGGCTAATTAAATGCAGATAAGGCAACAAGTGAGTTTAATTACCGCCTTAATCAGCCACATTACCTGTGTAATTAATATATGTTCGGGTTTAAAGGGATGAGATGGCAACTAGGCCGGGCACATGAATAGGGGGTGGCGGTGTCCTGTCAAAATAGCAGCCGTGGATAGCGCATGGGGGTGTCGGCCGTGGATAGAGGGGGCGGCGCCACTGGTAATTGTCTATGAATAGACACAGTCATTTATAGGTTGCCAGCTGGGGAACTACATTCCATCATATTTTCTAAGTTTGAAGGTTGAAATCTTTTTATTTTTTTATTTTTTTAAATTCAACTGTTTTCAATAAAAAAAAAAATTGTTATAGAAGAACACAGATATGCGGAGGTGAATATACATTAAAGAAATCTTGATGCATTTCAAAAATAGAGTGCTTAACCAGTTGAGATCCGCGCTATAGCCAAATGACGGCTACAGCGCGGATCTCCTTTGCCGGGACTACGTCTATTGACATCGTCCCGTGCACGAGCGGCCTGCGCGCCCCCTGAGGGGCGCGCGCGGCGCGCTCTGTGATCGGCGAGTCTATGAGACTCGCCTGATCACGGATCTGAGAAAGGGGTAGATCCCGACCCCTTACCACGTGATCAGCTGTCAGCCAATGACAGCTGATCATGTGATACAACGGAGCCGGTAATCGGCTATTATTCCTCCTCGCGCTGACAGCGCGAGGAGAAAAAAAAGAGCCGATCACCAGCGGCCGTGATCGGGACATCAATCCCGATCACGGCCAGCCCTGCCAGTGCCCACCTGCCAGTGCCACCTAATCAATAAATAAGTGCCCCCGTCAGTGCCACCCAGCAGTGCCCACAGTGCCACCCAGCAGTGCCCACAGTGCCACCCATCAGTGCCCACAGTGCCACCCATCAGTGCCTGCAATCTGCCTCAACAACAGTGCTGCACCCCAGTGCCACATATCCGTGCCCATCAGTGTCATCTACCAGTGCCCATCAGTGCCGCCCATCAGTGCCCAGCAGTGCCACCTATCAGAGCCACCTATCAGTGCCACCTATCAGTGCCCATCAGTCCCATCTATCAGTGGTACCTATCAGTGCCCCTTAGTGCCACCCATCCGTGCCACCCATTCGTGCCACCCATCCGTGCCATCTTATCTGTGCCCATCTGTGCCCATCAGTGCCGCCTTATCTGTGCCCATCAGTACTACCTTATCTGTGCCTATCGGTGCCACCTTATCTGTGCCTATTGGTGCCACCTTAACTATGCCTATCAGTGCCCACCAGTGCAGCCTATTAGTGCCCACCAGTGCAGCCTATCAGTGCCGCCTCATCAGCGCACTTCAATGAAGGAGAAAAATGACCTGTTTGCAAAATGTTATAACAAACTATTAAACATGATTTTTTTATTTTTTTTATTTTGCATCTTTTTTTGTTTGTTTAGCAAAAAATAAAACTCCCAGCTGTAATTAAATACCACCAAAAGAAAGCTCTATTTGTGGGAAAAAAATGATAAAAATTTCATTTGGGTACAGTGTTGTATGCCCGCGCAATTGTCATTCAAAGTGCATCAGCGCTGAAAGCTGAAAATTGGTCTGGGCAGGAGGGGGGTTTAAGTGCCCAGTAAGCAAGTGGTTAAAGAATTCCAGGTATGGCAATTGTTACATACAGGTATTTACATTGGTCCAGCTTGGACCATTGCAAGTATGCATATACCATACCTAGCCAATCCTAGTGGAAGCTAGAAATCATTGCAGTAGGCACTTGTACTACTGTAATTCCTCCTGGCTCCCCCTAGCTCCGGGGTCCCATACTGAGTGACTACCCTGCTGCTGCATGTCATGGGCACTGTGGAATAGTAAATGGGATTAATAAGTAATGTATCATAGTTACATAGTTAGTCAGGTTGAAAAAAAGACACAAGTCCATCTAGTTCAAATAAATAAAATACATAGATGCCATAAATGTTTTTTTAAAGGCTACGTTCACCTTTTCCAGAAAATAGTGTATGTGGTCAAGGGACCTCAATACATATTAATATCAGTGCAGCTTTATCAAATAATCATTCATTTTATTGTTTTACCCGTAACCCATTTAGGTCCCTGCAAAATCCTAGCTAAAAATAAACGCTGAGTGACAATAGTATGACTATTAAGAGGCTTGGATTGTACATGTCTCTTAACGCTCAGCAATGGCATGCAATGCCAAGCTGCTTCTAACAAAGCAAACAGAATATTGGCATTAAAAGGGGGATTAATTCCAGAGATAAAAAAATAATTCTCCCGCTCTATGAGACTCTGGTCCAGCTGCACCTGGAATATGCTGTCCAGTTCTGGGCACCAGTCCTAAGGAAGGATGTACTGGAAATGGAGCGAGTACAAAGAAGGGCAACAAAGCTAATAAAGGGTCTGGATGATATTAGTTATGAGGAAAGGTTGCGAGCACTGAACTTATTCTCTCTGGAGAAGAGACGCTTGAGAGGGGATATGATTTCAATATACAAATACCGTACTGGTGGCCCCACAATAGGCATAACACTTTTTCGTGGAAGGGAGTTTAACAAGACTCGTGACCACTCATTAAAATTAGAAGAAAAGAGCTTTAACCTTAAACTGCGTAGAGGGTTCTTTACTGTAAGAGCGGCAAGGATGTGGAATTCCCTTCTACAGGCGGTGGTCTCAGCGGGGGGGGGGGGCGCACAATAGTTTCAAGAAACTGTTAGATAAGCACCTGAATGACTGCAACATACAGGGCTATACAATGTAATAGTGACATAATCATACACATAGGTTGGACTTGAAGGAGTTGTGTCTTTTTTTTTCAACCTCACCTACTATGTAACGCTGTTACATGAATGTAGGGCTGCCACCTGTCTGGGATTCACCCATACAGTTCTGGTTTTGAGTTATGTGCCCGGGTTTCAGTTTGCCTGAAACCCAGATACAAATCCTTATTAGTAGATGCTGCACATTCATGGAGGATAAGGTTCTTCACTGCTTGACTGCTGTGTGATGGGAGGCCCTCCTACCTCTGCTTGTAATTTGGCTTGACTGGCAAGAATGGCATTGTCATGGGGACAGGGACAGCTGTGTTCACAGTGACGGCTGGTGGCAGATTGGAGAGTCCAGAACCTCTTCTTCTCCTCCCTGGAGACACTCCTTCGCATAGGTCAGAGCCTGACATTCTAAAAACACAGCTCTTTCTTTGGTGAATAGGGTGGGATTCTTTAGGGTGCCATGAGTAGGGTAGGATTCTTTGGGGTGTTGTGAGCAGGGTGGGATTTTTTTTGAGAGATTTTATATAGGGTGGGATTCTTTGGGGTGTTGTGAGTAGGGTGGGATTCTTTGGGGTGCTGTGGTTAGTGTTGTCCACTTTGGGGTGCCCTGGGTATGATTGACTGCTTTGTGGTGTTGTGGACAGGATGGGCCTCTTTGGTGTGGTGTAGGTAAGGTGTGCTACTTTAAACCCCTACCACTGTTAACACAATTTGGCCACACCCACTGTTTACCATGCTGCATTATTTCTCTCCTTGGAGCAATCCTATATTACGTACTACAAAAAATAAAAATAAAATGTTGTGCACCGCTAAAGTGTTTGCCTCAAAGAAAGGGTGGCAACCTTACATGCATGCAATGTCTGGCCTGTTTTATGTTTCAGTAGCTACTGTACAGAATTTACTAATTACCCCTGGTTGGTTCAAAAAGGTCTGGATGTTAGTAGGCAGGAAGAGTCTAATCAGAAGCTAATTATTCATACAGCCCTGGCCAATCCCTGAGGAGAGGTGCCCAGATGGTTATAGGAAGTCTGTGTAAACACTCTGGGACAGAGCCCTTGCTGCCATGTGGCTGTGGGTTGTCAAGGCCTCAGGCTAACTCAGGACCTATTCTACTGAGATTTGCTGAAGCTGACTGAGGGACTGTTTTCTGAGGATCTAGTCTGGTACCATAGGGTGGAAGTGTCACAAGGATATTGGAAGGAGGCAACCAATTTTCCAAGGACATTATTGAGTACAGACTGGAGAGAGAGAGAGATCCTAGAGACTAAATGCTAAGGTCATGCCTCTTGTGTTAGAGTCAGTTGGTTTAAAGGAGACACTGTCCTGAAGAGCTCAGTCTATGTATGTCCTAGCGAAAATACTTTGGACATTTTTTTTAGTAATAGCGGTGATCAGGGATTTTCATTGGGACTGCGACGTTATGGCGGACAGATTAGACACTTTTGACATATTTTTGGGATCACTGATAATTATACAGCGATCAGTGCTATAAAAATGCACTGATTACTGTGTAAATGTCACTGACAGGGAAGGGGTTAAAACTAGAGGTCGATCAAGGGGTTAACTGTGTTCCCTTGTGTTTTCTAACTGTATAGGGATGGGATTGACAGATCATTGTTCCTAGCTAGTAGGAACACACAATCTCTCGCTCCTCTCCTCGTAGAACAGGCATTTGTGTGTTTACACACACACACACAGACACACACACACACACGTCCCTGTTCTGGCTTCTGTGCCCGCTATCATCGCCGCCACGCGCATCGGCACCCCCCACAGTGTAGCCGGCGCCTGCCTGCTATCCCCTCTTAAGGGAGCCAGCGTACAGCTACAACGGTTCATGGGAACATGCTGACCTGCTGCAGTATGACGGCAGCTGGTCGGCAAGTGGTTAAAGGTATAGTTCACCTTTACCACAAAACTGCCTATGCAAATAAGGGACGTCTGTAGATTAAAGTGGTGCAGCTCTGACTAAAGTTAAATAATAGCCTTGCTATAGATGTAGGCTGCTTACATTAGGGTGACCAGACATCCCCGATTTCCGGGGACAGTCCCCGGATTGAGGACACTGTCCCCGGACCAAGTCTGTTCCTGGTTTTGTCCCCGGATTGGATTTGAACAGGGACTGGGGCAATTTCAAAGACAGTCAGTGCAGAATAAAAAATCTGAATTACACACCCCCGCTCTGCCACTCCTCCTAGCTTAGAGGGGTGTATTTTTTCCATTATCTGTGCCCCTTTCTGATGATCATGTGCTGGTCAGAGCGGAGGGAATATTTCTTCAGTTTCGGGAGGATACCCATTCAGCTCTGCTCGCATGTTCTTCTGCCTTGGCTCAAGTCCCGGCCAGCCGCCTGCCTGCTTATCTCCTTTCCTTCCCTGGCTGAGTGATCTTCCTCTGCTCCCCACCCAGTAATATCTGGGCCTGGAGAGTAAGACTTGACACGTTGTGAGGCAGGCAGCAGCGGCAATGAGCAGAGAGTCGCTGATTGGCGCCATTACCAGTAAAAAAAAAAAATGTCCCCAGATTTCATTTAAAAAATATGGTCACCTTAACTTACATACCTTATGAAGCCTGACTGGAATACTTCCAGGACGTTGCTAAGTACTTCCAGGACATAGCTGAGGCCTACAGTAGTCATCACTGCTCACCTCCACCATCACAGTACTCCCAGGGCATTGCTAAGTGAGGCCTAGTCATCACTGCTCACCTCCACCATCCCAGTACTCCCAGGGCATTGCTAAGTGAGGCCTAGTCATCACTGCTCACCTCCACCATCCCAGTACTCCCAGAGCATTGCTAAGTGAGGCCTAGTCATCACTGCTCACCTCCACCATCACAGGAGTGAGCTCCCAAATGTTAAGCTCAGAGCTACTAAATCAGGGGAGAGACAGAGTATGAGGGGATTTGAAACAGAGAAAGAGCTCACTTCTGTGATGGTGGAGGTGAGTAGTGACAACTAGGCCTCATTTAGCAATGTCCTGGGAGTACTTAGCAACGTCCTGGGAGTATTCCAGTCATAAGGTATGTAAATGGCCTACATCTATAACAAGGGTATTATTCAACTTTAGTCAGAGCTGCACAGTTTGTTTTTATTTACAAACATCCCTTACCTGCATAGGCAGTTTTTTTTGTAAAGGTGAACTTTCCTTTTAAAGCGGAGGTCCACCCTAAAATGGACCTCCGCTCATCGGAATCCCCCCCCCCTCCGGCGCCACAATTGGCACCTTTCAGGGGGGAGGGGGGTGCAGTTACCTGGATAATCCAGGTAACTGCACCCACTTCCGGGATAGCTGTCTGCGGAAAGGGGCATAGATTACGCCCCTTTCCGCAACTGCCCGCACCTTTGCGCAAGTGCCCCGCTGCCTGCTGGGAAACACACAGTTCCCAGAGGCAGCGGGGACCGCCTGGATTGCGCCGCGCGGCTCGCGCATGCGCAGTAGGGAACCGGGAAATGAAGCCGAAAGGCTCCATTTCCTGATTCCCATACCCAAGATGGCGGCAGCAGCACCCGAGTGTCGATCTAGAGATCGGCTTCGGGTGCCGACATCGCAGGCGCGCTGGACAGGTAAGTGTCACCATTTTAAAAGTCAGCAGCTGCAGTATTTGTAGCTGCTGACTTTAAAAAAAAAAAAAAACGCGGAGTCCCGGCGGACTCCCGCTTTAAGAACAGTTTTCCCCATTTTACTTTATAACCCAGACATGGAAAAAGAATGCATACACAGCAACTCAAGGAAGGGTGATCTACGGACACAGCCCGGCATCATCAGGACTGAGGTCCAAGATACAGGGCTGTCCCGGCAAATTTAGGACTGTTGGCATCTATGCAGCAGCCGGCTGTCATCAAATTGAGGATTGAACTATTGAATGAATAATTTCTTCAGAATCAGAGGAAGCCATTCTGGGATTTGTGAGTAATAAAGCCTTCTGATAAGTATATATAAACAGCAGATACAGCACGAAATCCCATGTGCTGCTCTGAGGTTTGCATCTCATAATCTTGCTTACTGTACTATGATCTCCACTACCTAATATACCCAGAGGGGGACTCGCTGGTCTTCACACAGATCTTCACAATGAAGAACAGAGAGAACAGAGAGCATCATTTCAGAAAGAAAGAAGGAAAACACCTCTGTGCTACTACAGAAGCATGTTAACTGAATAAGTGCTGGAAATTTTTATATGGACACTCGCCCTACACAAGCCTTACTCAGGGATTAAATTTAGCACTCCAAAGCGTATTAGAGCAGTGGACGAAAGCAGAAATTGTCATATCAAGAGAACCTGTCACTTTTCAGTGAATAGACAAAGTGACAGATTCTTTTTAACCACTTGCTTACTGGGCACCTAAACCCTCCTCCTGTCTAGACCAATACAACACTGCAACCAAATGACATTTTTATAATTTTTTTCCCCCCACAAATAGAACTTTCTTTTGATGATATTTGATCACCTCCTGGGTTTTAAATTTTTTGCTAAAAAAAAGTTTTATATTTTGTTGTAGTGCCGGCTCATGAAGAGCACACGCTATGTGTTTTTGAAATTGAAAGTTACACCTAAACTGCAGTTTGGTTTGGGTATTATTATTCCAAATTTTGACCTCAGCATCAGTCTGACTGGACTATAGGGTGTTTGGCCTGGCCATAGGGGGCGCTGTCTCCTCTGGTAGGCATGGAAACAGTCTGGTTGGGTGCTTTAAGGTTACTTTCTCTCGGGGCCAGCCCAGTGGGAGTGTCACTCTTGCTGTGTCTTCTGGGAGAGGGTACTTAAGATGTGCATGTCACGTGGTTCGAGGTTCCAGTCCAGAAGTATGTTCTGACTCCATGGTCCTGACCAGCTCCCAGAGGCCCTCATGGCTTGGGGTGCGGATCCATCCATTTTCGAGTCTTGCGGCTGGCTAACCTGAGGCACAGTAACTGGAAGGAGGGTTCCAAGGTGGTCCGATGCCGTCTCGGTTATGGAGAGGCCCAGCAACCGAAAAAGCAACTAGGGGAGGACTCTTCAGAAGAGGGCCACGCACAAGGCTGGCTGCTCGGTAAGAGCCTAGAAGCTAAACTGGAAAGGACACCAGGGGAATCCACACTCGTACGGAATCGCCGGACCGGCTGCAAGATACTGGTACCGTATGAGAGTTCTCTAATTTTATCCTTCAGTTACAATCAAATCTGTGAGAAAGACTTTTCATTCTAAGTTCTACAACCAAGTCTGTGGCAGAGACTTTGCTTTATCCGAATAACCTGTGGGTTGCTAAATTCACTAAAAGGGGATTTATCCGATAGTTGTAATATCCAGTTGCGAAAAGCTATTCCCTGGATTGCATAGAGAGAGACATTCAAGTGTCAGCAGTTCCAAGAGTACCTGAGCTTATCTACCTATACCCTCTATTCCCTGATGAGAGACTGTGTTTTGTTCAACGTTTTTTGCAAATAAAAATCCCTATAGTGGTTAAAGTGCCAGTCTCTGCAGTTCATTGGGCCATCTACCTCGGGAAACCCCTAGACGTACACGAGGTGAAGAAGGTAACGGTAAGCCCATTAATCTCGGCCGCTCCTTCGGGGGTCAGTGCTACATTGTTAATAGATTTTGCAAACAGGTATGTAGCGCTAACATCCTTGCTTATTGATGTGGTTATGTATACTTTAATGTAAGGTTAATGGACATTACTGTGGTTCTGCACCAGAGCCATCTAGTGACCAAATGTGGGTAACACACCTGTATATTTTTACTTGAGAACAACCTAAAGACTTGGACAGGAAGTGACTTGGAAGTGGAACTTCAGCTCATTGGAACCCTCCCCCCCTCCAGCGCCACAATTGGCACCTTTCAGGGGGGAGGGGGGGTGCAGATACCTGTACAGTACAGGTATCTGCACCCACTTCCGGCATAGATATCCGCAGAATCTGCGGGTATTTACGCCACTTCCCGCGGGTCCCCCGCTGTCTGCTGGGAAGCACACGGATCCCAGAGACAGCGGGGACCATCCTTATTGCGCAGCGTGACTCGCGCATGCACAGTAGGGAACCAGGAAATGAAGCCACAAGGCTCCACTTCCTGATTCCCATACCCAAGATGGCGGCGGCAGCACCCGACATCGCGGGCCCAATGGGCGGGTAAGTGTTCTTATTTTAAAAGTCAGCAGCTGCAGTATTTGTAGCTGCTGGCTTTTAAAAAAAAAAACGGCAGAACTCCTGCTTTAAGTATCCAGTTGTGTGGCGTACTGTTTTTCGCCACCAGGTGGAGCCAGTGGATCCTGAGGGTATAATACAGGTACTTTGCATTGTCTTATATTGTACTGTATTACATTGCACCACAGCTGTGTCAAGGGGATTGAGTCAAGTTAGTGGGGTTTCTTGGTAGAGTGCAGGCCCAATTCAAACCAGCAGCTCCTTTGGGGGTCAGCGCCACAGGTAATTTTTTTCTCCTTTATCGATGTACGCTGATGAGGCGGCACTGATGGGTGGCACTGATTGGCACTGGTAGGTGACACTGATGGGCACTGGCAGGTGACACTGATAGGCAGCACTGCTAGGTGGCACTGATGAGGCACTGATTGGCACCACTGGGCATTGATAGGAGGCACTTGACTGACAGCTGATCACATGGTAAGGGGCCAGGAGTGGGCCGCTGAATCACAGGAATAGGAACTGATTCCATCTTGGAAGTGGAGGAAAACTGTTGTGAAAAAAGCACCAGCCCTTACATTCTTAGCACCGGGTAAGAAAGACTATATAATTTGAAGCTTGACAAGAATAGAGCCCATCACTCCCTTCTGGGAGAGAGGCGTTTAGCCTCAGACAAGAATGTGAGATTCTTAGGGTCAGTCAGAATCAGAACTGGCACAATGGTATCTTGGAGGAGATGCCTCAATTCTTTACAGGCTAAAATGATCGCTAATGCCCCGTACACACGAGAGGACTTAATTCCGAAGGAGTTCCCAACGGAGTTCCGCCGGAGTTCCGCCGGAGTTCCGCCGGAGTTCCGACAGAGTTCCGACGCAACGGACTTGCCTACACACGATCACACTAAAGTCCGCCCGTCTGGTCCGCTGTGACGTACACCAGGTCCGACGAGACTATAAAACGGAAGTTCAATACCAAGTGCGCCACCCTTTGGGCTCCTTCTGCTAATTTCCTGTTTATCTCGTGTTAGTAGAAGTTTGGTGAGAGACGATTCGCGTTTTTCAGACTCGTATTTTTCAGAACGTTTTTCACTGCTTTTCAGTTTGTGCTTGTGAGGTTTGTATCTGTTTTTTAGTGCGTGTAGTCAGTTCGTCTCTGTATTTTGCAGTGCGATCTAACTGCGCTCGCTGACTTTCAGGTCGCTCTTCACAGGCCTTGCTGTTCTTCAGTGACGTCTGTTAAGTTCGCTCTGACAATCCGACCGTTTTGAAGCCATGTTGCGTGTACGTACTCGTCGTCGAGTTCGTGCTTTGCTTGCGCTTGGTGTTGTAGTTCATTCTGCAACCCAAGAACAGTCCTTGGACGGGGTGTTGAGGAGTTCATGGACGAAGAATTGGTTGCTCCAGCGTGACCAGTTCTCGCACATGCCTTTGCTTCGTGAGATCCGGGAGAATAATCCTGATGATTTCAGGAATTATCTCCGGATGACGGACCCCGTTTTTCACCGTCTGCTGGCTTTGCTGACCCCTTATATCAGCAGGCAGGATACCTGCATGCGGCAAGCCATCACTCCGGAGCAGAGGCTCGTTGCCACGTTGCGCTACTTGGCGACAGGGAGAAGCCTTCAGGACTTGAAGTTCTCGACAGGCATCTCCCCCCAGGCTCTGGGGATCATTATCCCAGAGACCTGTTCTGCCATTATACAGGTCCTGCAGGAGGACTATATTAAGGTAAGATTTTAGCATTTAACATCACATTTTATTGTCTTTAATGTTTGCTAATGCCTTGTATTTCTTTCCTCAATCTCTAATTACCATGATTGCAATATGCTGTGAATGTCCCCTTTGTCCTCATGCATGCTGCAATCTTTTAATGCTCCTTTTTTCTTTTTCATGCATATTTGCCTTCATTAAACCTCACCAACATGCTATGGTAGGCCCATATCCACCTAGTCTAGTCACTTAAAATGTCTTTTGTCAGCTCCATTCTATTGCTTTATCCTAAAACCAAACATTTTAAAGCTTATTCCAAATGGTCTGTGTCCCCTTAACTGAATCCCCCCCCCCCCCCCTTAATAGTATCCCAAATGGTCTGTGTGTCCTTTAACTGGATCCCCCCCACACACACTTAATATAATTCCAACGAGTCTGTGTGTCCTTAAATTAATGTTGAATTATATATTGTATTTTTAACACACTTCAACCCTGGAATGATTTTCCCCCCCTTCCTGACCTTCATCACTTTTTTGGGTGATTTGGCAGTGCGTTGTTTGAATTGACAATTGTGCGTCCTTGTAACATGGCTCCTCCTAGTAAATTATCTTCATTTTATTAGCACAAAGCGATTTTGTATTTGGTTGTCTTTGATCACCTCTGCTTTTTTAGTTTTGGTGATTAACCACCAACAAACCCAAAATGCATTTTTCTAAATATGCTTTTTTTTTCTCTCTTTTCGCTCTAAAGAAAGATAGTCACAAAAATATATCACCATGATTTTTTGGGACCTCATTTGATGCTGATACGTAGTCTTTTAGTAAACAAAAATGTGTTAAAATGAATCACAATTTAAGCGTTTCTTGATTGTTTTTTTTTAAAGTTCTATCGTTTAGTAAATATGGTCTATTTTGCTGGCATTTTTAAAATCTTGCCATTTTTGAAACTAGTAATGGCGTTGCTAACCGTTTTTTTTTATTTTTTTTTATTTTTTTTTCTGGTGACTGCCACATTATGGCGGACACATTGGCCAATTTCCATACATTTTTGTGACCATTGTCATTAATACAGTGATCAATGCTGTCCAAAATTGTCTTGATTACTGTAAAAATGTCACATGCAGTGAAGGTGTTTTATTAAGCACAAGGGGGCCAAGGAATGGTTTAAAGTGTGTTCTGGGTGAGTGTTTTTCTTAACTGTCTGGGGGATGGGCTAGCAGTGACATGACCCTGATCACTGCTCCCAATGACAGGGAGCAGACGATCGGTGTCATGTGACTAGGCAGAAGCGTGAAAGAAAGTTTGTGTTGTAATGTACAATGTTTAATGTGCCAAAGTACTTATTTTGTTTTTTTTTCTGCTTTTTGCCTCCCCAGTTTCCTTCATCGCCACAGGAATGGCAGACTGTGGCATCCCATTTTGCCACCCGGTGGGACTTTCCTAACTGCGGTGGTGCCATAGATGGGAAGCACGTCCACATTGTGCCACCACCCCATTCGGGGTCATACTTTTTTAATTACAAGGGGTTTCACAGTATTGTGTTAATGGCGGTGGTGTCGGCACAGTATGAATTTCTCTATGTGGACGTGGGGAAGAATGGCCGCATGTCGGATGGAGGAGTCTTCGCCGAGACGGAGTTCTACCGCCGTCTACAGACAGGTGGCCTGGGCTTGCCACCTGATTCGGAGAATGTGGAGGAACTACCCTTTGTATTCATTGCGGATGAGGCTTTTGCTCTGGACAACCACATAATGCGGCCATTCCCCCAAAGAGCCCTCACCCCGGAGAGGAGGGTTTACAACTACCGGCTGGCCAGAGCGAGAAGAGTGGTGGAAAATGCTTTTGGCATAATGGCCAGCCGGTTCCGTGTATTTCTGACGGATCTCAACCTAGCGGAATACAAACTGAACCATGTCATCCTTACGTGCTGCATTTTGCACAACTTTTTGCACAAATATTCCACTACATATTTCTCAGGAATAATGCCGGAGGCTGGAGTTGGGCCAGAATCCATGACAGGCCTGGATACTGGCCGTACTGGCTTGGCCCCCCAAAGTGCACGGGAAGTGCGTGAGAGATATGTCACTTATTTTAATGGTAGGGGGGCCATTGCAATGCCACCCAATCTTTAATTTTAAAAAAGAGGAAAATAATAAAATAACCTCAAATCTGAAATGTGTTTTCTTGCTTGCTTTTGGTTTGTGCTGTCTCCTATGTTATCCTAGTGTACTTGTAGTGCCAAGTGTATTTTCATTAAATTCAATAAGGCCCATTGTCACTGGATACACAAAATCCCTTTTCCCAAACTGGTATTATAAGCATTGAAAGAATATGCCACACATTCTTGATTATTCAAAATTTTAATTTGGCCACATTCACATGTGCCATTGAATATTTAGTGATCTTAAATTTTTTGGGGGTTTATTTAACTTTCTTTGCCAAACATTTTTTTGTTTCCTTTTTTTTCAATTTTTTATAAACTTTTTTTTTTTTTTTGTGGTTTTTATTTTTCTAGAAAAAATATGAAAAATGTATAAAACAACAATCAGCCACAATCGTAAAAATTGGTGAAGTAAAACAATCTTTTTGAACTAAAACAAGGGAAATGAAGAACATGATCGATATTATGGAGAAACGGATTATATTCTCCCCAAAATATCGATCATGTTCTTCATTTCCAGCTGCATATTGTCAATCTGAGTCTTCATGAGATCCAGGCTAGTTCGCATGTCATCTAGTTCCCCATTCCAGCCCATTATCTGGCCAATCAGCCTTTGTGCGCTGTCACTGGAAAATGGGGCCCTTTCCACAAACAGAACATCACCTACAATAGATGGGAAAAATTGGGTCAAAAATTAGGCAGTCATACATGGATTTCAACAAGCTGGGGTGTCAGACACTCACCTGGTGGGGTGCCCAGCTCCCCTACTTCCTCCACCTCTCCTTCCTCAACCTCTCCTTCCTCGACATCCTCGGGGGGGGCACTGGTGCTTGGAAATGTGTCGCTTTCCACAACCACAACATCACCTAAAATAGATGTAAAAACATGTGTTTGGAAATATGCAGGTATACATCGATTACCTGAAGCTGTGGTATCAGACACTCACCTGGTGGGGTGCCCATCTCCTCTCCTTCTTCCACCTCTCCTTCCTCCACATGCACATCCACGGGGGGGATGGGGCTAACCTCACATTCCTGCTGGCAAGGATGGCGGTCCCTGGGATCCTGCTTTGTGAGGCTTTTCTCCCCTATGAGAAATTAACAAACCAAAAGGTATACTTTAGCACACAGATATTTAAGGCCAGAACTAGGAAGATGAAACCTTGATTAGAAGTGTTGTACAATTGTCGGTTTATGAAGAGATGCAAAATGTGAAGACATGAGAAATCAATTCACTTTGCCAAAAAAGCTAATAAGTAGGTTTTTGTGCCAAGGTTCACACATGCCCAACCCCCCCCCCCCCCAAGTATACCAGGGAACCCCGTGTGGCGTGTGGTTTACCCTAATAAATGTTCTCTGGTGTCCCACACCTTTGCTCATGAGTGCAGATGTGTTTTTACCCAGCTGCCAAGTGTCCTCTCCTTCAATTACACTGAATGTTCTTTTCTAGTCATTGTATTTTGAAACACATCTAAACCACAATGTCCTAATCATTTGTTGTGTCCTAAAAATTACACACCCAAAAAATGCTGTTCAAACCCTGTATCATAAACGAGGTTTGCCACGAACAATTTACGAGGGTTTGTTAAAACGATACGATTCTTTTACTGTATACAACATGAAAGCAGCAATTTTTTACATTGTACAAAGGTAAAGCATATGGATCTGTATGCAATAATCATAAAATAGGAACACACGACAAGTACTTACTTTTTTTCAGAACTTTCTTGATCCTTCTGTATTGATCCGGCTCCCTCAATTTCAGGTCGGACCACCGTTTCCTCAATTGGTCTTTTGACCGTCGTACTCCAAAGCGATTATGCAGGGTCTTAACTACTTTGGCCATGATTCTGGCCTTGCGCAAGTTCGGATGGGTGTATGGTCCATGCTTGCCATCATAATCCCTACTTCGCAAGATTCCCACCATCTCCACCATCTCTTGAAATGCCATATTTGAGGCCTTAAATCTCCTCTTTCCGGATCGGGACGTTTGTGGCTCCGGGGATTCCTGACTACTGGAGTCGTTCATATCAAGCACCTGTTGTGTTTCCGCCATGTTTCTCCTACTGCGCACCGTAGAGAAAAGGGGGCGGGAAATATTCTTGTAAAAGAACGTCATGGGCGGGCAAAGCAGGCGTAGTTCTACGCGTACGCACTGGGTCTTACGCCAAAATCACACGTCGTACGTACGTTAAGTGCGCAGAAAGGGCGGGAAACCATGAACTTGACTAAAAGAACGTCAGGGGCGGGCAAAGCAGGCGTAGTTCTACGCGTACGCACTGGGTCTTACGCCAAAATCACACGTCGTACGTACGTTAAGTGCGCAGAAAGGGCGGGAAACCATGAACTTGACTAAAAGAACGTCAGGGGCGGGCAAAGCAGGCGTAGTTCTACGCGTACGCACTGGGTCTTACGCCAAAATCACACGTCGTACGTACGTTAAGTGCGCAGAAAGGGCGGGAAACCATGAACTTGACTAAAAGAACGTCAGGGGCGGGCAACGCAGGCGTAGTTCTACGCGTACGCACTGGGTCTTACGCCAAAATCACACGTCGTACGTACGTTAAGTGCGCAGAAAGGGCGGGAAACCATGAACTTGACTAAAAGAACGTCAGGGGCGGGCAAAGCAGGCGTAGTTCTACGCGTACGCACTGGGTCTTACGCCAAAATCACACGTCGTACGTACGTTAAGTGCGCAGAAAGGGCGGGAAACCATGAACTTGACTAAAAGAACGTCAGGGGCGGGCAACGCAGGCGTAGTTCTACGCGTACGCACTGGGTCTTACGCCAAAATCACACGTCGTACGTACGTTAAGTGCGCAGAAAGGGCGGGAAACCATGAACTTGACTAAAAGAACGTCAGGGGCGGGCAACGCAGGCGTAGTTCTACGCGTACGCACTGGGTCTTACGCCAAAATCACACGTCGTACGTACGTTAAGTGCGCAGAAAGGGCGGGAAACCATGAACTTGACTAAAAGAACGTCAGGGGCGGGCAACGCAGGCGTAGTTCTACGCGTACGCACTGTATATAACGACAAAAATCACATGTCGTATGTTCGTTTGCGAAAATAGGAACAGAAGTTGGGAGCAAGAAAAACGAAGGTAAGTTTAAACCATTTCCCCAAATAAGTGGCAGATCCTGGAGTCTATCTTGGGCTAAGATTAGGAGAGTCTGAGCTAACATTATGTTTTTTGGCTTGTGTATTGTCTTGCAGAAAAATGGATAAAAAATTCAGGGATCCAGAATTTTTAAGTCTGTTTATCGACAAGTATAAAGAAATGTCTAATCTGTGGCATACCAAGAACAAGGATTATTTTAATAAACAAGTAAGGAGGGCAACACTGGAGAGATTTGTGACATTTGTGCAGCCTTGGATCCCAGAGGCAGACGTGGACTTTGTGGATAAGAAAATTCAAATATTGCAAAATATGTTCCGAAAGGAAAAGAGGAAAATCGCTAAATCCCAAACATCAGGAGCAGCACCAGGTGATGTATATGTACCCAGGCTGTGGTACTTTGAAAAGCTACGGTTCCTGGACGACCGGTATAAACCCAGGGAGTCGCTTTCTACTCTTCCCTCCACCCTTCCCTCCACCCTTCCCTGCAGCATTCCCTCCACCTCAGCAGAGGCTGATGAGCCTTCCATCCTGGAGGAAGCGGATGCACCCAGCTGGAGCCAGGTATTTTTTTACCAAAAATAGTGATATTCAGAATATTAATGATGTTAACTAGATGTTATTCGAATTTGTACGCTATTATTGATGTTAAAAAATAGTTAAAATTTGGACATATCAATTTACAGTAGTGGCCACAAATGTTTGTCACCAGCAGAAACAAGAAATAGTGGTGTCATAATGATACTCTTTTATATGTATTAACCGAATTTTGAAGTCAGGAGCTGAAAAATGTTTAGGATTGATGAACAAAAAACTAAAACAATGTCCCTTTTTTATACACAGGAGGAGCTCAGCCAGGAGGAAGGTGGTGAAAGTGGCAGGCAGGAGGAGGCTATGCCCACTCTCAGCCAGGAGGAGTCCATGCCCTCTGTCAGGCAGGAGGTGGCCGGGCCTAGTAGAAGCATGACGACTTCTCAAGTGCCTCCCCTCCGTCTTCCATCCAAAAGGGCCAAAAAAAATACACAGGCACAGGAGGAATCCCTGCGACTAATTAGAGAGGCGACTAATGTTTTAAACAGCCCCCCTGACGCAGAAGAGGCCTACGGCTGCTACATTGCCAGCCGGCTCCAGCAACTAGAGATGGGCCAACGTCTCCACTGCGAAAGGCTCATTTTCCTGTCCTTACAGAAGGGGTTCAGTGGAGATTTATCAGCCAACAGTACTATTGTGGAGCAAGTTCCTCCTGTTCCTCCTCCTCCTCCTGCCACGAGTCCACCACCGGAGACACAGCCTCCCAGGAAGGCTACAGGGAAGTCTGCAGGGAAGGGTGCAGTGAAGGGTGGAGCGAAGAGAAGAAGGTGATGACCTGGCTTCACTCTGGTCCGACCAACCACAGCCTGGGGACATATATACCATCTGATGCTGCTCTTGATGTCTGGGATTCTGGGACCATATTTGATTTTGTAATATTTGAATTTTCTTGTCCACATAGTTTCACGTTTGCCCTGGGGCCAAAAGGCTACAGAAATGTCACAATTTTCTCCAGTGTTGCCTTCATTTTTTTGTTTGTAGAACCAGAATAAATGGCTATTTTTGTTTGAAAATATAATTGCCTATGTGTTTTTTGGTCAAATACCTTTCTATAAAAGACAATGTGAAATTAACAAGGGACACTAACCTCCTTGAGGTTATAAACAAAATAAAAATGTTATTGTGGTAACTTGTCACCAGAATAAAAATAAAAAGGTTATTGTGGTAATGAAAAAAAAATAAAATAAAATAAAGTTTTTGGTTTTAACTTGACGGAACAATTAAATATGGAGATCACAATAAAAAATAAATGGTAAAGAATTGTACCAAAAATATGTAGGCCAAAAATTAGTCACCAACATTTTTTCTTGTTTTTTTTTATTTTTTTGGAGTAATTTTTTCATCAATATTTTTGGGTGAAATCATGAACATTTTTATTCTTGTGATCTCCATATTTAATTATTCGGTCAAGTTAACAACTTTTTTTTTTTTTTTTGGTTTTAATTGACAGAATAATTTAATATGGAGATCACAAGAAAAACATGGTAAAGAATTGTACCAAAAATATGGAGTAAAAAAAATTATTAAAAAAAACATAAAAAAAAATAATATTGAGATGGGGCTTTAAAATAAAAACAAGATCATTCATGAGATGAGGAGAAATAAAACAGAAATGTGTTTGGTGAGAACTCTGTGAGTGAATATGAGCAGCAAAGCAACTTCGTTCTTCTAGCATTATAAATAAAAAGGCTTCGTTCTTCTAGCATTATAAAGAAGATGCGCTATACATTTAAACGAGCACAGAATTTGCAGCATGACGAATGTGCTACTTCCAATACGAACTGGAGTTTTACAAGACCGAGCACTTCCGTCTCGTACTTGCTTCAGAGCATGCGTCGTTTTAGGACTGTCGGAACAGCATACAGACGAGCGGACTTCTACATCGGACCTGGGTCCGGCGGAGTTCCGTCGGGAAAATTTGAAGCATGCTTCATTTCTAAAGTCCGTCAGACTTTTGCGAGGCTAAAGTCCGTTGCAGCCCACACACGAGCGGATAGTCCGCCGGACTCAGTCCGTCGGAGTTTGGATGTCGAAAAGTCCGCTCGTGTGTACGGGGCATAACAGTTCTCTGTCCCCAATCTCATAATTGCATTCCACAGGTGACATTGGAAAAGTAGCCACAAGGATGCAAAGCGCTCTCAGAGGTAGGACGTTGAGAAAGAAGGGAGCCAACTCCAGTCTTAGAAGCATCAACCTCAAGGATAAAGGGTAACGTAGGATAAGGATGTACCAACACAGGAGCAGAAACAAAGGCAACCTTGAGACTCCCAAATGCCCTAATGGACTCCGGAGACCAACTCTGTGGGTTACCGTTCTTTTTGGTCATATCAGTCAGGGGCTTGACCAGAGACGAGAAGTTACAAATAAACTTCAAATAATAATTAGCAAAGCCAAGTCAACATTTCAGAGGACGTAACCCCACAGGTCGGGGCCACTGTATGACTGCTGAAAGTTTCTCTGGGTCCATCAAAAAACCAGCAGTGGAAATGACATGACCTTGGGATTTAACCTGCACACGATGGAACTTGCACTTCTCCAATTTGTTTTCTTCCAGCCTCGGAAGCACACGACAGACATCTGTGTGGTGGCTCTCTAGGGTCTTGGGAAAATTTGAGGCTATCATCAAGATAAGCCACCACACATAGCCGCAACAAATCTCGGAGGACATTGTTGATGAATTACGAGGTACTCATAATGGTCTGTTCTGGTATTAAAGGCAGTTTTCGATTCGTCACTCTCCTTGATCCTCACGAGATTGTATACCCCTCAAATTAAGCTTTGTGAAAACCGTTGCTCCCTTGAGGCAGTCAAATAACTCCATAATCAACAGAATTGGATAAGCATTCTTAATCGTGAAATGATTGAGGCACCTATAATCAATACAAGGCCTCAGTTCACCACTCTTCTTCTTCACAAAGAAGAAACCAGCACCAGAAGGAGACGAGGACTTGTGGATGAATCCTTGAGAAAGTGCGTCTGCAACATACTCCTCTGTGGCCTTGTCCTCCGAGACCAACAAAGGGTAAACCTGGCCACGAGGGGGTATGGCACTAGGTTGAAGGTCAATTGTGCAATCATACGACCGGTGTGGCCTTTTGACCTTTGTCAAAGACATCATTAAAATTGCGGTACTCCTCCTGCAGGGAGGAGAGTGAAGAGGTGCACAGGACTTTAGCCACATACTGAAAACATGCCTTGCTGCATTGTGGCAAGTGACAACAAGGAAAGAGCCTCAGCACAAAGCCAATGAAGGTCTCTCTCTGTCAGGAATCCGTCCGTTCCGTACGATCGACCTTCCTAACGCGCACACGCATTCGTGCCGCGGGTCGTCGTGGGCACGAGCGTCGTCCAACGCGCGCGGGTGCACGTCGATCGTATGTGCGCGCGGCACACGCACGCACGGACGAGCGTTAGCTCGATTGGCGCTAGTGGCCCTTTTTAAAGGCGCAGTTGCAGTGGTTCTGTGCTGTCTCGTCTGCAGCTAGTGCCTGAGTATACCCGTTTACCTACCTGCTACCCATCTGATATCTGACCCGGCTCCGTCTGACCTTGCTGACCTCTCCTGCTCCAACCCCGGCTTGTTTGACTCTTCTTGGACTGATTACCTGTTGCCGAACCTTGCTTGTACCTGATACCTCTGCTGTCTCCTGCCTGTTCCTGTATCTGCTACCTTACCTCCGGAGGATCCATCCATCCTGATCCAGTGGCCTGCAGCCTTCTGCTTCTCCGCTACAGAGAGTTCCTGCTTCAGAGGATCCTCATCTCCTGACACCTGCTGCTGCACCTGGCTGGACTCTCCTACCCCACTGTGCTCCGGTCTCCCTGTTTCCATTCCAGTGAGACCAGAACCAGAGCCGTAAGAGAGGTCCCCTTCCACTAAGTCAGACTCAATACCCGAAGTTCTTAACAGTACGAGACAGCCATGTCTGAGTCTGCGGAAGGGGCCTCCGCCATGAAGGAGATTTGCTCTCACCTTGCGGCTCTCACCCAGGCCGTGAAGTCCCTGCAGGATGGCTACACCAGATTGGAGGAGCGGGTCCAGCATCTCTCCATTTCAGGGTCTCCAGACACCACACCTCAGCCTCCTCCTGCCCAGCCTGCAGCTCATTCGACTGTCATGATGCTCCCACCTGAGCCTAGGGTCCCCATTCCGGAAAGGTTTTCTGGGGATCGCTCCAAGTTCCGGGCTTTTCGCAACGCCTGCCAGCTTTACTTTGCCCTCCAGCCCAGGACTTTTTCGCTGGAGGCAACTAAGGTGGGTTTCGTCATTTCTCTCTTGCAAGAAGAACCTCAGTCTTGGGCCCACCATCTCCTGGAGAATGACAGCCCCCTTACACAGATTCTCTCCACCTTCTTCGAAGGGATGGCACAGCTTTACGATGACCCCCAACGGGCTGCCACCGCAGAATCTGCATTAACTGCGCTCCAGCAAGGCCGTGGGACGGCCGAGGACTATGTCTCGGACTTTAGACGCTGGAGCGCAGATACCCAGTGGAATGAGTCGGCCCTTAGACACCAATTCCGCATGGGCCTGTCTGAAGGTCTCAAGGACGAGTTGGCTCGCGTTGGCGCTCCCGACGCCTTGGACTCGCTATCTTCTTGGCTGATGGTTCCCAGATTAAGTCCGGCCGTGTCACCCAGGAGACCCTTCCAATACCTACCTCCACCTTTTGCCAACACACGGAACTACTGATCCTTGATGTAATTTCATCCCCACTTTTTCCTGTGATTCTGGGCATCCCATGGCTGCAGGCCCACAATCCTTCCATTAACTGGACTTCGGGGGAGGTGAAGTTCCTCTCCTCTTACTGCCTGGACCACTGCTTTTCAGGGGCTTCTGAACAATCCGGAACTCTTCTCAGCCTAGACCCAGATCTGGACTTATGTCAATCCGTCCCCGAGCCTTACCATGAGTTTCTGGACGTTTTCAGTAAGCGGGGGGCTGATTCCTTACCCCCGCATCGCCCCTATGACTGCCCCATTGAGCTCCTCCCTGGGGCAGAGATCCCGTTTGGACGAGTCTATCCGTTGTCCGAGAAAGAACAGGAGGCTCTGAAGACATACATCTCTGAGAACCTCCAAAAGGGGTTCATCCGGCACTCTACATCTCCTGCCGGGGCTGGAATATTTTTTGTTTCTAAGAAGGACCAGACCCTTCGACCCTGTGTGGACTACCGGGAACTGAACAGGGTCACAATTAAAAATCGCTACCCTCTACCCCTGATTCCAGAACTCTTCCAAAAGCTAAGGTCGGCCACCATCTTCACTAAGCTAGACTTGAGGGGAGCCTATAATTTGGTCCGCATTCGAGCAGGTGACGAATGGAAGACTGCATTCCGAACTCGTTTTGGGCACTACGAGTATCTGGTGATGCCTTTCGGGTTATGTAACGCCCCAGCTACCTTTCAGCACCTAATTAATGACGTCTTCCGGGACTTCTTGGATATCTTCGTCATCGTATACCTCGATGACATCCTGATCTTCTCTGGGTCCCTGGAGCAGCACCGGGGACACGTTGGCAGAGTATTGCTTCGGCTCCGACAACATGGCCTCTACGCCAAAGCCGAAAAGTGTAAATTCGAACAACAGGAGATCCAGTTCCTCGGCCTTGAAATCTCTCCAGCGGGCATCAGGATGGACCCGCAGAAGGTCGCTGCTGTCCTCGAATGGCCAGCCCCCTCTGACAAGAAAGGCATCCAACGCTTTGTGGGCTTTGCTAACTTTTATAGAAAATTCATCAGGGGCTTCTCAGCCATTATCTCGCCCATCACCCAGCTCACCAAACTGAATACACGTTTCCATTGGGGCCCTGAAGCCCAGGCCGCCTTCAAAAGACTTAAGGACCTGTTCACCTCTGCTCCTATCCTTAGCCACCCGGATCCATCTAGACCTTATATTCTGGAGGTAGACGCCTCCGAGATAGCGGTAGGGGCAGTGGTCTCCCAACGCTTAGGTAAAGACGACCTGATGCACCCCGTGGGGTTCTTTTCCCGAAAACTCTCTCCAGCGGAGAAGAATTATGATGTGGGCGACCGGGAGTTACTTGCCATCAAGTCTGCTTTGGAGGAGTGGAGATACTTACTCGAGGGGGCGGTACACCCCGTACTCATCTACACGGACCACAAGAACCTCGAGTACCTCCGTACCGCAAAACGCTTAAAACCTCGGCAGGCCCGCTGGGCCCTCTTTTTCTCCCGGTTCTGTTTCCACATAACCTATCGCCCTGGATCAAGAAACGTCAAACCTGATGCCCTTTCCCGTATGTTTGACAGCCCCAAGGACATCACACCCCCGGATACCATCCTCCCTGCCAACACCTTCCTACTCATTCAGCCAGATCTAGTGTCTCTGCTAAGGAGTGCTTCCTCCACATCTTCCTGTCCCCCGGGACTCTCATTAACATCCAGAGAGGGTTTGTTTTGGAAGGATAACCTGATCTTCGTCCCCGAAGATGTGAGAATTAAGGTTCTGGGCCTCCTTCACAACCACCCACTTGCTGGGCACTTTGGTGTCCGTAAAACTTTTGAACTGGTACAGCGCTCCTTCTGGTGGCCAGGAATGAGGGAGTTTTGCAAGCAGTATGTAAGTTCCTGCCCCGTATGCAATCGGAATAAAGTTCCCAGAATTCGGGCTTGGGGGCTGCTTAAACCTCTTCCCGCACCCGACCGCCCTTGGCGGATGATCACTATGGATTTTATTGTGGAACTTCCCCCGTCTGAGAACTGCACTGCCATCTTTGTAGTTTGTGACCGTCTGACCAAGATGGCACACTTCTTACCCTTAAGGGGAACCCCCTCCGCGACCGAGACTGCCCATGTCTTTATTAAAGAAATAGTCAGGCTCCACGGGGTGCCCACCAATATCGTGTCTGATAGAGGGGTTCAGTTCACCTCCCGTTTCTGGCGAGCCCTTTGTGAGTCTTTAAAGATCGATTTGGCCCTGTCCTCTGCCTACCACCCACAGACCAATGGGCAAACGGAGCGCACCAATCAGACCCTCGAGCAGTATATTAGGTGCTTCTCTTCTTTTGTCCAAGACGATTGGGTGTCCCTGCTACCACTGGCGGAATTCGCCTACAACAATGCCAGCCATGCCACCACCGGGCAGTCCCCGTTTTTTGCCAATTACGGTTTTAACTTGTCTTTTCTCCCCGATGTTCTTACAGAATCGCATGTGCCAGCAGTACAGGACACGGTATCCTTTCTCCAGCAGAATAATCGGACCCTGCAGGAGGTCATAACCAAGGCTCAGGCTGACATCAAGAAGAGTTTTGACCGTGGAAGAAGGGGTGAATTGATCCTTCAAGTCGGGGACCAGGTATGGCTGTCTTCTTCTAATTTAAAACTAGCATGTCCCTCCAGGAAATTGGCACCCAAGTTTCTGGGCCCGTTTCCCGTTAAGAGGAGGATTAACGAAGTGTCTTATGAGTTGTCCCTGCCTGATTCCATGCGAATACACCCAGTTTTTCATGTAGCCCTTCTCAAGCCTGCTGTACCTGATCCCTTCCCTGGTAGAGAAACAAGGCCACCTGATCCCGTGCTGATTGATGGCAGCGAGGAATTCGAAGTGGAGGCCATTCTGGATTTCAGAAAACGACGGGGACAAGGTCAGTTTCTAATTAAATGGAAGGGCTACGGCCCAGAGGATAATTCTTGGGAACCTGCTTCCAATATACATGCCGATAGACTGATCCGAGCCTTCTTTGCTACACACCCGGAGAAAAGAGCCACTTGGGGCACCCGGAGGTTGCCCCTTGTGGGGGGGCAATGTCAGGAATCCGTCCGTTCCGTACGATCGACCTTCCGTACGCGCACACGCATTCGTGCCGCGGGTCGTCGTGGGCACGAGCGTCGTCCAACGCGCGCGGGTGCACGTCGATCGTATGTGCGCGCGGTACACGCACGCACGGACGAGCGTTAGCTCGATTGGCGCCAGTGGCCCTTTTTAAAGGCGCAGTTGCAGTGGTTCTGTGCTGTCTCGTCTGCAGCTAGTGCCTGAGTATACCCGTTTACCTACCTGCTACCCATCTGATATCTGACCCGGCTCCGTCTGACCTTGCTGACCTCTCCTGCTCCGACCCCGGCTTGTTTGACTCTTCTTGGACTGATTACCTGTTGCCGAACCTTGCTTGTACCTGATACCTCTGCTGTCTCCTGCCTGTTCCTGTATCTGCTACCTTACCTCCGGAGGATCCATCCATCCTGATCCAGTGGCCTGCAGCCTTCTGCTTCTCCGCTACAGAGAGTTCCTGCTTCAGAGGATCCTCATCTCCTGACACCTGCTGCTGCACCTGGCTGGACTCTCCTACCCCACTGTGCTCCGGTCTCCCTGTTTCCATTCCAGTGAGACCAGAACCAGAGCCGTAAGAGAGGTCCCCTTCCACTAAGTCAGACTCAATACCCGAAGTTCTTAACACTCTCTAAGTCTGGAGTCAATAAGAATGGCAAATGTGATCAATTTCTCCAGCTCAGCGGATATGCCTTGAGCTGCTATCTCATCTTTGATGTTATCCGAGAGACCATAAGAAAAAGCAGCCACCAGGCCCTCATTGTTCCACGCAACCTCTGCTACCAGATTGAGACAGAAGTGCAGTAAAATCAAACTGCTTACTAATAATAAAGGTAAAAGGTAAATGGAGCAAACGTAGTCAAAACATAGCCAGAGTTCGGAAACCGGAAAGGATAGTCAGACAAGCCAGGACGTCAGGGAGCCAGGGATCAGTGTTCTTCGGGATAGGCCAGGAGATCAGAAAACCGGATAATTTAGCGTAGTGGAAGAGCAAGTAGGATCTGGAGCCAGAAGGGATGTCAGCCAAGCAAGTTTTTAGCGGAAACACAGGAGAGCATCTCTTGATATGTTTGACCAAGGCAAAGGGAGAGATGATCTGGACTGAATGGCTTAAGTAAAGATTGCAGCTGGCAATTAACTGACAGCTGAATGGCCTGCTCAGAGAAGGAAGGGCTGAGCCTAGCCCTGACAATGTCATAAATTCAATTTAGTTTCTAAGTAACTTGTTTATTTATATAATTTGAACTTGGTTCTTTGTTTCCTTTGGATAACCAAAGATTATTTGGCAGGGGAGTTATTTAACCTGCACTGTAGCTAATAGCTGAAAGCTGTTGCAGAACTTTTTTCTTTGTTGCTGCTGTATTATACTTCTGCAGTGTGGACATGGATAAACTGAGTATTCATTAATGCAGAAGTGCAGCAGCCATATTTAAGGAGATCACTTTTCAATGCCTATCTTTGGAGTGTCTCCAGTGCAGGGGGCACCCATCTTGGCTGGGTCTGGGTTTGATCCTGGAAGGACAGTTATTGGCTCAAAGCAAAGAGAGGAGGGGCTGCAGGCTGCTAGGAGGAAGAGAGAAGTCAAACTTAAAGGCGATGGGGTGAGAAAAAAAGACTGGACTGCTGGCTGAAGAGAGATGCTGGACTGCTGGCTGAACAGAACCCTGTCAAAGCTGACCACAATCGGGTGAAACCTCAGAGAGACTGCTCATTACACAGGACCTTGCCTCAGAGAAGGGAACATTCTCCCTGAGAAGCTTAAGGTGTGATTTGTTTGCCTAGTTATGATCAGAGCACTCCCACTGCTTGTAAGGAAGGAAAAGGACTGTCTCAGCAGGATTGAAAGAGAGAAGTCACAGCAAGTTCTAGTTCTGCCTTGAAGTGAACCATAGCCCATGTCCGGAGGCCCAGAAATGGAAACTCTGGGACTGGTAAGAGACTAACATTGCAGAAGTTAAAGGGGTTGTAAACCCTTTTGGTTTTTCACCTTAATGCATTCTATGAATTAAGGTGAAAAACCTTCTGTCATGCTGTAGTCCCCAAGTGCCCCCGTTTTACTCACCTGAACCTGGTCTTTTTCTCCCTGGGGACAAGCACACCAGCTCTAGCTGGTGTCTAGTGTCCTGATTGGATAGATTGATAGCAGCACAGCCATTGGCTCCCGCTGCCGTCAATCAAATCCAATGACGCGGGGGGAGGGCGGGGCAGAGCCCTGCTTCCTGTGTCACTAAGCTCAGAAGCAGGACTCTGGAGCGCACCCACATGGGTGTCCCAAAGGAGAGCGCTTCTCCGACTGGGCACTTGAAAAGAGGAGGAGCTACTAGCGCTGATGAGGGACCCCAGAAGAGGAAGATCGGGGGCCACTCTGTGCAAAACCAACTGCACAGAGGAGGTAAGTATGACATGTTTGTTTAACAAAAAAAAGAGGGTTTAGTAACCCTTTAATATGATGTCTGCTGGGAACTGTTGTGCTTTTTCTTAATGGGCCCCAACTTTGGCGGCCAACTTTTTATTTTTATTTATTTTTTGCTTCTTTTGATTTAGTGGGATAAAACAGGGACTGTTATAACAAATTTTATTTATTACAGGTACTTGTATAGCGCCGTTAATTTACACAGCGATTTACACATGGAAGTCCATGCAAACTCCAGGCAGGAAGTACCGTGGTTGGAAACTTAACTGACAACCCTAGTGCTGCCAGGCAGAAGTGCTAACCACTTAACCACCATGTTAAGAGTGTCTTTATATACTGTTGCTAGGTAAAAGCAATTCAGTCCTTTTTAATCACTAATAGAATACCGCAGGTGTTTAACGTTGCTCTTTGAGATAAGGTTAATCGTCTTGTTTATTATTTGTATACATACACCTGCTAATCCTCTCTTCATTTAGGCAATGTTTGGCCTAATAAATTCTTTGAAATATATTAAGGTGTGTCTGTAATGCAGGCCATACACGGTCGAATTTCGAAGGAATTTTCTTTTCAAAATCAGAAAATTCGTTTTTTTTGTGATCCGATGATGCCACCATTGATTTTTGAAATTCGGCCGACCAAGCCTTCAATTTCACCTCATGTTGCTACAGAAAATAATTTTCTTGGCTGGGAATCTTCTTTTTCTCTCTGTAAATTTTCTTTTATCTCCGTACATTTTCTTTTCTTATTACGTTTCTCGCATGATTCTCCCATCATTGATTAGAAAATCGTTAGTTTTTCTAAAAATTTCCAACATGTCCGATTCCTCGAAAATCGGCTGTTGCTGCAGCCCACTAATGGTGCGAAATTCATACGAAAATTCTTATGCCGGCCATACACGGTTCGAATTTCTAAAGAATTTTCTTTCGAAAATCGCATCTAAGAATTTTCATATGAATTTCGCACCATTAGTGGGCTGCAGCAACAGCCGATTTTCGTGCGGAAATAAAATTTGAGGAATCGGACATGTTGGAAATTTTTTGAAAAACTAACGATTTTCTAATCAATGATGGGAGAATCGTGCGAGAAACGTAATAAGAAAAGAAAATGTACGGAGATAAAAGAAAATTTACGGAGAGAAAAGAAGATTCCCAGCCAAGAAAATTCTTTTCTGTAGCAACATGAAGTGAAATTGAAGGCTTGGTCGGCCGAATTTCGAAAATCAATGGTGGCATCATCGGATCACAAAAAAAAAGGAATTTTCTGATTTTGAAAAGAAAATTCGTTCGAAATTCGACCGTGTATGGCCTGCATTAGATACGATTTTCGAAATAAATTTTTTTCGAAATTCGAACCGTGTATGGCCGGCATTAGTGCTGGGTGAGCAAGGTGTGTGTCAGGTGTGCAGAAAAATCACAAGTCGCTCCTCTTCTGTTTCACAGCAGGCAATGGGCAGATCCTTAGCCAATAGCCTACTATTGGGTATAGAATCTGCCCAAGGCCTGCTGTCAATTATAGGCGAGAGTGAACCTGATGAGGAACTAGTGTCTCAGCATCCCCATCAAGCTGTCCACTGCAGCATCACTGATTGCTAAGAGGCTGTCGGCTGTGAATTTGGAGTAATTATTTTTTTAAATTCGGTGCATTAATGGCTATTTCTGATTATTATTTATTTTATTTTCCCCTGCAAGACCGTAGTTTGGTCTACTCCCCGTTGTTTGCTTTTTACTGGTTTAATAATTCCCTGGCAGGTGTAGAACTCAATGTCAGACTTTGTGATATAACTATCAATCTAAATGTTTTTCATTGAAAATGTTACATCATAATTCATCTCACTCACCTATTGTCATGATTTTCTTCTTTGTATTGTACAATATATTCTACCCTGCTGGAATGAATAACACAACTTTTTTTATATATTTTTTTTTTCAAAATCTTTAATAAAAATAAATGTGGAAAAAAAAAAGGCCCACTTTGTAAAAGTGACTCTATTAACCACTTCAGCCCTGGAAGATTTGGCTGCTCAATGATCAGGCCATTTTTTTTTTGCGATACGGCACTGCGTCGCTTTAACTGACAATTGCGTGGTCGTGCGACGTTGTACCCAAACAAAAGTGATGTCCGTTTTTTTCCCCCCATAAATAGAGCTTTCTTTTTGTGGTATTTGATCGCCTCTGCGTTTTTCATTTTTTGTGCTATAAACAAAAGAGCGACAATTTTAAAAAAGAAAACAAAATCTTTTACTTTTTGCTATAATAAATATCCCACGTTTTTTCTGAAAAAAAAAGAAAGATTTTTCCTCGGTTTAGGCCAAAATTTATTCTTCTACATAATTTTTGGTAAAAAAAAATCACAATAAGTGTATATTGGTTGGTTTGCACAAAAGTTATAGTGTCTGCAAAATATGGGATAGCTTTATGGCATTTTTATTATTATTATTATTTTTTTACTAGTAATGGCAGCGATCTGCTATATTTTTTATTTTTTTTATCGGGACTGCAATATTGTGGTGGACAAATTGGACACTTTTGACACATTTTTGGAACCATTGACAATTATACAGTGATCAGTGCTATAAAATGCACTGATTACTGTATAAATGTCACTGGCAGGGAAGGGGTTAACACTAGGGGGTGATCAAGGGGTTTAACTGTGTTCCCTAGGTGTGTTCTAACTGTAGGGGGGATGGAACTGTCTAGGAGGCAAGAGATCGGTGTTCATATATAGTATGAACACATGATTTGTCTCTACTCCCCTGAAAGAACCACATGTTCTCGCTCTGTCATGAGCGATTACGGGAGGCCGGTGGTCATCATGCCCACCAGGCACTCACATGCCCCTAGTGGCCAAAAGGGGAAGTGACATAAGGTAACGTTGTTTCGCCCAGTCGTGCCATTCTGCCTCAGTAAACTGCGGTGGCTGGTCGGCAAGTAGTTTAAGAACTACCTAAATCTGCCGCGCATGTTGGTAAAGTTACCAAAACGGGCGGTAGGGATTTTTGAATCTGGCACAGACCATTTTAAAGGGCCGTGGCACCTAGAAAACTCTCAGTGGTGCTTTATTGAATTGCCCCAGATGTGTTAAATTTTTTTTTCCCCCAGTACCTTTTTAAAGCATTGCTGTAGAGAGGTAGAAAAACTTTTCAAATACAGAAAACTCAGACAGACTATGAAAGAAAAGTAATTCAGATGATTACATGGTTAATGATGAAGCAAGGCTAGCGAGGAGAATATTTAATAGAAAATATGAAATATTCAAGTTGAACATTGTCCTGCTAGCAGGCAGCTGAAACAGATCGACATATTTTTAATTAAATGCATTTTTTTTTTTTGTAAATGGTCAATTAAATACCGCATAATTTGTTTTATGATCCCAGATACTGCAATCAAATATTTGGGAATGCGGAGAGGTTTCAAGTGGAACATCGCTAAAGAGCTGTAATGCTATTTACTATGAACTCCATCAAACTATCAGCCTCTGAAGATCTGCAATAAATGAACCTACAATTAAAATGTTTTAATTGGATAAATTAAGTGGACCATCACAGGGTCACCATATGCATTATGTTGGAGATAGTTAGCATGGAGCAAAGAGGAACCATGTCTCTCCAATGCAGTTTATTCAGATGAATGTGGACATTCTTATAAAACCCTAGATAGTTGACTGGAGTGTGATTGCATTGCTTCCATTCCACACTTCTCTGCATTTTAAAATTTAGCCAGGCAAATATACACTACTGTGCAATTTGTAGGCGCATGTGAAAAAATGCTGTAAGGGCTCAGTTACACTTGCTTTGGCTTCAACACACATTAACGACTAGTTTACACTTGCTTCCAAACAAGGCTTTCCACACGCTTTGTTAAAGCTCTCTGAACGCTAGTCAAAGCCACTGTCACTAAGGGGCGGTTCACACAGCGGGCGATGCGAGGCGACACGACTCGCCTCGCCTCGCTCCCGCAAGTCGCCCCGTTCTGTACAATGGAACCGTTCTGAGAGGAGCAACTCGAGTCGCTCCGACTCAGAAAAAAGGTTCCTGTACTACTTCTGGGCGACTTCGGAGGCGACTTGCATTGACTTCTATACAGAAGTCCTCTGCAAGTCGCCGATGAGGTCGCCGCAGGTCGCGGCGAGGCAAGTCGGAGACGCCTCGCCGCGCCTGCAGTGTGAACCGGCCCTAACTTAAAGGGTTATTTTAGAGTCCTGTTTACACCTGCTTTTGCTTTGGCTTCACTTCAAAAATTATACCTGTAGCACTAACCCCCCGAAGGAGCTGCTGGTTAGATTTGGGCTTACCGTTACCTTCTTTTCTCCTCACTTCACATCTAGGAGTGTCCCATGGTAGATGGCCCAGTAACTCGAGAGACCGACAACACAGATCCACTTGAATGGATTTTATTTGCAAAACGTAGACAATAAACAGTCACTTAAATTGGGATCAGAGGGTTGGAAAGGAAGTTCAGGTACTCTTGGTGTCAAAATTATATATTGAAGAACTTGCTTACTTTGACTGCATCCAGAAAATAGCCATTCGCAACTGGATGTTCACTCAAGTTGGACAGTCCTTCTCTTACAAGGCCTAACAGTCAACAAGTCTCTGCCACAGACATTGTTGTAGAACATACAAGATATGTCTCTGCCACAGAAGTTGTTGTAGAACATACAAGATATGTCTCTGCCACAGACGTTGTTGTAGAACACGTAGGGAAACTAAACTTGAACACTTGTGGGATACCTGGATCTCTCAGCCAGCTTGGCGATATCCATGAAACCGGATTCTCTTGGGTACTCCAGCTCCTCCAGGTTCTTACTAAGAAACCAACCCATACGTGGCCTTCTTCTGAAGAGTCCTCCCCTGGATAGCATGAAGTCACTGGGTCTCTCCCAAACCGGAGACTGCACCCAAACACCTCAGAATCCTCCTTTAGTTTCCTTGCCTCCGGCTAGCCAGCCCCGAGGCATCAAGGGGTGGATTCCTTGGGGCTGGTCAGGAGGACCAGGACCATGTAGTCAGCACATCCTTCTGGACCGGAAACACCGAACCATGTGATGTCTGCATCTTAAATACCCTCTCCCAGAAAGCACAGCAAGAGTGCCACTCCCACTGTGCGGGCTCCAAGAGAGTAACTTAAGCACCCAACCAGGCCATAGTTCCATACCTGCCAGAAGAGACAGTGCCCCCTGTGGTCAGGCGGAACATCTCATAGTCCAGTCAGACTGATGCTTTAGACAATTGTACCCAAACCAAACTGCAGTTTAGGTATAACCTTAACTTTGAAAAACGCATAGCGCGTGCTCTTCAGGAGCCATCGCTACATACCCCGTGTAGTTTCAATGGTGCTTCAAAGTGTCTTTAAAGCCTCCATAGAAGTTTATGGCAAAGCTTGCTTGAAGCCCCATCAAAGCCTCACTAAGCCCCATCAAAGCCCCACCGAAGCCTCATCGAAGCACCAAGCAAAAGCAAGGTCTAAACAGGACTGTAAGCTAACCATTTTATTTAGTTACAGGGGCTTTGACTAGCATTCAGAGAGCTTTAACAAAATGTGTCCGAAGCCATATTTTAAAGCAAGTGTAAACTAGCCCGTAATGAAAGGAGAAGATATCCAAAGCTTTTTTTGGCTATACGTCTCCTATGGATCATGGTAGTGCAGTTCTGCAATCTTGTGACCCGTTGTCGGCTGACATCACAATGCCAGTCCAGGCTCTGAATAAATCCCGACCTTAGGGTTGGGATCCACCCAGAAGCCTGGACTGGCACCTGCCTCTCAGTGATCCACAGGAACAAAGGGGCGCCAGACTAAGTGCAGCATTAAAATCGAGGATTTTTTTTAAAAAGAACAAGACAAATGGCAACTCACGAAATGGTAGATAAAAACAATCGTTTTGGATAAATATATCTGTCCCAAGGCTTCTCCAGATCTCAGCGATCCTCAGAGCCTGAGCCAGCTCCTCATTCCCCTCCAGAGCCTAGCACCCCAGTGAGCGCTGGAGGTGCAGAGCATAGAGCCGCTGACTGAAAGTCACGGCCCTCTGCTCAGAGTGGAGAGGGAGACCCAATCAGCTGTGTTTGATGGCTGAGGACAGATGCAGCATTAGATCAATAATGCATCCACCTAAGTGAGTACCGTATTTATAACACGCACTTTTTTTCCCCTTAAAATCAGGGGAAAATCGTGGGTGCGTGTTATATGCCGATCCCTGTCGATCTCTGCTGAGTGTGAGCGGAGCGATCGCTGCCAAGATACACATAGCCGAGTGTACTCGGTTCTTCACGGCTCCGCTCACAGTCAAGCGGAGTTACTGTGAGCGAAGCCGGGAAGAGCCGAGTACACTTGGCTATGTGTATCTCGGCTCCGCCTAGTCCCTGCAATCTCGGCTGCATTCGCTCCACTCTGGCAAGTCTCGACGGCGCTCGCTCCACCCAGTCTCGGCGGCGATCTCTGTGGCGCCAATTTTAAATTCACCCAAGGCTGCACTGGGGGCAAGGCTGCACTGACAAGGCTGCAATGGGCACTGATAAGGCTGCATTGATGGGCATTTATTTTTTTTCCTTTAACTTTCCTCCTAAACTTGGGGTGCGTGTTATACGCCGATAAATACGGTATAAATGTGTCGGGCTGAGCTCAGCCCTTCCATCTCTGAGTTGGCTGCTCAGCTGTCGGCAAATTGCCAGCTCCTATCTCTCCACAGTGACTCACCTGTTTAGGATATCCTGCTCGTCAGTCCTGCCTACTTAAGCCGTCCAGTCCAGATAATCTCTGCCTTCGCCTTGGTCACATCTCTAGAGATGCTCTCCTTTGGCTCTGGCTCCAGATCCTGCTTGCTGTTCTACTGCACTGTTCTCTGGCTCCCTGACGTTTTGGCTTGACTGACTATCCCTTCCAGTTCCTGAACTCCTGAACATGTTTACAAGTGTTTGCATATGTACAAGAGGCAAGTCAGATCCTTATATTTTTTTTTTATATTGGATATAATTATGGTGATGTGGTACAGTCAAATATGTGGCCAGCCACTCCTTTGGTTTAGTGGGAAAATCCTCCAACAGGGACATCTGTTCTGCATGCAACTCTCTAAGATGGGAACTTAGGTCAGTTTAGAGAGATTTTACTCTCATTTTCCAATGGACAGAACATCCCATAAGTCGCCATTCATAGGGAAAATGTAGCTAAATGTACCTTTATTTACAAATAATTAGAAAATTTTACAAGATATTCTCTAAGTGTTGGCCACCTCTTTCTACACACACACACACACACACACATACACATACAAGGTCTTCTCATCCACACATATGACAACTACATTCTAAGATATCTGTTGTTATGCAAGTATAAAAAATATAAAATTTTATATAAAATATAACGAGTTTGTTAATTTTACTTATGTATGGAGACTTTACCTCCAGGATACATAGCAGAGGAAATCTCCCCAACAAGGCACAGGTAGAGAAAAAAATAACCTGAATTTTCATCAAGTAAAGCAAAACTCTTAACGTTTTTTAGAGCCGGCGGTTTGCTCTCCTGTAATAGCAATTGGAGTGGCTAACTAGCCTCTTAATTGCTACTACAAGCTGTGGAGGGGATTCTGTCCTCCTTTCATGGCTCTCTAGGGCCCTCTCATTCCACCGGAAGACCGCCAGCATCCACCAGCTGGCCGGACAGACAAGTAAAGCTGGGATCGGCTTTGATTGGCTGTTTGTAATAGTAACCCAGAGAGCGATGACATGACATTGTTTTCAAGTAAACCCGGAGTAATCGCCGTCATTTTTAAAAAATGTAAAGCCTTTAAAAACACAGATCTTGACGTTTATAATGCTTTTAAGTGCAGAGGAGGGACTTGTTCTTATAGACTCTAGATCTTGCTATAAAAGAGAACCTGTCACATGCCTATTGCTGTCATAAAGATGTTTACATTCCTGATGACAGCAATAAAAGTGATCAAAAAATAAAAAAATGAAAGCAACAGTGTAAAAAATAAATAAATAAATGATTGTTTTCTTTAAGTGCTCTGTCCTCACGTGCAAATACCATAAGATTAAACTAACTGGAAAGATGTATCGTATCTTATTATACTGGTTTGATCATGATAAACAGAAATTAGTAAAATTGTTAAGGAACATTAAAAAATTAATCCAGACAGTTGTTTTTGTGACTGCGAAAAAATATGTTGTTTTCTTATGTTTTCATAAAAATTGGGTGATTTGAAATGTTAAATTGTAAAGGGATCTGTGCAGGGCTCGAGTCCTGCGGGAACGCATGGGAACGGCGTTCCCGTACTATTCCCACAGCGGGAACGCCGTTCCCATTAGCTGCCTGAGGGCTGAGGCTATGCAGCGCGTAGTTTGCCGCCGCTCCTCAGCCGCCGAGTGACTGGTTGCTAGGCAGGGGCCGCTCCGCATCTAGCAACCGGTCACATGACTTCGGCCGTGCACGTGGGCACGCACTGGCGCGAGTCAGTGGGCAGGCTGACTCACGCTGCGCGCCTGCTTGGATCCGGAGTTCCGGACTGTCCCCCCCCCTCCTCCCCTCTACCCAGTGCCAGTCAGTCCTGGCCTCCTGGGGCCACACGCTGCACTTTTCCAGTTTACTTCTCCTTCTCTACCAGGTTAGTCACTAGTGTGTAAGTTGCACTCTGCAATACCCTGCCAATACTCATCAATACTCTGCAATACCCTGC
Source organism: Lithobates pipiens (assembly GCF_037356315.1). Lineage (NCBI taxonomy): Eukaryota > Metazoa > Chordata > Amphibia > Anura > Ranidae > Lithobates > Lithobates pipiens. Next base: position 14,907,444 of record NW_027507755.1, read on the forward strand.
CAATACTCATCAATACTCTGCAATACCCTGCCAATACTCATCAATACTCTGCAATACCCTGCCAATACTCATCAATACTCTACAATACCCTATCAGTATCAATACTCTGCAATACTCTGCGAATACTCTGCAATACCCTATCAATACTCTGCAATACCCTATCAATACTCTGCAATACCCTGCAATACCCTATCAGTATCAATACTCTGCAATACTCTGCGAATACTCTGCAATACCCTATCAATACTCTGCAATACCCTGCAATACCCTATCAGTATCAATACTCTGCAATACTCTGCGAATACTCTGCAATACCCTGCCAATACTCTGCAATACCCTGCAATACCCTATCAGTATCAATCAGGGCTCGAGTCCTGCGGGAACGCATGGGAACGGCGTTCCCGTACTATTCCCACAGCGGGAACGCCGTTCCCATTAGCTGCCTGAGGGCTGAGGCTATGCAGCGCGTAGTTCGCCGCCGCTCCTCAGCCGCCGAGTGACTGGTTGCTAGGCAGGGGCCGCTCCGCATCTAGCAACCGGTCACATGACTTCGGCCGTGCACGTGGGCACGCACTGGCGCGAGTCAGTGGGCAGGCTGACTCACGCTGCGCGCCTGCTTGGATCCGGAGTTCCGGACTGTCCCCCCCCCTCCTCCCCTCTACCCAGTGCCAGTCAGTCCTGGCCTCCTGGGGCCACACGCTGCACTTTTCCAGTTTACTTCTCCTTCTCTACCAGGTTAGTCACTAGTGTGTAAGTTGCACTCTGCAATACCCTGCCAATACTCATCAATACTCTGCAATACCCTGCCAATACTCATCAATACTCTGCAATACCCTGCCAATACTCATCAATACTCTGCAATACCCTGCCAATACTCATCAATACTCTGCAATACCCTATCAGTATCAATACTCTGCAATACTCTGTGAATACTCTGCAATACCCTATCAATACTCTGCAATACCCTATCAATACTCTGCAATACCCTGCAATACCCTATCAGTATCAATACTCTGCAATACTCTGCGAATACTCTGCAATACCCTATCAATACTCTGCAATACCCTGCAATACCCTATCAGTATCAATACTCTGCAATACTCTGCGAATACTCTGCAATACCCTGCCAATACTCTGCAATACCCTGCAATACCCTATCAGTATCAATACTCTGCAATACCTTGCCAATACTCTGCAATACCCTGCCAATACTCTGCAATACCCTATCAATACTCTGCGATACCCTATCAATACTCTGCAATACCCTATCAATACTCTGCAATACCCTATCAATACTCTGCAATACCCTGTCAATACTCTGCAATACCCTATCAATACTCTGCAATACCCTGCCAATACTCATCAATACTCTGCAATACCCTGCCAATACTCATCAATACTCTGCAATACCCTATCAGTATCAATACTCTGCAATACTCTGCGAATACTCTGCAATACCCTATCAATACTCTGCAATACCCTATCAATACTCTGCAATACCCTGCCAATACTCTGCGATACCCTATCAATACTCTGTGATACCCTATCAATACTCTGCGATACCCTGCCAATACTCTGCAATACCCTATCAGTATCAATACTCTGCAATACCCTGCCAATACTCTGCAATACCCTATCAATACTCTGCAATACCCTATCAATACTCTGCAATACCCTGCCAATACTCTGCAATACCCTATCAATACTCTGCGATACCCTGCCAATCAGGGCTCGAGTCCTGCGGGAACGCATGGGAACGGCGTTCCCGTACTATTCCCACAGCGGGAACGCTGTTCCCATTAGCTGCCTGAGGGCTGAGGCTATGCAGCGCGTAGTTCGCCGCCGCTCCTCAGCCGCCGAGTGACTGGTTGCTAGGCAGGGGCCGCTCCGCATCTAGCAACCGGTCACATGACTTCGGCCGTGCATGTGGGCACGCACTGGCGCGAGTCAGTGGGCAGGCTGACACACGCTGCGCGCCTGCTTGGATCCGGAGTTCCGGACTGTCCCCCCCCCTCCTCCCCTCTACCCAGTGCCAGTCAGTCCTGGCCTCCTGGGGCCACACGCTGCACTTTTCCAGTTTACTTCTCCTTCTCTACCAGGTTAGTCACTAGTGTGTAAGTTGCACTCTGCAATACCCTGCCAATACTCATCAATACTCTGCAATACCCTGCCAATACTCTGCAATACCCTATCAATACTCTGCAATACCCTATCAATACTCTGCAATACCCTATCAATACTCTGCAATACCCTGCCAATACTCTGCAATACCCTATCAATACTCTGCGATACCCTGCCAATACTCTGCAATACCCTATCAGTATCAATACTCTGCAATACCCTGCCAATACTCTACAATACCCTGTCAATACTCTGCAATACCCTGCCAATACTCTGCACTACCCTATCAATACTCTGCAATACCCCGCCAATGCTCTGCAATACATACCCTGCCAATACTCTGCAATACCCTGCCAATACTCTGCAATACATACCCTATCAATACTCTGCAATACCCTGCCAATACTCTGCAATACATACCCTATCAATACTCTGCAATACTCTGCAATAAATACCCTATCAATACTCTGCAATACCCTGCCAATACTCTGCAATACCCTGCCAATACTCTGCAATACCCTATCAATACTCTGCAATACCCTATCAATACTCTGCAATACATACCCTATCAATACTCTGCAATACATACCCTGCCAATACTCTGCAATAAATACCCTATCAATACTCTGCAATACATACCCTGCCAATAGTCTGCAATACCCTGCCAATACTCTGCAATACCCTATCAATACTCTACAATACATACCCTATCAATACTCTGCAATACATACCCTGCCAATACTCTGCAATACCCTATCAATACTCTGCAATACCCTGCCAATACTCTACAATACTCTGCCAATACTCTACAATACATACCCTGCCAATACTTGCAATAACCTGCCAATACTCTGCAATAACCTATCAATACTCTGAAATACTGTGCCAATACTCTGCAATACCCTGCCAATACTCTGCAATACCCTATCAATACTCTGCAATACCCTGCCAATACATACCCTGCCAATACTCTGCAATACCCTGCCAATAGTCTGCAATACCCTGCCAATACTCTGCAATACCCTATCAATACTCTACAATACATACCCTATCAATACTCTGCAATACCCTGCCAATACTCTGCAATACATACCCTGCCAATACTCTGCAATACCCTATCAATACTCTGCAATACCTTGCCAATACATACCCTGCCGATGCTCTGCAATACTCTGCCAATACTCTTCAATACATACCCTGCCAATACTCTGCAATACCCTGCCAATACTCTGCAATACTCTGCCAATACTCTACAATACATACCCTGCCAATACTTGCAATAACCTGCCAATACTCTGCAATAACCTATCAATACTCTGAAATACTGTGCCAATACTCTGCAATACCCTGCCAATACTCTGCAATACCCTATCAATACTCTGCAATACCCTGCCAATACATACCCTGCCAATACTCTGCAATACCCTGCCAATACTCTGCAATACCCTGCCAATAGTCTGCAATACCCTGCCAATACTCTGCAATACCCTATCAATACTCTACAATACATACCCTATCAATACTCTGCAATACCCTGCCAATACTCTGCAATACCCTATCAATACTCTGCAATACCTTGCCAATACATACCCTGCCGATGCTCTGCAATACTCTGCCAATACTCTTCAATACATACCCTGCCAATACTCTGCAATACTCTGCCAATACTCTTCAATACATACCCTGCCAATACTCTGCAATACCCTGCCAATACTCTGCAATACCCTGCCAATACTCTTCAATACATACCCTGCCAATACTCTGCAATACCCTGCCAATACTCTTCAATACTCTGCCAATACTTATTCCTGTTTGTGGGATATTTTCTAATGGGCTGTGTAACAGAATTTGGAACAGGGTGTATTTGTGGTAGAAATTCCCTGCGAGGGAAAGATCATCACCCATTGTGTTGATTGTTTTGTTTGACACGTTATTTTGTTTTTGTAAACTGGCACTTTACAATAAACGTTGTACTGTATTTTCTGTGAAGTATATATGCATATGAGCGTACCTTTTTTTTTTTTTTTTTTTGGTGGGGGAATGGATCTTGGGTGGGAGTTCCCACACTTTTTTTCCCAGGACTTGACCCCTGGATCTGTGGATATTTAAAAAAAAAAATGTAAACGTAATTGTGTGTAGCCTAAAAGTAGAAAAACTTTCTAACCAACATGTATAGAAATCCAGTTGTCAAATCTATACAAAAGAATGTAATCGCTGTCTCAAATATATCACAGCTTGCGCCTGTTTCAAAAGTGTACCTTCTTTTTCACAGCCACCTGACCTGCACTGAAGCTGGCAATTTATTAGTAGATTATAAAACAAAACTTCCTACAGAAATGTGTATAAAAATTCTTAGTACATTCAATGATTTGAATAATGGCACTCGAAATTTAGGTTGCTTTTGACATTCAGATTTGCAATAAATTGACTTTTCCAAAAAGAAAACCATATATGCAGTTATAAATATGCTTAATTTGTGAAACAACTTCCATCCAGCTCCTTCAAAATGAATTCTTTTTTTATAACACGAGGAACTCGGCTGAAAACATTAATTATGAGCAGCACTGAATTTAAAGATAATTATTGAAGTCTTAAAATTTACACAAGGCTTTAAGTTAAACCCACTTGGCACATGAAAATTTACTATATCAATTTCAAAGGTATTTAGCAGAAGTTAAAAGGTTTATTTAACCCCATTCAATATGAAAATCACCTTGAATCTAATAAAGATTTAAATCTTAAAAGTATTTTGTATATCTTATTTTTTTTATTTTTGTAAAAGAGTAGGTGGCATTTTAACAATGTTACATTTTCTTATAATTTTATAACGTCTCTGGGGGTATTCGACAATAACAGAGTGTAATTGTATAATAATTCTTATACTCCTTAAGTTCTTGTGATTTGAATGCTTCCCACGTGTAAGTGATTTCAAGGACTTATCTATTAAAACACCCCCATAAAAAGCACTTTTATGACTTTTATTTATACATTTTATGACTAGAAAATTAAAAGATTCTGCACAAAAAACATCTCATGAACAGGACAAGTTACTGTAACTTGCTGAAAATTATATAAACACGGTGAAAATAATTATATGCATTTTCCGTTTGTGCCATTTTGTGTGTGTGTGTGTGTGTGTGTGTATGTATATATATATATATATATATATATATATATATATATATATATATATATATATATATATAAATAATAAACATGATGAGCATTTGAAACAACCTTTTTGTTAAGTTTTTATAAAATTGTACAGCGTATTTCCTTATTACATTCCATGCCACACTTGAAACTGTTTATTTATTTATTTTTAATTTGAAACTATAGAATTAAAATGTGTAGCACTAAGCCCATAGATAAAACAATTTAAATAGGTAATCTTATAAACCAAAATATTATAATGTGTAAACTGTAAGAACCCGTAAAGCAAAATGAATCTGATGAAAATAAAATGTGCAAAAAAAGGCAATATATGATTGCCCACACACTATACATTCAATAACAAACCTCAAAGTGCAAATAAAGTGCATAAAACTAAAGTGCAAATAAAGCATTACATCATTAGATTACTTTTAATCAAAATCAATGCTCAATTAAAGTGCAAAAAATACAGTGCAAACAATTTTATTAATTTATTGTTTGTACTTTATTTTTTGTATTTTAAGGATTGATTTTGATGGTAAAGTAATCTAATTATTCATTGCTTTAGTGCACCTTTTCACTTTAGTTTTATGTACTTTATTGTTTGCACTTTGAGGATTATTATTGATTGTATAGTGTGTGTGTGGGCAAAGTGCAAATAAAGTGCAAGCAATATAGGGCATAACACTAAAGTACAAAGGATTGTGCACATAAAGCATGACATCATTAGATTACTTTTTACTTATAATCAAAATCAATCCTCAATTAAAGTGGAAACAATTTATTAATGTATTGTTTGTACTTTATTTTTTGTACTTTAAGGATCTATTTTGATGGTAAAGTCATCTAATTATCTATTGCTTTATTTGCACAATCCTTTTCACTTTAGTTTTATGCATTTTATTGTTTGCACTTTATTTGCACTTTGCCCACACACAATAAAACAATGCATTGATTTATTGTTGGTACTTTTATTTTTTTTCACTAATTGAGGATTGATTTTGATGGTAAAGTAAACAAATTATTTATTGCTTTATTTGCACAATCCTTTTCACTTTAGTTGTATGCACTTTATTTGCACTTAAGAGCCGGTTCACACAGGGGCGAAACGACTTCCACGACGACTTTGTGAGGCAACTTGCACATGACTTGAACACAACTTAGACATGACCTGGGGCGACTTACAACACGACTTTAAGTCGCCTCAGGCCAGGCGACTTTTTCCGTAGCCAATCAGATAATGAGCTCTGAAGGGGCAACTCCACGCCAAATTAAAAAAAAAAGTGGCATGGGTTACCCCTCTGAGAGCATACCAGGCCCTTAGGTCTGGTATGGATTCTAAGGGAACCCCCTACGCCGAAAAAAACGGCGTGGGGGTCCCCCCCAGATCCATACCAGACCCTTATCCGAGCACGCTACCCGGCCGGCCAGGAAAGGGGGTGGGGACGAGCGAGCGCCCCCCCTCCTGAGCCGTACCAGGCCGCGTGCCCTCACCATGGGGGGTGCCTTGGGGAAGGGGGGCCGCGCCATGTTGATGAGGACAAGGGCCTATTCCCGACAACCCTGACCGTTGGTTGTCGGGGTCTGTGGGCTGGGGGCTGGGGGCTTATTGGAATCCAGGAGCCCCCTTTAATAAGGGGGCACAAGACCCCCGAAGTCGGAAGAAGAGGGCGGCGGTGAAGAAGAAAGCCGGGCTCCTCCGCTAGTAAAAGAGCTAGCAGAAGATAGTGGAGGAGTCCGGTGAGAAGACCCCTGAAGACGGAAGACCCCTGGAGCTGTACAATAAACTATTTTAACCCTTGTGTGTTGTGTTTTTTTTGTAAATTTTTTTTCACAGGTGAATGGGTAGGGGTACATTGTACCCCATACTCATTCACATAGGGTGGGGGGCCGGGATCTGGGGGCCCCCTTATTAAAGGGGGCTCCCGGATTCCGATAAGCCCCCAGCCCGCAGACCCCGACAACCAACGGCCAGGGTTGTCGGGAAGAGGCTCTTGTCCTCATCAACATGGGGACAAGGTGCTTTGGGGAGGGGGGCCACGCGGCCCCCCTTCCCCAAGGCACCCCCAATGTTGAGGGCCTGGTATGGCTCAGGAGGGGGGGGCGCTCGCTCATCCCCACCCCCTTTCCTGGCCGGCCGGGTAGCAAGCTCGGATAAGGGTTTGGTATGGATCTGGGGGGGCCCACGCCTTTTTTTCGGCGTAGGGGGTTCCCCTTAGAATCCATACCAGACCTAAGGGCCTGGTATGCTCTCGGAGGGGGAACCCACGTCAATTTTTTTTCATAAATTTGGCGTGGAGTTCCCTCTTGAGAGCTGATAATTCTGTCAGAGTCGCCTCCGTATAGACGGAGATCCGACTTGGAGGCGACCTCCATTGAAATCAATGGGTACCAGTCGCCCACAAGTCAGATTGAAGTAGTACAGGAACCTTTTCTGAAGTCAGAGCGACTTCAGTAGTGTGCATTAAGACGGCTCTCATTCACTTACATTGATTTTTACATGTTGTCCGACCTGAGGCGACTAGGAGCGACCTGAAGTCGGATCTGAGTCACCCCTGTGTGAACCGGCTCTTTAGGAGTTGTAAAGGCAATTAATTAAGATAAAAAAAAAACTTCTGTGTGTAGCAGCCTCCCCAGCACCCCCTAATACTTACCTGAGGTCCATCTCTCTCCAGCGATGTCCACAAGTGTCTTAGCCGTCCGGCACTCTTCTCCTGATTGGCTGTGTGCTATTGCCTCCGGGGGCTGTCAATCAAAGAGAGTTAGCCAATCAGGAGAGATGGGGGCAGGGTCAGGGCATAGGAGGTGTGTTACTGGCCAGATCACCAGGTAAAAAAACTGAGAAAAAAAATAAAATAAAATAATAATAATGCAGCCACTACATCTAATGATTGGTAAGCTGCAATATATTACATTTGTGGTTTGGGTTGAGTTACAGAGAGACGGTTTCAAAACAAACAGATCTTGCTTTTCTTTTCTTTTTTTAATGCATTATTATGGTTGTGCCCTGTATTTAATGTTTATTTCTAATATATAGCTATAGATATATATTAAAAATAAACATCCGAAGACAGTGTGAACCCAGCCTAAAAACATTAAAATAATAATAATTTAAACAATTAAATGTTTATTTCTCAAACAAACAAACAAAAAAAAACATAAAAAGGATTTTTCTAAAACAAAAGTATTTTATATAACATACTAAAAAATGGACAAAAAAAATCTTTGAAAAAACTTAAATACATTATTTAACAAATGTTAAATTTAAATAACTAAATGTTTATTTCTAAAACAATTTTTTTTATATAAATCGTAAAAAAAAAAAGAGCAAGTCTGTGAACAAATGTGTACACTTAAAATCATTAAAATAGTAAATCTTCAAATAATTAAATGTTTATTTCTGAAACAAATATTTTATATAAATAGTAAAAACAAATCTCCCGCCACCGATAAAAGTGATCTTGCTGCAAATCCACCGTAGAGACCACCTTTATCTCAAACCAGACCGCTCACTGAACAAGAAGATACTGGGGTTATGGCAGCTAGCTGCTTCCATAACAACGATATTCCTCTTCAAACAGCCAATGTATAACGACGGTGGGCGATCTGGAAGTGGTTAATATAATGTAAGAGAATGGATTACGTTAAAAAATAAAAAATTCTGGGTGGAACTCCGCTTTAAAGTATCTTTTATCAAATTCTACCTCCTGGACAATTTGTGTGCGGCCGGTAGTTCTGCTTTGAGGACACTAAATAATACAACTTCAATGCAGATTTAGCCCCGTTATGTCACCTAGAGAAGTTGTTATTCATTATTTAAGTGTCGAAAGATGGCAGAGTACATGAGCTCTTCTTAATGTTTGTTCATCCTGAACAACATTATGAAAAATATCTTTTGACACGGTAACATCTATACTTGACAGGCATGGAACAGATACAGCAAATTGCATACCTCAGTCATGTGATAGTAATAGTGGAATATATCCAAGCCAGACTGAAAGGCTTGCAGAAACTGGGAGTATTGGTTCCTTGTGCTGCCCTCAACCACAAAACGGAACTTCAAGCTTATAAAAAAGACACAAATGCAGCTCTATAATCATTAACCACTTACTGACCGCATAACGCCGTTATACTGCGGCAAAATGGTTCTCCTGTGCCAGATTACGTACCTAGTATGCGGACTGGCACTTCCGGGCAAGAATACGCATGCCAATGCCACGTACACACGACTTGACATTTGACAGCTACGGTCCAACGGAACAAGTCTGTCGGACAATTCGATCGTGTTTTAAATTTTCCCACCGGACTGAGAAATCCGTTCGCGTGTATGCTAATCCGAAGGACAAAAACCGACGATTGATGAAGAAATGATGAAGGAGTAGCCCACACCTGGCCATGAAACAGCTTTTGATTTAATTGTCCAATTACTTTTGGTCAATTAAAAAAAAGGGGGGGGGGTAGCTATTCTTAAGAGCTGTAATTCCTAAACCCTTCCTCCGATTTCGATGTACATATTCTCAAATTAAACCCAAGAGTGTGCACTTTCAGTTCATATCCATTATATAACTATAGTTTGAATATGTTTTGGTAAATACCTTTAAAAAAAAAAAAAGAATACATTTTGCCTGTGTCCAAATATATACAGTGCCTTGCGAAAGTATTCGGCCCCCTTGAACTTTTCAACCTTTTGCCACATTTCAGGCTTCAAACATAAAGATATAAAATTGTTATTTTTTGTGAAGAATCACCAACAAGTGGGACACAATTGTGAAGTGGAACGAAATCTATTGGATTTTTGAAACTTTTTTAACTAATAAAAAAATTAAAAGTGGGGCGTGCAAAATTATTCGGCCCCTTTGCGTTAATACTTTGTAGAGCCACCTTTTGCTGCGATTACAGCTGCAAGTCGCTTGGAGTATGTCTCTAACAGTTTTGCACATCGAGAGACTGAAATTCTTGCCCATTCTTCCTTGCAAAACAGCTCGAGCTCAGTGGGGTTGGATGGAGAGCGTTTGTGAACAGCAGTTTTCAGCTCTTTCCACAGATTCTCGATTGGATTCAGGTCTGGACTTTGACTTGGCCATTCTAACACCTGGATATTTTTTTGTGAACCATTCCTTTGTAGATTTTGCTGTATGTTTGGGATCATTGTCTTGTTGGAAGATAAATCTCCGTCCCAGTTTCAGGTCTTTTGCAGACTCCAACAGGTTTTCATCCAGAATGGTCCTGTATTTGGCTGCATCCATCTTCCCCTCAATTTTAACCATCTTCCCTGTCCCTGCTGAAGAAAAGCAGGCCCAAACCATGATGCTGCCACCACCATGTTTGACAGTGGGGATGGTGTGTTGAGGGTGATGAGCTGTGTTGCTTTTACGTCAAACATATCTTTTTTCATTGTGGGCAAAAAGTTCGATTTTGGTTTCATCTGACCAGAGCACCTTCTTCCACATGTTTGGTGTGTCTCCCAGGTGGCTTGTGGCAAACTTTAGACAAGACTTTTTTTGGATATCTTTGAGAAATGGCTTTCTTCTTGCCACTCTTCCATAAAGGCCAGATTTGTGCAGTGTACGACTGATTGTTGTCCTATGGACAGACTCTCCCACCTCAGCTGTAGTTCTCTGCAGTTCATCCAGAGTGATCATGGGCCTCTTGGCTGCATCTCTGATCAGTCTTCTCCTTGTCTGAGCTGAAAGTTTAGAGGGACAACCAGGTCTTGGTAGATTTGCAGTGGTCTGATACTCCTTCCATTTCAAAATGATCGCTTGCACAGTGCTCCCTGGGATGTTTAAAGCTTGTGAGATCTTTTTGTATCCAAATCCGGCTTTAAACATCTCCACAACAGTATTACGGACATGCCTGGTGTGTTCCTTGGTCTTCATGATGCTCTCTGCGCTTTCAACAGAACCCTGAGACTATCACAGAGCAGGTGCATTTATACAGAGACTTGATTACACACAGGTGGATTCTATTTATCACCATCAGTCATTTAGGACAACATTGGATCATTCAGAGATCCTCGCTGAACTTCTGGAGTGAGTTTGCTGCACTGAAAGTAAAGGGGCCGAATAATTTTGCACGCACCACTTTTCAGTTTTTTATTTGCTAAAAAAGTTTTAAATATCCAATAGATTTCGTTCCACTTCACAATTGTGTCCCACTTGTTGCTGATTCTTCACAAAAAATTAAAATTTTATATCTTTATGTTTGAAGCCTGAAATGTGGCAAAAGGTTGAAAAGTTCAAGGGGGCCGAATACTTTCGCAAGGCACTGTATATAGACTGCAATGAAAGGGCACTGCCCAGAGGGGGTACTGATTTTATACAACCCCATCCACTGCGGCTGAGCCTTGTGGTGATATGGAAAAATAATTTGGTTACAAATCACTTTTCAGTAGGCATATGACGGTAAGGAGGCGTTATTGAAAAAAAAAATTCAACCTCAGCTTTAAATTTGGTATTTTTCTTTATTTAGAGTATAATTTTATTTTAATGAAATCTTAGCTGTTCGGGTAGATATTAAAAATCTTGTTTCGGAGTGAAATCATATGAGACTAACATACAAACTATGCTTCCCAGAGTTCTTAGTACCCCCTCGTGTTTTTTTTGTTTGATAACAATGCCTAATAGGTGTAGAAGGCGATAAAAACATGTTGTTTTTCTGTATTTCCACCTCCAGCAAGCAAGGTGCGCTTTTAGTCCAAGGCCGCTTGCTGTGTTCGATGACAAGATAATTACATTTCCTTATATATCCATCAAACAAACATTCCGAAGACTGTTGAATCATAAGAGAAAATCTGGCGAGGAGACGGAGTGGCTTCCTGGAGATAGCACGCTATAATCTTCCTTTTTTGTAACCTTTCATTTATGGGAATTTAATGGTACGCCTATCAATAGTTTTGATCGCATCTCACACCTTCCACAAACGAATTCATAAGCAGATCGCCCTTCTTTTGTGGAAAAATAGAAACCACTTTCTGTGCAATCGCTTACACACATTTGCTTCAGTAACCATCGTGTTATAGCATTTTTATTTTTTTTCATATGGATGATAAATCATTTAAAGCTCTTTTTAAAGTCATTTTAATAGTTCTAAAAATGTAAAATCTGACAGTAGATAAGGGTGATACATCTAGGCAGTCATGAATGTAAATAGGCTAGAACTTGTTCAAATATAAATAATTTATTTAAAATGTAGCCAAGAGATGGCGCTAAGTATCATAGGAATTTGCTATCACGCTTAAAGCAGTCCTCCACCCTGAAGTGGAAGTTCTGCTCATGTGATCCCTCCCCCCCTCCGGTGCCACAATCGTCACCTTTCGGGGGGGGGGGGGGGGGTGCAGTTACCTGGATAATACAGGTATCTGCACCCACTTCCGGGACAAGACCGCCGCAGACCGCCGCAGATGCCCCCCCCCGTTGTGTTCTGGGAAACACACAGTTCCCAGGACACAGTGGGGATCAGCAGAGACACGCAGCACGACTCACGCATGCGCAGTAGGGAACCGGGCAGTGAAGCCGCAACGCTTCACTTCACGATTCCCTGACAGAGGATGGCAGCGGGGGCAGCAGAGAGACGAGCAATTGCTCGTCATCTGCCGCCGACATCTCTGGACCCTGGGACAGGTAAGTGTCAATTTATTAAAAGTCAGCAGCTGCAATATTTGTAGCTGCTGGCTTTTAATATTTTTTTAAAGGTGCAGAACCACTTTAAATGTAGTATTTTCTGCTTAAAATCAATGATTCATATAGTACAGAATATAGCCTTTTTACTTTCTTTGTTTACATTTCATGTACTTTTACTGGGTGAATGGCTAGGACTGTGACATTATGGAGGACAAATTGGACACTTTTGACACTATTTTCGGACCATTGTCATTTATATAGCGATCAGTGCTATAAAAATGCACTGATTACTGTGTAAATGCAGGGAAGGGGTTAACCACTAGGGGACGATCAAGGGGGGTTAATTGTGTCCTAGGCAGTGATTCTAACTGTGTGTGTGTGTGTGGGGGGGGGGGGGGTGGGCTACTACTTACGCGACAGCAATCACTGCTCCCGATGACAGGAAGCTGTAATCTCTGTCATATCACAAGTCAGAATGGGAAAATGCCTTGTTTACAAAGGCATCTCCCCGTTCTTCCGCTCCGTGACACGATCGCGGGCACCCGCCGGACATTGAGTCACAGTTATGGAGCACACGGCGGGCGCGTGCACGGCCGCAATGCCGCATCTTAAAGGGGACAATACGCCCTTTTGCCCACCTGTGCCATTCTGCCAATGTATATCGTCATGCGGCGGTCGGGAGGGGGTTAAAGTGTTATTAAAGGTTTGGTTTTAAAAAAATTTATTTTTTAAAATAACAAGTATGTTATAGTTACCTGCTTTGTGCTTTTGCACAGAGTGGCCCCAATCCTGATCTTCTTGGGTCCTTCGCTGGCGCTTTTAGCTCCTCCCCCTTGACCAATGCCCCTAATAGCAAGGCACTCTATGGGGGCACTGGTGCATGCTTGCTCTCAAGCCCTGCTCTATACATCAATAAACAGAGACAGAAACTGCATCGGACTGCCTATCGCTGGACTCTCCACCTTGCTTATCATGATGAGCCTTTCGTTATTTTAAAGCCTTGTTTTTAAACTGTACTTAGTAGCATCTTCTGTTTTGAGTAAGGAAAGTACCCCAATACAGAGATGGGCCCAACCCATTACATTCCACCTTCTGTTTTTTAACCATGTCCACCTTCAAAAGACCCTCTAAGACACCTGCCTGCTGCTTAACAGCTTGCTGACCAGCCGCTATCATTATACTGCGGCAGGTCAGCGCGATCCCGCGAACCATCGTAGCTGTAAGTCACTCATGGGATCGGGATAGCAGGCGTGCCCGCTGCACTGCGGGGTGCTGATACTCGTGGCCAATGGTTGCGATGACTGCCGGCCACGAGCGATTGCAAGCACGAGAGGCAGAACAGGCACGTGTGTGTAAACACACAAATCCCTGTTCTGTGAGGAGTGACAGATCGTGTGTTCCTAATAGCTAGGAACCACTATCTGTCATTTCCTCTAGGTCAGTCCCCTCCCCCTACAGTTAGAAACACACACATAGGGATCACAGTTAACCCCTTGATCGCCCCCTATTTTTAACCCCTTCCCTGCCAGTGACATTTTTACAGTAATCAGTGCATTTTTATAGCACTGATCGCTGTATAAATGCCAATGGTCCCAAAAATGTGTCAGAAGTGATTGATGTGTCTGCCATAATGTCATAGTCCTGATAAAAAGCGCAGATCGCCGCCATTACTAGTAAAAAAAAAAAAAAAAAAATGAAATGCTTTAAATCTATCCCCTATTTTGTAGATGCTATAACTTTTGTGTAAACCAATCAATATACACTTATTGTGATTTTTTTTTTACCATAAATATGTAGAAGAATACATATCGGCCTAAAGTGAGGAAAAAAAATTAGCTTTTTTAACCACTTCAATACCGGACCTATTCTGGCACTTCTCTCCTACTTTGCTAGAAAATTATTCAGAACCCCCAAACATTATATATGTTTTTTTTAGCAGACACCTTAGGGAATAAAATGGTGGTCATTGCACGGTATTTGCGCAATAATTTTTCAAACGCCTTTTTTTTTGGAATTAAAAAATAACAAAACAGTAAAGTTAGCCCAATTTTTTTGTATAATGTGAAACATGACATGTAGATACCTAACATGTCACGCTATAAAATTGCGCACACGCATGGAATGGCGTAAAACTTCGGTACTTAAAAATCTCCATAGGCGACGCTTTGAAAATTTTTACAGGTTACCAATTTAGAGTTACAGAGGAGGTCTAGTGCTAGAATTTTTTCACACGCTCTAACGCACGCCGCGATACCTCACATGTAAGCATCCCTTGTAATAGGAATCTGTTGTGACAGGTCCTCTTTATGGAGAGATACGGGGTCAATAAGACCCCACATCTCTCCTCCATGCTGGAAGATGGTAGATCAAGATCTCCTCCAGGCTGGAAGATCGAGAAAAAGAAAAAGAATTATGACAGCCGCGGCTTTGTTTACTTCCGGGAACCCGGGCATGACATCATAATGTCGCGCCCGGGCCTCCGACGATCATAGAGATGACTGTTGACCATCTGGTCACCGTAAATCTCTATCGCCGTCACCTGGAGCTGGCCGATTCTTTGTTCGGGCCCCCGATGGCATGGGAGATCCAGGAGAAGCACCAGATGGCAGCGGGAGGGGGGTGTCCCCTCCCGTCGCCTATAAGAACGCTCAAGCGGCGAAATTGCCACTCTGATTGTTCTTATCGTGCACAGAATCGCCGCCTGGAAAGAATGATATCTGAATGATTTCTGTAGCTGCAGGCATCATTCAGATATTCCGCACAAGTTCAAGGATGTCATATGATGCCCTAAAGTATTGAAGTGGTTAAAAAAAAAAATGGGGATATTTATTATAGCAAAACATACAAAATATTGTGTTTTTTTCAAAATTGGCGCTCTTTTTTTGTTTATAGCACATAAAATATATACCGCAGAGGTGATCAAATACCACCAAAAGAAAGCTCTATTTGTGGGGAAAAAGGGACGTCAATTTTGTTTGGGTGCAACATCGCACGACCGCGCAATTGTCAGTTAAAGCGACACAGTGCCGAATCACATAAAATGGCCCGGTCATTCAGCAGCCAGTCACTCTACAGCACCCATTCCCATTGCCTTAGGAAAAACAACCACATAAAAAAACAATCCTTGCAAAAATCTTTGTTGCTGACCTGGCTCCTACTAGCCACACCCTATCACCCCCCCCCCCCCCGGTCATCCAATAAGGTAAGCCTAATGCCGCATACACACGATCGGACTTTCCAGCAGACTTGGTCCGGCGGACCGGAATCCATCGGACAATTTGGACAATTCGATCGTGTGTGGGCTCCAGCGGACTTTTTTCCCCCAAAAGTCAGACGGACTTAGAAATAAAACATGTTTTGAATCTGTCCGACTAACTAAAAATCAGGAAAACGGTTCGTCTGCGTGCTAGTCCGTCGGACCAGATATAACGCAAGGGCAGCTATTGGCTACTGGCTATTGAACTTCCTTGTTTACTCCCGTTTACGTCATCACGTTCAAAACAAACCGACTTTCGAACGGACTTAGTCCAGTCGTGTGTGGCCAAGTCTGTTTTGTTCAGAGAGTCCGTCGGACTTCCGTCGAAAGTCCATTGGGAAGACCGTCGGACCTAGTCCGTCGAAAAGTCCGGCCGCGTGTACGCGGCATTACCCATGCTTTCAATCCAAACCTCTTAAACTGCCTTACTGTAGCCTGCCCAGCAACTCAGTCATGAAGGCCCTCAACCTATGCTGTGCATGCAGTTCCAGACCTATTATTTTATGAGAGTTACCAATCATATTAGCTGCAAATGACAGTAAATACCCTTTACAGACACTGACAACCAATAAAGTGTTAGTCAACCACATACAAAAGAAAAGTTGGGTACCCCGGCAGTAAAACAAAGTCCTCCAGCGGCACACTGTTGCTGATGAAGGCACTTCCACCTTCTCCCCGTCTTGCACGCGGGAGTCACTGTTAATGGCAAGGCTCTGAAAGAACGGCACCAGTATGCCGTTCCTTCGGATTGCATGTGCCAATGATGTCACCGGCTGCATCTAAAGTAAATACCTCCTAAACAGTGCATGCTCAAGAGATATTTACAGCACCTACAGGTAAACTTTATTATAGTCTTATCTATAGGTATATATCCTACATGGGAGTTTACTCCCACTTTAAAAACATTAAAGTGGTTGTAAACCCTTACAAACCACTTTATCCTACAAGTAAGCCTAGATTAAGGCTTACCTGTAGGTCCAACAAATATCTCCTAAACCTACACGGTTTAGGAGATATTTGCCAAAAGACAGGCACCGCTGTCTATGGCACATGCGCCGTAGACAGCGGCGCGCAGTTGCACTGAGCGCCCCGCTGTTAACGGCGATATGCCGCAAGTGGCGGCTCCCGTGCGCATGCGCGGGAGTGACGTCATCGTGGCTCCGTCGAATGACAGCGCCGGAGCAGCGAGACCCACCAAGAAGATGGAGGCTCCGTACACAAGGGGACAGCGGTGACTTCACTGGCTCCTGTGTCAGGTAAGTGACACATAATGGACTACTATGCGATGCATAGTAGTCCATTATGCTTTACCTTTGCAGGGAATCAAAGAGGAAGTAAACCCATCAGGGTTTACTTCCTCTTTAACCTAAGCTAGCAGCAATCCTGAACCTCCTTCTTTTTTTATGTTATTCATATTTCTGAAGTAAGGAAAAAAATCTTCTGAGAGTTCCATACATGTCTTGGGTTATATAGATGCACAGGGGAGAGGGAAGAGAGTGGAGCAGATGCTGCTGGTGCATTAATCACGCAGGATAGCGAACGTGATCAGGACAGATTTTCCAACCTGTCCGATCAATAAACACCTATAACTTTCATTATTAAACAGACAACCCTTCTACCAACGTTTGCTTACTAAATCTAGTTTAGGTTGCAGGTTTAAAATATTTAAAGAACTTGGAGAGTAGATAGCAGAAGATTGTTAGTGAAAGATTCTATTCCAGCTGTTGGTTTGTAAGCAAAATGAACCCCAAACCTTAAAATGTCTGTAAACGACCATCTTGTAAAACAACCCATTCAGTTTAAAATTGAAATGAAAGGTAACACATTTGTGTACAGATATATAAAAAAAACATTATAAATACCCTTTTTCCACTTTTTTTATAAGTGATCACATTCCTTCTGTTCTCAGCTGAATAAGAGCTGGGGGAGGAGAAGCAACAGCACACTGATCTTCCCAGTAAAAGGTTGTGCGGGGGGGGGGGGACGTATCAGAACAAGTCTAATCATTGGAGGAGAGCAGGCTGAGTTCCCAGCACAGCTAGGGAACTAACCACGGTTAGCTGTCCTGCCTAGTGTGGTCATTTTTTAACAGGCAAGCAGTGGGACTGGCAGGAACTGCCAGGTCACCTGAGATCAGGTGACATATGCACTACACAGGAGCCAGAAGTGCACCGCTAAGGTAGTGGACCATAGGACTGACTGCTGCGGATTGAACCCTGGGAAGTTCAGGAAGCAGGTCTACTGGATCACTAACACAGATCCCAGTTGGAGCTAGAGCATAGATTCCTCAGGGCGCAGAGTCTAAGAGCCAGCAGGTGTTCACCAGAGCCTCCAGTGGTGAGGATGGACTGCGCTGCAGTCTGGCTCCAGGTCGCGGCCCCCAGGGTCTCACAGCTCATGCTTACAGTAGACTACAGGAGAAGGAAGCAGCAGGCTGGAACAACAAGGATAGTAAATGGATAAGGCAGAGGTCAGGGCAACTAGCAGACAGGAACAACAGAATATCGATCTGGTTAGACAAGGTGATAACACCGTCCAGATCAGCAGGAAGGGATCTTCCTGCTATTTCATCCTTCACTCTATCAGAGAGGACATGTAAAAAGGTTGCAACTAGGGCCTCATTATTCCAGCTCAATTCAGCTGTGAGGATACAGAACTGAAGAGCATACTGACCCACAGAAGCTAACTCTTGACAGAGATGTAAAAGAGCGCTAGACACTGAAGAGACACGACCCGGTTCCTCGAAGATATTCTGAAAACGTTTCAAGAAATCAGACAGGCTAGAAATAGAGTGACCACGTTTCCAAACTGCCATACAGGGAAAATGTTTCCAAGGGGGGGGGGGGGGGGGGGTTGTGTTGAATGTAGTTTCGGGGTTGGCAGGATTTCGGCGGCGAGTGATTTGTCAGGTGAATGGCTGGTTTTAGCACTTATATCATCCCAATACCATGCTTGAAATGTATTTCTATTATTACATTGTAAAGATAGACCCCCCTCCCTTAGTACAAACCCCTTCCCTCAGTATAGACCCCCCTCCCTCAGTACGGACCCCCCTCTACTAACTATAGACCCCATCCCTCAGTCTGCCCCCTCTATAAGCCCCCTCCCTCAGTACGGACCCCCCTCCACTAACTATAGGCCCTCACCCTCAGTACAGACCCCCCACTAACTATAGACCCACTCCCTCAGTACAGACTCCCCTCTCCACTAAGTATATACCCCCTCAGTAAAGACCCCGCTCCACCAAGTATAGACTCCCCTCCCTCAGTACAGAATTCCCCCCCACTAAATACAGACCCCTTCTCCCTCAGTATAGACCCACCTGAATAAGTATTGACCCCCCTCCCTCATTATAGATCCCCTTCAGTACTGACCCCCCTCCCTCATTATACACCCACCTAAGTACAGAACCCCCCACAGTACAGACCCCCCTTCCACTTGTGCTAGTGGAGAGGTGGATGTCAGAAATGTGCTGGGGGGGGCACTTTTTACCCTTTTCCTGATCACTATCCCTGCCTTTGCAGCTAAAGGGGTAGCAGTTGGGGTGATAAAATCAGCTCAACTGCGTGTTTTTACTGCCTCCAACCACACATGGGAAAAAGCCCTTAGTTCAAAATTATGTGGCTGCGTGCAGCACTCAGCACATGTTGGGCAGTCCATGCATTTCAATAGGTTGCCCTATCTGCAGGAATGCAGGGAAAGAAACTCCTGACCGATTGTTTTGCAATTGCGCTGCACCAAGGACACCCCATGTTTGCCAATGTGTGGGCTACCATTAAGAATTAATGACAACCTTAACCACTTCACCCCCGGAAGGTTTCACCCCCCTAAATGACCAGGCCATTTTTTGCGATATAGCACTACATTGGTTTTAACTGACAATTGCACGGTCGTACAAAGTTGTATCCAAATATAATTGATGTTGTTTCTTTCCCACAAATAGAGCATTCTATTTGATCACCTCTGCAGTGTTTCTTTTTTGTGCTGGAGGCACAAATGTGGTCCCCCTCCGGACCCCAGGGCGGAAGCAATATAGCAGTACCTTGTTACATGCAGCCGGGCCACCCTGCCGCAGTAAATATGCAGTGGGGGGTCCGGAAGCAGTTAAAGAGCAGAGCATTTGTGTGTGTGTCCGGAAGAAGCGCAATTTTGCATGCGTTCCGCGACATGCAGTAATAGTCAATAGCCCTATGTATCTCTGCTGTACTGAATGGTTGATTTAGGGTCAGCAATTGCTCCTGCGAGATAATAGGTATGTCTAATTTTTATAAAAATAGGTTGATTGCGTTGGTATTAGGTTGGAAAGTATCCGGATCATCTTTTAAATTATATAGAGAGCCATAGTAATGGCTGAAAGCATCAGCTATTTCTTGCGGGTGAAAAAGTTTGTTCTTGGTGAGGGGATGTATTAAATACGGAATTCAGTTTTTTGTCTAAGCCACCCTTTTTGGCGTGATAGGTTTTTACCTGCTTTGTTTCCCGTGGCGTAGTAAGTCATGTTTCATTTCTTACATCAGTGGACACAGAGCCATAGTAATTACTACTTGGGTTATAGGGCCACTTATAGGTGATGGACACTGGAACGCCCTAAGGCAAGAAGTGTACTCTCTATATAACCCCTCCTACTACTGGGAGTCCTCAGTTTTTTCGCCAGTGTCTAAGGTGTTGGTCACGAGTAAAGATGTGCTGTGCTGAGCTCCACTGGAAGCTTCCTTGCTGGGGCTAGCCATGCTGACCGGATCCGTTCCGATGTCCTTTTCATGGGCTAAATGGATGGTACCCGGGCCTCCTGTCCGAAGAAACAAGGTTTTGCTTGCGAACGCTTCTCTTTTAGAGAGCTGGACCCTGGGATCCAGTACTTTTTGGTAGTAAGGCCATAAAGTTTTTACTGGCAGGCAGCTGTTGCAGTACAGTGATGATGGGGAGAAGGAAGTGAAGGGAAAGAGGCACATGCAGCTGGTGGCACACCCAGGTACATAATGTATTGCCGCTTACCAGTCTTTAGATGTGGTGGCTGCATTGTTGTTGTTTTTTTGGGGGGGGCTCTTTTTCCAGTTTTACATGGTAATTTTGTCAGTACAACACTTCCTGTCCTAAGGTGATAATGTTCACTTTACTATGGAGGAGCAGCATTGTCACCCCTATGACAGGAAGTGTGTTAGGACTACAGACTACCTCCCCATCTTCTCATCTTAATAATGTGTTTCCTGGACAGGGCTGGACATGGCTGAGAACAATACTGCAGAGTGGACAGGACTGCATTGGATTTTTTGGCAGGATCACTTAACAGATGAACTAATACCCTTTCATTGTTATTTTTTTTGTATATCAAATTGGAGCATATTGGAGAATATAAGAAATTCAGTGTTATGCCGCGTACACGCGATCGCACATTCCGACAACAAAATCCATGATTTTTTTCTGACGAATGTTGGCCCAAACTTGTCTTGCATACACAACAAACGTCAAGAACGCAGTGACGTACAACACGTACAACGAACCGGGAAAAATTAAGTTCTATAGCCAGTGTGGGTCTTCTGCTTGATTCAGATCATGCGTGGATTTGTGTGCATTGAAATTGTGTACACACGATTGGAATTTCAAAGAATGGATTTTGTTGTCGGAAAATTTGAGATCCAGTTCTCAAATTTTGTTTGTCAGAAATTCAGAAGAAATTTCCGACAACAAGCTCAAATCGAACATTTGTTGTCCGACTATGTGTACGCGGCATTAGAGTTTACTTATACTTTAAAAAGTGCATTGGTTCTGAACATGTGCAGTAAAAATCAGTGTGCTAGACACATTGTGTCAAAGGATCAAAGGATGTTGAGCAGGAGGGGGCTGACAGGGCCACCCACTAAGGTAATTTTGTCAGGTTCACCAAGACCTAGACGAAATCCAAACAGTATATGACCAGTACAAACTGTTTAAAGGACAGCAGCTATCATTGAGCCCTGGTTCACACTGAAGCAATTCCCCACATTGCACTGCAAAGCAATCGCACAGTATACTCGTGATCTGCTGCAGGAGTCAATGTTCGATTAACGACACACCAAAACAGATCCAAAACGCAGTGCGATAGCCATATTCTCATTGCATGGGTGTGAACACCCAAATAGTAAAAGAGGGAGGACAGATCATATTGGCCCCATAAAGAATGATGAAGGGATTCTGTTTACAAAGGATGGTAAGATGGCAAAGGTTTTGAATGTATTCTTCTCCTCAGCCTTCACGAGGAAAACGAGGGGCTTCAGTAACCAAAACTACAATGTTTATCCTCATGACACGTCACAGAAAGCACCCTCATGGTTAACAGAGGATAAAATCAGAAACAGACTTGAAAGACTTCACATAAATAAGTCACCAGGACCAGGTGGCCTGCACAGTACAGACCCCCCTTCCACTTGTGCTAGTGGAGAGGTGGGTGTCAGAAATATGCTGGGGGGGGCACTTTTTACCCTTTTCCTGATCACTATCCCTGTCCATCTACATACACATAACATAAGCTTAGAAGAGACATCAGATCAGCTCCAGGAATGCCCAGCGGTGTCCCTCTTCCCTCTCTATGTACTTGTCAACCTATTCCTATTCCTAGCTGCAAAGGCAGCAGCTGGGGGTGTATAAATGATGTGGGCAAGGCTGGAATAGGGTGTCAAGCCTATGAGGTCACTGGTTGCTATCCGCTAGACGGCTAGTGTAGTGTGCCTCCTGCACAGCATACACCTGAATCTACCCCCTCGTTGCTGGTCTTGTGTAGTTGATTTGTGCAACACAGGCATCTGCCTAATATTCAGTCAGTGTACTGTGCCTCTTGCACAGCATACACCTGAATCTACCCCCTCATTGCTGGAGTTGTGTAGTTCATTTGTGCAACACAAGCATTTTGGGTGCGGGGTTCCCCTTAATATCCATACAAGAACCAAAGGGGCTGGTAATGGGCTGGGGTAGGGGGGTGATGGGGTAGCCATGCCATTTTTCTCAAAGATTTTCATCCATATTGCCAGGACAAGACATTACATTAAAGCCGCAAGCAGTTTTAAATGGCTTTTTTTCCTTTACAAATTTCATTTTTGTGCAGGGACTGTTCTAAACATGGGAATCACATGCCACTTCACAGGCATATTTTAGACACCCCCCGGTACGATATTTAAAGGAATATTTCACTTTTCTTTTCACTTTATGCTTCATTAAAATGACTGCTCCAGAAAAAATTCTGTTTTTAAAACTTCTTTATGCATTGATACATGTCCCCTAGGGCAGGACCCGGCTCCCCAAACCCTTTTTAGGACAATAACATGCATATTGGCCGTTATAATTAGCACTTTTAGATTTTGAACGTTCGCGTGCATTGTAATTAATAGGGTTCTAACTTTCGTGGAAACTTTCGGTCCGTTCGCGGGTTCTGGTGCGAACCGAACCGGGGGGTGTTCAGCTCATCCCTAGTTGGGACATGCCAAAAGGTCAGGATCACAAGCAGACAGGAACAGTCAAGAACACACCAAGGTTGGTAACAGAGAGAACCACAGAGCACACGGCAAGCAGGAAACAGGAAGCCAAACACACAGTGAATACACAATGGTTGATCAGCACTGCTGGCTTGCAGTGCACAGGTTAATATAGGGTTCCTTGATAGGGCCTGGGGTGGAGCCATGCTTAGTGGAGAGGTTATAAAAAAAAAGCCAGGTGAGAGTGGCTGGCGTCTTAGTCTGAACACATGAGATGAGGTAAGCTGACAGAGAAAGATTACTGCATAACCATGACAGGAACAACATGGATTTCACACAAAGAAAGCAATACAAAGAGAACAGGATACTTTTTCATACAAATACTGTAAATGGTGCAGCAAACACTTTAATCTTTTGATGGAGTGGAAAGCAGTTGTCTGGTGATACACACCTGATCTGTCTCCCCATTGTGATGTCATTTATGCGTTGCAGTCTTCTGAATCTTGAGAGAAGCCTATCGTTTGTCAAAACGATAACGAAAATACCTGAAATTCGGACGAAAATGCATTCAGATGAAAACTAATGCAGATGTCTACCCCCCATGCCACCACTGCACCCAATGAAAATGACCCCTCATACCGTAGATCCTGGATATGTGAGTAATTATTACTAGCTAAACTATGAAAGCAAACAGCATCACTAGAGAGAAACATTTTCTTGCAGGTAAAGAGAAGAGAGGAACTGGGAGGGGGGGGGGGGGGGGGTGGTAAGTGGGCTTAAGGTGAAGGTCAAGTGAAAACATGTTTTCTAGTTTTAGATAAGGTTGGGAAAAAATTAGAACTCACGTTCTATCCCGCTCCTTCTTCCCTCATTCCCTCCCACCCCTGTGACAGCAATACACATTAGCATTGAATCAACCCCAATATACATTTATTACTATTACTAGGTTCAGCCGGCTCCTTTTATGCAATCCTGTGGGCTCCAACTAGCGCAGTGTCATTCACACTTCATCTGGCATCTATTTCGCCCACTCCCTTGGAGTTTGGGATATTCCCTCCCTCCTCACCAGTTTCTTGATCTGGGAGCACAATGTGGTGGGGCACGTCTGAGAGACAACAGCTAAACTATCTGACATAGCCATACATTGCGAGTATTTTACTATATATGTCATGTTAATTTATTTCCTGCCTTGACCACTGAAACTCTCTCCTTAATGGCCTATCCTTTACGCAGGCTATCTCCACTTCAGTCTATTATGAATGCTACTGCTAGACTAATACACATCACTAATCAATCTGTGACTGCTGCCCCTCTCTGCCAATCCCTTCACTGGCTTCCCCTAGCCCACCGTATAAAAATTCAAAATACTAACCACAACATACAAGGCCATCCACAACATCGCCCCCATCTACATCACCAACCTCATCTGCAGATATTGCCCAAATCATCCCCTCCGCTCCTCCCAGGACCTCCTGCTCTCTAGCTCCCTTGTTACCTCCTCCCATGCTTGTCTTCAGGACTTCTCCAGAGTCTCTCCCATCCTCTGGAATTCCTTGTCCTGGTATATCCGATCAGACCCTAACCTGTCCACCTTTAGGAGATCCCTGAAAAATCACTTATTCAGGGAAGCCTATCCCACACCCACCTAACAACCCCATCAAATCATTCCCCGCATCTATTACCTTTTGTACCACCACCCCCTCCCTTTGGAATGTAAGCTTTACAAGCAGGGCCCTCCTGTCACTTCTGTATTGTACTGTAATTTTGCTGTCCCCCCTCTACATTGTAAAGTGCTGCGTAAACTGTTGGCGCTATATAAATCGTGAATAATAATAATGTTAATGTACTGGTTTACCTGTAATTATACTCATGATTTACTGTGTTAGTGCATATACTCATATTTTTATTATTGCATCCTTAGACCATTGTACCTTGCTCCTATCTTGAAGAAGGACTTTTCTTATATTCCGAAACATGTTGGGAACCTCCTGTGAACTTCATTTCTGGTCTGCTTCTTAATCCCATGAGACCAACCCAGGTTTCTAGTTTATGAGCTACATGGAACTGGATCTACATGTGTATGTTTATTTGTTTTGTTTTTAACCTCAATCATGTCTTATATGACTGTGATCACTATTTAATTATGTGAAAATAAATGTATTGATTTTATTATACTGTATCTTCACTACAACTACCAACTGCCTAAAAAGTCCCGCTGGGGTTATTTCCTTTGTGATATATTTGTTATTTCGTTATTTGGCAGCCAGTCCTCGGATTCTCGCAACACTAAGCTATTTCATTTTTTTTTATTTTTCACATTCTGTCCTGTTGACAACTGTTTTACCAGACCAGAAATTAAGGTTAAATCTTAAAATAAATCTGCAACAGGGACACAATCAGAAAAAAACTCTACTAAAAATGCTGTTAGAGTTTCCCTCACTTTCTGTCTAGTAAAAAGTTGTCAGCAGGGCAGAAAGTGAGAGAACAGAGACCCAGGAAACAGCAAAAATGCTAACTCTTCTCCCACTGTATCAATTTTTATGTATTTTTTGTTGTTTATTTTTATATTCTTGTTTTTATTTTATTCCTTATCTTAGTTTATTATACTTTATCATACTCTAAAATACTCTAAATTACTCAGTTAGAATGTGTTGTTAAAATGTTAAACTGTAAAAAGGTCTAACTGTTCATCCATGCTTCACAATTGCTATTAATTTAAGAGTACAAATATTATCAGATGAACTGCACACACATTCTTCCAAATATAAGCGTTATTTGACACATGCTGTATGATAATCTTTTGTTTATACAAATTATTCAGAAAACAATAAAAATTATGAAAAAAATATATATACATTTTTTTTTGACGTAGCATACGTTTTATTGGTTTTGCTATGGGGCTCCTTCAGCCCGGGTTCACACTATAACCCGCTGTGGAACGCACAGGAGCTCTGTGCGTCCCTGTTCCCCGTTTTCAGGGACGAATCAGGGCCAATTCTATGCCTGAATTAGGCCCTGAAACTGAGCCAAAGACGCACGCGTTTTTTCTGCAGTGCGCTCCGCAGCCGCCCCAGAGATATGTGAACGGGCTCCATAGGGAGCCAGTCCCATTCTCCTACTATCCGAATTAGATGCGAGGAAACGCACATCTAATTTGCATAGGTGTGAATGGGGGCTTACACATCACTATGACCCTGGACAGAACATCTCCTAACTGCTGCTCTATCTTCATGGATCGCATCCACTTCTACCAGACATGATCTCCCCTTTGCTGCTCCTCATTAGTCTGGGAGCTGACTGAACATTCTCTGCCACTCCTGCCCACATTCCTTATTTCCTTAGTTCCTCTCCCTTTAATGCCTGGCAGGCTGAAGTAGGCTGGGAAAGGGGAACAGGTCATAGGTCAAATCTCACTAAACGTTTTTTAACTACTGTATATGCTTAAAGTGTACCCAAAGCCATCCGTGTCTCTCATTTTGAATAGAATGGAAAGAAGCTACGAACTTTGTCAGGTTTATATTGCTGTTGTGTCTCTAGGCTGAGTTTCAAATTCTCCAATTGTCCTGGTTACCGCAGTCACTGGGACTTAGTCCATTCACACAGGGGCAACACGACTTCGAGCGTGACTTTGGGAGGCAACTTGGACACGACTTGAGTATGAATCACAGCACGACATGAGGCAACTTACAAGGCAACTTGAAGTTGCTTCCAGGACAGGGGACTTTACCAGTGGTAAATCACATAATAATCAGCTCTGTGGGAAGGAGGGGTTTGCCTAGAAAACTATTTTTACTTCCTGGAAAGTTGCTTCAGTTAAGACAGGGGATCAGACTTGGAGGCAACTTCTATTGAAATCAATGGGTACAAGTTGCCTAGAAGTCAGATTGAAGTAGTACAGGAACCTTTTCTGAAGTCGGAGCGACTTCAGTAGTGTACATTAAGACGGCTCTCATTCACTTACATTGATTTTATCATGTTGTGCGACTTGAGGCAACTTGGGACGACTTCAAGTCGGATCCAAAGTTGCTCCTGTGTGAATGGACTCTTACTGTTGTGTCTACAGGACAGAAAGTGAAGGAAGGCCTCCACAATAGGACACAGGTTGGACACTCAAGACATTTTAACAATTTTCTACTCTATCCAAAAAGTTTTAAAAAGGTTTCAGGTATACTTTAAATGGGCTTTAAAATGTGATATATTTTCAGTTTTTGACAAATTTACTTTTTCCACAGAAACTCCAAATGACAATCTGCTCCAATCTGGAAAACAAGTCTGCATTAAAACCCCAGATCCCAGCTCAATAAAAAATTCCAATTATATTTTTATTACATTTATTTATGACGATCAAACATACAGTGATGGAGCATTCAATATTGCACTGGGGCCTGGGGTACATTACAATACCAGGCGGTGCAGTTACTGTTTATATCATGTGCCAAACAGTGCTGTTTATGGTGTTATAACCGAGAATAAGGCCAAATGCTTTGCTTTCCTTTAACGATTATTGCACATGGCATGTTGCAGAAATAGTATAAACAGGATATATTGGCACATAAAAGATCACGTATTAGAAGCAAAGTTGTAAATGACACTTTTAGGACAGAGGAGCAGGTGCATGACTTTTATCTCAAGATGTGAGAGTAATTTAAAATCCCGCTCAGATCGAACAGTTTTATATAATGGAAAAGATTCAAATAATGCACAATCGGGGTTGGTGATCTGCCTGTGTTGCTCCATATTTTTCTGTTTTCCTTTCACCCTACAATATTTTGTAAAGATAGCTTTTGGGTGCCTCATATGCATCTTTAAATTCCTGGAAAAAAAAATTAACCCTATTTTGACTGATCCTCAATAGATAAGGCTACATTCAGCATTGACCTTCAGCTTACTGGCTAATACATTGCTTATGTCCCAGTCCTACTTAATGGCCAATAAATGCCCCGGGCTGTTCCTCTCAAGGGCTCTGGATGTTTAGAAGGATGGGCACCAATCACTTTGCATTAATGTTTTTTAGACTTTATTTCACACATGCATGGAGAAGTAGAAAGGAGGGTGGAGCAGGGTTGCCATCTAATCCTTTTAAACCCAAACACATATGAATTACACAGGCTAATTTAATGCAGATAAGGCACCAAGTGTGTTCAATTATGACCTTAATCAGCCACAGAACCTGTGTAATTAATATGTGTTCAGTTTGAAAGGGATGAGGTGTCAACCCTAGGTTGGAAGGAGCACAGTCTACATGTAGATTCAACTCAAGCACAGTTCTTCTTTGGTCTTCTGCATACTCTGTCTAACCTTCTGGGTCCTTCTCTCACAGGGCTATACTGGATTGTCACTTGAACTTTAAATTGGTTCTTTAACATCTGAGGTTTAAGTGGTATCTCAAAAACTAAGATTCCTGTGTTGCTTTCCAACTCAGTTGGTCATTCACCATCTCACAAACATGTTTAGGAGTTTGATAGTCAGGCTCTGGCTGGAGGCCACCTTCTGAGACTTCTCCTCTTACACATTTGTTCAGGGAGAGCCTGTTGTCGCCATGCCAGGCCACCCAGCCTGCCCAGGGCTCCTACGTGCCACCTCAGGGCTTTTAATTTATTTTACTTATTCCCTTTTATTTCCTGGACGATGAGCAGCCATGCAGGTCAAGATAGTGTGTGGTGGTAGGTGATGAAGAATAAATATGTCACGAGGATATACAGGATGCTGGTTGAAGCCTTCATGGTGGATAATCTTTGGCACATTTGACTTTGGCACATTCAACTCCATTTGGTGAGTGAGGTGGGATAATTTTGGTACACCAAATGGAAGACACCTATATTGAAGTTAATACTTACGCTATGTGGCACTTATATTGAAGTGGCACTGAGCACATTCACATTGGACTTTATTAAAGTGGGGCTTTAATGTTTTTAGCACTGCAATAGGATTTAACACACTTTTATGTCTTTGTGATGGAAAGTGCCTCAAATATTTAAAGTGGTATTAAGCCCAAAAGCAAACATTTATTTTATTGCAGCTTACCAATTCTTAAATGTGATGGCTGCATTTTTTTAGGCTTTCTTACCTTTGTTTTTGCCTGGTGACCTGGCCAGGTCAAAGAACCAAACTGTCCTTGAAATGTAGCAGTTCCAGGGTTGGGTCAAACCATTTAACACGGACAGGGTTGCCTACAATGGTCAGCTTTAATTAATTTATGTGAAACCTCTATCCTAAAAGAAAGAATGGTTGCTGCAACTGCTTATAAAAAGTTATCCAAAGTTTGGATTCATCTTGTTAGTGTATCTATATCTACTACTACACTACCCTTCTCCCAGGCTGACAATGCTGCTGTCTATATAGCAAACCTACACATCATGTTGCTAACTGTCATTTTTACTTTAAAAACAAAATGTCCCAGATTCCTTCTCTCTAGTTAGCATCTCTGCCCCCAGCCCTGGTATATTGCTTGGATAACATGTCTGATCTTGCTAGTTTGATACCAAGGCTAGGCTGTTGGAATGGAGTTGCATTAGAGACAGAGTAATGGTTCAAGCCAGACATGACTAGCTCCACAGAAGAAGGATATAGAGTTTACATAGCTCAATAGCACAAGCAGAAATGTACACACACTATAGAATGAGTCAGAACAAGCACTCATGACCCCTCACTCTTCCCACCTACTCTGTACAAATAGGTACATATGGAGTTTCAGTGAGAAGAATACAGTCTGAGAGCAAACAGCCTCTGCCCTGCTTTCTCTTTGGAAAATCCATAAGACTCTGTGATGCAAGATGCAAGTACCCTGATTTTGTAAAAAACAAAAAAAAACTAATAATAGTAATAAAATGGGGGTTATCCAAATTTTGAAACAACATTTTAAAAATGTATACATTTAAAAAAAAAAAAATACCCAAAATGTATATAGTTTCCCCTTTAGAAAGTCCTTCCCAAGCTTGGATTAAACAGCCAGCTAATTACTTATATCTCCTATGCTCTTTGCAACCAAGTTCCTAGCTGGTGGAGTTAATAAATAGGGTCCCATACACACGGTCGGAGATTCCAACTAAAAAAGTGCAATTGGATTATGTTGTTGGAAAATCCGATCGTGTGTGGCCTCTATCGGACTTTTTCCATCGGAAACTCAGTCGGAAAAAGTTTGAGAAGCTGGATCTAAAATTTTCCGACAACAAAATCTGATCTGACTTTTTCCTATCGTGTGTAGAGAATTCCGACGCACAAAGTGCCACGCATGCTCAGAAAAAATTTGGAGACTAAATCTATTGGCTACTAGCCTCTACGTAGTCCCGTCATATGCGTTTGACATCACCTCGTTACAAACGATCGGATTTCCCGACAACTTTGTGTGACCGTGTGCATGCAAGACAAGTTTCGTCCAGAATCCGTCGGAAAAAATCTGATGGATTTTGTTGTCGGAATGTCCGACCGTGTGTATGGGGCATGACTCCTTAAAGCGGAGGTCCGTCCACTGCTGAAAAAAATTAAAAGCCAGCAGCTGCAGTATGTGTACTTTTAATAATCGGACACTTACCTGTCCTGGAGTCCAGCGACGTTGGCACCGCAGCTGATGTTTCTATCATTGCAAGTAAGGGAACCCAGCAGTGTAGCCTTTCGGCTTCACACCGGGAACCCTACTGCGCATGCATGAGGCTCCGTACTTTTCTCCTACTAGCCCGGCGACAGTGGAAGGAGGGGGGAGGAGGAGGAAGTCCCAGCCGTGACGCCATTACCCGCGACTGAGACTCCCAGAAGTGGGGAAAGCATACCTGTGAAAGACAGGTATGCTGTCCCCCCCCCCCCCCCAAAGGTGCCAAATGTGGCACCGGAGGCACCACTTTTGGGTGGAACTCCACTTTAAAGTGTTTGTTACACCAACATTTCAGATTCCTGATATGTGTCTGCTGTACCATGTACTTGTATTAGAAAGTATCCTGTTCTCCTTGTATTGCTTCCTTTACGTGACATCCCTGGTGTTCCTGCTAGTCCCTCTGCTTTCCTATTAAAAACTGCAGGAGAACACAACGTGGTCAGTTCTCTAGCTATGCTTGGAACTCAGTGTACTCTCCTCCAATGATCAGAATTGTCATAACATGCCCTTGTTGCACAGCCATTCACTGGGAAGCTCAGTGTCCTGCTGCTCCCCCCCCCCCCCCCCCCAGTTCTTGTGCAGCTGAGAACAGAGGGAAGGTGATCACTTATAAAAAAGGGGAAAAAGGTATTATATATATTTTTTTTTTTTTGTTTAAGCACTTGACCGCTTACATTATATTTGCATCATTACTTTGACACTAAATACCATTGTTATGGAAGAAGCTAGCTGCCATAACCTCAGTATATTCTTGTTCTGTGGGCGATCGGCTACAAAATAAAAGTGGTCTCAGTGGCGGATTCACATCAAAATTACTTTTAGAGACGGAGGGATTGGTAAAGGCGGAAGCGATCCGATCTGCTGGAGTAATGGGCAGGAAGTTGAGTGAGGGCAAGATGGCCCCCCCTCGACTCTATGGAGGACGGGAGCGACGTCTGACG
This sequence comes from Lithobates pipiens, assembly GCF_037356315.1. NCBI lineage: Eukaryota > Metazoa > Chordata > Amphibia > Anura > Ranidae > Lithobates > Lithobates pipiens. Next base: position 14,939,570 of record NW_027507755.1, read on the forward strand.
TCAATTCCACCTCATGGCCAAGGGCTGATTTTTTTTTTTTGTTGAAGGCAAAATAAAATATATATTTTTTTCGCTTTCAAAGGTAAAGAAAGACCAATAAAGAATACCTGTCATGCTTATTTATATTACAAGGGATGTTTACATCCCTTGTAATAGGAAAAAAACTGATAAAAAAAAAAAAAAAGCTAAAGGGACAGTGGAAAAATAAAAAATAAAATAAAGAAAAACATTTTTAAGTGCTGGTCCTTCTATGCTCGTGCACAGAAGCAAATGCTTATGTAATTTGCCCCCGCATATGTAAATGGTGTTCAAACCACATATGTGAGGTATCGCCACGATCGTTAGAGTGAGAGCAAGAATTCTAGCACTACAACTTCTCTGTAACTTTAAACATGTAACCTGCAAACATTTTTAAATAATCGCCTATGGAAATTTTTAAGTACCATAGTTTGTCGTTATTCCACGAGCATGTGCAATTTTAAAGCATGACATATTAGGTATCTATTTACTCAGTGTAACATCATCTTTCACATTATATAAGAGTATTGGGATAACTTTTCTGCTTTGTTTTTTTTTTTTGTTTTTGTTTTTTGTTTTGTTTTTTATAAAAATAAAAGTGTATTTTTTTCCAACAAAATTGTTTTGAAAGACTGCTACTCAAATACGGTGTGACATAAAACATTGCAACGATCGTCATTTTATTCTCTATGGAAAAAAAGATATATAATTTTTGGGGGTTCTAAGCAATTTTCAAGCAAAAAATACTAATTTAAAGTTGTAAACAAAAAGTCCCAAAAAAGACCTGGTCTAAAGGCATGGTAAACCCTCGAGGTTGAAAAACCTTCTGTAGTGCTGCAGCCCCATTTAACTTACCTGAACGCTGTTTTTCTCCAGACCGGGAACTAGCACACCAGCTCTAGCTGGTGTCTCCTGCCCTGATTGGATAGATTGATAGCAGGGCAGTCATTGGCTCCCGCTGCTGTCAATCAAATCCAATAACGCGGGGAATGGGGGCGGGGCCGAGTCCTGCTTTCTGTGTGAATACACGCAAAAGCAGAACTTGGGAGCGTGCCCGCACAGGTGTCCACCAAGGAGAGCACTTCTCCGACATGGACACCTGATGCGAGGAGGAGCTACCAGCGCCCCTGGGAGACCCCAGAAGAGGTAGATCGGGGCCACTCTGTGCAAAACTAACACACTAGCACAGTGGAGGTAAGTATGATAGTTTTTTTTTTTTAAATTAGGGTTTACAACCCCTTTAAAATCTATGCACAAATGTTTTGACTTTCATTTTTATTTCATAAATTGTAATAATCTCAATATTTTTTCATTATACTTATTTGTCAACGAATTTCTGTCTCTAAAAGTCCCACAGAGGAATCTGCTCGATTTTTTTATTAATTTCTATTCCAAACAGAGTGGGTTGTTTTACAAGGTGATCGTTTGCAACTGCTTTAACCACTTTGCGCTGGTAGGACGTCCAGGGACGGCCTCGGCTTTCGTGGTTATATCTGAATGATGCCTGAGGCCACAGACATCGTTCAGATATCGGCATTAGTGATGGACGAACTTCCGACGGGACGTTTCGCGAACGCGAAATGCGAACGGACCCAAACGTTCGCGAAACCGAACGTTCGCCGCGGGCCCCATTGACTTCAATGGGAGGCGAACTTTGCAAACCTTCATGTCGAATTTGCGGCCACGTGGTAATTATTAGGGGGTAAAACGTAGTCCCACCATCTGGACAATGACATAATACATGTATGAGGTGAATTTGGGATCGATAACTACAAGCATTTTTATTTTATTTGGGAAATTGTTCTAACAATTCAGGACTATGGAGCTAATGAAGGCAATGGAGGAGAGGGAAGGTCAGGGACCAGGGTAGGCAAAGAAGAGGGTGCAGGAGATGATCACCAGCAGCGTGACATACCGGAATGACACATGCACCGTGATAGAGGCATCTGACAGCAGCACCGTAATACAGAGCACTGACAGCAGCACCGTGACATACAGCGCTGACAGCAGCACCGTGACATACAGCGCTGACAGCAGCACCGTGACATACAGCGCTGACAGCAGCACCGTGACATACAGCGCTGACAGCAGCACCGTGACATACAGCGCTGACAGCAGCACCGTGACATACAGCGCTGACAGCAGCACCGTGACATACAGCGCTGACAGCAGCACCGTGACATACAGCGCTGACAGCAGCACCGTAAGCAGCCCCAGGAGGAAGTCAGCACAGCACAGGGATGGTGTGATCCCCTCATAATAAGAACCCCCAGGAGGAAGTCAGCACAGCACAGGGATAGTGTGATCCCTTCATAATAAGAACCCCCAGGAGGAAGTCAGCACAGCACAGGGATATCATAAGCAGCCCCAGTAGAAATATGACACCGCTCAACCTCTTCAAAGAGGAGGGTAGGGGCATATAGTACGGTGTGCTTTTTTGGGTCAAGGAAGTGAGCCAAATGAATTAAGAAGGTCTGTGTGCTTGATTAAAAAAATAGTTTATAGACATATACATGGTCTACTGGTCACATGTGTTGAATTCCTCCGAGATCCATGCCTCATTCATTTTTAGAAATGTGAGGTAGTTAACACTGTGGTGAGCTAGGCGAGTACGCTTATCGGTCACAATCCCCCCTGCTGCGCTGAACGTCCTTTCGGACAGGACACTGGATGAGGGGCAAGCCAACAGTTCGATTGCAAATTGGGCAAGCTCTGGCCAGAGGTCAAGCCTGCCCACCCAGTAGTCTAGGGGTTCATCACTCCTCAGAGCGTCCACATCGGCCGTTAACCCAATGTAGTCGGACACCTGACGGTCTAGGCGTTCCCTGATGCTGGATCCGGATGACACCTGTCGATGGGTCGGCTGAAAGAATGACCTCATATCCGAAGTCACCAACACATCTTCAAACCGGCCTCTTCTTGCAGGCGCTGTTGGATTGGTACCCGCAAATCCTTCTCTGGGAGTGGGAATTGCTCCTCTGCCAGCGCACGCAAAAGCAGAATGCAGCATTTCTCGAAGCAAGGCCTGGAAGTGCTGCATTCTGACAGCCCTCTGCGACGGCGGTAACATTTCCGCCATTTTGTGTTTGTACCGGGGGTCTAAGTACGTTGCCACCCAGTACTGGTCCTTGACCCTCATGCTTTTTATACGGGGGTCCCTATTAAAACACTGGAGCATGAAGGCCCCCATTTGCACTAAAGTGGAAGCGGTGTGGTGGCCTGGCTCCTGCTCATCATCCAGGATAATGTCGTCCTCTTCATTCTCCTCTCCCCATCCTCGCACAACAGGGATCCCAGAAAGGTTTAAAGCATGCTCTTCTTGCTCCTGCTCATCCGCCCCGGCACCATCCTCCTCTGACTCCTCATCAGACTCCTGTTGTTGACTTGTCTCAGATAGAGTAGCCCCCCCTGGGAATTCATCCAGCATTGCGACTTCCTCATCTTCCCGCTCCTGCTCCTCCACAGCCTGATCAATGACACGACGCAATGCACGCTCCAGAAAGAAGGCATAAGGTACCATGTCACTGATGGCGCCATGGCTGCGACTGACCAGTTTGGTGATCTCCTCAAATGGCCGCAGAAGTCTGCATGTGTCGCGCATGAGCAGCCACTGGCGCGGTGAAAAAAAACCCAGCTCCCCAGAACCGTTTCTTTCGCAGAGTTCATACAGGTAGACGTTAACTGCACGTTTCTGCTGGAGCAGCCTATCAAGCATATAGAAGGTTGAGTTCCATCGCGTCGGGCAATCGCAAATAAGACGTCTGACCGGCAGATGGTGTCGCCGCTGAATGTCAGCAAGGCGAGCCATGGCCGTGTAAGATCTTCTGAAATGGGCCGAGATTTTCCTTGCCTGCCGCAAGATGTCCTGGACCCCAGGGTATTTGACAAGGAATCGCTGCACGACCAAGTTTAAGACGTGTGCCATGCACGGCACGTGCGTGATTTTGCCCTGTTTCAATGCGCTAAGCAGATTGGCACCGTTGTCACACACCACTTTACCAACTGTCAAATTGAGCGGTGTTAGCCACTCATCTGCCTGTGAACGCAAAGCTGAAAGGAGTGCCGGGCCAGTGTGGCTCTTTGCTTCCAGGCACAACAGACGCAGCACGGCATGGCAACGTCTCACCTGGCATGTGGAATAGGTTCTGGGGAGCTTGGGCGGTGCAGTGGAAGAGACGCTAGCAGCGGAAAAGGAGGAGGCAGCTGAGGAGGAGAGGGAGGAGGATGGAGTAGGAGGAGGAGAAGAAGAGTCAGGCCTGCATGCAATCCGTGGCGGTAAAACCAAATCTACACGGGTGCCACGGGTTACATGCTTGACGGCCGTCAGAAGGTTCACCCAGTGGGCAGTAAAACTGATATACCTTCCCTGCCCGTGTTTGCTAGACCACGTGTCTGTGGTCAGATGTATCTTGGCACCGACACTGTGTGCCAGAGATACATTCACTTGCCGCTGAACATGGCCATATAGCTCTGGGATGCCCTTCTCTGAGAAATACTTCCTTCCTGGGACCTTCCATTGTGGTGTTCCAATGGCCACAAATTTGCGAAAGGCCTCCGAGTCCACCAGTTTATATGGCAGTAGTTGGCGGGCTATGAGTTCTGACAAGCCAGCCGCCAACCGTTGGGCAAGAGGGTTATCCGGCGTCATCATTTTTTTACGCTCAAACATTAGGCCCACGGAAGCCTGCCTTTTTGCAGAAAAATGTGAGCTTGGCGTGATGGAAGGTGGAGTGGAGGACAATTGTGAGGAGAGAGGAGAAGGAGAAGTAGAAGACGAGGCTGGACGGTGAGAGCCTGCAGTGTGGCTTTGTGTGTTCCGTTGCTCCCACTGGGCTCGGTGATGGCTGCTCATGTGCCTTCTTAAGGCGGTCGTCCCTAGGTGAGTATTGGGCTTACCGCGACTAACGCGTTGACTGCAAAGATTGCAGATGGCAACGCTATTGTCAGCAGCGGACACGTTAAAAAAAGCCCACACTGCGGAGCCATGTGCCGGTGTCCTGGGAGCGCCAGATGTGACCGTACATGGTCGATGACTCGCTCCTGATACATTTGCAGTCTGCTTTGTCCCTGCTGTGCAATGTAAGTCATTGCTGCTTCTCCTCCCTATCTGCTGGTCCATATCTCCCTCTGAACTCCCCTCCTCTTCCTCTCTTGTGGGCACCCACGTGACATCACTAGACACGTCATCATCAACGTCACCTTCCCCACCGCTATAAGTAGAGATCTCGGAGTAGGCAGCAACACCGGGGACCAACCTCCTCCTTGGGCTGATCTGGGTACTGGCGTCAGACTGCTGAGTAGCGCTTGTTGCTACCTCCTCTTCCTGATCCAATACCAAGAGTGGCTGCGCATCAGAAATGTCCTCTTGATATGGATCGGAAAATAATTCCAGTGACTCAAGCGGAAGGTATGTGGTGGTGGTGGTGGTGGTCGTGTTGTTGGTGGTAGTGTCTTTGGGGGTGCACATAGCAGAGAGTGAAGAAGAGGGTGCAGATCGAGAGGATGAGGAGGGTGCAGAAGAGTAAGGCTGAGCGAGCCACTCAACCAAGTCTGGTGCATCCTTTAAAGTAATTGAACGCACCTTCTGCAACTTCCCACTTTGGCTCAAGCCTGTTGCTCCTGCCCTACCCCTACCACCCCTGCGGAAGGGCCTGCCTCTTCCGCTGCCTGTCATTTTTTAAATGACCCTGTGACAAAACTCTTAGTCCCTATACCGATGAAGGACTGCTGCAGTATAGGGCAGCGGTCAGCAGTGGTGCACGTCAACCCTATCTATTGTGGACCGATAGCGGTCCTTACAGAACAGCAGACTGTACCGCACTCAAGCCTATGTACCGTAGCACCCTATACCAAGTTACCAGTCCTTATAAGAACTTTTGTGGACCAAGCAGGTTGTGTATTAGTGATTAGCAGACTGTACGTCAGTCCCTATACCGCTGAAGGACTGCTGCAGTATAGGTGAGCGGTCAGCAGTGGTGCACGTCAACCCTATCTATTGTGGACCGATAGCGGTCCTTACAGAACAGCAGACTGTACCGCACTCAAGCCTATGTACCGTAGCACCCTATACCAAGTTACCAGTCCTTATAAGAACTTTTGTGGACCAAGCAGGTTGTGTATTAGTGTTTAGCAGACTGTATGTCAGTCCCTATACCGCTGAAGGACTGCTGCAGTATAGGGCAGCGGTCAGCAGTGGTGCACGTCAACCCTATCTATTGTGGACCGATAGCGGTCCTTACAGAACAGCAGACTGTACCGCACTCAAGCCTATGTACCGTAGCACCCTATACCAAGTTACCAGTCCTTATAAGAACTTTTGTGGACCAAGCAGGTTGTGTATTAGTGTTTAGCAGACTGTACGTCAGTCCCTATACCGCTGAAGGACTGCTGCAGTATAGGGCAGCGGTCAGCAGTGGTGCACGTCAACCCTATCTATTGTGGACCGATAGCGGTCCTTACAGAACAGCAGACTGTACCGCACTCAAGCCTATGTACCGTAGCACCCTATACCAAGTTACCAGTCCTTATAAGAACTTTTGTGGAACAAGCAGGTTGTGTGTTAGTGATTAGCAGACTGTACGTCAGTCCCTATACCGCTGAAGGACTGCTGCAGTATAGGGCAGCGGTCAGCAGTGGTGCACGTCAACCCTATCTATTGTGGACCGATAGCGGTCCTTACAGAACAGCAGACTGTACCGCACTCAAGCCTATGTACCGTAGCACCCTATACCAAGTTACCAGTCCTTATAAGAACTTTTGTGGACCAAGCAGGTTGTGTATTAGTGTTTAGCAGACTGTATGTCAGTCCCTATACCGCTGAAGGACTGCTGCAGTATAGGGCAGCGGTCAGCAGTGGTGCACGTCAACCCTATCTATTGTGGACCAATAGCGGTCCTTACAGAACAGCAGACTGTACCGCACTCAAGCCTATGTACCGTAGCACCCTATACCAAGTTACCAGTCCTTATAAGAACTTTTGTGGACCAAGCAGGTTGTGTATTAGTGTTTAGCAGACTGTACGTCAGTCCCTATACCGCTGAAGGACTGCTGCAGTATAGGGCAGCGGTCAGCAGTGGTGCACGTCAACCCTATCTATTGTGGACCGATAGCGGTCCTTACAGAACAGCAGACTGTACCGCACTCAAGCCTATGTACCGTAGCACCCTATACCAAGTTACCAGTCCTTATAAGAACTTTTGTGGAACAAGCAGGTTGTGTATTAGTGTTTAGCAGACTGTACGTCAGTCCCTATACCGCTGAAGGACTGCTGCAGTATAGGGCAGCGGTCAGCAGTGGTGCACGTCAACCCTATCTATTGTGGACCGATAGCGGTCCTTACAGAACAGCAGACTGTACCGCACTCAAGCCTATGTACCGTAGCACCCTATACCAAGTTACCAGTCCTTATAAGAACTTTTGTGGAACAAGCAGGTTGTGTGTTAGTGATTAGCAGACTGTACGTCAGTCCCTATACCGCTGAAGGACTGCTGCAGTATAGGGCAGCGGTCAGCAGTGGTGCACGTCAACCCTATCTATTGTGGACCGATAGCGGTCCTTACAGAACAGCAGACTGTACCGCACTCAAGCCTATGTACCGTAGCACCCTATACCAAGTTACCAGTCCTTATAAGAACTTTTGTGGACCAAGCAGGTTGTGTATTAGTGTTTAGCAGACTGTATGTCAGTCCCTATACCGCTGAAGGACTGCTGCAGTATAGGGCAGCGGTCAGCAGTGGTGCACGTCAACCCTATCTATTGTGGACCAATAGCGGTCCTTACAGAACAGCAGACTGTACCGCACTCAAGCCTATGTACCGTAGCACCCTATACCAAGTTACCAGTCCTTATAAGAACTTTTGTGGACCAAGCAGGTTGTGTATTAGTGTTTAGCAGACTGTACGTCAGTCCCTATACCGCTGAAGGACTGCTGCAGTATAGGGCAGCGGTCAGCAGTGGTGCACGTCAACCCTATCTATTGTGGACCGATAGCGGTCCTTACAGAACAGCAGACTGTACCGCACTCAAGCCTATGTACCGTAGCACCCTATACCAAGTTACCAGTCCTTATAAGAACTTTTGTGGAACAAGCAGGTTGTGTGTTAGTGATTAGCAGACTGTACGTCAGTCCCTATACCGCTGAAGGACTGCTGCAGTATAGGGCAGCGGTCAGCAGTGGTGCACGTCAACCCTATCTATTGTGGACCGATAGCGGTCCTTACAGAACAGCAGACTGTACCGCACTCAAGCCTATGTACCGTAGCACCCTATACCAAGTTACCAGTCCTTATAAGAACTTTTGTGGACCAAGCAGGTTGTGTATTAGTGTTTAGCAGACTGTACGTCAGTCCCTATACCGCTGAAGGACTGCTGCAGTATAGGGCAGCGGTCAGCAGTGGTGCACGTCAACCCTATCTATTGTGGACCGATAGCGGTCCTTACAGAACAGCAGACTGTACCGCACTCAAGCCTATGTACCGTAGCACCCTATACCAAGTTACCAGTCCTTATAAGAACTTTTGTGGACCAAGCAGGTTGTGTATTAGTGTTTAGCAGACTGTACGTCAGTCCCTATACCGCTGAAGGACTGCTGCAGTATAGGGCAGCGGTCAGCAGTGGTGCACGTCAACCCTATCTATTGTGGACCGATAGCGGTCCTTACAGAACAGCAGACTGTACCGCACTCAAGCCTATGTACCGTAGCACCCTATACCAAGTTACCAGTCCTTATAAGAACTTTTGTGGAACAAGCAGGTTGTGTGTTAGTGATTAGCAGACTGTACGTCAGTCCCTATACCGCTGAAGGACTGCTGCAGTATAGGGCAGCGGTCAGCAGTGGTGCACGTCAACCCTATCTATTGTGGACCGATAGCGGTCCTTACAGAACAGCAGACTGTACCGCACTCAAGCCTATGTACCGTAGCACCCTATACCAAGTTACCAGTCCTTATAAGAACTTTTGTGGACCAAGCAGGTTGTGTATTAGTGTTTAGCAGACTGTATGTCAGTCCCTATACCGCTGAAGGACTGCTGCAGTATAGGGCAGCGGTCAGCAGTGGTGCACGTCAACCCTATCTATTGTGGACCAATAGCGGTCCTTACAGAACAGCAGACTGTACCGCACTCAAGCCTATGTACCGTAGCACCCTATACCAAGTTACCAGTCCTTATAAGAACTTTTGTGGACCAAGCAGGTTGTGTATTAGTGTTTAGCAGACTGTACGTCAGTCCCTATACCGCTGAAGGACTGCTGCAGTATAGGGCAGCGGTCAGCAGTGGTGCACGTCAACCCTATCTATTGTGGACCGATAGCGGTCCTTACAGAACAGCAGACTGTACCGCACTCAAGCCTATGTACCGTAGCACCCTATACCAAGTTACCAGTCCTTATAAGAACTTTTGTGGAACAAGCAGGTTGTGTGTTAGTGATTAGCAGACTGTACGTCAGTCCCTATACCGCTGAAGGACTGCTGCAGTATAGGGCAGCGGTCAGCAGTGGTGCACGTCAACCCTATCTATTGTGGACCGATAGCGGTCCTTACAGAACAGCAGACTGTACCGCACTCAAGCCTATGTACCGTAGCACCCTATACCAAGTTACCAGTCCTTATAAGAACTTTTGTGGACCAAGCAGGTTGTGTATTAGTGTTTAGCAGACTGTACGTCAGTCCCTATACCGCTGAAGGACTGCTGCAGTATAGGGCAGCGGTCAGCAGTGGTGCACGTCAACCCTATCTATTGTGGACCGATAGCGGTCCTTACAGAACAGCAGACTGTACCGCACTCAAGCCTATGTACCGTAGCACCCTATACCAAGTTACCAGTCCTTATAAGAACTTTTGTGGAACAAGCAGGTTGTGTGTTAGTGATTAGCAGACTGTACGTCAGTCCCTATACCGCTGAAGGACTGCTGCAGTATAGGGCAGCGGTCAGCAGTGGTGCACGTCAACCCTATCTATTGTGGACCGATAGCGGTCCTTACAGAACAGCAGACTGTACCGCACTCAAGCCTATGTACCGTAGCACCCTATACCAAGTTACCAGTCCTTATAAGAACTTTTGTGGACCAAGCAGGTTGTGTATTAGTGTTTAGCAGACTGTATGTCAGTCCCTATACCGCTGAAGGACTGCTGCAGTATAGGGCAGCGGTCAGCAGTGGTGCACGTCAACCCTATCTATTGTGGACCAATAGCGGTCCTTACAGAACAGCAGACTGTACCGCACTCAAGCCTATGTACCGTAGCACCCTATACCAAGTTACCAGTCCTTATAAGAACTTTTGTGGACCAAGCAGGTTGTGTATTAGTGTTTAGCAGACTGTACGTCAGTCCCTATACCGCTGAAGGACTGCTGCAGTATAGGGCAGCGGTCAGCAGTGGTGCACGTCAACCCTATCTATTGTGGACCGATAGCGGTCCTTACAGAACAGCAGACTGTACCGCACTCAAGCCTATGTACCGTAGCACCCTATACCAAGTTACCAGTCCTTATAAGAACTTTTGTGGAACAAGCAGGTTGTGTGTTAGTGATTAGCAGACTGTACGTCAGTCCCTATACCGCTGAAGGACTGCTGCAGTATAGGGCAGCGGTCAGCAGTGGTGCACGTCAACCCTATCTATTGTGGACCGATAGCGGTCCTTACAGAACAGCAGACTGTACCGCACTCAAGCCTATGTACCGTAGCACCCTATACCAAGTTACCAGTCCTTATAAGAACTTTTGTGGACCAAGCAGGTTGTGTATTAGTGTTTAGCAGACTGTACGTCAGTCCCTATACCGCTGAAGGACTGCTGCAGTATAGGGCAGCGGTCAGCAGTGGTGCACGTCAACCCTATCTATTGTGGACCGATAGCGGTCCTTACAGAACAGCAGACTGTACCGCACTCAAGCCTATGTACCGTAGCACCCTATACCAAGTTACCAGTCCTTATAAGAACTTTTGTGGAACAAGTGAGTTGTGAATGTTTAGCAGACTGCAGCAGAAGGGCAGCAGTCAAGTATAATATCCTTTCTATATTTGGAAGAAAGAATATTATACATGTACAAGCCTATTACTGTACCACTGATACCAGTCCTGAAAAGAACCTTTGTGGAACTAATAATAACAGCAAGTCTTTAAAATTACCCTCACTGCCTGACAACACTGCTTCCTTCCTGTCCCTATACAAATTGGCAAAAAAAGAGAACGATTAGTGGTTACTGGAACAGCTCTTTTGTGGACCTTGATAGTAACAGCTAATGATGATGATGATGATGATGATGATGAAAGACTAATCTGGCTGTCCCTGTAGCATACACCGTCCTTTCCCTTTCTCTAAACTAACAAAAGACACTCAGGCTGCTGCAAGAATCAGCAGCACAGCAAACCTATCAACACCTAACACCTATACCAGTCCTGAAAAGAACTTTTGTGTACCAAATAGCTAGTGGTTTATCTCTCCCTACTCCACACAGGAACCTGTCCCTATCGTAACAGAAGAAAGAATGTAAAATGGCCACCGGATCGGGTGTATTTATAGGTTAGGGGGAATGTACAAGTGTCCATGTGCTGTCATGTCTCAATTGGCTGTCCTGTATCACATGATAAACGTGTCACCAAAGGTTAAAGTTCTTGTATACATTAAACACGTAAGTCCGCCGCGGCGAACGACGGAAAAAGGCGTTCGAACGTGCGGACCGCGAATGTCGGAAATTCGCCGCGAAACGACCGCCGGGCGAACCGTTCGGCCATCACTAATCGGCATTTTCAGATGGCGATTCCCTGCACCATAAGAATGATCATAGCGGCCGTTCTTGACGTCCCCTCCCGCCGCCCTCCAGTGCTTGTACCGACTCTTCCGCTTCACAGGATCCGCCGGCCCCCGGATAATACCATAGAGATTTCTGGTGGACCAGATGGTCCCCGGAGTCTCTATGATCGTTCGGAGGCCGGGCGCGATGTTATGACGTCACACCCGGCCTCTGCATTCAAAATAACAGCACCAATTTGGCTGGGAAGCCGTGATCATTTTTTTATTTTTTGTTATTTTAGGCTACCCAGCCTAGAGGTGAGATATCGGGTCTTATTGACCCCATACTGTATCTCACTGTAAATAGGTCAGATCGTGCCATATTCCTATTACAAGGGATATTTACATTCCTTTTCATAGGAATAAAAGTAATCAATTATTTTTTTTTTTTTCTTTTTTTTTTTTGTAAGTGTCAAGCTAAAAAAATAGAAGTAAAATTAACAAAAAAAAAAATTAAAGCACCCCTGTCCCCGTGAGCTCGTATGCAGAAGCGAACGTATACGTAAGTCCCGCCCACATATGAAAACGATGTGCAAACCACACATGTGAGGTATCGCCGCGAACGTTAGAGCGAGAGCAATAATTCTAGCCCTAGACCTCCTCTGTAACGCAAAACATGTAACCAGTAAAAATTTTTAAAGCGTAGCCTATGGGGATTTTTAAATACCAAAGTTTGGGGCCATTTCACGAGCGTGTGCAATTTTGAAGCATTACATGTTGGATATCTATTTACTCGGCGTATCTTCATCTATCACATTATGCAAAAAAAATTGGGCTGTTTTTTTTTTTTTAAGCATGAAACTTTTTCTTAAAAAAACGCGTTTGAAAAATTGCTGCGCAAATACCGTCGAGATAAAAAGTTGCAACAACCTCCATTGTATTCTTTAGGGTCTTTGCTAAAAAAACATATATAATGTTTGGGGGTTCTATGTAATTTTCTAGCAAAAAAAATGATAAATTTTACATGTAGGAGAGAAATGTCAGAATTGGCCTGGATGCGAAGTGGTTAATGCTAGATTTTCAGTTGTGGAGACTGAAGCAGGGGCACTAAGACTTCTTTGCTTGAGCACATCATGCAAATAAAATATATATAATTTCAGGAGTTACTACAATATATGACTTGTTCCTTTAAGAGGGCTTGGACAGCCTCCAGGGTCACCCGTCCCACATCTATCCATTCCATGCATGTGCTTTCACTGTGGAGACACATACATTTGTAGGACAGCAAGCAACACAGGGTGTCGTGACGAGGCCTTGCAGCTTTCACATGCTTTTGCAAATGCGTGCCTACTAAAACCCCTGCCTTTAACAGACGGTTAGACAGATCCACTTAGTAAGTTTTGTAGTTTTATAGCATTCAATAGCACAACATAGCAGCGTGCAAGTACACACATTTTTATTTGCAGAAAAAGCTGTTTTTATGTACTGTAGATAGGTGCTTGTCCAAGAATGGGGAGTGAGACACTGGCTGCAGCTGCTCTCTGTAGTGGCTGCCCCAGAGTGCTGAACTGGCTAACAGCTTTATTAGCAAGAGGAGGAAGCTGCTGAGCAGGACACATTCAATAGACTGGATAAGGCAGCACTGCACTGTGGGAACTGTAATCCAGAGGAGAGAAACTCTACTGTCGTCAAGAGCTTGTGAACTGCATTTCCCAGGGAGAGATTGCCAGGAGAAGGGAAACGAGCTGCATTTGCTTAGACTTACAGGAAACAGCTTCACTTGCCATGAGGGAGATCAGAGAGGGCTCTTCGCTGTCCAGTGTACAGCATCAGTACTGCATATCCATGGCCTGATCGGGATCCTGAGTGTTGAGATGGAAGGAGCTGACAGCCAGAGTCTCCACAGTGACTAATCGCTGTGTGTGACCGGATGGTGAACTGCTGCTATGTGGATTTATTATTTGCTGCTAGAGAGACTGAGCTATTTAAGAACTGACCATATAGCCATCTAGTAGCCTTATTGCTGCTTGCAGGCTTGACTGGGACTATTCTCATCTGCATCAACTGTACAACTGGGCCCCCAATGCTAGCTGGCTGAAGAGTTAGTACTAAAGACTTCCCCTTTACAACTGCTACACAGAAACTTCCACCCATTGCTTATGCTAAGAGGTACAGTACATCTCAGGGGACATTGCACCATTCTCCTAATGTGCACTCTAGACTAGTTATAGTATTATTATTCATATTTAGGGATGAGCTTCGTGTTCGAGTCGAACATACGTTCGACTCGAACATCGGCTGTTCGCCCGTTCAGCGAATTCCGAATGTTATGGGCCGTTTGCGCCAAATTCGTGTGGTGCTCACGGCCCACAATGCACTGCGTCTTTGCAGTGCATTGCTGGCTCATGATTGGCCAAGCATGCACTGTGACCCCGCATGCTTGGCCAATCACAGCGCCAGCAGCGAGGAGAGCCATGATTGGCCACAGGCAGGATGCCTGTGGCCAATCATAGCTCAGGCTGTGTAGTACACGCCCCACACTATATAAGGCCGCCAGCGCAGCGGGCTTGTGTAGTGTGTTGGCGTCTGAATCAGTTAGTGGGTGTTCTGTGTACCTTCAACACAGTATACACCGATCGTTATCGGCCGATTTTCGATCTTGCTCTTCTTTAGTGGTTGTTGTCTGCGTGCCCTGACCGCAGTATACACCGCTAAATTCACCTCACCTATATAGCTAGTGATCTATCTTTTATAATAGAGCTTGCAGTCAGTAGTGTTAGGAGCTTGTGTGTGCTGTCTGCGTGCTCTGTACCCAGTACACACCGCTATATCCACCTACATAGCTCTTCTCTATTTGAGCCCACTTGCCATCTGCAGGAGTTATTGGAAGTTGTGTGTGCCTCCAGCACAGCACAGTATACATCTGTATATACCCCTTTATCTCTGGTGTTCTATAATAAAGGCATCTGCAGGAGTTAGTCGGTGTTGTGTGCCTCCAGCACAATATACATCTGTATCTACCCTTTATTGCTGTTCTCTAATAGAGCCATCTGCAGGGCTTAGTGGGTGTTGTGTGACTCCATTACAGTATACCCCTTTATCTCTGGTGTTCTATAATAAAGGCATCTGCAGGAGTTAGTGGGTGTTGTGTGCCTCCAGCACAATATACACTACCCAACTGCTGTTTTACCCAACTCCCTTCAGGCCATTACCATGTCTGGAAGGCCAGCAAGGAGAGGCAGACAGGGGCGAGCCGATAAAAGAGGGCAAGCAGGCTCTGTGTCTAGAGACAACAGTGCTGGTCGTGGACGCGGTGCATTGTCATCAGCACGTGGCCATGGGACATGCTTGTCCTTCTTTTCGGCAGCTGGACATGTTGAACCGCAACATGCCAACGACTTGGTAGAGTGGATGACCAAGCCCTCTTCATCCTCCTCATCCTCTCTCATCCAGTCTCAGGGTACTAACAAAGCAGCTGCCAACGCATCATCTTCCCTCCTCTCAATGTCATCATCAGTGACTCCTTCCCTAGACGCACCACGTCCTCCTGAGGAGTCTCCTGAACTCTTTGAGCACAGTGTTGGGTACATGCTCCAGGAGGATGCCCAGTGTTTTGTAGGCTCTGATGATGACACTCAGCTAGAGGAAGGCAGTAGCGTGAATGCAGAGAGAGGGGATGCTCAAGAAGGACAGCAATCTGGCAGTCATGTTCCACAAGCTGCAGCATATTGCCAGATTTGCTACAGCGATGAAGAGGGAGGGGATGATGAGGGCACTGACTCCACGTGGGTGCCTGGTAGGAGAGAGGAGGAGGAGGCACATGTCCAACGAGGCAGGATGCCCTCCGGGGGCCAGCTTAGGGGCAGCACACCGACTGAATCGCACCGCAGAGCTCCGCCTGTGCAGGGCGCTGCCTCTGCGCGTTATTCTAAAAGTTCTTTGGTGTGGGCCTTTTTTGAGACGAGTGCATCAGATCGCACCGCTGCTATTTGCAACATATGTCTCAAGCGTATCTCGCGTGGCCAAAACATCAGCCGCTTGGGCACCACATGCTTGACCAGACATATGTTGACCTGCCATGCAGCTCGTTGGCAAGCGTACCTCAAAGACCCACACCAAAGAACAAAGCGGACCTCTCCTTGCTCCTCATCAGCTGGCATCTCCAACCCCACTAGACCTTCAGTCCTCTCTGAAACCTGCTCTGAGAGGAATGAAGGTGTAGAATTAGGTGTGTCACAGCCAAGTGCTTCCATTCACTCTGCTAGCAGTACACCCACGTCCGATTATAGCAGGCAAATGTCCCTGCCCCAGCTGCTGGACCGGCGAAAGAAGTTCACTCCCAGCCATCCACATGCCCAGCGGTTGAATGATAGCTTGGCTAAATTGCTAGCACTTCAACTGCTGCCTTTTCAGTTGGTAGACTCGGCCCCCTTCCGTGAGTTTGTACAATGTGCGGTTCCTCAGTGGCAGGTCCCCAAACGCCACTTTTTCTCACGGAAGGCGATTCCGGCTCTCTACCGGCATGAGGAAGGCAATGTCCTTGCCTCGCTGGACAGGGCGGTCAGCGGTAAGGTGCATATTACCGCTGACTCATGGTCCAGCAGGCATGGACAGGGACGTTACCTGTCTTTCACGGCCCATTGGGTCACTCTTCTGGCAGCTGGGAAGGATGCAGGACAAGGTGCAGTAGTGTTGGAGGTTGTTCCGCCACCACGCCTCCAAAATGCTACTATTGGTTGTGACACACCTCTCTCCTCCACCCCCTCCTCTTCTTCTTCCTCCATGGCCTCTTCCAGTGCTCTGTCCTCAGAACCAGCGGTGCTCCGTAGGCGTTCCAGGAGCTAGGCAAGTACGCAGGCAAAACGATGCCATGCCGTGCTTGCGCTGGTTTGTTTGGGGGACAGGAGCCACACTGGGGCGGATGTTTTGTCAGCTCTGCAGGGGCAGGCCGAGAGGTGGTTGATGCCACGCCAGCTTAAGCCAGGAATGGTGGTTTGTGACAATGGCACCAACCTCCTCTCCGCCCTCCGACAGGGACAACTGACCCATGTGCCCTGTTTAGCTCACGTCCTTAACCTGGTGGTGCAGCGGTTCTTGGGCAGGTACCCCGGCTTACAGGATGTCCTGAAGCAGGCCAGGAAAGTCTGTGTGCATTTCCGCCGATCATTTAATGCCTGTGCTCGGCTGGCTGAGCTCCAAAAGGAGTTGAACCTGCCCAAGAACCGCCTTATATGTGACATGCCCACCAGGTGGAACTCAACGTTGGCCATGCTGCAGCGGCTGCACACGCAGCAGAGGGCCATCAATGAGTACCTGTGCGACTACGGCACCAGGACAGGGTCAGGGGAGCTCGTTTTTTTCTCACCACGCCAGTGGGGCATGATCAGGGATGCATGCACTGTCCTGTCACCGTTTGAGGAGGCCACAAGGATGGTGAGCAGTGACAGTGCATGCATCAGTGACACTGTACCTCTTGTCCACCTCTTGGAGCATACGCTGCGTGGAATAATGGACAGGGCACTTGAGGCAGAACAGAGGCAGGAAGAGGAGGACTTCCTTGCCTCTCAAGGCCCCCTTTATCCAGACAGTGTTCCTGCTGTGCCACCCATCACACAGGAAGAGGATGAGGAGGAGGAAGAGGAGGAGGAGGATGATTGTGTCAGCATGGAGGTGGAGGCTGGCACTCAGCATCAGCAGTCTTGTAGGGATGATTTACAGTCCCAAGAAACACGTGGACTTGTACGTGGCTGGGAGGAGGTAGCTGCGGACCATGTTGCCCTTAGTGACCCAGAGGACTCCGGACCAAATGCCTCAGCTAACCTACGCTGCATGGCCTCCCTGATCCTGCAAAGCCTGCGGAAGGATCCTCGTATTCTTCGGATCAAGGAGAGGGACCATTACTGGCTGGCCACTCTCCTTGATCCACGGTACAAGGGTAAGATTGCCGACCTTATCTTGCCATCGCAGAGGGAGCAGAGGATGAGACATCTCCGGGAGGCCTTGCAGAAAGGTCTGTGCAACGCGTTCCCAGAGACTGGGAGGTTACAAACTCCTGGTCCTGGACAACGTGTTGCTGAGGCATCGGTCAGAAGGAGCGGTGGAGAAGGTGGCCGTCTGACTGATGCTTTCAGACAATTTTTTAGTCCGCAGCCCCAAGGTATGATCGGTTCCAGCAACCATCGCCAGCGTCTGATTTACATGGTGCAGGAATACCTAGGGGCAAGGTCAGACTTGGACACCTTTCCCACCGAAAATCCTCTGGCTTACTGGGTCTTGAGGATGGATCACTGGCCAGAGCTTGCACAGTATGCAATTGAGCTACTGGCCTGTCCTGCATCCAGCGTTCTTTCGGAACGCACCTTCAGTGCTGCTGGTGGCTTTGTTACCGATCACAGGGTGCGCCTGTCCACCGAATCAGTTGATCGACTGACCTTCATCAAGATGAATCAGTCTTGGATCACCCACAGCTACCAAGCACCTGAAGCTGATGTAACCGAATAATTTTTTTTGAAATATCACATCCCTTCAAGACTGCCTATGCTGATGCTGAGTGACTGTCCTGTTATGTTGATTGTCTATCCTCTTCCTCCTCCGCTGATATGTTGGAAGAACATTTCTGGTTCTGGGTGATGCCATCAGCCCAATTTTTCTGCCCCTGTTTAACAAGGGCGTTTAATTACAATTATTGATGCAATGCTTTGCAGCAGGGCTAATTCCTGCAATAAAAATAGAGTATATGGGAGAGGTTGCAGTGTGGTGGCACCAGCACCAGTGCCTAAGGCCCAATTTTTCTGCCCCTGTTTAACAGGGGCGTTTAAGTAAAATTTTTGATGCAATGCTTTGCAACAGGGCTAATTCCTGCAATAAAACTAGAGTATATGGGAGAGGTTGCAGTGTGGTGGCACCAGTGCCTAGGGCCCAATTTTTCTGCCCCTGTTTAACAGGGGTGTTTAAGTACAATTTTTGATGCAATGCTTTGCAGCAGGGCTAATTCCTGCAATAAAAACAAGAGTATATGGGAGAGGTTGCAGTGTCGTGGCACCAGCACCAGTGCCTAAGGCCCAATTTTTCTGCCCCTGTTTAACAGGGACATGTAATTACAATTCTTGATATAATATTTCATAGGAGGGCCCGTTCCTGTGCCCACCCAGAGTAACTGTGAGGACTTATAGTGTTGTGGCACCAGCACCACAACCACCAAAGGTCAATTTTTCTACCACTGTTCAACAATGGCATGTAATTACAATTCTTGATATAATCGTTCACAGCAGGGCGCTCTAGCGCCCACCAAGAGTCACTTTCAGGGCTTACAATGTTGTGGCAAAACCAACACCTTGTTCCGCCATTTCTGCAGAGCATATAGGGCAGGCCCCTACTTTCAAACATCCAACTTACAAACATCTCCTACTTGCAAATGGAAGGAGACAACAGCAAGTGAGATGAAAAAAGATGGACGACAAAACAAATTATACAGGGGTGATAACCCTTCCCTATGTTTTCCAAAAAGCTTAAAAATAGTTTTTTTGACTGGAGCTACACTTTAAAAATGTACCAGTTGAAAATTACAAACAGATTCAACTTAACACAACAAACCTACACAGTCCCTGTCTTGTTTGCACCGCCTGTATACTGCTGTTTTGAGTATATAGGGCCTGGGGACCACACGCATTTCCTTTTTTTAATATGGGTACAGGGTTCACCCTTAATATGTGTACAAGACCCAAAGGGGCTGGTAATGGGCAGGGAGGGCTACCCATGCCATTTTTCTCAATGATTTTCAACCATATTGCAGGAACCAGATATAACATTAAAACCGCAAGCAGTTTTAAATGATGTTATTTCCGTTTAATGTCATTTTGTGCAGGGACTGTTCTAAACACGGGAAACACGTGGCACTTCACAGGCATACTACAGACACCCCCCAGGCACCATATTTAAAGGAATATTTCACTTTTTCTTTTCACTTTAATCGTCATTAAAATCAGTGCTCCCGCCAAAACGGCCATTTTTAAAAACATTTTAGACATTGACCCATGTCCCCTGGGGCAGGAGCCAGGTCCCCAAACCCTTTTTAGGACAGTATCTTGCATATTAGCCATTAAAATTAGCACTTTTAATTTCGAACGTTCGAGTCCCATAGACTTCAATGGGGTTCTAAAGTTCGTACGAATTTGGGGTCCGTTCGAAAGTTTTGGTGCGAACCGAACCGGGGGGTGTTCGGCTCATCCCTATTCATATTGTAGTAAATGTGTTAATCCCAGTCTAGTGGTACAGCACTCTATTCTAAATTACCTTGGCATAGTGATTATACTGCATACTGACTATGTCTGAACCTACCTTCTGTGTGCTCATTTATGCTCAAGCCACCAGTTATTCTACCTTGTGTCTATTTTATCTCATGTTATTATAAGTGCATTCAGTAACTTTCATTCAACCAGGGGGGCTGAGGTTGTTCTTGGGGTCGAGGCATAGAACAGGAAACCCAATTTATCAAGCAGCTCCTGTGGGGGCAGCACTACATTTATTTTATCATTAATGGGCTATTTATACAGTTGCACACATTTTTGACTAGGTTTAAATATCATTTTTGGGTGGAGGGATTCTTTTTAAAAAGGACAAACAGCCTTTATGAAGAAGCATGAGTCTGATAAATACTTTTTTTAACTTTTTTAACTTTTATAATTATATACTGCTCACTGCCTTGACCCACCACTACAAACTGTGTTGACCTGCCACTACATACTGTTCACTGCCCTGACCTCCCTTCCCATAAATACTGCTCAGTGTCCTGACCTCCCTTCCACTACATACTGCTCACTGTCCTGACCTCCCTTCCACTACATACTGCTCACTGCCCTGACCTCCCTTCCACTACATACTGCTCACTGCCCTGACCTCCCTTCCACTACATACTGCTCACTGCCCTGACCTCCCTTCCACTACATACTGCTCACTGTCCTGACCTCCCTTCCACTACATATTGCTCACTGCCCTGACCTCCCTTCCACTACATACTGCTCACTGCCCTGACCTCCCTTCCACTACATACTGCTCACTGCCCTGACCTCCCTTCCACTACATACTGCTCACTGCCCTGACCTCCCTTCCACTACATACTGCTCACTGCCCTGACCTCCCTTCCACTACATACTGCTCACTGTCCTGACCTCCCCTCCACTACATATTGCTCACTGCCCTGACCTCCCTTCCACTACATACTGCTCACTGCCCTGACCTCCCTTCCACTACATACTGCTCACTGCCCTGACCTCCCTTCCACGACATACTGCTCACTGTCCTGACCTCCCTTCCACTACAGACTGCTCACTGCCCTGACCTCCCTTCCACTACATACTGCTCACTGCCCTGATCTCCCTTCCACTACATACTGCTCACTGCCCTGACCTCCCTTCCTCTACATACTGCTCACTGCGCTGACCTCCCTTCCACTACATACTGCTCACTGCCCTGACCTCCCTTCCACTACATACTGCTCACTGCCCTGACCTCCCTTCCACTACAGACTGCTCACTGCCCTGACCTCCCTTCCTCTACATACTGCTCACTGCGCTGACCTCCCTTCCACTACATACTGCTCACTGCCCTGACCTCCCTTCCATTACAGACTGCTCACTGCCCTGACCACTACATACTGCCTACTGGGCTTGTCTGCCACTCCATTTTTCCATTTGCCAAACCTGCTGTTAGATATTGCCCACTGCCCTGCCCTTCCACTTCACTACCCACTTCCCTGACCTACCACTAGATACTGCCCTGACCTGCCACGACATACTGCCTTCTGTCCTGACCTGCCCTGCCTCTATACTGTACATTGCTCTACCCTTCTACTACATTCTAGTCACTGCCCTGCCACTACATACTGCCCAATGCCCTGATCTTTCACTTTAGACTGCCCACAGCTCCGTCCCACCTTGACCTGCTACTTCATACTGCCCACTTTTGTGACCTTCTACATCATACCTCGCATAGCTCTGACCCACCACTACATTCTGCCCACCACTCTGACCTGCTACTACAAACTGCCCACCACCCTGACCTGTCACTACAAACTGTCAACCACCCTGACCTGCCACCACATACTGCCCACTGCCATGGCACTAAACACCGCTGCTCACAGCATACTGTTCTTTGCACATTCTAATTGCACTGCTCTGCACTGAAATTTTTTTGCACACACTATCACCAACACCCACACCGAGCAGGGAAGGGGGGGGGGGGGTCCTCGTCAGGCACACTGTACTGTACAGGGCCCCATGGTTTCTAAAGGTATCCCCTGCATAGGCCTACAGTTCTTTCAGTCTGTGACACAATACATGTTCCTTCAATCCACTCTTACTACATGGAAAGGCAGAGTGGCACTTTAACTATGACACAATCTCAGTGATAAATCCGCAGGCAGCATTAGCCTCCATCGTACAGTCAGAGACAATAAGGGGCTCCAGGTTATAATAGGTGTTTATGACTCGTCTGCAGTCATTCATCCATTTGAAAATATGCAAAGCAGACTTCTGTTTATTAATACCAATTTGCCATTTATATAGGGTCAATTAACCTCGTGGATGTTTATCTCATAATAAAAGCAACATTTTTATGTTTGTACAGAAAACTTTGTATAATATGATTTTGTTGATGTGATTTGAAAGCAGATACGCGTTTGCTACATGTATGTGAGTCATGAGATCAGAAACACACATAAGGCATGAGCAATGCAATTAATGGTATACAATTCATGATGTACTACAGTGAATAAGCTCTGACTGTGTATCCTTACACACATTTATCTGTCTGATACCAATACAAATGTATCATAAAAAGATATGCCTGAGAGGACTGGGAGATTGCAGTCTCATAGTTGCCAACATTGTAAAAAAAAATTCGGGACACTTTTTTGGTAGTAGGCGGAGTTGTGTTATAATTAGGGGGCGGGGCATGCGGTTCTAGGTGTGGCATAGAAAAAGGATAAAATGCTGCGCTCTTAGCGCGCCGCAGCAAAATATGGGCAAAGGGGTGTGGTTAGTGTCTGAGGTGAATGCAGGATGGAAAGGGAAAGGGGGGGAGGGATGGAGGGATGGAGGGACAGCAGCCCCCCGATCCTACACCACAATAGCAATGTGTTTTCCAGAGTTTGACAATCAGCAGATAAAGATACTCCAAATACCTGGTGTTTATGCTTCAATCATCCCGGTGCCATGATTGTTATGGTGTCAGGATGATTGAAGCGCATTATTTCTATTATTACATTGTAATATGAAATGAAATCATTCAACTCACCATAATGCCGAATCAGTGGGAGCCATGAGCGCGTCACTAGCCAGGTTGCCTGCCACCAGATGCCATCAGGTACCCCATCAGAGTCCCTCCTTACATCAGGTGCCCCATCAGAGCAGCCTTCCTCACATCTGTGCCCATCAGAGCAGCCTTCCTCACATCTGGTGTCCATCAGCGGAGCCCCTCCTAACATCTGGTGCCCCTCTGACATCCAGATTTTGACTGCGCCCCTCTGACATCCAGACTCACTGGCGCCCCCTCTGACATCCACAGACTGGCCCCCTCTGACATCCCATCCACAGACTGGCCCCCTCTGACAGATCCCACCCACAGACTGGCCCCCTCTGACAGATCCCATCCACAGACTGGCCCCCTCTGACAGATCCCATCCACAGACTGGCCCCCTCTGACAGATCCCATCCACAGACTGGCCCCCGACATACTGTCGTTCACGTTGCCGCGTGGAGACTAACTTTGAACTGTGGCACCGCCCACTGCACTTTACAAACACACACACAAACACACACTGGCAGCAGGGGTGGGCGGCGCCACAGGTCCTCTATTGAAGACCAGCTTCTGTCTCCGCCGGCCACGGACCTCTAGCGGCCGGCGGCAAAAAATGGGAAATTTGAATTTCCCAGGACAAACCAAATTTCCAGGGACATTTCCCGGGACAAAATTAATTTGGGACAAATTTCCTAATGTCCCGGGAAATTCTGGACCATTGGCAACTATGCAGTCTGAGATGGGTGCAGAGCCAGTGGGATGGACTGGGGTGTTATGGGCAGTGGAGAGAGAGGCAGCTGCAGCCAGGAGGGCTGGTGGGGCCTGAAGTTGTAGTACTGGGCTCAGTAGCAACGTGGACAGCTAGCACTAAGAAGGACTACCATATTTTTTCTACACTAAAGGGACCCGTAGTCCATGCCTGCAAAGGACCCTAGGCCTGGCTGAGGCCTACAAATCAGTGCTAGCTGGTTTGGGAAGTGCAAGCAAGTGATGTGCTGGAGGTGTTGAGGAGAGATAGTCTGCAAGCAAATGATGTGCCGGAGTTGAAGATTGCAGTTGTATATAGTTGTGAAGTATGTAGTCAGTCCCATTTATATTGTTCTGCAAATCAGTTTGGGCATCTCATGGATATCCCATCCCCATCCAAGTTTATTCCCCTCAATAAAAATAAAAACAAAGTTCAAGGACTGGTTTTCTGCCTGAAGGTGAATGAGAACTGTGAGCCTGGCCGGGCAGGGTGACAGAGAGACCAGAGAGACCAGAGAGACCACAACACACAGCACTCCTCAAGAGGGTACCGCTACATTTTTGTATCATTTGAATCTTTTTTATAATTGAGTTTTTAATAGGTACACAAAACACACAAATTTGCCAAAGCAGGGGATGGATCCTTTTTTTATTCCATCAAAACAATCGGTGTATAAAATCAAATCCATCACCTCGAAAAGGAATGCAAGCCATGATACCACCCACCTTCTATGTTAGAAATGCAGGCTTACCAGTTACACAAGACCCTCTAATTAAAGAGCAGTCAGCAGAGCATGTGGCCTCACAACTCAGCCAGAGTCATCCAGGAGCAATTCTGAAGGTAACCTTCAGAGGCAAACAGTGTAGACAATAATATTCCCAGCATCATCCAAAAGGTTCATCCCAGGGACATAGAAAAGAAAGTGCTCCAAAAAGTGTAAAACCCTCCCAGTGTGTTTATAAAAATTGCACTTACATCAAAGTATAAAACATAGCGTTATACGAAAGACCTCATCAGCCAAACACAAAGCATACACGCGCGTCTTTTTCGGGATCAGCACGTCGCTCCGCTCTATGCGTTTCATCACACATGACGTCATCTGGGGCACCAATAAAAATACCTTGGCATGCCTCTTTATTTTGCTGCTTGAGTGCAACATCAAAAGTGAATGATTGTGGTGTCCAATACAAAGTTACTGAACAATGTGCTTTGTTTCTGGTGCTTCAATTCTAATAAAAGGATAACAGTTTTTTAATCATTTGCTGCAAGCAAATCATTTGCTGAAAATGAAATCCAATGATGTGGGAGCCGGGGGTGGAGCTGAGTCCTGCTGTCTGTGTCAATAGACGCAGCAGCAGGAGCGCCCCCGCACGAGTGCCCCAAAGAAGAACGCTTCTCTGACGAGGCACTCAAGAGGAGGAGCCAGGAGCGCCCGCCGAGGGACCCCAGAAGAGGAGGTTCGGGGCCACTCTGTGCAAAACAAACTGCACAGAGGAGGTAAGTTTGACATGTTTGTTTAAAAAAAAAGAAGCATTTACATATCCTTTAACCACTTCACGCCCGCACTATAGCCGAAAGCCGGCTATAGCGCGGACGCCAATTGCTGGCAGAGCGTCCCTGAACGTCCTCCCATGCTCGAGCGGCCTGTGTGCCCTATGAGACTCGCCTGATCACAGATTGGAGTAAGGGGTCGATCCCGACCCTTACCGCGTGTTTAGCTGTCAGCCAATGACTGCTGATCATGTGATGTAAACAAAGCTGGTAATCGGCTATTTTTCCTCCTTACACTGATAGCATGAGGAGGAAAAAAAAGCTGATCACTGGCTGCTGCGAGAGGGACATCGGTCACGATTGTGAAGGTAAATACTAGCGCCTACCAGTGCCCACAATTGCCACCTACCAGTGCCCACAGTGCCACCTCACAGTGCCACCTATCAGTGCCCACAGTTCCACCTATAAATTAATCCATGCGTCATTACCAGTGCTGCTTATCAATACCACCTACCAGTGCCCATCAGTGCCACCTACCAGTGCCCATAAGTGCCACCTATTATTGCCCATCAGTGCCACTCATCAATGCCACTCATCAGTGCCACCCATCAGGGCCCATCAGTGCCGTCTTATTAGTGCTGTCTTATCAGTGTCTCCTTATCTGTGCCTATCAGTGTCATCTTATCTTTGCCTATCAGTGTCGCCTTATCTATGCCCATCAATGCCCATCTGTGCTGCCCATCAATGCCCATCAGTGCAGCCTCATCAGCGAATATCAATGAAGGAGAAAAATTACCCGTTTGCTAAATTTTATAACAGACTATGAAACATGGGGGGGGGGGAGGTTTAAAAAATGTCTGCATTTTTTGGTTTGCTTAGCAAAAAATAAAAACCCAAATGGTGATTAAATACCACCAAAAGAAAGCTCCATTTGTGTGAAAAAAATGATAAAAATTAAATTTGGGCACAGCGTTGTATGACCGCACAATTGCCATTCAAAGTGTGACAGCGCTGAAAGCTGAAAATTGGTCTGGGCAGGAGGGGGGTTTAAGTGCCCAGTAAGCAAGTGGTTAAATGCCACCAAAAGAAAGCTTTATGTGAAAAAATATATATATATAAATTGCATTTGGGTATAGTGTTGCATGACAGACCAATTGCCAGTTAAAGTAGCACAGTGCTGAAGATGGTAAAACCTTCCAAAGGCCAAGTGGTTAAGGGTTGGATTTATTTAAAAATATGGATATACAGACATTTTTAATACAAGGTAAATTGAGGTGTGGGTAAGGTGAGTTGGCAGGATGATGGCGAGGGAAGAGGAGGTCTTCACTCAACCAGCAAACAATCATTCTCACAACCACCAGAGTGTCTGGCCAGTCTTGGAGATGGAACACTACCATTAGGTGGTTTCCAGCTAGTCATATCCATGCTTGTAGAATTATCTAGAACTTGTCCAACAGGGCATGCAAAACTTATCATTGTTCTTTGCCCCAGGCGTGTTGGCTTCTAAAGCTGAAGATGGTAAAAACAGGCTTAGATAGGGCTTCCAGCCAGCTGGCTTCACCAACAGATGTATATTCAGAACACCCTTTAATGGCATTTATCCATTAATCAGTGTCACTGCTAGAAGGCCCTTTTGTTGGCTGCCATTAATCTACTTTTTCAGGAGTAAAATTTTTTATATCAAAACTGCATAGATATCAATTGTATTGGTTTCAACAGTAACATAGTTAGTCGAATTGAAAAAAATACATATTTCTATGGAGTTAAACCAGTAGACAAAAATAAATAAAATAACCCCTTCCTACTCTATCCAAGCCTAAAAAAAAAGACTTCTGGCTATATACGCACTTTAAATCTCTGAATACAGAATTAAGAAGTATATTATGTATGAGATAAAGCAGGATGCAAGTGGAGAGCCTTGCATGTCCCCCAGAATACAGTCTTATACACTATATTACCAAAAGTACTGGGTTCAATATTGAGTTGGCCCACCCCTTGCAGCTATAACAGCTTTAACTCTTCTGGGAAGGCTGCCCACAAAGTTTAGGAGTGTGTCAATGTTTGACCATTCTTCCAGAAGTACATTTGTGAGGTCAGGCACTGATGTGGACAAGAAGGCCTGGCTCACAAATCCTTTGATCCAAATCATTTGGTGGAGGGTGAATTATGGTGTGGGGTTGTTTTTCAGGTGTTGGGCTTGGCCTCTTAGTTCCTGAGAAGGGAACTCAGACTTAAAGCATCAGCATACCAAGGACAATTTCATGCTCCCAACTTTGTGGGAACAGTTTGGGGATGGCCCCTTCCTGTTCCAATATGACTGCGCACCAGTGCACAAATCAAGGTCCATTAAGACATGGATGAGTGAGTTTGGGGTGAAGGAACTTGACTGGCCTGCACAGAGTCTTGACCTCAACCCTAGAACTAGAACACCTTTGGGATGAATTAGAGTGGAGACTGCGAGCCGGACCTTCTGGTCCAACATCAGTGCCTGAACTTACAAATGCGCTTCTGGAAGAATGGTCAAACATTCCCATAGACACTCCTAAACCTTGTGGACAGCCTTCCCAGAAGAGTGGAAGCTGTTAGAGCTGCAAAGGGTGGACCAACTCAATTTTGAACCCTACGGACTAATGCCCTGTACACATGGTCGGACATTCCGACCACTTGCCGAAACTTGTGTTGCATACACACAGTCGGACAAAGTTGTCGAAAATCATATCGTTCTGAATGCGGTGACGTTCATTGAGTACGACGGGACTACGTGGAGGCCAGTAGCCAATAGCTTTCATCTCGTAATTTATTCTGAGCATGCGTGGCACTTTATCCGTCGGAAGTCTCTATAAATGATCAGAAAAAGTCCAATTTGATTTTGTTGTCGGAAAATTTTAGATCCAGCTCTCAAACTTTTTCCGTCTGAATTTTCAACTAAAAAAGTCTGATAGAGCCCACACAGGATCGGAACACATGAACATAATCCGATCGTAGCGTTTCCGTTGGAATTTCCGACCTTATGTACAGGGCATAAGACTGGGATGCCATTAAAGTTCATGTGCGTGTAGAGGCAGGTGTCCCAATACTTTTGGTAATATAGTGTATGTTTTGAGGGTCCAAGGAAGGCGAGCTTAGCTGTTATTTGCAAAAGTTGGCCTAATTAGACCTATTTATGCTAAAGAGGTGGTTATCCTTAAAGTGTAACTAAAGGCAAAATATTTTCTTTCATTTTGAATAGATTGGAGAGGGATTATTATTATTATTATTATTATTACCATACAGGATTTCTATAGCGCCAACAGTTTGCACAGCACTTTACAATGTTAGGGCAAACAATACAGGGGGAATCAGAGGCAGAACACTTGTCAGTTTGTATTGCTGTATGTGCCTCTATTAGAGATATTGATCCTTTCTATTTGTCCAGAGAGGCCCTGGAATGATAGGACGGAAGGGATGTAAAGTAAGGGCCGGACATGACAGGGTGGCTAAGGGAGGCTTGAAAGGGGTTAAGCGATGTGGAAGGTGGCACAGCTGAGGGGGACGGCAGGATAGTGAATTTGTTAAGGAAGGGGCGGCGCTATATTAAGGACAGGGGTGGAGCCAGGGAGCAGTGCGGGAAAGGAAACTGAAGGAGGAGGTAGTTTTGCTCAACTGCTCCTCCACTGCAGCATGGCAGACATCGCAAACTTGCTTGCCCAGCTGTGGAAGGCCACGGCGGAGAGAGGGTCGGCATGGCTGCAAAGGCAAGTGAGGGACATTATAGCAGCAGAGGAGATGGTTTCACGGGCAGGTGAGTGGCAACAGTGGTCTCCGGCACGTTTTTCTCCAGGGCCTGCATCTCGGCCACCTCGTATGGTAAGGAGCCCAGGGGGGGACAGATCGATGCCCCCAGCAAAACGATCGTAGCGAGAGTCCACGGCATCCTATCGCTGGGAGCGGGGCCACAGGCCTGCATGGCGCTGTCTCCCCACCTGAGACACAGGAAGAGAACAGGAAGGGTAATCCATTGCAGGGCCCAGCAGTGCTACCGGGGATGCCAGGTAGGGTGGTGGAACGTCCAGAGGGACCACGGGGACCGACAGAAGGGGCAGAGGAGCCAAGCAGACGACGAAGGGGCGGGCCCACTGGAAGGTCGTTCGGCCAGAGGAGCTGGAGGTGTTGGCATGGAAGAGGGTCGCAGAGGGGACAGCAGGTCCGGTTCGCGCCGCCGGTCTGCTTCGGAGGGAGCGTCATCAGGGAGTCAGGCCTCATTGCTGCTTGGGGGCACAGCCTCCGGGTTCCTTCACCCGGGGGGCTATCAGCGTCGCCCATCTGGGAATGGGAGGAGAGATCCAAAGCTGAGATTTCGGAAGAAGAGGAGCCACAGGTGCCAGCGAGGGAGTGCAGCAGGCCGGCTGTGGGAAGAGCTCCTGGTCAGCCTGGTGAGTCCAGTAGTACTCTTGCTTTGTCAACTGCTTTACAGGATTTGTTGGGGGTGGTACAGGCGGACGCAGGGGGGTCTGCGGCACCTGCTATGCAGGCAATGGCAGCGGACCAGCCACGGGCAGGGACTGTCCCTGCCATGGCGGTACCCACTGCGCAGATGAAAGATTTATTGGAGGTGCTGCGGGCTTTGGTGGAGATCTTCTCTCTGCTCCCGTTGGAGAAATTTAACCTGGATAGGGTGAAACCCGATGACTCCAAAAAGGAAGATGTGGAGAAGCAGCACTTTTCCCAATTGGCTACAGGTGTTCACCATTTTGGCGAGCGTCATAGGTAAGTTCGGGGGAGCGTGCAAGTTCAAGCATGAATGGTCAGGGTGCGGGGGAGTCCACATGCTGTCCAGATGTTTCAAGAAAGGGAAGTGGGCCGGCGACCCTGCTCACAAAAGGGATGACTCTGGTGAAGCTGGAAAGGATGCTTCCTTTTCTAGGATACCCTGTTCTCTGGCGGTGGCACCGCCGGTTACGGGGAACTTGAAATCAGCGTTGCAACATCCGGGGGTGGTCGATAAGAAACTGGGCAAGGAGGTGGCCATGGGGCACATGGGGGGACCGTTTGTAACGAAGCTTTGGCGGGACTTGGTGGCGTCCCCATTGGGGGTGGTCTCCAAGAAAGAGACTGACAAGTTTCGACTGATACATGACTTGTCCTTTCCGAAGGGGGCTCGGTCAATGACTTTATTGACCTGGAAGCGTGCACGGTTTCTTACACGTCATTTGACTCTGCAGATGGATGGGTGAAGCGATATGGGCAGGGAGCACTTATGGCTAAAGCTGATATTGAATCAGCGTTTTGTCTGCTTCCAGTGCATCTGCATAGCTTTCGGCTGCTGGGGTGCCATTGGCGTGATCAGTTTTATGTGGATAAGTGCCTGCCCATGGGCTGTTCAATTTCATGCGCATTCTTTGAAGCGTTTAGCTCCTTTCTGGAATGGGTGGTTAGGGATGTTTCTGGCCTGGAGTCAGTTATCCACTATCTGGACGACTTTCTGTGCATTGGCCCGCCTGCCTCCGCTGTGTGTGCGATTCTTTTGTCCACGTTGCAGCACATCACAGGCAGGTTCAGGGTGCCCCTGGCGGAGGATAAAACGGAGGGCCCGACATCTGAACAGTTTTTTGAGGATTGTGATTGCCTCAGGGTCTATGGAGTGCCGGTTGCCTAAAAACAAGTTGGAGGATTTACAGAAGGAGATTAGGGAGATCCAAGGGTGGCGGAAGGGGCAATTGAGGACTTTGCAGTCGCTGCTGTGCAAGCTGAATTTTGCTTGCAGGATCATCCCCATGGGGAGGATTTGCCTTGTCTGGATCATAGGGCACTCCTATGTGTGTTACTCCTATGGGGGGCCAGCAGAGGAGACGAGCGACCTGGCCCAGGCAACTGGGTATTTCCAGGAGGGAAGCCTGTTTAAGGTGGTTGGAGATCCTGGGATGAAGTGATGGTGGAAGTGGAGAGGTACGCGAGGTTGGACAGCCCCCGGACATTCTAGTGATTCATGCAGGTGGGAACGATTTTGGGGTCTGCAAGGTCAGGGACCTGATAGTGGACATAAAAGCGGACTTTATTAGGTTGTGGTTCCAGTTCCCGTATACCCTGCTGCTCTGGTCGGACATTGTGGCCAGAATGGTGTGGAGATCAGGATCAACAAGGTGGTGGGGAGGTTTGTGGTACAGAATGGGGGGATCGTCATTCGGCACAGAGAGTTGGAGAGTAATGGGGGGCTCTGGGGATCGACCTATGGTCCATGGGTCTGCAGGATGGAATTCAGAAGGCCCTGCGGGTGTGGGGTTGCCCTCAAGGTTGAGGGAATCTCCCTTTTGGGCTGTGGTGGGGTTTCTGGTGGTCTTTGATGGATGGCGGTAAATCAGCGGTGATCTGAAAGGGGTGGGGGGCTCATCGATAGTATGTGCCCCTCCGGTGTATTCCAGAATGGTGGATGGAATACTGGTATGGTTTCACTGCCGGAAGTTGTCTCCGAGAGGTCACAGCTGGAGGGCTGGTTATGTTAAAATGGGTACAGCAGTGAGTTGGTTGCTTGTGAAACATTATGGGTCACCGTCAGAGATCACCAGTCTGGGCATGTTATTATTTGTTATATGTTACTAGTTGTATATATATATATATATATATATATATATAGTGTTTTTTTTTTTTTTTTTTGATTGGAGTCATTTATTGAGTTTGTGTTAATAAAGGCTGTTATGGCCATTCTACTCCAAAGAAAGGCGTGGTCTCATCATTTAGGTGGGAGATATTGGGTTGGAGTATAATGAATAGCAGGGTTGAGAGTAAAGGGGACATTTAGACTACACAGGTCATGTTTACCATTATCATTGAAAGTGAAAGTAAATGAAAACCCCAAATTTTGGGTTGTCCCCAGAAAATTGATAGAGGGGAAATCTTCCAATGGGGACACTAGTTCTGATGGGGGGGGGGGGGGGGGGAGGTTCCCAAGGAATTTCCTCTCACTTCCTGTTTTGGCTGTGGGAAGGAAAGGTAAATCTCCAAAATGGGGCACAAATGACAAAAACTAAACCAGCAGGGGTTATAAACCTCCCTTACCCTGTAGAAAAAAATGAAATAAAAAAAGTTTTGCCTATAATTCTACTTTAAGAGAGGAAAAACTCTCCTGATCTTAATGAAGGATGACCTACAGAGAGAGACCATGTGATGGCAGTCTCATAAGTACAAAGCTTTGTGAACCTAGTTAGAGTAAAGCCCCATACACACTATCAGATTTTCTGCTGATTTTTTTCTTTCATATTTACCAAAACCATATAATATGAAGGCAAACCTTAGGAGTTTCAATGTGGATGCAATCAGGCAGGCCCTTGTACTACATGGTTTTGGTAAATCTGAAGACAAAAATCAGCAGAATATCTGATAGTGCATATGGGGCTTAAAGCCTCATACATGCGATCAGATTTGCTGGCAGGAATTGTGTGATGACAGGCTGTTTGTACGCTCCATCGGACAATTGTTCTCGGATTTTCCACGGACAAATGTTGGATGGCAGGCTTTAAAATTTTCTGCAGACAAATGTCTGTTGTGTACACAAGTCTGCCAGACAAAAGTCCAAAGTACTACGTTCGTGTTTGTTGGCCGAAAATTGTGTGCCATTTGTATGCAAGACAAAATCCAGGCACATGCCTTCGGACAAAAGTCTGAGGTTTTGTCCACGGAAAATCCGATCGTGTGTACGAGGCTTTAGAATTGAATCGTGCAGTAAATTCCAGAGTGATTGGGATTTATTTAAAGTGGAGGGCCACCCTGAAAAACAAAAGTACATAAAAAATTAGCAAAAAAGGCTGAAAAAAAAAAAATATATATATTTTTTTTTAATTTACCAGAAATGTCTGTTGCTAGGCATATCATCCTAATCTGCCTCTTCCTCCTCCGTGGTGAAGTTCTGTCTTCTCTCCTCCGTGTGGTGTCTTCTGGGTAATGGGCCACGCTGTGTTCTGGGAACTGTGTGAACTGTGTGTCCCAGAACACAGCGCGCCCCATTCACAAAGCGATGCGCGACTCGCGCATGCGCAGTAGGAAATGGGCAGTGAAGCCGCAAGGCTCCACTGCCTGTTTCCCTTAGATAGAATGGCGGCGCCGGGACCCGAGAGCCGAGGGACGGGTCAGCCTCGGGCGGCCGACATCGCGGGCGCCCTGGACAGGTAAGTCTGCTTATTAAAAGTCAGCAGCTACAGTGTTTGCAGCTGCTGACTTTTAAAATTTTTTTTTAAAGCTGGCCCTCCTCTTTAAGTATGTTTCGTGCTAGGAAAGCAAGCCGGTAGCAGCCTGTTTAATACCCAAACTGCTGTGTGGACTCTTGCTGCTTATACTGAACCCCCCATTGAGGCTTTCTAGCCTAAAAAGACAGCACAACCAAGACAGCTATCTCTGCAACATGCTAACACAAAATGTGGATTATGAAAAAGAAAAAGAGGCAGGGTGGAAAAAAATAAAATAACCATAATAGTAGCATGTGCAGAGAAAGTTTTCACGCTGTATGAAGGGAGAAGATTGCTGTGATGATCGGTGTACAAAGCCAAAAGAAAAAGAAAATAATACCAGGTTGAAATGCTAAAGAGAAAACGAAGAGCAGGAAAAAATTATTTCCCTGGAATATAAAGAAATGTAAATAAAACATGCAGGTAGAAAAAAAAAAGGGAAAATAAAACAGATCTTAAAGTGGAGGGCCACCCTAAAATAAAAAAATTCTATTAATATTCTTAAAAAAATGTAAAAAAATAATTTGAAAAAAAATAATTTTTTTACTTACCAGAAACCCCCTGTTGCTAGACAGTCTTCCTAGTCTGCCTCTTCCTATTCCATGGTGCTGTTTCTTCAGTTCCTTCTCTTCGGCAAGCGGCCCCCGTTGCCTTCTGGGACATGCGTGTGCCCCAGAAAACAACGGGGCCATTCACAAAGTGCTGCGTGACTCACGCATGCGCAGTAAGAAACGGGCAGTGAAGCCGCAAAGCTCCACTGCCTGTTTCCTTAAGTTGGGATGGCAGCGCCGGCACCCGATCCGATGGATGGATCGGCCTCAGGGGGCTGACATCGCGGGCTTGCTGGACAGGTAAGTGTCCTTATTAAAAGTCAGCAGCTACAAAATTTGTAGTTGCTGACTTAAAAAAAAAAAAAAGGCGGACCTCCTCTTTAACCACTTCCGGACCGGTGCACGCCGATGTACGTCGGCAGAATGGCACCGACAGGCAAATGGGAGTACAGGTACATCCCTTTAGGTTTGCCGCCGTGCCATCGCGTGCGGTCGGGACCACCGTGAGTCCAATCGTGGGTCCCGCGGACTCGATGGCCACGGGGATACCTGCGATCGTCTCATGGGGAGGAAGAACGGGGAGATGCTAAAGTGAACAAGCATCTCCCTGTTTTGCCTAGCAACAGTGACACTGATCTCTGCTCCCTGTGATTGGAGTAGAGATCAGTGATGTGTAAAACACAGCCATGCCCCCCACAGTTAGCAACACGCCCCTAGGACACACTTAACCCCTGCCCTAATGGCAGGGGTGTACCTAGAGCATTCGGCACCCGGGGCGACTCCTATATCTGGCACCCCCTCACTTTAAAATGTAAAAACACCGCACTGTGTCCCCTGTGTACCTCTGCTTCCCCCAATATCTCTTTGTCACTACTTTGTACCCCCTCTCCACAACTGGACCCCTTTACATTGCACAGCCCCCCGCAGCTCTGGATCCCTTTACCTTACACACCTCCTTCTCAGAAACAGAGAACCTGTGACTGTACACAGCACTGACTGAGGAACACCCACCACACCGCCCATACACAAAGGGCAGGGACACGAGTGGTGTGCTTCATATATAGTCCCAATGCCCCTTATGTCCCCTTTTGTCCATGGACTCACATTAGACATAGGGGGTTATTTACTAAAGGAAAATCCACTTTGCACTGCAAGTGCACTTGAAAGTGAAGTTGCTGTAGATCCAAGGGGGACATGCAAGGAAAAGAAAAAAACAGCATTTTAGCTTGCACATGATTGGATGATAAAAATCAGCAGAGCTTCCCCTCTTTTCAAATCTACCCCTTCCATTTATAGTGACTGCACTTCCAAGTGCACTTTCAGTGGAAAGTGGATTTGCCTTTCGGAAATAACCCCCATAGTGTAGCCTCAGACTGTTCCAGTTTATAATACAGTTTTTCTATGTGAATGTTACAGTTTGTACATACTAACATCAAATGATTCTTTTAGAGCAGTGATGGCTAACCTTGGCACCCCAGATTTTTTGGACCTACATTTCCCATGATGCTCAACCACACAACAGAGAGCATGAGCATCATGGGAAACATAGTTCCAAAACATCTGGAGTGCCGAGGTTCGCCAGCACTGTTTTAGAGGAAGGGGGCCTAGACAGTACATTCTGACCCTGAATTGTACGGCATGGTCCGCTTTCAAAAAAGGCTTCTTTTTTGGGATTTTCATCTGGTGATCCTACCAATATTAATACCTCCCATGCTAGGGTGACAACGTTTCCTTTGCCTATTAGTTAAAGTTGTCTAGTGGTCTCACAAACATTTAAGAACCTCCAAACATTGGCTAAGGATTATACAGGACAGAGTTTAGTTACTTTTAGTGAAGTCATGTAAAAGGAATGTGTGATTGAAAACTGACCGAGCTATTGACGGGTCATATTGGAAAGGGAGCTGGCTTGAGGGTTATTGATTCCTTTTACACAAGACTAAATACCACTGGAATAAGTTAGTCTCACACCAGAGCTTGCAAACATGAATGCGTCTGAACCTGGTCGGCCATGCTGCATGTGCAGGGGGACTCCATGGCGAAAGTATGTAGTAGTAGTATTTATTAACAAGCCACAGTGACCAAACGCAAATAAGAAAGGTTGACGCATTTCAGCCTATAAGGCCTTAGTCATAAAGATGGCAGCTTTCTTGGCTGAAAACGATAGGGGGGTTTACTTGCACTTTAAATATTTGTGTGATCTCTCTTTGCACATATCAAACACAACCCCACAAACGTGACAAAACAACTGTTGGCCCACAAAAGGTCATCATTGTCACCAGGACTGACCATAAAGCTGCTGCTGATTTGTAGTGAGCACTGGCAGTTTATTTCATAATGTTCAAGTGGCTGGTCCACAATGCAAGAAAACAAGATGGAATAGCCAGCCAACACAGTCCCACCGCATTATGTGAGAATGTACCCTGACTGAGGGAACATGGAAGTGGGAAGAGTCTAGCTAGGACTAAACTAATGCCGCGTACACACAAGCGGATTGTATGGCGTACTTAGTCCGTCATACAATCCGACGGACAGTCCGTCGTACTTTCCACTGAACGGACTTGACCACATACGGATGCACAAACAGTCCGTCGAAAGCTTGCGCGATGACGTGTACAGCACGTACGACGGGACTAGAAATAGGAAGGGCAAGACACAGCAAAGCACCCTTCCGCCCTGTAAATCCTTTCTGGGCATGCGTCATTCTTAGTCCGTCCGACTAGCATACTGACGACCGTATTGTCCGCTGAAACCAAAGTACGACGGACAGAATTTAGAAAAAACCGAAATACTTAGTACGCCGGATTGCACGCTGAAAAAGTCAGCTGAAGCCCACACACGAGCGGATTGTCCGCTGAAATGTGTTTCGACGGACTAAGTACGCCATACAATCCGCCCGTGTGTACGCGGCATAACAAGCACTAAATAGGAGGGGAAAACAGAGGAAGATACAGAGATCACATTAGTAAAGAAGTTGAGTGGCCCAAAACCTAATGATATTCACTACAATACAAAAAAAATTACATGAAAGTAGGGCAGAACAGAGGTGTTGGGGGCAGAAAGTATAGAAGCAGCTGTACTTCCGAGGAGAAGGTGGCTGAAAAGGTAAGTGTAGCACCCTCTAGTGTGCTACAATGATTTCGTTAGAGTAGGTAAATTGTTCAGGCTTGAATCCTCAACAGATGGCTTGGGGGGAGGGGCAGGCCCCTCAAATACTCAGGGACAGCTCAACTGGGGTAGTAGAGTTTGGGTGGGAACTGTAGATAGAGTGTTAGGTTGTCGGTGGCCCTTGAGAGTAGCCTCTTGTCTGGGGAGGGACAACCTTGGGCCTGGGCTGGGATGCAGAAGTGACCCTCTTCACAACACACACGGAGGTGTCCTAACCAGAGGCACAGTAGCAAGTGGAGGACAGCAGGAGAACAATGCCGGGCAAATCTCCAGGGAGGAAGACAGCCAGGTGGGCTGGTGAGTGTTACAGTTGGGAGAGGATTGAGAGGACTGGGTGCAAGCAGTCTGGGAGGACTGTGGACTTTTAGCCAGACG
This sequence comes from Lithobates pipiens, assembly GCF_037356315.1. Classification (NCBI taxonomy): domain Eukaryota; kingdom Metazoa; phylum Chordata; class Amphibia; order Anura; family Ranidae; genus Lithobates; species Lithobates pipiens. Next base: position 14,977,134 of record NW_027507755.1, read on the forward strand.
GGCTAGAGAAAGGGGCAGCTGCAGCCAGGTGGGTTGGCAGTGCCTGAAGAGGTGGTGCTGGGATCAGTAGCCAAACAAGGACAGCTGGGAACTGGGACATTTTGCTACATTACCAAAGGGGCTTGTGGTTCCTGCCTGTAAAGAGCATTTGCTATTGGTCTACTTTTGTCAGACCATCCATACAGTGGCAGCTGGTCCTGGGAGTTGTTGTTAGACATGTGCAAATGGAAAAAATTCGTTTAGTTTAGTTTCGTTTTAATTCGTTAATTAATTAATTTTGTTTAGTTATATTCGTTAAATTCCTTAAAGCGGAGGTCCACCCTAAAGTGGACCTTCCGCTCATCGGAACCCTCCCCCCTCCGGCGCCACAATTGGCACCTTTCAGGGGGGAGGGGGGTGCAGATACCTGTACAGTACAGGTATCTGCACCCACTTCCGGGATAGCTCTCTGCGGAAAGGGGCGTAGATTACGTGCCCCGCTGCCTGCTGGGAAACACACAGATCCCAGAGGCAGCGGGGACCGTCCTTATTGCGCAGCGCGACTCGCGCATGCGCAGTAGGGAACCGGGAAATGAAGCCGAAAGGCTCCATTTCCTGATTCCCATACCCAAGATGGCGGCGGCAGCACACGAGAGACGATCTAGAGATCGGCTTCGGGTGCCGACATCGCGGGCACGCTGGACAGGTAAGTGTCACTATTTTAAAAGTCAGCAGCTGCAGTATTTGTAGCTGCTGGCTTTTAAAAAAAAAAAAAAAACACGGAGTCCCGGCGGACTCCCGCTTTAAATAAGATGTATGTGTTTTTTTTTGCACTGGTACACTGCAAGTATGAAAAGTTGATGTGACAGATATATATATATATACAGTAAGTAAGTATAAGTAACTAACCATCTTCCAAAATTTCTAATTCAAATCGAAAAGATTAGAACAGAATAGAAAAAAATAATTTAATAGAATAAAATAGAAAGAATATAAAACCATCTTCTGAAATTCAAATTTGAATAGAATAAATTTGAATTTCGAATAGTATGAATTCAAATTTTTAAATGAATTAATTTTAGATTTGGATAGAAAAGATTATAATAAAATAGAAAATAGACTAGAAAAACGATAGAACAGAACAGAATAGAATATATTATATTTTATTCTGTTCTGTTCTATTGTTTTTCTAGTCTATTCTTTTATATTCTATTAAAATATTTTCTATCAAAATCGAAATCATTATATACTAAATTCGAATTTCGGAAGATGGTTATATATATATATATTTTCGACATTTGAATTTCGTATAGAATGAATTTGAATTTGAATAGAAAAGATTAGAATAGAAATAGAGAATAGACTAGAACAATAGAACAAAATAGAATATAGATACTATCTATTTAATTTTAATTTTTTTTGCAGATTACCATTTGTTTTAATAAGATCTCCTGCAGCCTATTAGCATCTATTTCATTGTTTTGCAGATCTTCTGCAGACTATTAGTATCTATTTCATTTTTTTTCCACCAGATCTCCTGCAGACTATTAGCATCTATTTCATTTTTTTTGCAGATCTCCTGCAGACTATTAGCATCTATTTTTTTTTATAGCAGATCTCATGTAGACCTATTAACAGCCATTTCACTTATTTTTTTGCAGATCTTCTGCAGACTGTTAGAATCAGTTTCATTTTTCTTTTTTCGCAGATTACTATTTATTTCCATCAGATCTCCTGCAGTATATTAACATCTATTTCATTTTTTGCAGATCTCCTGCAGACTATTAGCATTTTTTTCATTTTTATTTTTTTTGCATTAGAACAGCCATTTCCTTTAGATATAGATGCTAATAGTCTGCAGGAGATCTGCAAACAATGAAATATATGTTATTATACTGCAGGAAATCTGATGGAAATAAATAGTAATCTCCAAAAAAAAATATGAAATTGATTCTAACAGTCTGCAGGAGATCTGCAAAAAAAAAAAAAAAAGAAGTGAAATGGCTGTTAATAGTCTACAGGAGATCTGCTAAAAAATAGATGCTAATGATCTGCAGGAGATCTGGTTAGAAAATAAAATAGATACTAATAGTCTGCAGGAGATCTGCAAAAAATGTAAATAGATGCTAATAGTCTGCAGGGGATCTTATGGAAACAAATATTAATCTGCAAAAGAAATTAGAAATGAAATAGATAGTATCTATATTCTATTCTGTTCTATTGTTTTTCTAGTCTATTCTCTATTTCCATTCTAATCTTCTAATTTTCTATTCAAATTCGAATTCATTCTATACGAAATTCGAATGTCGGAAAGAAATATATATATATATTATAAAACCACCATCTTCCGAAAATTCGAATTTAGAATATAATGATTTTGATTTTAATAGAAAAGATTTTAATAGAATATAAAAGAATAGGCTAGAAAAACAATAGAACAGAACAGAATAAAATATAATATATTCTATTCTGTTCTGTTCTATCATTTTTCTAGTCTATTTTCTATTTTATTATAATCTTTTCTATCCAAATTTAAAATTAATTAATTAAAAATTTTGAATTCATACTATTCGAAATTCAAATTTATTCTATTTGAAATTTGAATTTCAGAAGATGGTTGTATACTCTTTCTATTTTATTCTATTAAATTATATTTTTTTCAAATCTTTTCTATTTGAATTAGAAATTTTGGAAGATGGTTGGTTAGTTACTTATATACATCTGTCACTGTACCAGTGCAAAAAAACACACACATCTTATTTCATTTATATTACTTTTCTGCAGAAGAGAATTACATTTTGCGACCCGAATTTGGGGCCACGTATCTTGGGGCCACTTATAGCTAGCAACCCCAAATTTGGTATGCAAACACAGTAGAACTAGCACTATAATATATCCAAATTCGGGGTTTCTAGCTCCAAGTGACTCCAAGTTACGGGGCCCCAAAGTTGGGTCGCAAAATGTCAAGCACTTTTCTGAAGCAGAGAATGACATTTTGCGACCCGACTTTGGGGCCCGTAACTCGGGGTCACTTGGTGCTAGAAACCCGAAATTTGGATATGTTGTAGTGCTAGTTCTGGTGTTCCTAGCTATAAGTGGCCCCGAGATACATGGCCCCAAAGTCGGGTCGCAAAATGGCATTTTTGAATTTGATTCGAATTTCGTTTGAATTCGTTATCATAGCAATTCGGTAATTCGGATGCATCCGAATGTCCGAATAATGAAAATTCGTCCGAATTTCGATTTGGAACGAAACAAAATGCACATGTCTAGTTGTTGTACTACAAGCAAGATTGTGCTGGAGGTAGAAGTGTATATACGGACTGTGTATAGTTGTGTCCCTGAAGAGTTCTACTGATTTGATCAAGTGGACATCCCCTAATACCCTCAATCCTATCCAAGTTCATCACCCCTAATAAAATACAAAAACAATGCTGCAGGGACTGTTTCTTGACTCCAGAGTGCTGTGGAAAATACTGTGTGTCTGGCTGTGCAGGATGGGAGATACTTCATTCACCAGCAGCTCCTTCTGGGGTAAAGCTACATAAGTAAAAAATACCTAATTAAAAGGAATTTAAAATGTGCGTAGAATTCAGTATAAATTACAAACTTTTGTATTTAGAGTTCAGCTTTAAATATTTAGAATGTTTTAGCAAAGTAAGCAATGAAAGTAAAATTAGACTAAAATCATACAAATGGATTTTCAAAATGCACTAAATTTTAAGATCAAATGTGATATCCAAATGTGGTATCCAGAACTATGACTATAACGCTATAAATAAATCATAAGTTAATTCAGATCTGAAACATGGATTTTAACACACGTGGATGATAGAATGACACAAGAATAGGAGCGTAAGGTGTGGGGGAAATCATTGGAGCGGTATATGTAAGAGTGGACCATGGAGAATAGAGCAAATTGAAAACTTCTATGCTGATTCATACTTTGCGGCACACACAGGCTAATAAAGGGTCTGGAGGACATTAGTTATGAGGAAAGGTTGCGAGTACTGAACTTATTCTTACTGGAGAAGAGACGCTTGAGAGGGGATATGATTTCAATTTACAAATACCATACTGGTGACCCCACAATAGGGATAACATTTTTTTTGCAGAAGTGAGTTTAATAAGACACGTGGCCACTCACTAAAATTAGAAGAAAAGAGGTTTAACCTTAAACTGCATAGAGAGTCCACTGCTTCAAGAGCGACAAGAATGTGGAATTCCCTTCCACAGGCGGTGGTTTCAGCTAGGAGCATCGATAGTTTAAAAAAAACTATTAGATAAGCACCTGAACAACCGCAACATCCAGGGAAATACAATGTAATACTGACATATAATCACACACATAGGTTGGACTTGATGGACTTGTGTCTTTTTTTTAACTTCACCTACTATGTAACGCAGACTGAGGTAGAAATGGGAAAAAAGAAGAGCATTTGAAAGATTTATGAGAGAAACCAGACAGGAGAAGTCTCTTATGGTTCTAAATTATCCTTTTTTTATTATAAAATAAAAAAGAGGTATATACTTACCTGCTCTGTGTACTGTATTGCACAGAGGGGCCCTGAACCTCCTCTTCTGGGGTCCCCAACCAGCATTCTGGGCTCCTCTTCTTCTGTGTCTGTCCCCATAGCAAGGTGCTTGGTTTGGGACAGACATGCAGGATTGCTCCCAAGCAAGTCTATGTGAGTCTATATGTAGCGGCCTTCTAGGTAGGTGCTAGAGTGAGTGTATATACAGTGGGGGGAAAAAAGTATTTGATTCCCCGCTGATTTAGTTCGTTTTGCCATCTAACAAAGAAATGATCAATCTGTAATTTTAATGGTAGGTTTATTTTAACAGTGAGAGACAGAATAACAACAAAAATATCCAGAAAAATGCATTTAGAAAAAGTTATAAATTTATGTGCATTTTAATGAATGAAATAAGTATTTGCCTCCTTCGTAAAACATGACCTAGTACTTTTTTGTCCCACTCCTCTTTACAGATCCTCTCCAAGTCATTAAGGTTTCAAGGCTGACATTTGGCAACTTGAACCTTCAGCTCCCTCCACATATTTTCTATGGGATTAAGGCCCTGAGACTGGTTAGGCCACTCCAGGACCTTAATTTGCTTATTCTTGAGCCACTCCTTTGTTGCCTTGGACATGTGTTTTGGGTCATTATCATGCTGGAATACCCATCCACGACCCATTTTCAATGCCCTGGCTGAGGGAAGGAGGTTCTCACCCACAATTTGACAGTACATGGCCCCGTCCATCATCCTTTTTTAATGCAGTGAAGTTATCCTATGCACTTAGCAGAAAACAAAACCCAAAGCATAATGTTTCCACCTCCATGTTTGATGGTGGGGATGGTGTTCTTGGGGACATAGGCAGCATTCCTCCTCCTCCAAACACAATGAGTTGAGTTGATGACAAAGAGCTTGATTTTGGTCTCATCTGATCACAACACTTTCATCCGGCTCTCCTCTGAATCAATCGGATGTTCATTAGCAAACTTCAAATGGGCCTGCACATGTGCTTTCTTGAGCAGGGGGACCTTGCAGGTGCTGCAGGATTTCAGTCCTTCATGGTGTAGTGTGTTACCAGTTTTTTTCTTGGGGACCATGGTCCCAGCTGCCTTGAGATCATTGACAACGTTCTCTGTGTAGTTCTTGGCTGATTCTTCACCGTTCTCATGATCACTGAAACTCCATAGGGTGAGATCTTGCATGGAGCCCCAGACTGAGGGAGATTGACAGTTATTTTGTGTTTCTTTCATTTGCGAATAATCACACCAACTGTTGTCATCCTCTCATCAAGCTGCTTGGCGATGGTTTAGTAGCCCATTTAATTGTGTAGGTCTACAATCTTGTCCCTGACATCCTTGGAAAGCTCTTTGGTCTTGGCCATGGTGGAGAGATTGGAATCTGATTGATTGCTTCTGTGGACAGGTGTCTTTTATATAGGTAACAAGCTGAGGTTTGGAGCACTCCCTTGAGGGTCCATTCACACAGAGGCAACACGACTTGACTTCCAGCGAGACTTTGGGAGGCAACTTGGACACAACTTGAGTATGAATCACAGCACGACTTGAGGCAACTTACAAGGCAACTTGAAGTTGCCTCCAGGACAGGGGACTTTGCCAGTGGCCAATCACATAATAATTAGCTCTGTGGGAGGGAGGGGTTTGCCTAGAAAACTATTTTTACTTCTTGGAAAGTTGCTTCAGTTAAGACAGGGGATCAGACTTGGAGGCAACTTCCATTGAAATCAATGGGTACAAGTTGCCTAGAAGTGGGATTGAAGTAGTACAGGAACCTTTTCTGAAGTCGGAGCGACTTCAGTAGTGTGCATTAAGATGACTCTCATTCACTTACATTGATTTTATCATGTTGCGCAACTTGAGGCAACTTGGGACGACTTCAAGTCGGATCCAAAGTTGCCCCTGTGTGAATGGACTCTTAAGAGAGTGCTCCTTATCCCCTGATTGTTAGGTTTAAGGTTTGCCATTTCGTTTGGCTGTGTTTTCTGTAGTGTGCCACAAAAATGCTAAGTTTAATAGTTGAACATCGTGTCAATTTGAAATTTTTTGGAAAATTGCACAAAACAACAACAGAATGTTTTTAAATGCTTACTGCAGCTCATTCTTCTGTTATTCTTTGTACTTGGTATTGTCTCATTCATTAAAAAACCTTTCTGATTTAAATATAAAGAGAGTGCTCAAAAATCTAAGCTTGTTACCTGTATAGAAGCCACCTGGGAGCTCTTACTTATTGATAGGGGATCAAAGACTTACTTCACTTAACAGAGAGCTGTGATTGATAGATAGAGTCTGCTCAGTGTGCCCTGGTGAGGCTCATGTTGTCTTGAGAGTTTCACACTGATCCAGTAGCTATAGATTATACTGGGTAGTAGGAGGAAACCTGGCAGATGAGAGCATGGATGTTTATACTGCCCTGGCCAATTAGAAGGGGCCCAATGCATGCTGGGTGACTGTATTTATATTTGAAGAGCACATGGGTCCTGGGTCTTCTGTGAGAGAGAGAGGTCCAGGTAAGTAGGGGGCTGTCGCTCCTCCTCAGTGCAGGCTGCCATGCAGCCTCAGGTAGTCAACCTGAGGGCCAGAAACATTCAATGCCAAATGGCCCCAATGATCTTTTTACAAGGAAACAAATACCCCCCAAAGAAAGTATAAGGGACTTTGTAGGCAACAAGGAAAAAGATATAAACAAAAATTATATAAATTATATTTATTTATAGAAAATATAAAATTATTAAGGTGCAAACATCACCAAAAGTATAATTGATAAAGACAACAAGTAGCAATCATGAATCATTAGTGCGTGGTAATTGCAGATATTCAGCCCGACACTTTTCAGGACATTTGTGCAGTCCTTTCATCAGGGGCGTTAAAAGCAGGATGAGACTACCATAGCACATTCTAAGAATCAAAAACAAAAACAAAAATAATAATAGAAAATAAATAAAACAGAACAAACCAAACACATGGAAAACAAAAAACATAAACTCATCATGAGCAAGGGCAGAGAAATGGAGGCATCGTTGAGACCATGATTGCAAGATCACTTACCAATTCTATGAGGTCAGTTCTTGATCTTTTTACTGTCTGTAAAAGAGGCATTCTTATTAGAAGTGCAACAGCATGTACTATGCACTTAGAACTATAGATGGCACTGTAGTGAAATACTAGCATCTGTGTGTTTATATACACTTGTATGTTCTGCACAGGAAGGAAGTTTTTTTTTCTCTCTCTCTGTTCTCTCCTGTAATGCTGTTCTCACACATGTATGCTGTTCTCCTAGGCAAGCAAAGCTGAATTGTACATTCCTTAACATTTCAGTGCCTCATCTTATCACATAACCAGCAATTCAGACCACCTCTGCCAGGGAGCATTCTTCTATTGACCATCACTGTAAGACTGTACTTTTTCTCCATGATGCTAATGAATTGGTTCTTAACCCCTTCCTGACCAGCCTCCGCAGTTGTACTGTGGCAGGTTGGCTCCCCTGGGTGAACCAACGTAACTGTATGTCGGTTTGCCTTTTGACCACTAGGAGGTGCGCTTGGGCGCGGCTCCATGCTGGAGTCGATGTGCGTGCCCAGTGGTCGCGATGACTGCCGGGCACCTGTGATCATTCCACACAGAGACAGAACGGACATCTGTCAATGTAGACAGATCTCCGTGCTGTCAGGGGTGAGGAGAGTGATCTGTTGTTCATACTAAAGCCGCGTACACACGGGCGGACTGTATGGCCTACTTAGTCCGTCATACAATCCGACGGACAGTCCGTCCTACTTTCGAATGAACGGACTTGACCACACACGGATGCACAGACAGTCCGTCGAAAGTTTGCGCGATGACGTGTACAGCACGTACGACGGGACTAGAAATAGGAAGTCCAATACACAGCAATGCAACCTTTCGCCGTGTAAATCCTTTCTGAGCATGCGCCATTCTTAGTCCGTCGAACTAGCCTACTGACGAGCGGATTGTCCGCTGAAACCAAAGTATGACGGACAGTATTTCGAAAAATCCGAAATACTTTGTACGCCAGACTGCACGCTGAAAAAGTCCGCTGAAGCCCACACACGAGCAGGCTGTCCGCTGAAATGTGTTTCGACGGACTAAGTAGGCCATACAGTCCGCCCGTGTGTACGCGGCCTTAGTATGAACAAGTAATAGGTAATAGGGGCCGTGGTCCTGGGTGCAACATTTAGGGGGGCGAAATCCCATGCCAGGCATTGTGTGTCACTGTTGGCGCCCTGTGATTCAGCGAATGGGGTCATGTGTGGCGGCTGCGGCGGGTCTGGCCTATCCGTGATCATGGCGGGGCTAGACTATCAGTGATCGCGCCGGCTCTGGCCTATCCGTATTGCGGCGAGGCTAGACTATCTGTGATTGGGTGCTGGCGTGTCCACAATCAAGGTTGCTCCTGAAGTCCCACCTCCGCCTCGCTGTGAACACCGCTGCTGTCTTCACCTCCTCCAGCCCCCCCCCCCCCTCCTGATGGAAGCTATAAGCTGCAGGTGAGGGGGTGGATACGGTCTGGAGAGAGAGGGAGCAGCCAGCCAGGGAGATTAGAGAGATAAGACAAGCAGTTATAGTCAGTATAACAAAAAGAAAGTTCCGGTTTCAGTATAAGGCCCCATACACACCGATGTGGGCGTCGTCAGTAAAGTGGCGCAACGTTATTTTTAGCTCTGCTTTGCCATCGTTTTAGCGGCGGTATTCGGTCGCTAGCAGAGTCGTTTTAACCCCGGCTAGCGGCTGAAAAAGGGTTAAAACCACCCACAAAGCACAGCAAAGCACAGCTACAATGGTGTTTTGCCAGCGGTATAGCCACGCTGCCCCATTGATTTCAATGGGTAGGAGCGGTGAAGGAGCGGTGTATTCAAAGATGCCGCTAGCGGGACTTTTTTTACCGTCCTGCCAGCGCACCACTCCAGCTCTGTAGTGCCTGAAAAATGCCTTAGTGCCAAGTGTGAAAGGGGCCTTAGTATAGTGTAGTGGACAGTGTAGAGTGCAGTGTAGTGTAGAGTGCAGTGTAGTGGACAGTGTAGTGTAATGGTCAGTGAAGTGTAGTGGACAGTGAAGTGTAGTGTATAGTGTAGAGTGTAGTGTAGTTGACAGTGTAGTGTAATGGTCAGTGTAGTGTGTAGTGTAGTGGACAGTGTAATGCGTAGTGGACAGTGTAGAGTGCAGTGTAGTGGACAGTGTAGTGTAGAGTGTAGTGGATAGTGTATAGTGCAGTGTAGTGTGTAGTGGACAGTGTAGTGGTCAGTGTAGTGTAGTGGTCAGTACAATGTAGTGGCCAGTGTAGTGTAGTGGACAGTACAGTGCAGTGGTCAATGTAGGGTAGTGGATAGTGTAGTGTAGTGGTCAGTGCAGTGTAGTGGTCAGTGTAGTGGTCAGGGCAGTGTAGTGGACAGTGTACTTGTCAGTGTAGTGTAGTGATCAGTTTAGTGGAGAGTGTAGTGTAGTGGTCAGTGTAGTGTAGTGGACAGTGTAATGGTCAGTGTGGTGGACAGTGTAGTGTAGTGGTCAGGTAGGTCAGTGGAGTGAAGTGGACAGTGTAGGAATCAGGTAGTGTAGTGGTCAGGATAGTGGACAGGTAGGTCAATGTAGTGGCCAGTATAGGAAGCAGGAAGGTTAGTGTTGTGGTCAGGTGGGTCAGTGTAGGAATCAGGTAGGTCAGTGTAGTGGTCAGGTAGGTCAGTGAAGGAATCAGGTAGGTTAATGAAGTGGTAAGGTAGATCATTGTAGAAATCAGGTAGGTTAGTGTAGTGGTCAGGTAGGTTAGTGTGGTGGTCAGTGTAGAAATCAGGCTGGTCAGTAGTATTGTAGGAAGGGAAGGGACTCATGAAGTCAGTAGGTTAGGGGGGCACAAATTACTTGCCTTGCCCCGGACGCTGACAACCCACGTTACAACACTGCCTAGATCTAAAAATTATTTCAAGGGCTCTTCAGGGGTAAAAAGGCTGGGAAAGGTTTAGTTAAAGTCTCACATGCCACGACTCTCCAACAAACCCTACATAGCAGCTGTAAAAAAACTCAGTATTTAAACCAGACAATTGAAGGTAAAGTCGCTTCTTATATAGTCTCTCTGCATACAATAACATTGCACTTCCTTTTTTTGACTGAATGGGTTTATTTATTTTTTCCTTGGCTGAGGTCAGTCAATAGAAAAAATAAAATGTCCAGCTAATGAAGAAAGGAGGGATGAAGGTAGAATCAAATAGGGGAGTTGTCAGAGCCGCCATCTATGGATTGCTACAGATTGAAGTGTGTAATTAAACACACCCGACACTTTTCACTAGTCACAGAGTGCTGCACCCAGAGATGCTTTTATGTCCCTAAAAGTTAATGTTGGGGAGTAATTATTTTCTCCTTCTTGCCCAATCTGTAGTTGGGCTTTATAATATATTTTTTTTAAGCATACACACGCATAAACATCTTTATTTATGCACAGTACATTCAATTAAAAAAGAATCATGGTCATGAAATATCTGACTGCCATCGAATGTCTATCTTTGACTATCCATAATCCTTGAATTAAGGTAAAGAAGATCTAAAGGGTAAAAAACAAAGGAAAAGAAAAATGTATCAAAATATCTCCCATGTACTGTACATCAGAAATTTAGTGTTTCTGTCTTTTAATCTTATTTTTATTCACTGTAGATTCTGAGGCCTGAATTAACTATTCACATTATAACTGAGAGTGATCACAAGCGATGATGGCTACAGACAGCAAAGGGCATCTGTGCTGCACTGGACATTTGGCCTGTCCTAGTCCTGGCCAACATCTACTCCTACATCTGTGAGCGTCACACCCATTATCCTGATCAAGTCATTCCTGGCTTTATAAAAAGTTAAAGTGGCCATTCCTAACCAGGGTTTTTCCAAGGGTTGTTAGGGGTTCCTTGAGCTGTGGCTGATTGGCCTCTCATTTATCAGTGCCTGCATAGTTCTGGGATCCGAGAGTGGGTAGCTAAGACTGACCTGGGTACACTTAGGCTCCCAGTGTCTAGAGGAAGCTACTTGGCCCAGTATAATATGCATTGTTTCTGGAGGCTCCGTACTAGAACAAGGGGGGACGTCAGTGCTTCAGCAGGCATAGGAGTAGGAGCGGATCAAGAGTCTAGTCTCGGGAGGGGTGCTGTCAGAAAATAAGGTGTTGCTTACAGAACTGTATTTAACGTATCATACAGTGTACAGTGGTCAGTAGTATGTACGGCAGTGTACAGAGGTCAGTAGTATTTAAGGCAGTGTACAGAGGTCAGTAGTGTGTAGGGCAGTGTACAGAGGTCAGTAGTATGTAGAGCAATGTACAGAGGTCAGTAGTATGTAGGGCAGTGTACAGAGGTCAGTAGGATGTAGGGCAGTGTACAGAGGTCAGTAGTATGTAGAGCAGTGTACAGAGGTCAGTAGGATGTAGGGCAGTGTACAGAGGTCAGTAGTTTGTAGAGCAGTGTACAGAGGTCAGTAGTATGAAGGGCAGTGTACAGCAGTCACTAGTTTGTAGGGCAGTGTACAGAGGTCAGTAGTATGTAGAGCAGTGTACAGAGGTGAGTAGTATGTAGAGCAACGTATAGAGGTCAGTAGTTTGTAGGGCAGTTTAGCGAGGTCAGTAGTATGCAGGGCAGTGTACAGAGGTCAGTAGTATGTAAAGCAGTGTACAGCGGTCAGTAGTATGAAAGGCAGTGTACAGCAGTCAGTAGTTTGTAGGGCAGTGTACAACAGTCAGTAGTATGTAGAGCAGCATACAGAGGTCAGTAGTATGTAGGGCAGTGTACAGCAGTCAGTAGTATGTAGAGCAGCATACAGAGGTCAATAGTATGTAGGGCAATGTACAGAGGTTAGTAATATGTAGGGAAGCGTACAGAGGTCAGTAGTATGTAGGGCAGTGTACAGAGGTCAGTAGTATGTAGGGCTGTGTACAGAAGTCAGTAGTTTGTAGGGCAGTGTACAGAGGACAGTAGTTTGTAGGGCAGTGTACAGAGGTCAGTAGTTTGTAGGGCAGTGTACAGAGGTCAGTAGTTTGTAGGGAAGTGTACAGTGGTCAGTAGTTTGTAGGGCAGTGTACAGTGGTCAGTAGTTTGTAGGGTGGTGAGGAGAGTTCAGTAGGGTGTAGGGCAGTGTACAGGGAACAGTAGGGCAGAGAACAGGGTGTCAGCAGGGCAGAGGACAGGGGTTGACAGGACATAGGATATGGGGTAAGTAGGGCAGAGGACAGGGGGCAACAGGACAATGTACAGGGGACAGTGGCATGAAAAGTCGTGTGCAAAGGTCATTAGAATGTAGGACAGTGTAAAGGGATCAGCAGAACAAAGGACTAGGTGCCACCGGGGGAGTCAAAAGGGTACACGCTTGGGGGGGGGGGGGTCGGAAGGGAACACACCAATGAGCTGGGAAGGCACACACCAGGGGATGGTCAGGAGGGCACACACCAGGGAGAGCAGGAGGGGGCACACACAAAAGGAGTTCAGGAGGGCACACACAAGGGAGGGGGTCGGGAGGGCATACACTGGGGGGTCGGGAGGGCGCACATCGGTGGGGTCGGGAGGGCACACACCATGGGGCAGTCACAATGCTTTAATGAGCCCAATTTCTCACTGTGCTACATAAAAAGGAGAGGCAAGCCCATTTGTCAGCTAATAGCAGCTCTGTGCTAAGATACAGTAACTCGGCAGACTTAGCATAGATGTGCCTCTAAACGAATCCACGATGTACTGCTACCCGAGCTTACCTCAAGAAACTTTCACTTGGCTTCCTCAGCTCAGGCGCTCACACTTCCCTCTTCCAGGCAGGGGTGATCTCGGGTTAGGCCCATCCCCATCCTGCCCATTCAAGCAGCAGCCTGCAGGAGAGAGGCTGGAAAACTGCCTAGGGGGTACAGTCCCGATGTGTCTGGGCAGTATTTCCTCATGCTGAGAATGGGTGTGAATTGTCCAGACCGCGGCTCTGATTTCCCAGGGCGCACTGTCGGGGTGGCATCAATTGCCCCATTGCCCCCCCCTGGATCCGCCCCTGCTTAGGAAGCCCCTTTACACCCCTATCTCACAGCTGCTACATCCTCAGCAGCCTCCGGGCAACAGGGGATCACAAGCCTTCTCTAAGTGGAAGTTTAACATCTCAAATCTTTAAAGGGCTTTAAACTAGAAGGACCTTAGCTTGTAAGCTTGTAAGAATATCTATTTTTAGGCCCACATTGCCTTCTTTATCAAATAAAGGGGCAATACCTGTCAGGCTTCAGCCCTACCCATTCACACCTGAGCGATTATCTACCTAAAGCTTGAAGCTCAAAAATGCTGGAGGAGAAAAAAATCAATTATTCTCTATGGATATGGTTTACATCTCCACTCCAAGTTGCCTGAAGCCAAATGCCTGATGCTCAAACAAGTTCTGGAGCTTTTTTTGTCGCTCGAATTGGGCAGATTTGTATTCCCATAGAAATGAATGCGCGTTCTGCGCACATTTTTGTGCGATATTCTGCTCAAATGAAAAAAAGTATAAAATAATAATAATAAATGAATAAATATATGTAAAATAAATACACAAATAACTAAAAATCATCATAAATAAGTAAAATAAATTAATAATATGTAATAATACATTAATAAATAATAATTAACCTTAAAAAAAAAGTAATTAGTATTATTATTATTATTTATTATTATTATTTATTGATTTATTTTTATTATAATAATAATATAACAACACTCAAACGAAATTAATAATAATAATATTTTTTTTTTTGTGTTAGAATTATAGTGTTTAGTTATTTATTATTCTATTTTTTAAGGGGTAAGGGTTAACGTTAAGGGTTAAAGTTAATGGTTCATTATTTATTTATTGGTAATTAGTATTAAATTTATTGAATTTATGAATTTTTTTATTTATGATTTTTATTTGTGTATTTATTTTACATTCATGTATTAATTTATTATTATTCTTATAGTAATAAATAAAATAAAAAATAAATACAATAATAATAAATAATAATTTTATAAATGACCCCAACTCCTAATCCTAACCTAAACCGAACTCAAACCCCTTACCCTAACGAAAAAACATGATAATAAATTAATAATAATAATAAAAGAAGAAATAAAAGCTAATGGAAAAGCTAAAAAAGCTGAAATACCTATAAATAAATGTTGCAACAGATAATAATTGTGTCTATTGGTCAATAAAAAAACACCAAAGCCCAAAAACACTGCATACAAACGCCTCAAAGACAACTGAATAAACATGCGAAAAAACGCCAGAAAAGCTCTCAAAGACGATACACTCAGGTGTGAATGCAGCCTTAAGCCTCGTACACGTGATTGGATTTTCGGCAGACAAAGCGTCAGACTTTTGACCAAAGGGCTAGTGCCAGGAACTTGTCTTGCATACAAATGGTACACAATTGTTGGCCAACAAACAGGAACATAGTTATCTACTACAAGGAATTTCAGCTCTTGAGCGCCACCCTTTGGGCACCTTCTGCTAATGTCGTGTTTGGTGAGCAACTTCTGTGTGATGGACTTGTGTACAGACAATAAGAAAATCTGACAACAGAACGCTGTCCGACGAAAATGTACTAGCCTGCCATCCAACATTTGTTGGCGGAAAGTTGGACAACAATTGCCTGATGGAGCGTACTAACGGTCGGATTTTAGGCCAACAGTCTGTCATCACACAATTTCCTGCCAAAAATCCGATCCGTGTATGAGGCTTTAGGCCTAAAACTAGGCACACAGCCTTTTTTTAGCAAATATCTTCTCCCCAGGAATAGAAAGGTTGAAGGCCAACTCCCAAGGAAGGAGGGCTTCCTAAAGACCTGTCCTAGGGGGAATCCATTAGGGCCTCCTAGGTCACCAGAACTAGAATCCCCCTAACAGTGGCAGAGGTGTCAATGAACACCTAACAGGTGTTCTAACCCATCTCCACTTTGTCGAAGGCAAAAAAAAGTTTTGCCTTTAGTTATACTTTAAATCCCTTCATTCTGTTCATCTCTATAGTTTCCTTAAGCCCCATACACACTATCAGTTTTTCTGCTGAGTTTTTTGTTCAGATTTACCAAAACCATGTAGTAGAAGGGCCTGCCTGATTGGATACAAATTGAAACTCCTAAGGTTTGACCTCATATTATATGGTTTTGGTAAATCTGAAGGAAAAACTCAGCAGAAAAACTGATAGTGTGTATGGGGCTTTAATTTGCAAGGCTTCCTCTCACTTCCTAGTTTGGCTATGGGCAAGGTCATCTTTAATATTGATTGGACCCTGGGCAAAACTTTTCATGGGGCCTCCCCATGCAGTTTTGCTCTCCGCCTGCTCTGAGACATACAATAAATAGCAGCCAGACTCAAAATTGGTTTACTGAATCAGATCAGGCAGCTATTGTGATTGGTTGCCAGAGGTTACAGGCTACCATTACAGCTCAGACTGGTTGCTAGAGGTTACAGCACACATTACGGCTCACTGATTAGTTGCTAAAGGTTACAGCACATGATTTCTGCTTGTTGATTGGTTGCTAGAGGTTACTGTGGATATGACCTCAGGGGGGCATGATATACATATCAATACCGCCGGCCGCAACTTTTTACATATGAATGCCGGTTATTTACCAGTTATTTACACAGGGTCTGCAGGTGAGTCATCTGTACACAACAGGGCAGAGCTGGGCAGCATTAGTAGCAGCACTTCACACTGAGATATCAGGACACAGAACATGACTAAAACCTCAAGGGACGAGGGAATTTAAACCATGATAGTTGGCAAGTATGAGGCAGCTGCTTTGGGCCCCAAAACAATGGCAGGACCCAGGGCAGCTGTCCCTTTTGCCCTGCCTTAAAAACGGCCCTGGCTATGGGACAGGACATGAAGGTAAATCTCCCCAATGGGACACAGATGGCAAAAAACTGACACGAGTTATAACCCTCCCTTACTCAATCCAAAATGGGAAAAAAAGGTTTTCCTTTAGTTCCTTGTAGTCAGGTGCAGTCTAATTTCTCTACTGAAGGTGGCGCTCAACCATGGCGGCATTGCAAAAGGAGAGGAAGTCAAGAGGAACATGGTTCCTCTATGGTTTCCTGGGTCCCTGGGGAAGCTAGCCGGTTAGATGCTGCCTCCCCATGTGGCTCTGGCAGCCATCTTGGGTCAGGCAGAGTTTATTTACGACCTGGCTCCTGGGTTTGGCATGCATTTAAGATGTGGGTAGTGCAAGGACAGGTCACCCATCTGTCAGGGGCAGTCAATAGCACTAGGGAGAGATTCCAGATGAGTAGGGAAAGGATACAGACACACCATCCTTCCTGGAAGCCTCCCCTTTTGGGTATAGACTAGTCAGGCTGCATTCCGCCACTCAAGACAAATGCTGTCGGCACATCCAAGATCTGCTCTGCTACACAACTGTTACATCTTTTGTGTGTTTCCAGTCTGCTGCCTTCCCAGCAGGCTTCTTGTGAACATTAACAAGTTCTATTCTGCAACTGGACTCTGAGTTTTTACTGTGGCTGTACCTCCCCCATCTTCTTTAATGAATAGATAAGGAAGGAAGCTATGGATGGTTGTGATCATAACTGGATCAATTGAGCTTTGCAGCTGGCAGATCATGGAGGACAAAATTCAAGAGCCATCCATTGAGGTGGGTCAGCTCTCCATGAATACAGTTGGTGTCCCTACTAATTCGGGAACTATTTCCTCATTTACGAGAATACATCTCTTCCAGCCATCCCTATCTGTAATTAAGCATCTTCCAAAACTGCTTGGCTGACAGCAAAGGAGAAAATGACTAATAAGTACAACTTTGAGTTTTAATAATTTAGCATCCATTATGAGTGCAGACTCCCAGATAGGGACAGAAATCCCGTAATCCATCAGCCCATTTTCAACAGGTCATTAAAATTATTAGCATGCTGCAAGCCTGCCAGTGTAATAAGGTATGCAAGATGTAATTTTAAACCGTCTCCATGTTAAAAATAATACTTTACCCATAATTCATGGCACATTCCATTTCTCAATACATGAATATAATTACAGGAATGAATGTTCTTCCCTGTCACCGGCAGACTTTAATCCATCAAGCGCTACGGGAATCATGACGGTTCCGTGAATATATGACATTTGTGTCTTTATAATGGACAGGGTGTTTCAGCTTACAGAGTTTTTATTCTAACTATCACAAGAATCCCACCAAACGTTATTCTCAGAAATCTATAGAAATGTCCTTAAAGCAGAACTCCAGTCCCAAAAAAATAAGTGAATAACAGATGATATAATGCCCATCCCTAATCAGGGGTTGTCCCCCACGGTATATTTTTTTCTGCCACTAGATGTCCTCATGCTTCCAGGTCGACTGACAGCCATCATCATTACACCTACTTCCCATGAGCCAAAACTGTCATAGACCCGCCCCCAGTCTGTGACGGGACAATGGCGGTGAAGCAGCACAGTGATGAGTTCATCTTTTTGTCACTCTCCTTTTCCCTCCTATCAGAACACTCCTTGACAGCACAATAACCGATTGGCTCTTTGGACTGCTCTGTCCTTTCCCAGTCTCCAGCTCTGCTGTACAGGGACTGCAAGAGTCTGATACCAAGTCAGTTTCAGATACTTACACTAAGTGCATTTAAAAATACATTTAAATTGATGTTATTTACAGCATTAAAGAGGAAGTAAACCCTGATGGGTTTACTTCCTCTTTGATTCCCTGCAAAGGTAAAGCATAATGGACTACTATGCATCGCTCACTTACCTGACACAGGAGCCAGCGAAGTCACCGCTGTCCCCTGCAGTCTGGAGCCTCCATCTTCTTGGTGGGTCTCGCTGCTCCGGCGCTGTCATTTGTCAGAGCGACGATGACGTCACTCCTGCGCATACGCACGGGAGCCGCCACTCGTGGCATATCACCCTCAACTGCGGCACACTTGGCGAGCATGCGCTGTAGACAGCGGTGCCTGTCTTTCGAAAAATATCTCCTAAACCTTGTAGGTTTAGGAGATATTTCTTGGACCTACAGGTAAGCCTTAATCTGGGCTTACCTGTAGGTCAAAGTGGTTTGTAAGGGTTTACAACCACTTTAAAGCTGAATCCTGCAAGAATCCTTCAATATTTACAGCCCTGCGAGAATTCTTTTTTTTTAACCATAATGCGCTACATGGCCTTTGAACAGGAGGCTTAGAGGGGCCAATAGGTGGGATTTTGGATAAGGCTACCCCCTTTCTAGAAAAGGTGTGGGGTGGGGGGCACAAATCAGCAAAGTGTCAAACTCCGATGCTCTGTACATATTGCATGTTTCTTTTTTGCTACAGAGGTTGGGATTTAAAGTATTTCTACATATATAAATATCTCATATTTGACTTTCTAAGGACTGCGTATTAATTAATGAACATCATGAATAACCCATGTGACAACATGGTCTTTAACCACTGTTACACAGATATCTAAAAAGGTATTGTACAGAGAAAAAACTTTAAAACTCACCTACTTACATTTAAATAGGTCATGAACATCCATGTTTTCCACCTGGAGTTCTACTTCTAATGAGAATGAGAACTAGTAGGGTGACCTTAGGCTAACTGCTTCTAGGTAATGGCTGCTCTAATGTAGACTTGTTATTTTGAGTGCCTGTATAAGTAACATACACTATAGCTCCAAGTAAAGCCATGGGGAAACATGACTAGGAAATAATTAGGCTTTGTGTATTAAATGTGACTCATTTTCTCCAAATGTATCACTTTCTATGGGTTGAAAATTGTGAAGGACACCCTAGTGGACACGGCTGGTCCATATCTAGTCAGATCGAGGGGAGTTGATTGCATCTTTTTATATTCTGAAATGATTTTTATCTTCAGGAAAATTACAGAAAAAAAAAAAATTGCAGTCTATGACAAGAGTCTATGGTGTGGTGGTAATGGTTGGCTGTAGAGCCATGGGGAACTCACTGGTTCTAAAGGTTCCTAGCAGACAAAGGTATTAGTTGATTCTACACAAAAATGTCCAACCTTATAACCAAATTCAAACCAGAAGTGACAGCTCTGTGTTTTCCAAATTTTTAGGAGAAGCAAGTTGTATATGGGCAGATAACCATGGCATTTTTATGTATAGTGTTCTGTATGTAAATTGTGATTACTACTTTAGTTTAACAAAAAATTGCATTTTGGGTCGGCCCGATTCTCGGTGTACTGTGCCGCCTCTGCGCAAATATATATGTAAGTCTGTGGGTCGAATGTGCATCTGTGGGGGGTTCTCCATGTCTGTACATTTGTATATATATATATTTTTTTTTTTTAAAAACTTTTTATTTTTATTTTTTATTTTTTTATTTTATTTTTTATTTTATTTTTTCCCTAAAAATGGTTGTTTATTTTGTTTTATTCATAGGCTACCACTACGGTGTTGCTCCTAATGAGTGGCTACAAGGTCCCGAAACGCGTAGAGCTTTCAACTGCCGTTTTGTGTATACAATTGTCACCAAAGCATGAACGTTCCATTTTGATTTTTGTTCTTTTCATTTTATGGTTTTTCTCTAAATGACGCTTTAACCACTTCAGGACCGCCGTATTGCCATTGTACGTCAGCACAATGGCACAGGCAGGCAGAATCACGTACATCTACGTGATTGCCTTCCAGCGGGTGGGGGGTCCCATCGGACCCCCTCCCGCTGGATACGGCGGTCCGATTCGGTCCAGCAGCGATCCGTGATGAGGGGATGGCCGTTCGTTTTCGGCCACCCCCTCTGGATCGCTCCTGGCCAATGAGAAGCTTCCTCCCCTGTGTATTGTTTACACAGGAAGGAGGAAGTGATGTCATTCTCCTCGGGGCGGTCTTTTTGACCGGACTACGAGGAGAAGAGTAAAAGTAAGTCTGCACGAACACTACACTGACATGCAGGTACACACAGGCACACAAACCCCCCCCCGATCCCCCCCCCGATCGCCCCCCGATCCCCCCCCCGCCCCCCCTCCCCCCCCAGTCACAGTGTCACTGATTGCATTGATCATTTCTTTACTGATCAATGCATTCAGTGTCAGTTGTGACAGTAAAAACTGTCAGGACAGTTAGTGTTAGGTCCAGGGTAGCCCCCTATCACCCCCCAATAAAGATTTAACCCCCTGATTGCCCCTAGAGTTAACCCTTTCACCCCCTTTTGCCAGTGTCACTAAGCGATCATTTTTCTGATCGCTGCATGTGTCGCTAGTGTCGCTAGGTAGCTAGTTATTTTTTTAGGTTCACCGCCAGGTTTTTATATCGCTAGGTACCCCGATATACTACCCAATAATGTTTTTAACCCCCTGATTGCCGCTAGTTAACCCTTTCACCCCCTTTTGCCAGTGTCACTAAGCGATCGTTTTTCTGATCGCTGCATTAGTGTCGCTACAGTCGCTAGGTAGCTAGTTATTTTTTTAGGTTCACCGCCAGGTTTTTATAGCGCTAGGTACCCCGATATACTACCCAATAATGTTTTTAACCCCCTGATTGCCGCTAGTTAACCCTTTCACCCCCTTTTGCCAGTGTCACTAAGCGATCATTTTTCTGATCGCTGCATGTGTCGCTAGGTAGCTAGTTATTTTTTTAGGTTCACCGCCAGGTTTTTATATCGCTAGGTACCCCGATATACTACCCAATAATGTTTTTAACCCCCTGATTGCCGCTAGTTAACCCTTTCACCCCCTTTTGCCAGTGTCACTAAGCGATCGTTTTTCTGATCGCTGCATTAGTGTCGCTACAGTCGCTAGGTAGCTAGTTATTTTTTTAGGTTCACCGCCAGGTTTTTATAGCGCTAGGTACCCCGATATACTACCCAATAATGGTTTTAACCCCCTGATTTCCGCTAGTTAACCCTTTCACCCCCTTTTGCCAGTGTCACTAAGCGATAATTTTTCTGAACGCTGCATCAGTGTCGCTAGTGTCGCTAGGTAGCTAGTTAACTAGGCTCCCAAAAAGTCCCCCACATGTGGTATCCCCGTACTCGGGAGAAGCAGCAGAATTTATTTTGGGGTGTAATTTGACTTCTGCCCATAGCATGTGTGAGCAATATATCATTTAGTGACAACTTTGTGCAAAAAAAAAAAAGTTTGTAATATTCCCGCAACTTTTGGCAAAATATAAAATATTCCATGGACTCAACATGCCTCTCAGTAAATAGCTTGGGGTGTCTACTTTCCAAAATGGGGTCATTTGGGGGGGTTTTGTGCTATTTTGGCATTTTATGGCCTTCGAAACTGTGATAGGTAGTGAGGAGTTAAATCAAAAATTTGCACCCTTAGAAATCCTGAAGGTGGTGATTGGTTTTCGGGGTGCCGTGCGCGACTAGACTCCCAAAAAGTCCCACACATGTGGTATCCCCGTACTCGGGAGAAGCAGCAGAATGTATTTTGGGGTGTCATTTCACATATAACCATGGCATGTGTGAGCAATATATCATTTAGTGACAACTTTTTGTAAAAAAAAATTTTTTATTTTTTTTTTTGTCATTATTCAATCCCTTAGGACAAAAAAAATAAATATTCAATGGGCTCAACATACCCATCAGCAATTTCCTTGGGGTGTCTACTTTCCAAAATGGGGTCATTTGGGGGGGATTTGTACTGCCCTGCCATTTTAGCACCTCAAGAAATGAGATCGGCAGTCATAAATTAAAAGCTGTGTAAATTCCAGAAAATGTACTCTAGTTTGTAGACGCTATAACTTTTGCGCAAACCAAAAAATATACGCTTATTGACATTTTTTTTACTAAAGACATGTGGCTGAATAAATTTTGCCCTCAATGTATGACTAAAATTTAGTTTATTCGATTTTTCTTATAACAAAAAGAAGAAAATATCTTTTTTTTTCAAAATTTTCGCTCTTTTTTCATTTATATCGCAAAAAAAAAAAATCGCAGAGGCAATCAAATACCATCAAAAGAAAGCTCTATTTGTGGGAAGAAAAGGACGCAAATTTCGTTTGGGTGCAATATTGCATGACCGCGCAATTACCAGTTAAAGCAGCGCAGTGCGAAATTGCAAAAAGACCTCTGGTCCTTAAGGTGTTTATTGGTCCGGAACTGAAGTGGTTAATGTGTCATGTATTTATATATAATCTGTGCTTATTGAATACTCAGCTCTTCACATGTCTACTCTTAAGTCCTTGTTGGAATGTGTATACATTGATGAAATAGAAAATACTAATTTATGATTGTGCAATAACATGTAAATGTATGACTACTTGTACTTATTAAAAACTTGTTTTTTACCAAATTTTATGCTTTTGCTCCCACGTGCCTCATACAAAGTCCCGCTTGTTGCTCTTTTCTTTTTGACTACTTTAGTTACTTAAAGCCCAACTCCAGATTTGCACAACCCCCCCAATGCCCCCAAGCCTTCCACTCCAGTTAAAAAATATTTCCATTGTACTTACTAACCGATCATGTGACAAGCAGGGTCCTTTCTCTTTTTCTCCAGAGCTGGTGGTGGGCAGTATTCAATGCTGCATAGAAGAGTATTCATTTGAGTATTGGGTGAATCCAAGTCGGATGATGACCCACCCAAGGGGGTGGTGTCTTTGACAGCCCGGTCTGATAAGGGGTGCTTGAATGATGCTGGGTCTCAGCTCAAGCTCCCTTTTCCTTCCTTGATGACAAATGTGCCTATATACCCTTTTCTATGGTAAGAGGTCTATTTATGGAGGTGAGTGCTCCTTGTAAATATTACCTCATATGTGTTAGGAGTCTTACTGAAGATAGAATTTGAAGATATTTTTTGAATGGTGGGGACTTGTGTTTTGGGACTAGTATATGAATATACTGTATGACATGTTTTTTGTGTATCTTTTATGTTTTGGTATAGGTATTTATTCTGTTAATTATTAGCTGGCTAGCTTTAATTATTTATGTTAATGGGGTTAGGCGTAATTGCACAGGCGTGTTTTCTTGTATTATATGATAAGAAGAGCTCCTGTGGCACAGGGGTGTGCATGGGGCAGCACTGGAATGCACAAAGTAGTAGTGCAGTTAAAAATGTTCCCCACACAAGATGGAGGGAAAAAAAACTTTAAAAAAATATACCGGATTCCATAAAATGTTATCAAATGTTCTTTTCACACACAGTTATGTAGTCCATCTTGTTCAACCAATAGAAAAAAATAATAATTAGAAAACCTCCACATACACAATCCTCTACACACAGTGGATCCAGAGGAGGGTAAAAAAAAGCATGATCCAATTTGCTCAAGCAGGGGAAATCTTCCTGGGGTTATCACCAATACATGGTAATATCCAGTTATGTTTAGTGCATTTAGAAATGCATCCAGCTCTTTTTAAAATAATCCACTGAGCTGGCCAGAACTAGTACTTGAGGGAGGCTATTCCACATTTTCACAGCTCTTACTGTGAAGAAACCTTTCCATGGTGGAAGTTAAACCGTTACATGGTAGAGGTAAAACTATTTTCCTCCAGACATAAAAGAGTTGCTTGTCTTTTGTAATAACCTGAAAGTGAGTAACTTGACACCAAGTTCACTATATAGACCACTTACATATTTGTACATGTTGCTCATATCCCCCCTTAATCTCCTCTTTTCAAGAGTGAATAAATTCAGTTCCTCTAATCTTTCCTCATAGCTGAGCTCCTCTAGAACTCTTATCAGTTTGGTTGCCCTTCTCTGCACTTTCTCCAGTTCTCCCATATCCTTTTTGTGAACTGGTGCCCACAACTGGATTGCATATTCCAGATGGGGCCTCAGTCCTTGTTCACATGGACATACAGTGTACACCCATGCAATGGTCAAGGTTACCCACATGGGAATGCACAGGTGTCCCGTGCATCCCTGTGCAGGCAGTCCTTTGAGGTCTATTGGGACTGATCCCAAATTGACATGTTTGTGGGTGTGGATGTTTGTGGGTGTGGGCAACATGATCTCTCTCCCTCTATCTGGAGTCTATACCTCTTTTAATACAAAAAAAGGTATTTTGCATGCTTTAGAAACTGCAGCTTGGCATTGCATACTATTATCAAGCGTATTATTTACCAAAACCCCCAGATCCTTCTCCACTATGGATTCCCAAGTTGTACTCCCCCTAGTATGTATGATGCATGCATATTCTTAGCCTTTAAGTACATAACTTTACATTTATCAACATTAAACCCCATTTGCCACTAGGGGTGAGCCGAACACCCTCCTGTTCGGTTTGCAGCAGAACATGCGAAAAGGCAAAAAATTTGTCAAGAACACACAAACACCGTTAAAGTCTATGGGACACGAACATAAATAATCAAAAGTGTTCAATTCAAAGGCGTATATGCAAGTTATTGTCATAAAAAGTGTTTGGGGACCTGGGTCCTGCCCCAGAGGACATGTATCAAAGCATTTTTTTTTTAAATGTCAGTTTTTTCAGGAGCAGTGATTTTAATAATGCTTGAAGTGAAACAATAAAAGTGAAATATTCCTTTAAATTTCGTACCTGGGGGGTGTCTATAGTATGCCTGTAAGGCCGCGTACACACGCGCGGACTGTTCGCCCAACTTTGTCCGTCCAACAGTTTCGGCAAACAGTCCGCTCAAACTTAGCATGGACGGACATGGCCACACACGACGGACGAACAGTTTGCTGAAACCGTGCGCGATGACGTGAACGGCACGCACGACGGGACGAAAAATACGACGTCCTATACACTGCATTATAGCTTTCGGCGTGAAAATCCTTTCTGAGCATGCGCGCAACTTTGTTTGACGAACAAGCCTACACACGAGCGGACTGTTCGCTGAAACAAGGTTTCAGCGGACAGTTTTACGGAATTTCCGAAAAACCTTGTCCGTCCAACTGTCCGCTGAAACTGTCCGCTGAAAGCCCACACACGAGCGGACTGTCCGCCCAAACACTGTTCAGCGGACAAAGTTGGGCGAACAGTCCGCGCGTGTGTACGCGGCCTAAAGTGGCGCTTTAACCCGTGTTTAGAACAGTCCCTGCACAAAATGACATTTCTAAAGGAAAAAAAGGAATTTAAAAATACTCACGGCTATAATGAATTGTCGGGTCCTGGCAATACAGCTAAAAGTCATTGAATAAAATGGCATGGGATTCCCCCACCCCCCCAGTCCATTACCAGGCCCTTTGGGGTCTGGTGTGAATATTAAGGGGAACCCTGAACCAAAATTGAAAAAAAAAATGTTTAGGGGTCCCCCAATATTCCATACCAGGAATATATAATTCCATTTTTTTAAAATTTGGTGCAGGGTTCCCCTTAATATCCATACCAGACCTGAGGGGCCAGATTTGGGGGGACCCCACGCAATTTTTTTTTTCAATTTTGGTTTGGGGTTCCCCTTAATATTCATACCAGATCCAAAGGGCCTGGTAATGGACTGGGGGGGGGAACCCATGCCGTTTTTTGCAATGACTTTTATCTGTATTGCCGGGACCCGACAATTCATTATAGCCGTGAGTTTTTTCTCCCTTTTAGAAATGTCATTTTGTGCAGGGACTGTTCTAAACACGGGAAAAATGCGCCACTTTACAGGCATACTATAGACACCCCCCAGGTATTTAATTTAAAGTAATATTTTACTTATTATATATATATTTACTATATATTATATATTTACTTATTGTTTCACTTTAAGCATTATTAAAATCATTGCTCACGAAAAATCTGACGTTTTTAAAACTTTTATTTGCATTGATACATGTCCCCTAGGGCAGGACCCAGGTCCCCAAACACTTTTTATGAGAATACCATGCATATAAGCCTTTAAAATTAGCACTTCTGACTTGTCCCATAGACTTTTTAAGGGTGTTCCGCGGCTTTGTAATTTGCCGCGAACACCCCAAATTGTTCACTAGTCGGCGAACAGGCGAACATCGGGCTCATCCCTATTTGCCACATAGTTGTCCAATTAAATAGTGCATTGCGGTCCGATTGTAAGTTGGAGACATCTTGTAAGGTCGTTATTCCATTACATACAGTAGATTGGTGTCATCTGTAAATATTGAAATGGTACTTTTAATCCCAGACCCTATATCATTTAAAAATATGTTAAAAAGTGAGGGTCCCAACACTGAACCTTTGGTTCACCACTAATAACCTTAGTTAATTGGACAGTGCAGTGTCCAGCCAGTCTGTTAGCTTGCAGAAGGGAAGAGGGGAGGAGAAGGTAAGTGCCTTGTGATCCTCGGCTGTGTGTTTCCTATGCTGCACACAGTGTAGGGAGACGCAACTCTAGTCCCTGCAAGCAAGGATGGTTCCATAGGATGCTACAAGAGAAAGGAGCCACCCTGAAACAGGAGACCCGGGACAGTGATCATGGCATGCCTCCCAACCGTCCCTGATTTTCTGGGACTGTCACAGAAATTGGTCCTTGTCCCGGCGAATCAGGGTTGAGTCCCGGATCGCCCGCTGCATGTGTGTGTGGTGTCTAGGTTCCCGCACGCCACAGACAACACTGTGTACGGAATCTCTCCTCGCCTGCCTCTGACACATTCACGCACAGTGCAGAGTGGAGTGCACTGAACCTGCCCCCTCCTCCTCCTGCTGTGATATTTTGTTTTCCTGTACAGAGGAGGAGATGGGGGGCATGCAACTGCCAGAACTGCAATATGTCACTGCGTAAGTGACGCTTGCAGAGGAGGGGCCCCTGTACATGACGGAAAGCTCTGTCCACTGATCGCTGGACTCAGGAGGAGAGTCAGCCTGCTGCCAGCTTGAAGGTACCTTGATAGGGGTCCCATGTAACTGGGGGGGGGCAGTCATTAGGGAGCGTAAAGGAGGATAGACTGGGGTGGGGGAGGTATGTGCTAAGAGGGGTGGGGGATTTTGATTAAGAAGAGGAATGGGGGATTTGACCCCTTATACACTGCCCTACTGACCCCAGTCGTTTGTCCTGCTGACCCCTGTACCCTGCCCTACTGACCCCTGGTCCTCCGTCCTGACCCCTGTACCCTTCCCTACTGACCCCTGGTCCTCCTTCCTGCTGACCCCTGTACCCTGCCTACAGACCCCTGGTCCTCCGTCTTGACCCCTGTATCCTGCTCTATTGACTCCTGGTCCCCCGTCCTGCTGACCCCAGTACCCTGCCCTACTGACCCCTGGTCCCCCATCCTGCTGACCCCAGTACCCTGCTCTACTGACGCCTTGTCCTCTGTCCTATTGACCCTTGGTCCTCCATCCTGACCCCTGTATCCTGCCCTACTGACCCCTGATCTTCCATCCTGCTGACCCCTGTACCCTGCCCTACTGTCCCCTGGTCCTCCATCCTCCTGACCCCTGTACCCTGCCCTACTGACCCCTGTACACTGCCCTGCTGACCCCTGGTCCTCCCTCCTGACCCCTGGAACCTGCCTACTGACCCTTGGTGCTCCATCCTGCCCCCTGTACCCTGCCCTACTGACTCCAGGTCCTCCGTTCTACTGACCCCTGTACCCTGCCCTACTGACCCCTGGTCCTCCGTTCTGACCCATGTACCCTGCCCTACTGAGCCTTGGTCCTCCATCCTGACCCCTGTACCCTGCCCTACTGACTCCAGGTCCTCTGTCCTACTGACCCCTGCACCCTGCCCTACTGACCCCTGGTCCTCCGCCCTGACCCCTGTACCCTGCCCTACTGACCCCTGGTCCTTTGTCCTAACCCCTGTGTGCTACCATACTGACCCGCTGTCTTCTGTCCTGCTGATCCCTGTATCCTGCTGTACTGATTCCTGGTACTCCGTCCTGCTGACCCCTGTACCCTGCCCTACTGATCCCTGGTCCTCTGTCCTGCTGACCCCTGTACCCTGCCCTACTGACCCTTGGCCCTCCGTCCCGACCCCTGTACCCTTCTCTACTGACCCCAGGTCCTCCGTCCTACTGACCCCTGTACCCTGCCCTACTGACCCATGTTCCTCCGTTCTGACCCCTGTATGCTGCTCTACTGACCCCCGGTCCTCCGTCCTGCCCCCTGTACCCTGCCCTACTGACCCCTGGTCCTTTGTCCTAACCCCTGTATGCTACCATACTGACCCCCTGTCTTCTGTCCTGCTGACCCTTGTATCTTGCCCTTCTGACTCCCCCTGTCTTCTGCCCTACTGACTCCCTGTCTTCCACCCTACTGACCCCTTTACCCTGGTCTACTGACCCCCTGTCTTTTGTCCTGCTGACCCCTGTACCCCGCCCTACTGACTCCCTTTCCTCTATCCTGAACCCTGTACCCTGCCTTACTGACTCCCTGTCTTCCATCCTGCTAACTCCTTTACACTGCCCTACTGACCCCCTATCCTCTGCCCTTGTGATTCCTCTTCTCTGCCCTGCTGACCCCCATACACTGACCTACAGACCCTTCTCCTCTGCCATTCCTGTCCACCACACTCCTTAAGCCCCTCCCACTGTTTAGTTTGGCCACACCCATACTTTGCCAATTACTTCCTCCCTCAAGTGTCCCTCATTCCAAAGTTCAAAAGTTGGGTGGTATGTCATGGCACCAGCATAAACTGGAACATAGGCAAGGTTTAGAGGTTAAAGAAGCTGCATGCTCACTAAGTGATTAAATCAGCTGCTGAAAGTGCTCAAAAACAGAGGGTTTAATATCACTTTAAGTAGGTATTCCTCTTTATCTACAAATATGTATGTGAAGGTTTCTGAATTGAGTCTAATGAAGTCCGTGCTTTGC
Organism: Lithobates pipiens; assembly: GCF_037356315.1. Lineage (NCBI taxonomy): Eukaryota > Metazoa > Chordata > Amphibia > Anura > Ranidae > Lithobates > Lithobates pipiens. Next base: position 15,006,224 of record NW_027507755.1, read on the forward strand.
TACTGCAGTACAGTGGAAAGGAATTTGTTTTCCTGCCGAAGTGCCCATCATTAGCTGGAACACAGCAGCTGCGTTCGATACGGGTTGCCATTACCTGGAGCTGTGCAGGGAATATAAGCAGAGAAATAGGACAAGGCTAAATTTAGAGTGGATCATTTACAGCCAGTCATAAAATATATAGTGAACCGCCACTGGAATGAAATAACAGCGAGCGAATACCTGTCACCTGTACTCCAAGATGTAAAGTGACATCTTTGTCAGGGATTACAGTTCTAATCCCCTGTTTCCTTTATTGCAACATGTATTTCAATCAGTGTTAATCTATAAAAAAATAAAAAATAAAAATTGCATACAATTTAATTTTTTTTTAAAGGATCAGTTCATCCAAATAGGATATTATAAATTTGATTATGTACTGTAGCACTGGAGCTTCAGTGATGAGTTTTCTATCTTGGAATCCTAGCCTGCCCCCACCTCGGGCACACTATTGTTAAATTTTCTAGCTTTTTTTGCTCATTCACACCAGAACACTGCACAGAACCCTACGTCCTGTGTGCGTTTTCTGATCCCCGTTCAACAAACACTGGGTGTGCGATCAGCTGTGGGTGTTGATATATTCCTAATGACACCCCAAATGCAGTGCTTTTACCTGCACCTGACTGTAAGGTACTGCAGTACCATGCGATTTGGTGCAGTGAGTTTTCGAAACGTAGTGCATGTACTACTTTTTGTGTCAACCGGTACAATTTCATCTCAAATGAATGGGCTGAAAATCGCACTGAATCATGTTCCTGTGAGATTCATGTGTGAACCAGCTCTTAAGCCTCGTAGATACCTTCGGATTTTCCAACGGGAATTGTGTGATCACAGGCTGTTGGCGGAAAATCCGACCGTTTGTACGCTCCATCAGACAATTGTTAGCCAACTTTCCGTGGACAAATGTTGGATGGCAGGTTTATAAATTTTCCACAGACAATTGTCTGTTGTCAGATTTTCCGAGCGTGTGTCCAACTGACAAAAGTCCAAAGTACAAACACGCTTGTTTGGAAGCAAGGACGAGCCAGAAGCGGTAGGTCTTGTAAACTAGCGTTTGTAATGGAGAATTAACATTTGTGACGTGGCAAATTATGAAATCTCGAAATGCAGCGCACAATTCTCTTCTTCTTTAATGGGATAATAATGAAGCTGCTTTGCTGGTGATACTGATGGAGTTATTGCAAACACATTTTCAAAGGCTTTTTTTTCTAATGATATCAAGAATAGTATTATTGTGCTTTTCTTTTTTTTTGGGAAAGTTACCGCAACACCATTATCCCGTAGTTTTTAAGATCAAAGATACAATTATGTTGGTGTCCCTTGTTAATTTTACATTGTATTTTTTTTAAATGTAACTGCCTACTCCCAAACTGTCATTTGAAGTAAAACACATAGCCATAGTATTATTCTACACAATTTTTTTTACTGTGCATTAAAAAAAGAAAATAAATAAAATTAGACATGCAATCTGCCAATAGAACTTAAAGGGGCATTCCGGCCACGATGTGTTTTTTTTTTTAAGTCGGCAGATGTGTTTTTTTTTAAAATTCAGCAGCTACAAACACTGTAGCTGCTGACTTTTAATAAGGACACTTACCTGTCCAGCGATGCTGCGATTTCGGCCTCCCCGAGGCCGATCCGTCCATCAGATCGGCTGCTGCACGCTGCCATCTTAACGAACGGAAACAGGCAGTGGAGCCTTGCGGCTTCACCGCCCGTTTCTTACTGTGCATGCACGAGTCACGTGGTGCTTTGTGAATGGCTCCATTGTGTTCTGGGACACACACATGTCCCAGAAGGCAATGGGGCAGCTCGTCAAAGAGGAGGAAGCGCCGCAGAATAGGAAGAAGCAGATTAGGAAGACTGCCTAGCAACAGGAGTTTCTGGTAAGTTAACCACTTTGTGCCCGCTCTATAGCCAAAAGACGGCTAAAGAGAGGACGCTATCTGCCAGGAGGGTGTCCCTGGACGTCCTCCCATTTACTTCCCCTCTGCGTGCCGCCACAGGCGCACATCGGGGAAGTTCTGTGTTGGCCGTGTCCCTCGGACACAGCCAATCACAGATCGTGCTAAATGCTCAATAACGGCGGCCATTTAGCACTCGATTGGCCTGTCCAATGAGAGGTGATCTCATATGTAAACATATGAGATCATCTCTCATCGCCGGCTCCCCTCCTCACACAGAGACAGTGTGTGAGGAGGGAGAGCTTCTGTGCTGCAGCTGCAACGTCAGTGAGAACACACACACAGACACACAGAGTAAAACACACACACACATGTCCACCTGTCCCCAGTGCAGCCTATTAGTGTCATCTGTCCCCAGTACCACCTGTCCCCAGTGCCACCTATCCGTGCCACCTGTCCCCATTGCCATGTGCCACGTGTCCCCAGTGCCACCTGTCCCCCAGTGCCACCTGTCCCTAGTGCCATGTGTCCCCAGTGCCACCTGTCAGTGTCAAGTGTCATTAGTACCACGTATCAGTGCCACCTGTCAGTGTCATGTGTCATCAGTGTCACGTATTAGTGCCATCTGTCATCAGTGCCACGTATTAGTTCCATCTGTCATCAGTGCCACATCAGTGTCACGTGTCATCAGTGCCACATATTAGTTCCATCTGTCATTGGTGTCAAGTGTCATCAGTGCCACGTATTAGTGCCATCTGTCATCGGTGTCACATCAGTGTCACGTGCCATCAGTGCCACGTATCAGTGCCATCTGCCATCAGTGCCACGTTAGTGTCACGTGTCATTGTCCTGGTGCTCCAGGGCCTTCAAAAGTGTAATAGGTAGTCAACAAGTTAGATCATTATTATTCAACCAAAAAATAAAATAAAAGCCTCATGCATGTGTCCTGCTTCTTAATATAGGGGTCAATAATGGCAAGAGTTGGTGAAAGCAGGGGTTCGCTGCTTTCCGGAGACAATTCTGAAAAACATCTATTCTCCTGGAGCTCTCGCAGCAAAGGCATATGACATAATTGGTGACGGTTAATAAAGCAACCATTTTTTGGTCCAAGAACTCCTCCTCCTCCTGTTCCTGGACTGGACTTGGGTCAAAGCAATACTCCAAGGCCAATAATAAATAACACATTACCTCCTCCGATTACGCAAAATGTATGGTTGACAAACGGCCATTCAGAGACGAACTGAAAAGCGCTAAATGAATAGCGTGAATCAACACTCACCAAACTTCTATTAATATGAAATTAGCAGAAGGAGCCCAAAGGGTGGCGCTAAGCAGCTGAAAAACCATGTAGTATGTCAGTACATTTGTGTTTTTTGGCCGACAATTCCTTGATAATTGTATGCAAGACAAATTCCAGGTACAAAAGATCGAGGTTTTGTCTGTGGAAAATCCGATCGTGTGTATGAGGCTTTAGTGAGTAGTGTAGCCAATCTCAACCAACTGGATTCTCAAATTACTCTCTAAGGAAAATCCAGCAATAGTAGATTGGAATTCGAACATTCCAAGGAAGCCAATCAAACATGTGGCTGCAGAGGAGGCAGACCAGGACCTCTAGCTGGAATATTGGGAATGGGAATAATGATATACTTTTACATTTGCTGAACATATGTTAAAAAATATTGTTTAATTAATATTGTTTAAAAAAATCATTGCAAGGGATGATGCTTACATTCAATGAAACGTGTCCATTATGCGGGTGGCTGGTGTCTTCGGTGAATTCCAAAGTCCTCTGCCCCATCCATATCCACACAGCAGTAATCTTCCAGTGCTGTGGAGGTCAATGTAACTGCTGAACTTGTCATAGGCACTTGTAAAGAGTGCTGACTATGCCTGCCTTTTCCACACCCTCCATCCTCCATTCATAGAAGCTGTAGTATAGGTTCCATCAACGAAAAGTGCTCTATAAATGAAGGGTGAAGGATGAATGAATGGTCCACCTCACCTATATAGTGCATTTTCTGTTGATGGACGCTATGATAGACTCTTCTATGAATGGAGGAGAGGGAGCAGAAAGGGTGGGCATAGTTCATGCCTATGACGGGTCCAGAGGGTGTATTAGCCCTGCAGCACTGTAAAATTACAGCTACTGGGGTACGGGTGGGGGAAACAACTTTAGATTTCAACTAAGACAACAGTCACCAGCACAAGAGTCCTAATTGAATGTAAGTACTTGTGCTGACTTTCAACAAAAAAGTTTTAACTAAACCTAGACTTCGACTTATGAAAAAAATGTATTGTATTCCACGTTTACTGGTGGTCACATTCCCTGGGTACATACTCATTGCATATTCACTAAGTTCTAAACATGGCACATGTTACTGGTGAATCTGTACTATATAAAGGTAGGGCGGATGCTGTCCACAGAGAATGTGCCAAAAAGAGACATTTAAGTATAAAAAAAGTTCTTACAATTTTGGCTTTCTTTACTTAAACATCACAGCTCTTAACTACATATAACCCCAAAGAACTAGAATTTTCATAATTCATATACAATCGAAATGGAAATAAACACAATTTGTTTTGTTTGTATTAACCACTTCAATACCAGGCACTTAAACACCTTCCTGCCCAGACCAATTTTGAGCTTTCAGCGCTGTCGCACTTTGAATGACAATTGCGCGGTCATGCTACACTGTACCCAAATTAAATTTTTATCATTTTTTTCCCACACATAGAGCTTTCTTTTGGTGGTATTTGATCACCTCTGCGGTTTTTATTTTTTGTGCTACAAATAAAAAAATACCGAAAATTTTGAAAAAAAAAATGTTTTTTTTTTGTTTCAGTTTCAAAACTTTGTAAATAAGTATGTTTTCTCCTTCACGGATGGGCACTGATGGGGCTACACTGATGGGCACTGATAAGGCGGCACTGATGGGCACCAATGAAGTGGCACTGATGAGGTGGCATTGATGGACACTGATAGGCGGCACTGATAGGCGACACTGATAGGCGACACGGATGGGCGACACGGATGGGCGACACGGATGGACACTGATAGGTGGCACAAATTGGCACTGATAGCTGGCACGTATTGGCATGGATGGGCGGCACAGATGGGCATGGGTAGGCGGCACAGATGGGCATGGGTAGGCGGGAAAGATGGGCATTGGTAGGCAGCACAGATGGGCATGGGTGGGCACTGATAGGCGGCACAGGTGGGCACTGATAGGCGGCACAGGTGGGCACTCATTAGCGGCACAGGTGGGCACTCATTAGCGGCACAGGTGGGCACTCATTAGCGGCACAGGTGGGCACTCATTAGCAACACAGGTGTTATACTGTACTAATGGATGCCAATCAGTGCCAAACAATAATGCATGCCAATCAGTGATGCCCATTGTGGGCACTGATTGCCATCCATTATGGGCACTGATTGGCATCCATTGTGCCTGACTGGCATCCCTGGTGGTCTAGGGAGGATTACCTCTGCTGGGCATCCCTGGTGGTCTGGTGGCGTCCCTGGTGGTCCAGTGTGGGCATCCTCGGGGGGGCTGTGCTGATAATCGATCAGCACAGACCCCCCCCTGTCAGAGGAGCAGCTGATCGGCTCTCCTCTACTCGCGTCTGACAGACGCGAGTGAGGAAAAGCTGATCACCGGCTCTTCCCATTTACACTGTGATCAGCCGTGATTGGACACGGCTGATCACGTGGTAAAGAGTCTCCGTCGGAGACTCTTTACCGAGATCGTAGTTGCCGGGTGTCAGACTGACACCCTGCAACAACGATCGCCGCGATGCGCGCCCCCGGGGGCGCGCAGCGGCTCATAATCCTGATCACGTCATATGACGTCCGGTTAGGATTATGAAACCACTTTGCCGCCGTCTATTTGTAATAGGGCGGGCGGCAAGTGGTTAAAAGGGTTCTGATAAAACAAAAGTGTTAAAATATTTGTTTTTAATCAATTGAAAAATATGTGTTGAACTGAAATTTCAGTGGGCAATCATTTGTGGCAGATCTTGTGTCATAAAATCAATTGAACAATTGAGAGGAATGTTGTCAGCTCTTCATCAGTCTATCAATGGTCAAAGAAGGTCCAACCTGCTGGGAGGACTAACTAATGGCTGGTCCGGGATACAAGAATGGATGTACAAGACTGACCTCAGCACCTATAATATCTGTTACCACACGACAAGCCATTTATTGGCCAATTAACAATGTCATGTCTTTTGGATTCCCATGAGCTTGAGATTCCAGAAATGGGGAGAGAGGTGGCAGAACCTATACCGTGGCAAGCTAACAGTAGGTGAGCAACAAATGTACACTGGTATTTATAACAGTAAATGGGCTATGAACTGGCAATTTTGACAAATACAAATACATGGTAGCAAGCGGGCCATTGCAACAATACTTGGGCACTAGATTCAGATGTCATTACTCCAACCAACAATACTTGGCCAGACCAGATTAAACTTCTGGTGGACTGAGGACCCAGGGACCTGTTTCATTAGTTGGGGTCTGCAGGCCAATTCTCTAGGTATATGACATGATCGGTTGTAGTCCTAAACTTTAGGGCTGTTACTGATTAAAATTTTCATGGTCGATTAATCAATTTTTTTAAAATCGATTAATCGACTAATTTCGATTAATTATAACGCACATACAGATCCAACTACTTTTAGCTGATCTCCTTGCATTGCAACTCTGCATTAGTTAGTGGTAAATGTGGTATACACTATATACAATCACCCAACACTAGTTTGTTTCCACAATCCATCACTTAACTTCACGGTTCACACAAATACATTTTAAATTCAAACTGTAGCACTGACATAAGTCTTTTTTTTTCACAGTAGTGTGACAATCCCTCCACCTCTGGTCTAACTAATCACTCTCACCTTATGGCATGGACCCCTGTGCAAACAGGTGGTCATGCAAGCGGGTATCAAAAGGGTTAACACGGACCATAAACTTCTCTCACGTCTCCTTAGATCTCAGCAAGGGCACCAGGTCCTGGGTAGAAAGAAAAGATCTAACTGCTCACTGCTTAAGTATAAGATTTAATTTTTGTGTTCAAACACAAACTACTCACATAAAGATGATAAAAACACAGCATGTAAAGCCGACAATCGTGTTAGTTCTGTAGGGTAGCAGCGGGTGGCGTCATGTGTAGCTCCTCCCCCGTACGCGTTACGTTCAATCAGAACTTCAACGTCACCGGACTCCTCCCCCCTTCCCTTTGTTAGCAGATGGAGGCACTTGGGGAAGGGGGGAAGAGTCCGGTGACGTCGATGTCTGTGACGTCACTGGATCTCTGACAGAACTCCTTGAAGACCCGGAAGCCGGCGGAGAGGTGAGTATTTTGATCGATCAAAAAAATGTTGATCGATCAAAAAAAATGAACGATTAATCGAGGAATTAATCTTTAATTTCCACAGCCCTACTAAACTTACTTGAAATGGAATGTTTTTCTTTCAGAAAACACTAGTGTAGATATTAGAAGACAAACGCTAGACACAACCAAGGCATTGTATGGCATGCCAGGTCAGCTGATCTGGCTACAATCAGGCATATGAACCATAAAAATGTTACAGCAGAAAAAAATACCAAGTGCTCCATTGAGTCTGCTCCATTTTAAAAAAATGTATACATGTTTTTGTATCTTTTTTATTTTTATTTTTTTAATGTTAACTATATTGTTTGAGTATAGATCTATGTTTATTCCATGTATTAATCCACTTATTGTTGACTGACTCCACGGCCTGGGCGTCTATTCCAAGCATCGCCTACTCTTTCTGTAAAATAATATTTAGAATCGTTTTGAACTTTCCTTCTGCTAGTTTGAGGTCATGTCACATTGTTCTTGATCTTAGCATCACATGGAAAATCCTGCCCTCATGAACCTTAGTCACCCCCTTAATCACTAGGGATCCACGCTATAGCCAAATGACGCTACAGCGCTGACCTCCTTTGCCGGGACGACGTCTATTGACGTCGTCCCGTGCACGAGCGGCCTGTGCGCCCCCTGAGGGGCGCGCGCGGCGCGCTCTGTGATCGGCGAGTCTATGAGACTCGCCTGATCACGGATCGAAGCAAGGGGTCGATCCCGACCCCTTACCACGTGATCAGCTGTCAGCCAATGACAGCTGATCACGTGATACAACAGAGTCGGTAATCGGCTATTATTCCTGTCAGCGCGAGGAGAAAAAAAAAGAGCCGATCACCGGCGGCCGTGATCGGGACATCAGTCCCGATCACGGCCAGCTTACCAGTGCCTACCTGCCACCTGCCAGTGCCACCTCAGTAATAAAAAAGTGCCCCCATCAGTGCCACCCATCAGTGCCCACAGTGCCACCCATCAGTGCCCACAATCTGCCTCAACAACGGTGCTGCACCCCAGTGCCACATATCCGTGCCCATCAGTGTCATCTACCAGTGCCCATCAGTGCCGCCCATCAGTGCCCAGCAGTGCCACCTATCAGAGCCACCTATCAGTGCCCATCAGTCCCATCTATCAGTGGTACCTATCAGTGCCCCTTAGTGCCACCCATCCGTGCCACCCATCCGTGCCATCTTATCTGTGCCCATCTTTGCCCATCAGTGCCGCCTTATCTGTGCCCATCAGTACTGCCTTATCTGTGCCTATTGGTGCCACCTTATCTGTGCCTATTAGTGCCACCTTAACTATACCTATCAGTGCCCACCAGTGCAGCCTATCAGTGCCCACCAGTGCCACCTCATCAGCGCACTTCAATGAAGGAGAAAAATTACCTGCAATGTTATAACAAACTATTAAACATGATTTTTTATTTATTTTTTATTTTGCATCTTTTTTTGTTTGTTTAGCAAAAAATAAAACTTCCAGCTGTAACTAAATACCACCAAAAGAAAGCTCTATTTGTGGGAAAAAAATGATGAAAATTTCATTTGGGTACAGTGTAGTATGACCGCACAATTGTCATTCAAAGTGCATCAGCGCTGAAAGCTGAAAATTGGTCTGGGCAGGAGGGGGGTTTAAGTGCCCAGTAAGCAAGTGGTTAATGTATTCAAATGTTCGAATCATATCTCCCCTTTCCCTTCTTTCCTGTACATATTAAGCTCCTCCTGATATGTTTTATCCCTCAGACCTTTCACCATTTTTGATACCCATCTCTGGACTCATTCTATCTTATCAATATCTTTTTGCAAGTGAAGTCTCCAGAACTGGACACAGTATTCTAAAAAGAGATGGTCTGAACCCCCCCCCCCCCCACCCCCATACGGTTTGCACCAGAAGAGCCGAACTCCATTAAAGTCTATGAAACCGAACTTGAAAAATATAGTCCCCAAGTTATTGATCATACAAAGGGTATGGGGGGGGGGGGGGGGGGGGCAGGTACCGCCCTGAGGAACATGAATCAATGATGCACATTTTTTTTTAAATTATCATTTTTAAATGAGCAGTGATTTTAATGATGCTTAAAGTGAAACAATAAAAAGGAAACAATCCTTTAAATGTAGTGCCTGGAGGGTCCCTCTAGTCTTCCTATAAAGTGGCACATTAGTGTATAGAACCTGCTGCAGCAAAACTGACATCTCTAAAGAAGAAAAAATGTATTTAAATGTACTTTGCGGCTGCAAGCTATTTGTGGCACCCGGCAATAAAAAAAAAGATGAAACAAATAGAGCAGTGCCCCCCCCCCCCCCACTACATTCCAGGCCCTTAGGGTTCATGCCAGACCTTTATCCAAGCATGCAGCCTGGCAGGTAAGGACTCTGCCCCCACAACACAATGCACCTTGTCACCATGTTGATAGGATAAAGGGCCTCTTCCCAACAACCCTGGTAGGTGGTTGTGGGGACATGCAGGGGGCTTATCGGATCCCCAAATCCCAACACCCCCATGTGAATGAGTAGAGGTACATCATACCCCTACTCATTCACCAAAAAGAGTACTAATAGGAAGAAAAAAACACCGTTTTTGACAATTTCTTTATTAAAAATGAAAAAACTGTCCCCCGATGTAGATCTATTGTCAATCATGCCACAGCTGGACCTGAAAAAAAAAATGCTCCAACTACAACGAAGGCTAACCACCTACTGCAGGCTCTGTCTTTTGACAGCTCTTATATAGGTAAGGCGGGGAGCCACCTGGCGACATAACTTGGTGGCACCTCTCCCTTGTGACATCCCCGATCCAGCATGCACCGGTCCGTGGCGTCATAAGGTGGGGTGGTGCCACCAGGTGACATTGCCAGATGGCACTGCCCCTTGCCTGTATAAGAACTGTCAAATGGCAGAGCTTGCAGTAGGTGGTTAGCCTACGTTGAGGGTGGAGCATTTTCTTTTCAGGTCTGGCGGTGGCAACGTGATTCATGATGGATCTACATCGGAGAACATTGTCAAAAACTGTGTTTGTGTTTTTATTTCTATTAACACCTTTTTTTGCTGAATGTGTAGGGATACAATGTATCCCTACTCATTCACATAAGGTCAAGACTTATTTTTTTATCTTGGATAGATTAAGGGAGGATTATAACCCTTGTCACTTTTTTTTCCCATCTCTGTGCCATTGGGGAGATTTCCCTTCACTTCCTGTCCCATAGCCAAACCAGGAAGTGAGAGGAAAGTCAGAGACAGCAATAAAGACCTGACAGGGGTTTTAATCCCTTTAGCCTTTAGCTATACTTTAAAATGTCAATGTCACATCAAAAGTGTTTCTTTTAAATCTTCAGCTTTCATTGAAAAGTAAACTCAGTGGCTCTGCCATATAGGTTCTTGTTTAGGTACTTCCTGTTATGGGATGACAACTGTCTCCCTACTCTTCTCCTGTGTTGTCACCCTGCCACATGCTCAACTGCTTGAGACAATGAATGGGTGTGCCAACACACATTACATAGACATGGTGCACCATGGTCACTATGAGAAAGCTGAACTGAAATAATGACCTGTACTTAGCAATGGAATGAATGCATATTGGCAGAAGTGTGTGAAAAGAGCCTGAATGAGATCAGCAGCTGTAAGTTACCAAAAAAAAAAATTTGAAAAAAAGTGAAAACTGTATTTTATTAAAATGGCACTGCAATTGTTTTTGATACATAATGCTTTGGCAAATAATAGGTCTTTGATCTGGTTTAAAACATGAATCATTCTCATCCTAAAACTGTTTTTTTTAAACAGTGACATTTAATCTTCTCTGCAAATAATTGCGTGTTTGTTTCCCTGGGCCGTATGCAGCTGTCCTTGCCCATATTCAAATTGGTCACATACTGTAGCTAGTGAAAATTGTACAATGTGGGAATGACATGGGCAATCCTCACCAGTTCTTTTAGTGGCAGTATCCCTTACATGGCCACTAGGTGGCAGTCCTCATTCATGGACATGCTGCATTGGCAGGTGGCAGAAGTTTTATGCTGTATTATTCAGGACATGGTGGATGAAGAAATTGTTCTCCTATGGGGATTATTTGCACCTGACTGGGCTTTCATATGCTTTCAGTGCAGGAAACACATTCAAACTCGACTGTAATGGACAGAATAGGTTTGATTCATAACACATCTATTGTGTTGGTCCGCACCAGATAATCATAACCGGTAAAACATTTTTTTGTCTGTTGACCCATATTTTCCTATTCAAGTAAATTACATGGGGCTCATCACAATGCATGTGTTTTTTAACACTAACCATACACACCAGCTGTAAAAATGACCTTGGTTAAGTAAGTGCACTATATTGTCAAAGGTATTGGGATGCCTGCCTTTACAGGCACATGGACTTCCCAGCAGTGGTGTAACGTGGGTTGTCAGCGCCCGGGGCAAGGCAAGTCATTTGCACCCCCCTAACCTGCGGAGTTTTAGCACTCCCAGAGTCCCTTCCCTTCCTACAATAATACTGACCACCCTGATTCCTACACTGAACACTACACTAACCTACCTGATTCCTACACTGACCACAGCACTAACCTACCTGTTTCCTACACTGACCACAGCACTAACCTACCTGATTCCAACACTGACCTACACTGACCACTACACTAACCTACCTGTTTCCTACACTGACCACAGCACTAACCTACCTGATTCCAACACTGACCACAGCACTAACCTACCTGATTTCTACACTGAACACTACACTAACCTACCTGATTCCTACACTGACCACAGCACTAACCTACCTGATTCCAACACTGACCTACCTGACCACTACACTAACCTACCTGATTCCTACACTGTCCACTATACTGACCTACCTGTCCACTACCCTGACCACTACACTAACATGACCACTACACTACACTGACCACTACACTATGTGATTCCTACACTGTCCACTACACTGACCTACCTGACCACTACACTACACTGTCCATTACACTGACCTATTTGACAGCTACACTACACTGACCACTACACTGTCCACTACACTGCACTTGTCCACTATACTAACCATTACACTACACTGTCCACTACACTACACTTCCCACTACACTGTCCACTACACTGCACTTGTTCACTATACTAACCATTACACTACACTGTCCACTACACTACACTGTCCACTACACTTCCCACTACACTGTCCACTACACTGCACTTGTCCACTATACTAACCATTACACTACACTGTCCACTACACTACACTGTCCACTACACTACATTACATTACACTGACCACTACACTATACTTCCTGTTAAAATTTCCATTACACTTCCCCCTACACTGTCCACTACCCTACACTGTTCACTACACTATGCTGACCATTACACTACACTGACTACTACCCTACCCACTACACTACATTGGCCACTACACTACTCACTACAATACATTACATTACACTGTCCACTACACTGTCCACTACACTGTCCACTACACTACACTGACCACTACACTAACCACTAAACTACACTGTCCACAACGCTACACTGACAACTACACTACACTTTCCACTACACTAACCACTACACTGTCCACTACACCACCCTGACCACTACACTATACTTCCCGCTAAAATGTCCATTACACTTCCCCCTACACTGTCCACTACCCTACACTGTTCACTACACTATGCTGACCATTACACTACACTGACTACTACCCTACCCACTACACTACATTGACCACTACACTACCCACTACAATACACTACATTACACTGTCCACTACACTACACTGACCACTACATTTTTCACTACACTACACTGACCACTACTCTGACAACTACACTAACCACTAAACTAACCATTACACTGTCCACAACACTACACTGACCACTACACTGTCCATTACACTACACTGTCCACTACACTACATTGTCCACTACACTACACTGTCCACTGCACTACACTGACCACTACACTGATCACTGCACTACACGGACCACTACACTGTCCACTACACTACCCTGACCACTACACTATACTGACCATTACACTTCAATCTCTACTACACTATACTGACCACTATACTACACTGACCACTACACTGACCACTACACTACACTGAGGCACCCCCTCAGTTTCACTCAAACCCCCCCCCCCCCCCGAACACTAGGAGCGTCTGCGTTCTGATTGTTTATAGGGTGCATGGCGCCTGGGAGAGGTCATAACCAGGCATTGCTGTCATTCTATTCTGGGTCCAACCTGGACCCCTGAGTCACCTCATTGCCCAAAGTACGGGGAAGTGATTTACAAAAGTCTTTCTTTTTGGGTCTTTCCGGAATGAGGTGGTCATGGAATCTACAGCATTGTCGGTGTGTGAGATATATTGCAGCCACCCACCCTGGTAATCATCCATAGGATCTTCGGTGCAAGCAAAGGCCTTGGCTGAGCTATAGCCACATGCCTTGTTTGCTTGCTATCTGTTAAGCAGGAATTTCTTATGGTGGCGGCACAATTTTGAATTACCATGGTGGCATTGTGAATAAGATCTACCTTATCATTCTGGTTATTGACACTTATTGTCATGATATGCAATCAAGGATCCACTAGCACTATTTGGGACTCTATCAATGCAGCTTCTCCTTTATTACACTACACATGTCCACTACACTACACTGACCCTTATGCTACACTGTCCACTACAGTACACTGTCCACTACACTGACCACTACACTACACTGATCACTATACTACACTGACCACTACATTGTCCATTACACTACACTACACTATCCACTACAATACACTGACCTACCTACAGTACTCCTATACTGACCACTACTGACTCTAACTGCTTGTCTAATCCCTCTCTTTGGCTGGCTGCTCCCACTCCCCAGACCGTATCCACAAACCCGGGGCCAGCAACCTGACCAGACTCTCATGACGGAGTCTCACCTGCAGCTTATGTCTTCCATCGGCCTGGAGGAGAGGGGAAGCCTGGAGTTGGTGAATACAGCACCTATGTTCGGGACTCCAGGAGCAACCGCAATTGCGGACAGGCAGCCCCGCAGCGGTCACATGACCCCATTCACAGAATCACAGGGAGCCTGCCGCAGTGGAGCACAGGGACACAAGAAGTAAACATTAGGGGGATGGAGCCGGCAGTGACACACATTGCCTGACATGGGATTTCGCCCCCCCCCCCCCCCTAAATGCTGGGCCCAGAGCCACAGTCCCTTCCGGCCCACGCTATGCCACTGCATACCAGTCTCAGTCTATAGGGTTCAATATTGAGGTGGTCCCCTCTTTGCAGCTATAACTGCTTCTACTCTTTTGAGAAGGCTGTCCACAAGGCTTAGGAGTGTGTCTATGGGAATGTCTGACAATTCTTCCAGGAGCGCATTTGTGAGGTCAGGCACTGATGTTGTATGAGAAGGCCTGGCTCGCAGTCTCCGCTCGAATTCATCCCAAAGGTGTTCTATCGGGTTGGGGTGAGGACTCTGTGCAGGCCAGTCAAGTTCCTCCACCCCAAACTCACTCATCCATGTCTTTATGAACCTTGCTTTGTGCACTGGTACGCAGTCCTGTTGGAACAGAAAGGGGTCATCCCCAAACTGTTCCCACATAGTTGGGAGCAGGAAATTGTCCAAAATGTCTTCGTATGCAGATTCCTTAAGAGATTCCTATCACTGGAACTAAGAGGCCAAGCCCAACTTTTGAATAATCCCCCTCCACCAAATGGTTTGGAGGGGTGGCCCAATAATTTTGGCAATATAGTTTGGGGAGGAGGAACTTGATTGGCCTTCACAGAGTCCGGACCTCATCCCGATGGAACACCTTTGGGATGAATTAGAGAGGGGCCAGGCCTTCTCATCCCGCATCAGTGCCTGTCCTCACAAATGCACTTCCAGAAGAACGGTCAAACTTTCCCATAGACACAATCCTAAACCTTGTGGACAGCCTTCCCAGAAGAGTTGAAGCTGTTATAGCTGCAAAGGGTGGGCCAACTCAATATTGAACCCTATGGACTAAGACTGGTATGCCATTAAAGTTAATCTGCAAGCAGGTGTCCCAATCCTTTTGACAATATAGTGTATGTTTGTGTTGTCCATAAATCTATTCAGTACTCATCGTTTATTTTAGAAGTGGAACCATACTCCCCTCCCCTTGAGTGGTGAGACATCCATAGGCTCTCTCGCTGCTCTGACATCTTTGACTGATCTTCATCCAGCTTTGACATTTTTAGCCATCTTGATGGGTAGTGCCAGTTGTCCACCCGACAAATGCCAGAATACACGGAGCAGTGCATGCATTGTCAAGAAGATTGTGATTAGGCAGCGGAGAAGCCTTCATTGTTAAGAGACAGTATGCTTGTTTACAATTTTTTAATAACCTTTCAGCCCTCATTCACACTGATGCAGTGAGGGAAACACACGCCACACTCAACAAAGACAACACAAGACCGCAACAATGAACAGAGAAAGACACAAAGCCATAACAAAATTCCCAATAACAGCAATTAGTACCAAACATAACAAATTAAAACTACACGCCCGCCGGGAGCTCCCTGACCGCGATCGATGTCCACGAAGATACCTGCGACCGTCTCACGGTGAGGAAGAATGGGGAGATGCTAATGTAAACAAGCATCTCCCTGTTCTGCCTAATGATACTGACACTGATCACAGCTCCCTGTAATCGGGAGCGCTGATCAGTGACGTGTCACACACGGCCTCTACCCCCCCCCCCCCCACATTTAGAATCCCTCCCTAGGATACACTAAACCCCTACAGTGCCACCTAGTGGTTAACCCCTTCACTGCCAGTGACATTTTTACAGTAATCAATGCAATTGTTTAGCATTGATCGCTGTATTAATGCCAATGGTCCCAAAAATGTGTCAAAATTGTCTGATTTGTCTGCCATAATGTCGCAGGCATGATAAAAAAAAAACGCTGATCGCTGCCATTACTAGTAATCAAAAAAAAAAAATTATCAATAAAAATGCCATAAGACTATCCCCTATTTTGTAGACGCTATAACTTTTGCTCAAACCAATCAATAAGCACCTATTGCGATTTTTTTTTTAAACAAAATATGGAGAAGAATACGTATTGGCCTAAACTGAGAATATTTATTATAGCAAAAAGTAAAAAATAATGCGTTTTTATTTCAAAAGTGACGCTTTTTTTTGTTTATAGCGCAAAAAAAAAAAAAAAACGCAGAGGTGATCAGAAAGAGGTGATCAGAAAGCTCTATTTGTGGGAAAAAGGGACGTCAATTTTATTTGGGAGCCACGTCGCACGACCGCGCAGTTGTCAGTTAAAGCAACATAGTGCCGAATCGCAAAAAGTGCTCTGGTCAGGAAGGGGGTAAATTGTTCCGGGGCTGAAGTGGTTAAAGCATGTTATATAGCACAGTACTTGTGCTGTGTAATTTGGCCCCCTGTATAACCTGAAATACCTGGCTGATCCGGCCTGGTTCTACCCTCCCCTCCCTGACACCGTGGTCAGTTTACGTGCCTCCGTCATCCGCTCTCTCCTCTGTCTTCCTCCCCTCTCTCCCTGCCTGTCAGCTCTGTGCCCACCCCCTCCCCTCCTGCTGAAATTACTGTTCAATTTTTACACCATCCTCTCTGTTTATTAATGTAATGTGCTCCTGTCTGTGCCTTATAAAAAAAAATACAGCTATATTCCTGTTTTCCTAGCACAAATCCTCTGCCCCTTAAATGTCCCCTCCAGCAAAAATCTCCTCCCTTCACTATATTACTTTTTCAAGCATAAATCCTCTTCTCCAATCCTCCTTTCAACACAAATCCCTACCAAATCACCCTCCTACCAAATCACAATTCCTACCTCCTGATGCCCCCTCATATCCCCCCCTCCCAACACAAATACCCTCCCCCCAATCTCCTTGTGGTGCCCACCCCCTTGTCCCGGTCCTGCAGGTCCCACCTGTCTTATTGGCGCTCCTTCTACAGCTTTTGCACAGCTCGGATTGGGAGAGGTTTCTTTTTTTTTTTTTTTGTAGGCAGCAGTATACCCCATTCATCTCAAAATACCTCTGACCTTGTCATGAAATCCAAGAAAATAATTTTACCCTAGGTCAAAAAATCCTCTTTTATGTAGAGTTCCTCCTTAAACCTGGTGTGGGAAAAATGGCATCTAGAATCTAAATGTCTTCTATGAGTAACAGAAGACCTGTCATAAACGTAGGCAATTATAGCTGAACATATAAAGAAAAAAGTGCATGCTGGGATTACATTCAGGGAAAACTACATGTCAAAATGATCTGCCAATTCCATGATATAATCCACTGACGTTACATCTTGACAATTCCAGCAAAATCTATTTTGGCTCTGCCCCTCCTGGATATCCCTATTAGTTAAATAGAGGCTGCACTTCACATGAAAGTGGAGTTAAATTCTCCCAATCGACATGAACTATTTTTAATCCGTATGTTGCTAGCCTTAGTAAATAAATAGGAAGGTATAGTGCCTTGCAAAAGTATTCACCCCCCTTGGCTTTTTACCTATTTAGTTACATTACAGCCTTTAGTTCAATGTTTTTTTAATCGGAATTATATGTGATGGATCAGAACACAATAGTCTAAGTTGGTGAAGTAAAATTAGAAAATTATATACATAAAACTATTTTTCAGAAATAAAAAAATTATAATTGGCATGTGCGTATGTATTCACCCCCTTTGTTATGAAGCCCATAAAAATCTCTGGTGCAACCAATTACCTTCAAAAGTCACATAATTAGTGAAATGATGTCCACCTGTGTGCAATCTAAGTGTCACATGATCTGTCATTACATAGACACACCTTTTTGAAAGGCCCCAGAGGCTGCAACACCTAAGCAAGAGGCACCACTAACCAAACACTGCCATGAAGACCAAGGAACTCTCCAAACAAGTAAGGGACAATGTTGTTGAGAAGTACAAGTCAGAGTTAGGTTATAAGAAAATATCCAAATCGTTGATGATCCCTAGGAGCACCATCAAATCTATCATAACCAAATGGAAATAACATGGCACAACAGCAATCCCTGCCAAGAGACTGCCACACACCAAAACTCACAGACCAGGCAAGGAGGGCATTAATCAGAGAGGCAGCACAGAGACCTAAGGTAACCCTGGAGAGCTGCAGAGTTCCACAGCAGAGACTGGAGTATCTGTACATAGGACAACAATAAGCTGTTGTTGGGCTTTATGGCAGAGTGGCCAGAAGAAAGCCATTAATTTCAGCAAAAAACAAAATGGCATGTTCTAAGTTTGCGAAAAGGCATGTGGGAGACTCCCAAAATGTATGGAGGAAGGTGCTCTGGTCTGATGAGACTAAAATTTAACTTTTTGGCCATCAAAGAAAACGCTATGTCTGGTGCAAACCCAACACATCACACCACCCAAAGAACACCATCCCCACTGTGAGACATGGTGGTGGCAGAATCATGCTGTGGGGATGTTTTTCAGCAGTCAGGACTGGGAAACTGGTCAGAGTTGGGGGAAAGATGGATGGTGCTAAATACAGGGATATTCTTGAGCAAAACCTGCACCACTCTGTGTGTGATTTGAGGCTAGGACGGAGGTTCACCTTCCAAGAGGACAATGACCCCAAACACACTGCTAAAGCAATACTTGATTGGTTTAAGGGGAAACATCAAAATGTGTTGGAATGGCCTAGTCAAAGCCCAGACCTCAATCCATTAGAAAATCTGTGGTCAGACTTGATGATTGTTGTTCAAAAGAGCAAACCATCCAACTTGAAGGAGCTGGAGCAGTTTTGCAAGGAGGAATGGGCAAAAATCCCAGTGGTAAGATGTGGCAAGCTCATAGAGACTTATCCAAAGCGACTTGGAGCTGTGATAGCTGCTAAAGGTGGCTCTACAAAGTATTGACTTTAGGGGGGTGAATAGTTATGCACATTGCCTTTTTCTGTTATTTTGTCCTATTTGTTGTTTGCTTCACATAAAAAAAATCTTCAAAGTTGTAGACATGTTCTGTAAATTAAATGATGCAAATCCTCACACAATCCATGTTAATTCCAGGTTGTGAGGCAACAAAACACGAAAAATACCAAGGGGGGTGAATACTTTTGCAAGGCACTATATATTATATTTACTTGTTTTAACCACTTTAGCCCCGGAAGGATTTGCCCCCTTCATGACCAGGCCATTTTTTGCGATACGGCACTGAGTCGCTTTAACTGACAATTGCACGGTTGTGCGATGCTGTACCCAAACAAAATTGACGTCCTTTTTTTCCCCACAAATAGAGCTTTCTTTTGGTGGTATTTGATCACCTCTGCTCCTTTTATTTTTTGCGCTATAAACAAAGAGCAACAATTTTGAAAAAAAAACAAACAAAAAACTTTTAATATCCCCCCTCCCCCCCAAAAAATTTATATATATATAAACATAAAAAAGTGTTTTCATCAGTTTGGCCAATATGTACTCTACATATTTTTGTTAAAAAAAAATCCCAGTGAGTGTATGCACAATGTCCCAAGATTAAAATCTGCCAGTGCCCATCACAGTGCCAATCACTGCCCACCACAGTTGCAATCACTACTTACCACAGTGCCAATCACTGCCCCACAGTAACACCTGTCAGTATTTATCAATACCTCATCATCAGTGCTGCCTATTATTGCCACCTGTCAGTGCCAATCAGTACCGCCTATCAGTGCCAATCAGTTCCGCCTGTCAGTGCCCATCACAGCCATCTGTCAGTGCCAATCACAGCCGCCTGTCAGTGCCAATCACAGCCACCATTCAGTGCCCATCACAGCTGCTTGTCAGTGCCCATCAGTGCCACCTATCAGTGCCCATCAATGCAGAATATCAGTGTCGCCTATCAGTGCCCATCAATTCTACAGATCAGTGCCACCTCACCACTACCCATCAGTGCTACTTTATCAGTGGCAACTCATCAGTGCCCATCAGTGCCTCCTCATCAGTGCTGCCTCATCAGTGGCCATCAGTGAAGGGGAAAACAAAATGTTATGACAGAAACTAAGAAAAACTCTTTTTTTTTTTCAAAAATGATTTTTAGTTTGTTTAGCAAAAAATAAAAACCCCAGTAGTGATAAAATACCAGCAAAAGAAAGCTCTATTTGTGGGAAGAAAATGATAAAAATTTAGTTTGGGTACAGTGTAGCATGACCGCGCAAATGTCATTCAAAGTATGACAGCGCTGAAAGCTGAAAATTGTCCTGGGCAGGAAGGGGTGTAAGTGCCTGGTATTGAAGTGGTCCTATGCCTGCATAGGTGTG
Source organism: Lithobates pipiens (assembly GCF_037356315.1). Classification (NCBI taxonomy): domain Eukaryota; kingdom Metazoa; phylum Chordata; class Amphibia; order Anura; family Ranidae; genus Lithobates; species Lithobates pipiens. The sequence goes on from NW_027507755.1 coordinate 15,026,797, forward strand.
TCCTATGCCTGCATACTTTTTGTGATAGGTTTCCCTCATTCCCATCTCAAAAAGGGGGTATGCCTATAACAGCTTCAACTCTTCTGTTGGTCAGGCACTGATGTTGGATAAGAAGGCCTGGCTCGCAGTCTCCACTCTAATTCCTCCCAAAGGTGATCTATTGGGCTGAGGTCAGAACTCTGTGCAGACCAGTCAAGTTCCTCCACCCCAAACTCGCTCATCCATGTCTTTATGGAAATTGCTTTGTGAACTGGTGTGCAGTCATGTTGGAACAGGATTCAAATAGATAAATAGAGAAATAAAGAATAGAATAATATAGAAAAAAAAATAATGGAACAGAAAATAAAAGAATAGAATGGAATAGATAACCATCTTCCAAAATTCGAATTTCGAGTAAAATACATTTGATTTCAAATAGAATTCAATTAGAATGGAATTCAAATTAAATTTGATTCAAATTCAAATGCAATTTGAATACAATTTGAATTTGAATTGATAAAAATTTTCTGAATTTGGAAAATTAGAATTGATCCAAATAAACAAAACTAATTCCGAAAATGAATTAAACTAATTTAACTAAACACATTTATCTAAATATTGAGTTGTAACTAAACACATTTTTTCGTTCTGCACATGTCTACCACTCACATGTATTGCAATTCGTACAATCATCAGTCTCACCGACTCTCCTATATGTCGCATCCAGCTCATCAGCACCACTGCTGCTTGGGTTGACGTCACATCTTTTTACCGCTCGACCATGCCCCAACGCATTTCATCTATATGACTTTTAAAGGGGATCTCCCCTTGACAAAGTCATATAAATGAAACACGTTGGCTGCTGCTTAACCACAATGCCTTTGCATAGATCTGTAAAGAGTTCTAGCCTAGTGGTTAGTGGTGTTGGGCATAAACTGACACTGTTATTACATTTGCATTACTTTGATGCTTATCTTCTATTCATAATTATTTGTAATCACTGTGCCACATTTATGGTATTTATTTGTTTACATCAGGGTATATTTTTTTAATTGAAGGCTGTGACATTTTGCACCTGGGTGTTATTAGTTAACTCTTTTAGCACTGAGTGGAGTGATTATACATCACTGATGGTAGCCTCTGTTTAGGCATTTTTCTTCATTGCATACTATGTGTGAATTGACCGGGTGTATAACAGGCTTGCTTTTTTTTTTTTAAGCTTTTCTCAATTTTTACCATCAAAGCTGTTTAAAATTGTTGACAGTGTTGTTTGTTTTTGGAGTTATTTCAGATGCCAGTTTCCTACAATAGTAGCTGACCTTTAGAGCTAGACATCTGCAGGATGGTAATCAGCCAAAGAGTAAAGCTGGCCATATACAGCTCTGTAGACAGGAACCAAGGATCCAAACCATGTATGGGCAGGCTGAATGTACTCAAGTTGATTGATCAATCAACCAACTTGGGTACAACCAGCCTGTCGGATTTTACATGCAATTATTGCTAGCAGCTCTTATAGCAACTAGCAACAATCACTGTGTTCCTCTTAGGAGAACACAATGGCTCCACGGGAGGGACTACCCCATCAACACTGACCCGTGGTTGCAGGAAAGAAAATCGCTCTCTCTATGGCCAGCCTAACTGTAACTTCTAGTTTACTAAACAGGTGCAAAGTAGGATCAATAATGTATGTAGTGGTATCCCCCATAGAGGTTGCTGAGTGTTGTGGTCCATCTCTCAACCTGCACAGCCAGGCATACAGTTCTCATACACCCTCAGGCAGAAAAACAGTCCCCAGACTTTGTTTTTGTATTTTTATTGTGGGGAATAAACTTTGGATGGGGATTGAGGAGATATGGGATGCCCTTTTGATTGAAAAAATAAATAATTGGGACTTCAAGCTATATACAGTCTCTGTATATACACCTCTTCACTTCCAGCTCCAGCACATCACTTGGTTACACTTCCTCACTTCCAGGACCAGCTAGAACTGAAATGCAGGCCTGACGCTGGCTCAGCCAAGCCCAAAGCAAATGCGCTTTGCAGGCAGGGACCCTCTGGTGTAAAAAAAAAAAAAAAGTAGCAATCCTTGTGCCAGCTGCCCACGTGGCTTACTAATCCCAGTCCCACATCTTCCTGCCCTGCCAGCCCTCCTGGCTGCAGCTGCTGCTCTCCTCTGCCCGTAACACCACAGTCCACTCCACTGGCTTTGCTCCCATCCCAGACTGCACTCTACCAGTCCTCTTAGGTGAGCTTCCCCAGTCCTCCTGACTGTGTGTCGCTCATCAGCCCTCCTGGTTGCAACTTGTTGTTCCTCCCTTTAAGACTTGCCAGGCTCTTTTGCTGTCCTCTCCTTGTTCTGTGCCACCTGTCCAAGACACCACTGTGTGATGTAGAAGGTCCTGTCCGCACCCAAGCCCAGACCCAAGATCAACACCCCCCCCAGACTGGGGAGCTCCCTCCTGGCCACAACAGCCTAGCACTCCATCTCCAGCTTCCACCGGAACAATTCCTCCCTAGCTGGGCTGACCCTGAGTATATAAGGAGGCCTTCCCTCTGCTAATCCAGGTTGGGGATTGGTCAGGGCTCCTCAGAATACTCCAGCCAGCTCCACCTCTCCTCTCCTCCTTCCCTTCCAAAAGATTCCACCATGTTCTAGAAAGAAGTGGGAGGTCTCAGTGATGCTGCCTGTGAGTCACCCAGCTCTGGCTAAGTCACTCCCAACCCAGATCAAGACACACACAGGCATGGCTACCTGCCAAGCCTGCATAAGGTTTCCTAATCTATCCAAAAAACCCAGAGGGTGCTACATGTAAAACAGGGTCAGGATGGCAAGCAGCATGCATATGCTGCAGAATGATAGAAATCATACAACGAAAGCTGCACAAACATGGATTCTTCACAGCAATGTCTCTGTGGCTCAATAACAGTAACATGAGGCTGCATAGCATGATCTCCATAAGACTCATAAGTCTGGATGGACTTGTGTATTTTTTCAACCTGACTAACTATGTAACTATGTAACTATGTATAACAACAGAGAGTCTACTTCAGTAAAAAAGTTCAGAACACAATTACTTGCACTTATCATCACAAATAGTATCTCTCACAGTGAAGTCCACTTTCCCAATGTAGCACCCTCTAGCTAGTTGCTAGTGTTTATAGTTGTTAGTGTAGGAAAATTTGGCCTGGCTGTATGCCAGGCCTAGGCTGCATCTGGGTCAGGGATGAGTGACTCAGGGAAGCTTGATAACTTATCAAGCAGCACCTCTGGCAACTCCCTCTCTCTGGAATCCTGGAGAAGCTTCCAGAGGTAGAGGGTGGAGTCCAGGAGGAGCTGCTTGGAGTATTGATGAGGGCCCCATCCAATCCCCAGAAAAGTGGGCTGGTAGGAGGCAGGCACCTCATGAATACCCATTCTTTAGGCCAGCAAGGGGCAGTCGGGTGGAAGATGGAGAAGGAGTGCTGAGGAGGCTGTCCGTGGCCCTTGAGGGCAACGCTGTATCTTGGCCCAGGCCAACAAGGCCCAGGTCTAAGGTTGCACTTTGCAGGGGGGCGGCAAAAAAGCTGCCCACCAAAAAGAACAGCCTCCTCCCAGCTCACGCATGAAAAGAGTCCCCGCCAGCCTTATGAGGCGGACTGGGCCAGGGGCGGGGTCCAGGAGGCAAATCAGTCTGGCACCCCCATAAAGCGGCCACACTGCTGCTGGTATGATACTGGCCGGCGACTGGCCTGACGTTCTGACCAGCAGTCGCACTCAATACAACTGGTGGCCGTCAATACTGTAGTGGTACCTGTGTGGTCAGATTAGCATTGTATGTCTAATGATCCACAAATATGGATTTAGCCCAACCCTATCTGCTGGTCCAATGTGATGTCATTTAGAGATGTTTCTAGCAGGTGAATATGAGTACTTTCACCAATGGAAGTGCCTTTGTTATCACTGACATTTGTTCTGATATCAGTTTGTGATGTTTCAGCTATCATTCAGAATTCATTGACAGGTGCATTTGACCTCCTTTTGATCTGCATTTACCTGTGCTTCATGTAGATTTTGTATTCCAATAGACTTGCATAGGTATGGAAAACCTACTTGAAGCAAGCAAAAACCTCTCAGCACATGAGCTTAGGGTCTATTTACACCAGCCGCTGTGTTGGTGGAGCCTAAAGAGGAAGGGGTGTGGTTTACAGGTGATGGGGCGGGTCGTAGCCTCCCTGGCGGTATTCCCGAGTCTGGCTCGGGGTGAGATTTAATTACCATAAGCAGTATTCCCGAGCCAGACTCGGGATCGCATTGCTGGATCCATGTAGGGGGTTACTTACCTTGTCCCCTGGATCCAACGATGTCTACCCAATGTGACTTGCGAGCCGCCGTGTCTCGCTCGATCTGTGACAGTGCCGAGCTCCGTTCCCTGTGAGCGTTGCGACGCACTGGGACGGAGTTCGGCGCCAAATTCAAAAAGTAAAAAAACACAGTATGGATACAGTATACTGTAATCTTACAGATTACAGTACTATATAAAATAATTACACATCCCCTTTGTCCCTAGTGTTCTGTCCAGTGTCCTGCATGCAGTTTTATATTATAAATACTGTTCTTTATGCCAGGAAACTGGAGATTGTCCATAGCAACCAAAAAGTGTCCGTTTACATCAAAAGTAGTTATAGACCAGCTAGAAAATGTGATGTTAAATGTGATAATAAATTAGAATCACTCGCAGAATTGAGCGATAGTCATTTGTGTGGAAATTCAAACACTAAAAGTAATGACAGCGACAATTCTGCAACTCAACATATGTCAGTGTTTTTGATTTGATTACATTATTGAATAATTTTTATTATTATAGTTATTTGTTATAATTATTTATAGTTATTTATTTTATTATATATATATATATATATATATATATATATATATATATATATATATATATATATATATATATATATATTATAATTTATGATTTCATATTTAAAATTTTATACCCGGGATGTCTATCGGAAAAAATGTCCGATCGGATCGTGTTGTCGGATAATCCGACCGTGTGTGGGCTCCATTGGACTGTTTCCGTCGGAATATCCGACCAACAAAGTTTGAGAGCTGGATATAAAATTTTCCAACAACAAGATCTGATGCGCGTCAGTTCCGATCGTGTGTAGCCTAGTCCGACAGACAAAGTGCTATGCATGCTCAGAATAAATTCTGAGACGGAAGCACTCGGTCAGGTAAATCTACCATTCGTAATCGATATAGCACATTCGTCACGCTGCAATGTTAAAAATTCTTTAATGCAGCGCATTCTCTTTTTCTTTATAATGCTACAAGAATGAAGTTGTTTTGCTGCTCATATTCACACACTTCTCCAAAACGTATTTCTTTATTCTTTTTCCTCATTTCATGAATACAATATTTTAATTCGTCACATCTCCTGCACAGTTTGCTCATCTTCGTAATTTTTTTTGTGTCTTTTGTGTGTCAACTTACCACAACACCATTATTATCTTTTTATTTTATTGTTTTATTTTTAAATCTCTAGGAGGTTGTTTGGTGTTGGTGCCCCTTGTTATTAATTTGACTTTGTATTTTTGAAATGTACCTGCCTACTCACAAATAAACTGTCCTTTTTGAAGTAAAACACATAGGCAAGTATTTCTTGAACCAAAAAAAACGTTATTTCGGTGTCAAACAAATAAACAGGAAGGCAACAATGGAGAAAGTGGTCAATTTGGAGAAGCCTTTGGCCCCCAGGGCAGACATCAAATATTTTTTAAATGCAAAATTGGTGGCCTGAGGAGTACATATCTAAAGGGAGAACAGTCTGGTCCAGAAGTCCAAGAGATCAGGAAGAGAAGATGACATCTATGTCCCCAGGCTGTGGTCATACAAGAGCCTGCATCTTCTGTCAGACCAGACTGAACCCAGGCCATCACTCTCTGGTCTTCCTTAGGCACTTCCGTCCAGGCTTCTTTCCAGGCTGTGGCTCTGCTCTTGTAGTTGTGGCAGGAGGAGGAGGAGGGCAATGGTCGACCTCCCGGCTGCCACTTGCCACAGCCTCCTCCCGGCTGAGGTCTTCCTGTGTATGAAAATGGGACATAGTTTTAGTTTTTTGGTCATCAATCACACAATTTTGTGCTCATGACTGTTGCAAATTGAATGTTACCAAATAGAACAAACTATCATTCTGAGCCCAGCATTTTTCATTCTTGTCCCATTCATTTTTGGTCTCTACTGTCTATTGATATGTAAACCACTTTGTTAAATCACAACTTACTGATCAATAATAACATCTAGTTAACATCATTAAATGAACGACAAGAAATCTGTTCAACAATGCTATACCTGTCTCAAGCTGGGCTCCTCCACATGTGAAGGCCCAGGTTGGACATTGGAAGCCTCAGCTGGGTATGAAGGAAGCCTTGAAGGATGACTGTAGAGTGGTGGCCTGGGTTCCCTCTGGTCTGCCAGAAAATGCAGCCTCTCATAGTACAACATCCTGGGGACATAAATGTCACCTGGATCTCCTGATCTCAAGGAATCCTGGAACTTCTTGTGCTCCCTCAGATATGTACTCCTCAGGGCACCAATTTTGGCCATCACATAGGTCATGTCTGCTGTGGGGAGCATGATCTTCACTAAACCAAGCAGTTTCTCCAGCGCTGCCTTCCTGTTTCTTATTAGGTCCTTAGAAAGGGGGTTGTTCATCTGCCACAGGCAGGGCAGCTCCCTGAGCATATCAATAATTAGCTCCAGAAAATGTGGTTCCTTGAAGGGATCCATCTTCTCTGCAAGACACAACACAAGACAAACCCTAATAATAATAATGTCAGGCTAAACTCTCCTAATCTTGTCCCAATATAAGCCTCAATCTAGAAGCAGTAAAGGCTAGTGATGTACCAAGTTAAAATTGTACCTTCGTTTGAACGATCGGCGCGTCAGCTCCTCACTCTGCTCACAGATCGTACGTACGCCACACATGTGTTGCGTTTTATATACAGTGCTCATGCATAAAACTGCGCCCGCCCCGACGTTCTTTCAACGTATGCCTGCATATTTATAATACACAATGTTTTTTTGGTTTATTTTTAGGTGATGTGGATGTTGTGGAAGAAGAATCGTATTTTACCAGTGAAAGATCCCAGATCCTCATTGGGGAGATAATGGGGTGCAATCACGATTTAGAGAATATCCAGAAAAACATCAATGATGTTCAGCAAAAAATTAAGAACATCAATGATATTTTAGGGAGAGTCTGAAACACCCAAAACTAGCTAGCATCCATTTTAATTTTTCTAAAACACTTATATTTTTCGAAAAGCCAAATTTGGAAGATGCACACAGTGTGTCAACTTGAACTATCTCCCATCATGGAGGATCAATGTACACGTTTTTTGGGTGCAACCCCTTCCTTGCTACTAAAGTGGCTGAGATGAAGGGGTTGCACACCCAAAACATGTACATTGATACCCCATGATGGGAGATAGCACATGTTGACATTAGGCATGGGATCAGGAGGAAAATGGCCACTTTTTGATTCACAATTTGTGTGCATCTTCCAAATTTGGCTTTTCCAGGGGTGATACCCCATCTGATGAAGGCAATATCAGCACAGTTTGTACATACTCATTGTCTTCACTTTTCAAAGTTGAACTTTTTAAGTTCCTGTTTTCTGTATGTTATGCTTTGATACACACAAAAACGCCAAGTTAGATAAATGTTACCAAAAATAATGTTTTATATACACCAATTATGTTGGTTTGTTGTAAAACCCTTTTCTAAACGCACATGTGAATGTGCTTTGAGTAAAAAGGTCAATTATCAACAATGTGTGGCTTCCTTTTTCAAAAGCAGTATTTGTAGTAAAGTTGTTGTTTTCTGTGACAATGGGTGTTATTTACTAAAGGCAAATCCACTTTGCACTCCAAGTGCAGTTTCAGGTGCACTTTTGCAGTGCACTTGTAATGCAAAGTGCATTTGCCTTTAGTAAATAACACCCACAGTGATGTTTAAATTTCCCCAATCACGCCATTTTCATGACCCCATATATTTCTGCCATGGTGCTGAAAATTAGCAATATTTTTGTCAGTAATGCACTACATACATTATCAACAAAAACAAGGTGTGTGTGTAGCAGACCCACAACATAACAAGATTATCTGAAGAAGAGACTGTCACCTCATCTCGCTCTGAAATTGAGTTTGCACTGTTGTAGAAAAAAGCCCCAAAAAACAAAACAAATCAAACCAAGGAGACCTAAAACAAAGCCAAGCAGTAAATGAAAACAAAGATTATTGGAATTTCAAAGAAAAATTTATTTAAAAAATGCCTCTCAGACATTGTCATATCAATGGCCCCCTACCCACAAAGTACTCCACATATCTTGATCTGACCTTGCGGGCACTTTGGGGGGGCAAGCCAGGACGATCAACTTCAAGGGCCATCAGGTTGACATTTTCCAGTAAGTCTGCATCAGGCCCAACTGAGGCCACATAGTTTGCTGGGTGTTTTTTCAAAAAATTGTGCAGAATGCAGCACGAAAGCACAATATGATTGAGTTTATATTCCGCCATGTGGATTGGAGTCAAAAATAGGCGTAACCGGCTGGCCATTATCCTGAAAGTGTTCTCTACTACTCTTCTGGCTCTGGCCAACCGCAAATTAAAGATCCTCTGGTCCGGGGTGAGGGTCCTCATCGGGAAAGGCCGCATCAGATGGTTTGCCAGAGCAAACACCTCATCCGTGACAAAAACAAAGGGGAGTCCTTCCACATTCTCCTCTGGAGGTGGCAAGCCCAGACTGCCACTCTGGAGACACCAGAAGAAACGTCCGCGCGAACACTCCAGCATCCGACATATGGCCATTTTTCCCCATGTCCACATACAGGAAGTCATATGTCGCTGACACCACCGCCAATATCACGATACTATTATATCCCTTGTAATTATAATAGTAGGACCCCGAGTTGGGGGGTGGGACAATGCGGATGTGTTTGCCATAAATTTTACCTCCACAATTGGGAAAGTCCCAATGGCTGGCAAAGTGGGAGGCCACAGTCTGCCATTCCTGTAGCGTTGAAGGAAACTGTGGAGTCAAACAAGAAAAAAAAATAGTAATTTTACACATCAACATTGCAAGCAGATTAGACACAAACATTTTTGGCCAAGATCAGTATAACATTTTTGTAAATGAGTATTTAAAGCCAAAAGTATAAGGTCCCCTTATCAGATTCCTCCCCCCCCCCATCTGATGGCCCATTGCAAAAAATTAGGGGGGGGGGGGTGTTTTGGACAGGTAACCCTTTCCACTTCATTAAGAGCTGAATTAAGAAATACTGTGTGATACTTTGGCCAGCCCCTCCTTACTTACACTATTGGCAGCCCACCGGACAGATAAGACGTGTCATAATACAAAAAAAAGGAACAAATGGAAGCACATTTTGACATTCTGCTATTACCTATCAAGATAATAATAGTAGAAAAAAACTTTCAACTGTAGCATTTAAAAGTATTGAGGCAGGCCCTTGCACTACATGATTTGGTGAATTCATCCATATATCTGACCAGAAAAGAAGTAGGTATAGTATGTATTGGGTTTGGCAAAGCCAGATAGAGGATTGCTATCAGCTGACCTAGCAGTTGGGGGGAGGGGGGTTCCGAATGAGTTTGGCCCACCAAAAAAAACCCTGTGACACTCTGCATGAATTTAAGCACACACATAACATTTGTACACATTTTAGGGAGTGTTTAGGGGAAAGCAATACTATGGAGCTGACAAAATACATTGCTACGTGACTAGGCTATAGGTTTACGGGCCCAGAAGAGCATGCTGGGGAAGTTAGTGAAGGCAAATATGCATGAAGGACAAAAAAGGAACTTTAAAAGCTTCCAGCATGCATGAGGACAAAGGAGCACAGCATATCAATTACAGCATATTGCAATCATGGGAATTAGGGAATGAGGAAAGAAATCCAATACATTAGCAAACATTAAATACAGAGAATGTGATGTTAAAGGAGAAAACTTACCTTAATATAGTCCTTCTGCAGGACCTGTATGATGGCAGAACAGGTCTCTGGAATAATGATTCCCAGAGCCTGGGGGGAGATGCCTGTCGAGAACTTGAGGTCCTCAAGACTTCTGCTCTGGAGTGATGGCTTGCCGTATGCAGGTATCCTGCCTGCTGATATAAGGGGACAGCAAAGCCAGCAGACGGTGAAAAACGGGGTCCGTCATCCAGAGATAATTCCTGAAATTATCTGAATTATTCTACCGGATCTCACGAAGCAAAGGAATGTGCGAGAACTGGTCACACTGGAGCAACCAATTCTTGGTCCATGAACTCCTCCTCTCCCTGTTTGTGGACTGGGCTTGTGTCAAAGCTAAAAGCCCAACACCAAGCCCCTGCACAGCATGAACTCTACGACGAGTATATACACGAAACATGGCTTAAAACGGTCGGCTGGTCAGAATGGACAACAGAAAGCACCGATAAACAGCAAGACCTGAAAGAACGAACTGAAAACCAGAAACGAGCGGACAATAAGCACTGCAAATCAAAGCGTACTATATACCAAGATACAGTCCACAATGACCAACAAAGGCGAACTGACTACACGCACTGATTATCAGATACGCACCAACAAACACAAACTGAAGAGCAGAACAATCTGAAGCACAAATCTGAAAAGCGCGAATCGTCTCTTACCAAACTTCTACTAACACGCGATAAACACGAGATCAGCAGAAAGAGCCCAAAGGGTGCCGCACGTGGTGCTGAACTTCCCTTTTCTAGTCCCGTCATACGCAGTTTACGTCACCGCGTTCTTGTCGACTGGAAATTCCGACAACTTTGTCCGACCTTGTGGATGCAACACCAGTTCCGGACTAAATCCGTCAGAAATTATCCAACGTATTTTGTGGTCGGAATGTCCGACCGTGTGTACAAGGGCTAAGACTCTTGTTTGGATGGATTTAAGTGAATTATTTCTAAGAATTACAGGCCTACAATATAAAACGCCAAATTTCTATGAAAAATAATGGTAACGCTTTCAGCACCTAAAATCTGAAATAATCATACCACCAGGGAGGTTAAACGTGAAGGGGAGTGGTTATGACAGAAAGTGGTGGTCATATTTAAATTAAGGGGTGCACAAGTTTAGTCAGACCCGAGGCAGCACAAAACCTAAATACACCACTGGATCCAACCTGAGTGACAACCCAACTCCCTCCATAGATACAGTAAGTGAGTGTAGCCACCCTAGGGAAGAATGTATATTTGCAAGATTATTAGGAAAATATAAAGGAAAAAAATCCTGGAAAATAAATCAAAAACAGACACCATATCTAAGGTCTGCAATTACTAACATTTTTGTTTTGGGGTTTAGATACATTGGAAAACCAACCACAGTTGACATAGCACGTTGGCCTGGTGTACTCAAGCAGGGCCATGATGTCCACACTTTGCCATTTAGGCACTTCCAAATGGTTGAGTTACTTATATAAGGAATTTGTACAGCCAGGTACTCTACAGTGTCTTAGGTATTGGGTCCATCAAGTATAATTACAAGCTTAAATGAATGGTAAATGAATGGTAAATAAATGAGTCATGTATACTGGTTCTGGAGTGGTAATTATTTTTATATTTAGAAGATAATCTCTTGCAGACCAAAATCTTTCACATTCTATGCAAGATTTATTAAAAGATGATTCCCTGGAATGTCAGGAATCAGGATATGTCGCTAGGGGTGAGCCATCTTTCTGCGGTTTCTCCTGCTCTGTAATGAAAGGGAACAGACGCAAGATTTTGTCAGGATTTCTGCATTTTAATGACAACACAGCTGCTGCTCTAAGAGTCAATCTATTCACTGACAGGCTACATAAACGAGGGGCCTAATTAATGGTCTGTCAGAAAGATTTGCAAAAGTAGATTCCTGTTCTAAAAAAACGTTAGTGACTCATTGCCGAATTAAAAGAAAAAGTTGAATTTGCACATTTTAAAGGGAACCAGTATGAAAGAGATATGTAGGCTGTCATTGTAGATAGTGATGGCCGAACGGTTCGCCCGGCGGTCGTTTCGCGGCGAATTTCCGACATTCGCGGTCCGCACGTTCGAACGCCTTTTTCCGTCGTTCGCCGCGGCGGACTTACGTGTTTAATGTATACAAGAACTTTAACCTTTGGTGACACGTTTATCATGTGATACAGGACAGCCAATTGAGACATGACAGCACATGGACACTTGTACATTCCCCCTAACCTATAAATACACCCGATCCGGTGGCCATTTTACATTCTTTCTTCTGTTACGATAGGGACAGGTTCCTGTGTGGAGTAGGGAGAGATAAACCACTAGCTATTTGGTACACAAAAGTTCTTTTCAGGACTGGTATAGGTGTTAGGTGTTGATAGGTTTGCTGTGCTGCTGATTCTTGCAGCAGCCTGAGTGTCTTTTGTTAGTTTAGAGAAAGGGAAAGGACGGTGTATGCTACAGGGACAGCCAGATTAGTCTTTCATCATCATCATCATCATCATCATCATTAGCTGTTACTATCAAGGTCCACAAAAGAGCTGTTCCAGTAACCACTAATCGTTCTCTTTTTTTGCCAATTTGTATAGGGACAGGAAGGAAGCAGTGTTGTCAGGCAGTGATGGTAATTTTAAAGACTTGCTGTTATTATTAGTTCCACAAAGGTTCTTTTCAGGACTGGTATCAGTGGTACAGTAATAGGCTTGTACATGTATAATATTCTTTCTTCCAAATATAGAAAGGATATTATACTTGACTGCTGCCCTTCTGCTGCAGTCTGCTAAACATTCACAACTCACTTGTTCCACAAAAGTTCTTATAAGGACTGGTAACTTGGTATAGGGTGCTACGGTACATAGGCTTGAGTGCGGTACAGTCTGCTGTTCTGTAAGGACCGCTATCGGTCCACAATAGATAGGGTTGACGTGCACCACTGCTGACCGCTGCCCTATACTGCAGCAGTCCTTCAGCGGTATAGGGACTGACGTACAGTCTGCTAATCACTAACACACAACCTGCTTGTTCCACAAAAGTTCTTATAAGGACTGGTAACTTGGTATAGGGTGCTACGGTACATAGGCTTGAGTGCGGTACAGTCTGCTGTTCTGTAAGGACCGCTATCGGTCCACAATAGATAGGGTTGACGTGCACCACTGCTGACCGCTGCCCTATACTGCAGCAGTCCTTCAGCGGTATAGGGACTGACGTACAGTCTGCTAAACACTAATACACAACCTGCTTGGTCCACAAAAGTTCTTATAAGGACTGGTAACTTGGTATAGGGTGCTACGGTACATAGGCTTGAGTGCGGTACAGTCTGCTGTTCTGTAAGGACCGCTATCGGTCCACAATAGATAGGGTTGACGTGCACCACTGCTGACCGCTGCCCTATACTGCAGCAGTCCTTCAGCGGTATAGGGACTGACGTACAGTCTGCTAAACACTAATACACAACCTGCTTGGTCCACAAAAGTTCTTATAAGGACTGGTAACTTGGTATAGGGTGCTACGGTACATAGGCTTGAGTGCGGTACAGTCTGCTGTTCTGTAAGGACCGCTATCGGTCCACAATAGATAGGGTTGACGTGCACCACTGCTGACCGCTGCCCTATACTGCAGCAGTCCTTCAGCGGTATAGGGACTGACGTACAGTCTGCTAAACACTAATACACAACCTGCTTGGTCCACAAAAGTTCTTATAAGGACTGGTAACTTGGTATAGGGTGCTACGGTACATAGGCTTGAGTGCGGTACAGTCTGCTGTTCTGTAAGGACCGCTATCGGTCCACAATAGATAGGGTTGACGTGCACCACTGCTGACCGCTGCCCTATACTGCAGCAGTCCTTCAGCGGTATAGGGACTGACGTACAGTCTGCTAAACACTAATACACAACCTGCTTGGTCCACAAAAGTTCTTATAAGGACTGGTAACTTGGTATAGGGTGCTACGGTACATAGGCTTGAGTGCGGTACAGTCTGCTGTTCTGTAAGGACCGCTATAGGTCCACAATAGATAGGGTTGACGTGCACCACTGCTGACCGCTCACCTATACTGCAGCAGTCCTTCAGCGGTATAGGGACTGACGTACAGTCTGCTAATCACTAACACACAACCTGCTTGTTCCACAAAAGTTCTTATAAGGACTGGTAACTTGGTATAGGGTGCTACGGTACATAGGCTTGAGTGCGGTACAGTCTGCTGTTCTGTAAGGACCGCTATCGGTCCACAATAGATAGGGTTGACGTGCACCACTGCTGACCGCTCACCTATACTGCAGCAGTCCTTCAGCGGTATAGGGACTGACGTACAGTCTGCTAAACACTAATACACAACCTGCTTGGTCCACAAAAGTTCTTATAAGGACTGGTAACTTGGTATAGGGTGCTACGGTACATAGGCTTGAGTGCGGTACAGTCTGCTGTTCTGTAAGGACCGCTATAGGTCCACAATAGATAGGGTTGACGTGCACCACTGCTGACCGCTCACCTATACTGCAGCAGTCCTTCAGCGGTATAGGGACTGACGTACAGTCTGCTAATCACTAACACACAACCTGCTTGTTCCACAAAAGTTCTTATAAGGACTGGTAACTTGGTATAGGGTGCTACGGTACATAGGCTTGAGTGCGGTACAGTCTGCTGTTCTGTAAGGACCGCTATCGGTCCACAATAGATAGGGTTGACGTGCACCACTGCTGACCGCTGCCCTATACTGCAGCAGTCCTTCAGCGGTATAGGGACTGACGTACAGTCTGCTAAACACTAATACACAACCTGCTTGGTCCACAAAAGTTCTTATAAGGACTGGTAACTTGGTATAGGGTGCTACGGTACATAGGCTTGAGTGCGGTACAGTCTGCTGTTCTGTAAGGACCGCTATCGGTCCACAATAGATAGGGTTGACGTGCACCACTGCTGACCGCTGCCCTATACTGCAGCAGTCCTTCAGCGGTATAGGGACTGACGTACAGTCTGCTAAACACTAATACACAACCTGCTTGGTCCACAAAAGTTCTTATAAGGACTGGTAACTTGGTATAGGGTGCTACGGTACATAGGCTTGAGTGCGGTACAGTCTGCTGTTCTGTAAGGACCGCTATCGGTCCACAATAGATAGGGTTGACGTGCACCACTGCTGACCGCTGCCCTATACTGCAGCAGTCCTTCATCGGTATAGGGACTAAGAGTTTTGTCACAGGGTCATTTAAAAAATGACAGGCAGAGGAAGAGGCAGGCCCTTCCGCAGGGGTGGTAGGGGTAGGGCAGGAGCAACAGGCTTGAGCCAAAGTGGGAAGTTGCAGAAGGTGCGTTCAATTACTTTAAAGGATGCACCAGACTTGGTTGAGTGGCTCGCTCAGCCTTACTCTTCTGCACCCTCCTCATCCTCTCGATCTGCACCCTCTTCTTCACTCTCTGCTATGTGCACCCCCAAAGACACTACCACCAACAACACGACCACCACCACCACCACCACATACCTTCCGCTTGAGTCACTGGAATTATTTTCCGATCCATATCAAGAGGACATTTCTGATGCGCAGCCACTCTTGGTATTGGATCAGGAAGAGGAGGTAGCAACAAGCGCTACTCAGCAGTCTGACGCCAGTACCCAGATCAGCCCAAGGAGGAGGTTGGTCCCCGGTGTTGCTGCCTACTCCGAGATCTCTACTTATAGCGGTGGGGAAGGTGACGTTGATGATGACGTGTCTAGTGATGTCACGTGGGTGCCCACAAGAGAGGAAGAGGAGGGGAGTTCAGAGGGAGATATGGACCAGCAGATAGGGAGGAGAAGCAGCAATGACTTACATTGCACAGCAGGGACAAAGCAGACTGCAAATGTATCAGGAGCGAGTCATCGACCATGTACGGTCACATCTGGCGCTCCCAGGACACCGGCACATGGCTCCGCAGTGTGGGCTTTTTTTAACGTGTCCGCTGCTGACAATAGCGTTGCCATCTGCAATCTTTGCAGTCAACGCGTTAGTCGCGGTAAGCCCAATACTCACCTAGGGACGACCGCCTTAAGAAGGCACATGAGCAGCCATCACCGAGCCCAGTGGGAGCAACGGAACACACAAAGCCACACTGCAGGCTCTCACCGTCCAGCCTCGTCTTCTACTTCTCCTTCTCCTCTCTCCTCACAATTGTCCTCCACTCCACCTTCCATCACGCCAAGCTCACATTTTTCTGCAAAAAGGCAGGCTTCCGTGGGCCTAATGTTTGAGCGTAAAAAAATGATGACGCCGGATAACCCTCTTGCCCAACGGTTGGCGGCTGGCTTGTCAGAACTCATAGCCCGCCAACTACTGCCATATAAACTGGTGGACTCGGAGGCCTTTCGCAAATTTGTGGCCATTGGAACACCACAATGGAAGGTCCCAGGAAGGAAGTATTTCTCAGAGAAGGGCATCCCAGAGCTATATGGCCATGTTCAGCGGCAAGTGAATGTATCTCTGGCACACAGTGTCGGTGCCAAGATACATCTGACCACAGACACGTGGTCTAGCAAACACGGGCAGGGAAGGTATATCAGTTTTACTGCCCACTGGGTGAACCTTCTGACGGCCGTCAAGCATGTAACCCGTGGCACCCGTGTAGATTTGGTTTTACCGCCACGGATTGCATGCAGGCCTGACTCTTCTTCTCCTCCTCCTACTCCATCCTCCTCCCTCTCCTCCTCAGCTGCCTCCTCCTTTTCCGCTGCTAGCGTCTCTTCCACTGCACCGCCCAAGCTCCCCAGAACCTATTCCACATGCCAGGTGAGACGTTGCCATGCCGTGCTGCGTCTGTTGTGCCTGGAAGCAAAGAGCCACACTGGCCCGGCACTCCTTTCAGCTTTGCGTTCACAGGCAGATGAGTGGCTAACACCGCTCAATTTGACAGTTGGTAAAGTGGTGTGTGACAACGGTGCCAATCTGCTTAGCGCATTGAAACAGGGCAAAATCACGCACGTGCCGTGCATGGCACACGTCTTAAACTTGGTCGTGCAGCGATTCCTTGTCAAATACCCTGGGGTCCAGGACATCTTGCGGCAGGCAAGGAAAATCTCGGCCCATTTCAGAAGATCTTACACGGCCATGGCTCGCCTTGCTGACATTCAGCGGCGACACCATCTGCCGGTCAGACGTCTTATTTGCGATTGCCCGACGCGATGGAACTCAACCTTCTATATGCTTGATAGGCTGCTCCAGCAGAAACGTGCAGTTAACGTCTACCTGTATGAACTCTGCGAAAGAAACGGTTCTGGGGAGCTGGGTTTTTTTTCACCGCGCCAGTGGCTGCTCATGCGCGACACATGCAGACTTCTGCGGCCATTTGAGGAGATCACCAAACTGGTCAGTCGCAGCCATGGCGCCATCAGTGACATGGTACCTTATGCCTTCTTTCTGGAGCGTGCATTGCGTCGTGTCATTGATCAGGCTGTGGAGGAGCAGGAGCGGGAAGATGAGGAAGTCGCAATGCTGGATGAATTCCCAGGGGGGGCTACTCTATCTGAGACAAGTCAACAACAGGAGTCTGATGAGGAGTCAGAGGAGGATGGTGCCGGGGCGGATGAGCAGGAGCAAGAAGAGCATGCTTTAAACCTTTCTGGGATCCCTGTTGTGCGAGGATGGGGAGAGGAGAATGAAGAGGACGACATTATCCTGGATGATGAGCAGGAGCCAGGCCACCACACCGCTTCCACTTTAGTGCAAATGGGGGCCTTCATGCTCCAGTGTTTTAATAGGGACCCCCGTATAAAAAGCATGAGGGTCAAGGACCAGTACTGGGTGGCAACGTACTTAGACCCCCGGTACAAACACAAAATGGCGGAAATGTTACCGCCGTCGCAGAGGGCTGTCAGAATGCAGCACTTCCAGGCCTTGCTTCGAGAAATGCTGCATTCTGCTTTTGCGTGCGCTGGCAGAGGAGCAATTCCCACTCCCAGAGAAGGATTTGCGGGTACCAATCCAACAGCGCCTGCAAGAAGAGGCCGGTTTGAAGATGTGTTGGTGACTTCGGATATGAGGTCATTCTTTCAGCCGACCCATCGACAGGTGTCATCCGGATCCAGCATCAGGGAACGCCTAGACCGTCAGGTGTCCGACTACATTGGGTTAACGGCCGATGTGGACGCTCTGAGGAGTGATGAACCCCTAGACTACTGGGTGGGCAGGCTTGACCTCTGGCCAGAGCTTGCCCAATTTGCAATCGAACTGTTGGCTTGCCCCTCATCCAGTGTCCTGTCCGAAAGGACGTTCAGCGCAGCAGGGGGGATTGTGACCGATAAGCGTACTCGCCTAGCTCACCACAGTGTTAACTACCTCACATTTCTAAAAATGAATGAGGCATGGATCTCGGAGGAATTCAACACATGTGACCAGTAGACCATGTATATGTCTATAAACTATTTTTTTAATCAAGCACACAGACCTTCTTAATTCATTTGGCTCACTTCCTTGACCCAAAAAAGCACACCGTACTATATGCCCCTACCCTCCTCTTTGAAGAGGTTGAGCGGTGTCATATTTCTACTGGGGCTGCTTATGATATCCCTGTGCTGTGCTGACTTCCTCCTGGGGGTTCTTATTATGAAGGGATCACACTATCCCTGTGCTGTGCTGACTTCCTCCTGGGGGTTCTTATTATGAGGGGATCACACCATCCCTGTGCTGTGCTGACTTCCTCCTGGGGCTGCTTACGGTGCTGCTGTCAGTGCTGTATGTCACGGTGCTGCTGTCAGCGCTGTATGTCACGGTGCTGCTGTCAGCGCTGTATGTCACGGTGCTGCTGTCAGCGCTGTATGTCACGGTGCTGCTGTCAGCGCTGTATGTCACGGTGCTGCTGTCAGCGCTGTATGTCACGGTGCTGCTGTCAGCGCTGTATGTCACGGTGCTGCTGTCAGCGCTGTATGTCACGGTGCTGCTGTCAGCGCTGTATGTCACGGTGCTGCTGTCAGCGCTGTATGTCACGGTGCTGCTGTCAGCGCTGTATGTCACGGTGCTGCTGTCAGCGCTGTATGTCACGGTGCTGCTGTCAGCGCTGTATGTCACGGTGCTGCTGTCAGTGCTCTGTATTACGGTGCTGCTGTCAGATGCCTCTATCACGGTGCATGTGTCATTCCGGTATGTCACGCTGCTGGTGATCATCTCCTGCACCCT
Organism: Lithobates pipiens; assembly: GCF_037356315.1. Lineage (NCBI taxonomy): Eukaryota > Metazoa > Chordata > Amphibia > Anura > Ranidae > Lithobates > Lithobates pipiens. Next base: position 15,045,938 of record NW_027507755.1, read on the forward strand.
CTTCTTTGCCTACCCTGGTCCCTGACCTTCCCTCTCCTCCATTGCCTTCATTAGCTCCATAGTCCTGAATTGTTAGAACAATTTCCCAAATAAAATAAAAATGCTTGTAGTTATCGATCCCAAATTCACCTCATACATGTATTATGTCATTGTCCAGATGGTGGGACTACGTTTTACCCCCTAATAATTACCACGTGGCCGCAAATTCGACATGAAGGTTTGCAAAGTTCGCCTCCCATTGAAGTCAATGGGGCCCGCGGCGAACGTTCGGTTTCGCGAACGTTTGGGTCCGTTCGCATTTCGCTTTCGCGAAACGTCCCGTCGGAAGTTCGTCCATCACTAATTGTAGATTTGCTTCTGGAAATGCTAGTTGCTTGGCTGTTGTGATAATTCCCCACCTTGCATTCTTTCTGAGTATGAATCTCCAATGAAGGAATGCAAATCATCGGCTGCAAACTTGTTCTGGGTTGGAGACTCAAACACTGGAAAAAGAGACAGCCAGGTGATTAGCATTTGCAGAAGGAGGTCATCGGTGGCAGCCAACATAATTCCCTCATTTAATTTTGATTCATTTTGTATCTCTATAATGCCCTGTACACATGATCGGACATTGATCGGACATTCCGACAACAAAATGCATGGATTTTTTCTGACGGATTTTGGCTCAACCTTGTCTTGCATACACACAGTAACACAAATCTTGTAGTAAATTCCGAACGTCAAGAATGCGGTGATGTACGACGAGTCGAGATAAATGAAGTTCAATAGCCAGTGCGGGTCTTCTGCTTGATTCCGAGCATGCGTGGAACTTTGTGCGTTGGAATTGTGTACACACACGATCGGAATTTACGACAACGGATTTTGTTGTCGGAAAATTTGAGATCCAGATCTCAAATTTTGTGTGATGGAAATTCCGATGGAAAATGTCCGATGGAGCCTACACACGGTTGGAATTTCCGACAACAAGCTCCCATCGAACATTTTCCGTCTGAATATCCGACCGTGTGTACGGGGCATAACACTTTTGTCCCTAGGGACAAAAACCCTTAGAAGGCAAGAAAGCCATCTTGGGTGCGCTGAGTTGAGCCAATTAACCTACCAGCAGACACCAGAGTGACTGAGGAAACAAGAGTACCCAATGGAAACCAACCCAAGCACAATGAGAGCATGCAAACTCTATACAGAGGTTTCCTTTAAGGGTTTATGTATGTTTTAGTTCACATTTGTGTTTTATCACACAATGGAACACGCACCACAATGGCAATGCCAATCTTATTTCACAAAAAATGTATTGAGTTTTTTGTTAAGTAACATTCAGTGAACACGTTTCTCAGGCGTGGGGTACAAGTAACATAAGAGATTGTAGGATACATGGGGGAGAAAAAGCTCAGTTATAAAAAAACAAAACAAAAACAAAGGACATATAAAGCCCCATAGCTTGAGGGTTTACAACGTTTTTTTTGTAGAAGCATAATTGGAAAGCGTCCATGAGGAACCATGAGGATTTTTCGACACTGGGCTGGCCAGTGGTGTAAGGTGTTCTGTGGCTGATTAAGGTGGTAATTAAACTCACTTGGTGCCTTATCTGCATTAAATTAGCCTCACAATCTGTATAATTCATATGTGTTTGGGTTTAAAGGGATGAGGTGGCAACCCTATGTAGCACCCTCTACCTAGAGTTGAGATTTTTGTCAATGCGGGTAAATTTGAGCAGGCCTAGCTGAAAGCTAGCCCTGTTTGTTTTTGCTCTGTGGCTGTGAGTGGTTAGAGTAGGCTGGTGACTCACAGGCAGTGTCCCTTCTTGGTAACCTCCCTCTGGCTTCGAGCATATAAAGGAAGCAGAGGAGGGGAAGAGAGGTGGCACTGTCTGGGGTGTGTTAAGGAGCCCTGACCAATCCCCAACAAGGAATGGCAGGGGGCAGGCCTCCTTAATCACTTCAATACCAGGCACTTTCGCTCCTTCCCGCCCAGGACAATTTTCAGCTTTCAGAGATGTCGCACTTTAAATGACAATTGTGCGGTCATGCAACACTGTGCCCAAATTACATTTTTATAATTTTCTTCCTACAAATAGAGCTTTCTTTTGGAGGTACTTAATCGCCACTAGGGTTTTTATTTTTCGCTAAACAAACGAAAAAAGACCAACATTTTGGAAAAAAGAAAACTGATGGGCACTGATAGGTGGCACTGATGGCACTGATAGGCTTCACTGACGGGCACTGATAAGCGACACTGATGGGCACTGATAGGCGACACTGATGGGCACTGATAGGTGGCACTGGATAGGCAGAACTGATGAGGGGCTACTGACAGGCATTACTGAGTGGTATTTGAAGGGCACTGACAGACATTACTGATGGGACACTGATTGGCACTTTTATGGGCACTGATTTGCACATTTATGGGCGATGACAGGCACACTTTATTGGGCACAGGCTAGCAGCTGATGGGCAGTGGTTTTCAGCTGATGGGCACATCTGATGGGGCTGTGCTGACAATCAATATGCTGATTATCAGCACAGACCACCCCTCTGACAGGGAGAGCTGCCGATCGGCAGCTCTCCCTGTTAGCGCGAACCGAGGAAAGCTGTTTACAGGCACTTCCCGGTTCAAGTGATGATCAGCTGTGATTGGTCACAGCTGATCACATGGTAAAATGCCTCCATCAGAGGCTCCATACCACGATCGGAGTTGAGTGTGTGTCAGACCAACACACAGCACCTCCAATCGTAGAGCTGCACTCCCCTGTGGGCGTGTGCCGGCTTGTTATTCTGATCACGTCATATGACGTCCGATCAGGATAACAAAACCACTTTGCCAACATCATATTGCTATATGGCGGGCGACAAGTGGTTAAATACCTTGGGTCAGCTCAGCTGGGGAGGAATTGTTCAGGTGGAAGAACTGAAAGATGGAGTGTCAGCCCTTGTATACACGGTCGAAGAATCCGTCGGAATGTGTCCTATCGGACCGTGTCTTTGGATAATCCGACTGTGTATGGTATGCATCGGACTGATTCCGTCAGAATATCCGTCGGACCCAATTTTCCAACATGTTGGAAATATTTCCCGACCAACTGGGCCGATCGGACATACTCCGATCATGTGTAGAGAATTTTGATCGGACCAAGTGCCACGCATGCTTAGATCAAATTCCTACATCAAAGCTATTGGCTACTAGCCTGAATGTAGTCCCATCGTAACGAAATTACATCATCACGTTATGAAAGATCGGGCAAAATCCGACAGATTTGGTTGTGGAAATCTCCGACCGTGTGTACAGGGGCTCAGACTATCGAGACCTTGGAGGAAGTCCCCCTCTCTAGGGGGTGTGACCTTGGGCCAGGGGCACGGAGCTGTAAAGCTACCCCACACAACCCAAGGGGTGTCCTGATCAGGAGCAGGAGAAGACAGTGGGGGAACACTGCTGGACAAGTCTTCAGGAGGGATCCACTAGGTGTCAGTGAGCAGGGCCCCCATCAGGGGGGTACAGGCAGTACTGAAGTAAAGGGCCCGAGCATCCCAAGGGGATGCGCCATCCATCCATCCCTCTCCACATCGCAACCCCATACACACCCAGCACCATCCATGCATCCATCTCCACATCGCATCCCCACCCAGCACCATCCATCCATCCCTCTCCACAATGCTTCCCCACCCAGCACCATTCATCCATCCCTCTCCACCATGAATCCCCATCCCCACCCAGCACCATCCATCCATCCCTCTCCACAATGCTTCCCCACCCAGCACCATCCATCCATCCCTCTCCACCATGCATCCCCATCCCCACTCAGCACCATCCATCCATCCCTCTCCACATCGCATCCCCATCCCCACCCAGCACCATCCATCCATTCCTCTCCACAATGCTTCCTCACCCAGCATCATCCATCATCCATCTCCACCATGCATCCCCATGCCCACCCGGGACCATCCATCCATCTCTATAATGCATCCACGTCCAGCACCATCCATCCATCTCCACCATGCATCCTCATCCCCACTCAGCACCATCCATCCATAACTCTCCACAATGCTTCCCCACCCAGCACCATCCATCCATCTCCACAATGCATCCCAATCCCCACCCAGCACCATCCATCCATCCCTCTCCATAATGCATCCCCATCCACGTACAGCGCCATCCATCCCTCTCCACCATGCATCCCCATCCCCTCTCAGCACCATCCATTCCTCTCCACAATGCATCCCCATCCACGTCCAGCACCACTCATCCAGCCCTCTCCACAATGCATTCCCATCCACATCCAGCACCATCCATCCATCCCTCTCCACAATACATCCCCATCCACACCCAGAACCATCCATCCCTTTCCACAATGCATCCCCATCTACGTCCAGCATTAAAATAGTGTTAAAATAGAAGTGGGTGCACCAAATGACTCAGGGGATGGCCAGTGGGTGGATTCGGTGGGATGGCCATTGGGCGGGCCCTAAGGAATGTTGGTGTTCAGGCCCCGGGGGGGGGGGCCTAGGCCTAAAGCTGTGTAAAGGGCCCCAACATTTCTGATGGATGCCCTGTCGGTGAGTGATGGCACAGTTGGGAGAGTTGGGAGAGGCATGCCGGAGCGGACTGGGAGTCTGAGATGGATGTAGAGCCAGCAGGAGAGACGGTGATGTTAGTGGTGTTGAAGCTGGGCTGCTGCAGCCAGGAGGGCTGGCAGAGCCTACACAGGACTCACTGGGATCAGTAGTCCACCTCAGTACAGCTAGAACCAAAGATTTTTCTTTCTATTGCTATTGGTTGCTACATCAAAGGGGCCAATTGCCCCTGCCATCCAGTGTTGGCCATCTTACTTTAAAAAAGTAATTAGTTAAGTTACAAATTACTTCTCCCAAAAAGTAATTGCCTTAGTAACTCGGTTACTATATTGAAAAGGTAATTAGTTACTCAGCAAAGTAACTGTGACTTTTTTTTTTATATTCTATAGAGGGGACTAGCAAAGGAAGTGAATGTCGCCGCCTCCATCGGCGAGACTGACACCCTGGCCTGGTGTGGATTTAAAGGGGAACCCCTATGCAGAAAAAGCGGCATGGGGGTCCCCTCAAAGTCCATAGCAGAACCTTATCCAAGTACGCACAATCAGAAACATCGGGGGATGCTGGGACTGTGACATCATAAGGGGAGGGGTCACCATGTGACATCACCCGGTGACCCCACCCCTTATGCCTATATAAGTGGCTGCACAATGCGTCCCTGCCATTACGGCCGGAGAGAGTGTCATGTCAACATCGGAAGAAAGAAGAAGAAGAAGGCAAAGACAGTGACAGAGGACCGGGCCAACGCTAGTAAAAGAGCTGTAAGAAGATTGCAGAGGCCCGGCAGAAGAAGCGAAGAGCGATGGAGGCAGCGACATTCACTTCCTTCGCTAGTCCCGTCTACCTGGAGTCACGTTCAAAATGAATGGACTTTACTCCGTGTGTGGGCAAGTCTGTTCATTTTAAAAGATCCAGACAGGATGTAATTGCGGTAACACCACCCAAGTAATGGGAACTGCATTACCATGAGGGGAAGGATAATCAGTTAGATTACTCGTTACCCTCTAAAGTATCTGCGTTAAGTAACTCCGTTTATTTTAGCTGAGCTACTTACATCACTGCTGCCAGCTAATGGCGAATCTTTCAAGTTGGGCTTAATTCAGAGTTGGGCCTAACCAGGTGCTAGCTGTGCCAGGAACCAAGTATTGCACAGAAGAGAAAGCAACAGTCTACAAATAAATGTTGTGCTGGAGAAGTCTAGAGCTTTAGAGGATGTGAATAGAGGTTCCAATCAATCATGTCATTATTTAATACTATTGATTCTGGGCATCCCATATTCCCTTTACCCCATCCAAGTTTAATCCCTCAATAAAATAAAAAATACAAAGCTGATGGACTATTCATTGTCTGGAGAGTGACTGGAAGTGAATGCCAGGCTGGGGCAGAGTGACAGGTGGAACTACTACACACAGTTGCCCCACAGGGGTACCGCTACACCTAGTAGGGAGTGATCTAGGTGTAGATTGTCATTATGGTCCAGAAATGGGCTTCAAACCTGGTCTGTACTGAAGGAGGGGGATCTGTACTAAGGGAGGGGGACTATACTTAGTGAAGGGGGGTCTGTATTTAGCAGAGGGAGGCCCGTACTGAAGGAGAGTTGTCTGTACTAAGGGGGATTATACTTAGTGAAGGGGGTCTGTACTAAGGAAAGGGGGTCTGTACTTAGTGGAGGGGGGTCTGCACTAAGTGGAGGGGGGTCTCTACTTAGTGGAGTAGGGGTCTTGACTGAGGGAGGGGGTGGTCTATACTTAGGAAGGTGGGTGTACACTGAGGGGGGGGGCTCTATACTGAGGGAGGGTGGTGGAGAGAGGGGTCTGTACTGAGGGGGGTCTATACTTCTGCACTGAAGAAGGGTGGTCGTCTATACTTAGTGGAGAGGGGGGCCTATACTGAGGGTGGACTATAGTTGGTGTAGGAGGGGGCCTGTACCTAGGGAGGGGGTCTATTGTTAGTGGAGAGGGGGTCTGTACTGAGGGGGAACTATACTTGGTGGAGGGGGTTGACACCAGGTGACACCAACCCTAGTTACACCACTGGGTGCGGGATTGGCTTGTGCAGGAGAGCTCCCACAGGTTATGGACAAGATTAGTGTGCAGGACCGACCAGTGCGACCACAGCATATTGTAGACACGTATCCAGAAGAAGGTGCCCTTGGGGGCAGGACCACCAGATATTCAGGAGAGTGCCACTTTCTTACAGCCCGAAAGCAGAGCAGGGAGACATTGAGGATGAATTTAGATAGATGGTCAGCAGTGAAACTAAGTTTAAGCACTTTCTTTGGCCAAAATAATAAACAAGCATTTGTGGTTCCAGTCCGCTTGGTTGAGTGTGCTACCCAAGTCTCTTTCCCATTTATCCCAGAGCCAATTGAGTCTATGAAGGATGTGCAGAGATCGGACCCTAGGCCCTTAGGATAGGGGATCTTTCCTACAGCGGTTCTCAAGCAGGGTCAGGCTTTTAAGAGAGTCAGTACGTCACCAGCAATGCCAGTCTTAATGATCGGCAATTCAATGTTTTACATAGTAGTGGGCAACATAGCCACAAAGCAGCACACTAGTGCATGTGGTGCGATGTATTTTTTTTTTTTTCTGATTTTAAAGCGGAGGTCCACCCTAAAGTGGACCTTCCGCTCATCGGAACCCTCCCCCCCTCCGGCGCCACAATTGGCACCTTTCAGGGGGGAGGGGGGTGCAGATACCTGTACAGTACAGGTATCTGCACCCACTTCCGGGATAGCTCTCTGCGAAAAGGGACGTAGATTACGCCCCTTTCCGCAAGTGCCCGCCCTTTTCCGCAAGTGCCCCGCTGCCTGCTGGGAAACACACAGATCCCAGAGGCAGCGGGGACCGTCCTTATTGCACAGCGCGACTTGCGCATGCGCAGTAGGGAACCGGGAAATGAAGCCGAAAGGCTCCATTTCCTGATTCCCATACCCAAGATGGCGGCGGCAGCACTCGAGAGACGATCTAGAGATCGGCTTCAGGTCCCGACATCGCGGGCGCTCTGGACAGGTAAGTGTCACTATTTTAAAAGTCAGCAGCTGCAGTATTTGTAGCTGCTGGCTTTTAAAAAAAAAAAAACGCGGAGTCCCGGTGGACTCCCGCTTTAAGCTCATTGATTAAAGCATGCAAATTAACGCACTGCAGTGGCCCAGAGAAGTGTGAATGGATATAATCTGTATAGAACTGTAAAAGAATAGAAACAAAGTGTGTTTTTTTTTTTGTTCCAAAACAATTTGTTCTATTTTCAGTTCCATGTGACCTTTGGCAGCTTCCTCCATGGTACCTTCAATGACATCACTTTTCATTTTGGTAGTGGTACAGCTATTTCCATTTTCTTGTCTTTAAAAACTCCTACACACTGCTGTTTAATCATCAGTCACAGTGCATTGGACATTGCTTTTCTCAGTGACATAACATCATCCATTTTATTCTTCACAGTCAGACAGTACATTAGCTAATTGCCAGAGTTCAACTTCCCTACTAGTTGTGACCAACTCTTAAATCACATGCAGCCTGCGAATATTGCAACAGGAATTCACAAGGTTGTCACACCATTTCACAAAACAGAAGAAAGCAGCATCAATGTAATTATCGGAGGCTTAGCTTGAAGCTTGTGGGCCCTGATGCAAAAATTGAACTGGACCCCCCCCACACTACCACCCGCCACTTCCATTGTGCGCCAAGATACTCCAAGTAGCTAAAGATGTTCAGACCTTTATTTACAAATCGAGAGAGTAGTTCAAACTAATTGTTGAGGTATGTCCAAATGTGGATAGTTTCTCCAAAATCAGCTGATGGAGACACTGCTGCTAGGGACACTGCTGATGGGGACACTGATGATGAGGGACACAGAGGTGTGCAAAGCTCTGATGGGGACACCGACATGCAGAAAGGCTATGATGAGATTATTTAATTATTTTATTAATTTATTTATAATGAACCAATTTTTTTGGCCTGCGAATATTTGTAAAATCTACAATGTGGCCCTCGGGCTAAAAAGTTTGGAAACCCCTGCCCTAGAGCAAGGGCAGGCAACCCTTTCCTCAAGTACCCACAACAAGCCATGTTTGCAGGTTTTCCTTTATCTTGCACAGGTGCTTTAAATCAGAGTCACTGGCTTGGTATTTTGGACAGCTATTTTATCTGATGCCGCGTACACACGACCGGACTTTCCAGCAGACTAGGTCCCACGGTCTTCCCGGCGGAATTTCGGCGCAGTTCTTTCCGAACGGACTTAGCCACATACGGACGCACTAAGTCCGTTCCTTTTGAATGTGATGATGTAAGACGGGACTAAAAAAGGAAGTTTAATAGCCAGTAGCCAATAGCTTCCCCTGCATCATATTTGGTCCATCAGACCAGCATACAGACGATAGGAATTGAGTCCGTCGGACAGATTTGAAACATGTTCTATTTCTAGGTCCGTCTGATTTTTTTAACGAAAAACGATCGGATTAGCCTACACACGATCGGATTGTGCGACAGACTGATTCCGTCAGACCTAGCCTGCCGGAAAGTCCAGTTGTGTGTACGTGGCATAAGAGAGATTCCCAAAACATGGCTTGTTGGGGGTACTTGAGGACAGGGTTGAGAACCACTGTCCTAGAGCAGGGGTAGGCAACTTTTGAAAAGTGGAGATCTACCTGAATAATATGAAAGAGATCAAAGATCACCAGAGTTAGGCAACCTTTTAAAAAAAAAAAAAAATAAAAGAAATTAACTAGTAAGGCCCAACTAAATAGTGAGGAAAACTTTATTAAAATACAAAAAAAGCAAATGTCACTGTAAAATTATAAACTTACACTACCTTAAAAGCGGACAGCGTCAGTCAAAAGAGCAGTATGTAATGGCAGGGCAGTCAGTGAGCACTATGTAGTGTCAGGGAGCAGTATGTAATGGTAGGTAGACATGTGCATAATAAAAAACATTGTTTTGTTTCTTTACGTTTCTGTTGATTCGTAAAGATTCATAATTTCTAGGGATGCACCGAATGGGTTTTTTGGTGCCGAAAACCGATACCGAAAATGAAAAATACACTAGGCCGAAAACCGAAACCGATACCGAAACAGCACCGATACCGAAAATGACTGTTTTCAAAAAATATTTTTATACAGGAGATGGTCAGAGACTGGGGACATGGTACAGGAGGTGGTCAGAGGCTGGGGACATGGTACAGGAGATGGTCAGAGGCTGGGGACATGGTACAGGAGGTGGTCAGAGACTGGGGACATGGTACAGGAGGTGGTCAGAGACTGGGGACATGGTACAGGAGGTGGTCAGAGACTGGGGACATGGCACAGGAGGTGGTCAGAGACTGGGGACATGGTACAGGAGGTGGTCAGAGACTGGGGACATGGTACAGGAGGTGGTCAGAGACTGGGGACATGGTACAGGAGGTGGTCAGAGGCTGGGGACATGGTACAGGAGGTGGTCAGAGGCTGGGGACACGGTACAGGAGGTGGTCAGAGGCTGGGGACATGGTACAGGAGGTGGTCAGAGGCTGGGGATATGGTACAGGAGGTGGTCAGAGACAGAGAACATGGTACAGGAGATGGTCAGAGACTGGCGACACGGTACAGGAGGTGGTCAGAGACTGGCGACACGGTACAGGAGGTGGTCAGAGACTGGCGACACGGTACAGGAGGTGGTCAGAGACTGGCGACACGAGACTGGCAACCTGGTACAGGAGGTGGTCAGAGACTGGCGACCTGGTACAGGAGGTGGTCAGAGACTGGCGACCTGATAAAAGAGATAAGTGCAGCCAGTGTTGCCCCCAGTGATGCAGCCAGTGTTGCCCCCAGTGATGCAGCCAGTGTTGCCCCCGGTGATGCAGCCAGTGTTGCCCCCAGTGATGCAGCCAGTGTTGCCCCCTGTGATGCAGACAGTGTTGCCCCCTGTGATGCAGACAGTGTTGCCCCCTGTGATGCAGACAGTGTTGCCCCCTGTGTTGCAGACAGTGTTGCCCCCTGTGATGCAGCCAGCGATGCCCCTCTGCTTTAATTTCAATAGCTGTGTGTTCCCCGTCGCGCGCCGTCACACACAGCCCCTTCCCCTTGTCCAGGCACTTTGATAGACAGATCACCCGTCCAATCTGGACAGGTGATCTGTCTATCAAATTTCCCCCGGACAAGGGGGAGGGGCTGTGTGTGACGGCGCGCGACGGGGAACACACAGCTATTGAAATTAAAGCTGTGATGTTCCCGGCGCTCTATTCAACCAGACGGCTCTCTTCACTGCAGAGGGGCATCGCTGGCTGCATCAGTCCTGCGCTAGTCACCCCCATCATGGGAGGCACCAGGGGCGGGCAGGGGCGGAGTTCCGCCCCAGGCCCCGCCCCATTTCTGGCTCAATTATCGGCCGTTTTTTCCTTTCGGCAAATTGCCGAAAAGGGCATTTTCGGCTGATATGTTTCGACGGCCGAAATTTCGCTGCATCCCTAATAATTTCGTAAGACGCAAGGTTTCATATTCGGACTCGTTTGTATTTTCGTAACAGATATATTTTCGTTAATACAAAATGATTTGTAATTCCGTTTGATTTTGTCTGATTTTCTTTGATTCGAAATTCGCAGTTCTGTTAGATAATAATTTTAGTTTATTCTGTACACTACTCATAATTTAGTAATTGTTACTTTTGTGAGATTGCCTTTTTAGTTGATTCGTACTTTGGAAATAAGGAATAATAATCCTATGCTTGTTTTTCTAATAAGTCCTTTACTTACTCCAGTCCACTCCCTCAGTCACGAGAACTGACGCAGTCTCCCCCTCAACTGAATCTAAAAAGATTCAGGAATGCAGTGTGACTCAGACACCAAAGGGATAAGGTGATTGGCTAAAGATATTAAGTAAGATACATCACTCACTAATAAACTGCCCATTCGAAAGAAAGATTCTAGAACACAAAATTACGAACATACGAAATTAGAAACATACATATTAAGATACACTGCCGCTGTCTATTCAAAAGAACGATTCGAGAAGACGAACAAACGAAATTCCGTACACACGAATGAAAATACGAACATACGAAATTATGAACAGACAAAGGACTGAAAATACAAAATGTAAATCATTCTTCTTTTTCTTTTCTTTCTTTTACTGTTTCGGAGTTTCGTATTTTTGTAAGTTTGTCCGTTCATAAGTTCGTATTTTCGCGTGTTCGTTATTTTGCTTATTCGTAATTTTCGTATTTTGGTTCTTTCAGCTATTCGGATGTTCGAATTGATCCAAATGTACGAATACTAACAAATTCGTACGAAAATCTATTCGTTACGGACCGAATCGCACATGTCTAATGGTAGGGTCAGTGGCGGAACTACCAGGGTCACAGCAGTCGCACTTTTGACCGAGCCCTGGTGTTCGGCCGCCACGGGGGCCCCAAGACAGCAGGAACATAGTTGCCATGCCAACTATCGGGACAGCAACACCGCCGTAGGTCGATATAAAGAGTAAACCGCGCTACTCAAACAAGATAAAAAATATATAAATAAATTCCCTACAAGCAGCAACCCTAATCGTAATACTCCGATAACAGACTAAATAGGTGAAAAAAGTGAGCTGCGCTAAAAAAACTCTAATCAGAAAAAATTATTCTAATCACAAAGATTCATCAGTAATCACAAGAAACAAAATATTAGTGCCAAAAAGTGATACAAACAATTGAATTATATCAGTGAGTAATATCTTTTCACCATATAAGTGACAAAAAATATTTTTAAATCAGTGCCCACAATATAATTAGCATAAATTGCATACCCCTTATATATAAATCACATAAATTGTCAGTATTAAAGAAAATAAACCGACACACCCCCAAATTAGTGGTAATGAATGAACAGAAAAACCCAACAAAAAAAAGTATTGAATTAAAGAAAAAAAATCAGAAAAAAGTCCCAGAAATAATATCCAAAGAGCAGTGTTGATTCTTCCAAAGTGAAAATATGGAATTAACACCCACAATGTTCTGTGTTAAAGAAAATCCAAGCAATCCTCCACCAGTGAGAAGGGGGGCCGCTTACCAGAATTATAGATCTCAGTGTCAATGAGATCAACAGGGCAAAAGCACAGAAGTTCTGGATGAACCGTCACATGAGCCACACAGCCTTTATCTCTGATGCAAAGCCTCCAGACAAGGAACGAGGATATCGTGGATCATATAAAAAAGCAGAAAGGCACTCGCATAGCGTAAAACCTCTTAGTTTAATGGAATTTAAAAAATAAACAGTATTGCACTCACATGTACACAGAAGAATACGATCGTATAATAAGAAAAACGAGCCGGCCGGGTCTCGTATGCCGCCCGCAGTTCCTAGCTGGGCGTAGAACGCGGAGACGTCAGAACGCCTACCTCCCTACGCGCGTTTCGTCACGAACGGACGTGAACGCGTCCTTGTCCTGAAAAATTGTATGTTAGTGCAAATAAAAAAAGTATCACGGACAGTACTCAATTTTCTCTGTGATTTATATATAAGGGGTATGCAATTTATGCTAATTATATTGTGGGCACTGATTTAAAAATATTTTTTGTCACTTATATGGTGAAAAGATATTACTCACTGATATAATTCAATTGTTTGTATCACTTTTTGTCACTAATATTTTGTTTCTTGTGATTACTGATGAATCTTTGTGATTAGAATAATTTTTTCTGATTAGAGTTTTTTTAGCGCAGCTCACTTTTTTCACCTATTTAACACTGCCGTAGGTGCCCGCAGATAACAGTGTGAGGTTTCACATCGAGGCACTGTACAAATACATGCCAGGATAGAGATCCCGCCCCCCTACCCCAGAAGCAGATCAGGCTCCCTCGGGGACTCGTCTACTCTTACTAAGAAAATCCCAGAGGAGGAGCTTGTGTTGAAGCAATTGATTCTCCTGCACACTCCGTGGAACTAACTAATGTTGCCCACCATTTGTTTCTGGGAGGGAAGGAGAAGTGGTGCACAACCAGCAAGTTTTTCATCACCATTATGGAACGCATTGCTTCTGCAGAGGGGGAGACTCTGAAGCCAAATGTTGGGTTGCTGGGCCACATTAACAGCGACACATTAAATATTGTCTGAAAAAGATCGATTATATGCAAATACTGTTTGTTTACTATTACTTGTGTTTTCTTATAATGCTTATAGATGGGAATGTAATACATCATCAGCCCCTGAAGAAGAGGTTAGATCTCTTAACAATCTTGAAACGCATCGGGCCGGTTTTTGGTCCCATTATTGATCTGGGATCGATATTCGTGGTGATATTATCCCTAATATGTTGGTATATGAACACTGTAGTTTTTTGTGCATCCTCTAGTAATCACTGTGCATCTCTATGTTCTTATTGTTATTTATGTGATTTTTCCTTTTTTATGCAATAAAATGTATACTTTGTTATAAACTTTGGAGACTACTGCCTAATTAAAGTCCCACTAGAGGAAAAAATTGATTCTGTATTCACATTAACAGCAGGAAGTTTTTGCTGCCCGAGACACTGGGCACCACCCTTCCTGTTTTAGATGTTTATAGGACTTATATTAGCATTCCCTAAGACTAAAAGTCTCAGCATGTTCCATCATCTGAGGGAACAGACTCTGATTGTCAGCACACACTGGGGCTACTAGTTCCTTAGCCAACAGCACATTGGAAATGGTCCCTGTCTTTGGAGCACACTGGTACTGGTAGATCCTCCCCCCTGCCAGGGCTTACTGGGACTGGTGGTTCCCCAATCCCCAGCAGTTGGGGCACACTGAGACTGGTAATTCCCCACCTATCTAGTCACATAGCAGCCCGGGAAATGTAGTAAGTGACTGATGGATCACTCTGCTCACTGGCTGCCCAGCCCGGCCCTAACGCTCACTGACTGCCCTGCCCTACCATACCGCTCACTGACTGCCCTGCCCTACCATACATGGCTCCCTGACTGCCCTGTCTGGCCCCACTGCTCACTCACTGACCTGCCCTACCATACCGCTCACTGACTGCCCTGCCCTACCATACATGGCTCCCTGACTGGCTTGCCCGGCCCCACCACTCACTGACTACCTGGCCCTACCATACAGCTCACTGACTGCCCTGCCATACCGCTCACTGACTGCCCTGCTTTGACCTGTCATACCGCTCACTGACTGCCCTGTCATACCACTCACTGACTGCCTTACACTACCATACCGTTCACTCACTACTCTAACATACCGCTCACTGACTGCCATGCCATAATGCTCACTGACTGCCTTACCATACCGTCCACCGACTGCCCTGCCGTCCTGCTCACTGACTGCCCTGCCATCCCGCTCACTGACTGCCCTGCCCTACCGCTCACTGACTGCCCTGCCGCTCACTGACTGCCCTACCCTGCCTCTCACTGACTGTCCTAGCCTGCCATACTACTCACTGACTGCCCTGCCGCTCACTGAGTGCTCTACCTTGCTGCTCGCCGAGTGTCCTGCCATTTACTTACTTCCCTGCTGCTCACTGACTGCCCTACCCGGCTATACCGCTCACTGATTGCCTTGCCTTGCCATACTGCTCACTGACTGCCCTGGCTTACCATACTGATCCCTGACTGCCCTGCCTTACCATACCGCTCACTGACTACTCTGACATACTGTTCACTGACTGCCCTGCCCTACCATACCACTCACTGACTTCCCTGCCCTGCCATGCCACACTACTCACTGACTATTCTGACATACTGTTCAATGACTATTCTGAGATACTGCTCACAGACTGCCCTTCCATGGCATACCACTCAGTAAGTGCCATGCACTGCCAATTATGCAGGAAGGGGACCCACTGCTGGACAGTAATAAAGGACCACAGAATAGGAGTAAAGAGACCCGGGCTTGGCGTGAAGGGTCCCCAAATCTGATGGAAAGGGAACTGAGATGGGGGTCAGGGGGGCCCTTCATGGTTTCATGCACCAGGGCCCTAAAGGTTCTAGTTACGCCTCTAGGCAGGGCAGTCAGTGAGCAGTATGTAGTGTCAGCAGTATGTAGTGTCAGTGAGCAATATGTAGTGACAGGGAAGTCAGTGAGCAGTATGTACTGATAGGAAAGTCAGTGAGCAGTATGTAGTGATAGGTAAGTCAGTGAGCAGTATGTAGTGATAGGGAAGTCAGTGAGCAGTATGTAGTGACAGGGAAGTCAGTGAGCAGTAAGTACTGATAGGAAAGTCAGTGAGCAGTATGTAGTGATAGGGAAGTAAGTGAGCAGTATGTAGTGATAGGGAAGTAAGTGAGCAGTATGTAGTGATAGGGAAGTCAGTGAGCAGTATGTAGTGATAGGGAAGTCAGTGAGCAGTATGTAGTGACAGGGAAGTCAGTGAGCAGTAAGTACTGATAGGAAAGTCAGTGAGCAGTATGTAGTGATATTAAATTCAGTGAGCAGTATGTAGTGATAGGGAAGTCAGTGATCAGTATGTAGTGACAGGGAAGTCAGTGAGCAGTATGTAGTCAAAGGGAGATCAGTGAGCAGTATTTAGTGACAGGGGAGTCGGCGAGTAGTATGTAGTGACAGGGAAGTCAGTAAGCAGTATGTAGTGACAGGGAAGTCAGTGTCAATACCAAGCCACATGCCTTCAACATGGGGGGTGGGTCAGTCAGAACCCACCCCCCCATGTTGAAGGCATGTGGCTTGGTATTGTTCATAAGTGGGGGGGGGGGGCGCTCTGTCTAGGCAATTGTCGGTATTCTTTTCATTACATTCATCTGTCAGTGGGGAAGTGCGCTGACAGATAATGACTCATGGTTGTTAAGGAAGTGGGCAGCCGGCTTCCTGGCCCACTGCTTAACAACCGGCTTTCTTCACAGAATTCGGATCGATCGATCGTTTTTTGTTTGATCCGAATTCTAATTATCTGCAAAGTTGGAATGCGTTAGAATTTGTTAAAATTAATAAACACAACAAATTTTAACCAATTTCATTTGGTGATACGGACACATCCGAATCTCCAAATAGCCAATCATTTGTCCGAATTTATATTCAGAACAAAACAAATTGCACACATCTAGGACACAATATTCAGACAGGAATGTGGCTCGGGACAGGGCCTGAAGAAAGGGAGAGGGGGGCACTGTGCACACCGCATTATTATTCTCTGTGTTATAATCCTATAGTTTATGTTAAAAAAAATTGCTGTGTGCCGCTAAAGTGTTTGGGTTTGACTTTAGGAAAATTGGCAACTCTAGGCCCGGGGGGCAATGCTGATGGAAAGGGGAAGTGCTGGGGAAAATTCTTGAAGTATCACTTTTATGCAGTGGTGGACTGATAACACATGGGGCCCCCAGGCAATAGGAGATTATGGGGCCCCCAGGCAATCAGAGATTATGGGGCCACACAGTATACACACACACAGTATACAATCACACAGTATACACAGACATGTTTCTATTAGCTGAGAAGGTACTGAAGAGGTGGGGCAGCTATAATCTCTGGATTTTTAGACCAAAAGGATGTCGGTAAGGGACATTTCAGAGACAAATGTAAAAAAAAAAAACACACATTTTTACATACTGTCCCTGGTTTTACTGGGGCTGGCAACCCTGATGGGGCCCCCTAGTGGCATGGGGCCCTCGGGCAATGCCCGAGTGGCCCAATGGTCAGTTCGCCCCTGCTTTTATGTGTTACTTTCCATGTGATAGGCATGCTTTAGTTGTATTTTTTATTTTTTTTATTTCTCTGTATAGTACTTTCCTGTAATTCTAACCTCACCACAGTCTCTATTTCCAAATCACTGTGGATTTAGAATTAGGATTTGTCTGTATATCTGCAGTTTGTGCAGGTGACTGTGTGCTCGGAATGCAAAGTGGCATTCTCAGACTGGCACAGTTCGCGGCACTCTATCCTCATGTCTGAATGCATTTATAGCATTGACTTGTTAAGTGGTACAATGAAGTGAACACGAGTATAAGCACATTGTGACTGCACTTTAAGGCATTTGTATAATTCTCTAATTCCTGCCGTTAGTTATCTATGAAACAGTATATATGGAAGCAACACCCACTGCTATACATGTTTGTTCTGTATTTTAAGCAAATGATTTCATAAAAAGCACTATGAGGTGTATTTATCTAAAAGAAAAATCTTATAACAATTCATCCAGTGAAAGTGCATGTATACTACATTCATTTTGTGAGAATGGGACAAAAAGTTATATTATTAGCTGTTCTGTGCTAGACTATTGTTTTTAATTGTTTCAAAATGGAAAATACCACATTTGGCCACTAGAGTGCTAAGTATCAATGGTGTAGGGCACCCCCTTAAGGGCTGCAGATGAATTGGGATCCCCCACCCTGCACAGCCAGCCACACCAAATTTTCACAGTCAGAGAACAGTCAGTGACTGTGTTTTTTTTGTTTATTGAGGAGTATAACAAGGCTAGGGATGGGAGATTATGGGATTCCCATTTGACTTCAAACAAACTTCAGGGACAACTCTTCCTATATACAGTCTCTATATACAGCTCCCCTTCTTCCTCCAGCACTCACTTGCTTGCAGAACTCCATGTAACCCCATTGTAATTTTGTGGCAAAGACCCATTACAGGCAGGGACTCACAGCCCCTATACTTGGAGAACAGCTTGGGTCACACATCTCCACACTTTCCCAGCACTTCCTCTCTGTTGGTCACTGATCCCAGCACCACCTCTTCAGGTCCTGTCAGCCCACCTGGCTGCAGCTGCCCCTTTCAATAGCCTTCCAGGCTAACTCCTCACAGTCCTCCAGACTAACAATCACCAGTCTCTCAGGAGATCTCCCGGACATGCTGACCTGCTCCCATTGTTTTCTCTTCTTGCTAAGGTAATGAAACAGTATTATATGGTGACAGGTTAGTGGTGAGGAGGGCAAGGTATTGGTCAGCTTATATAGGACAGTCTGGCACCTCCCTTACCACGTCCAGCGGGTCTGCAGTCTCTGATCATCTCCTGTATCATGTCTGCAGTCTCTGACCATCTCCTGCATCCTGTCTGCACAGTCTCTGACCATCTCCTGTATCATGTCTGCACAGTCTCTGACCATCTCCTGTAGCATGTCTGCACAGTCTCTGACCATCTCCTGTATCATGTCTGCAGTCTCTGACCATCTCCAAAAATCATGTCTGCAGTCTCTGGCCATCTCCTGTATCATGTCTGCAGTCTCTGACCATTTCCTGTATCATGTCTGCACAGTCTCTGACCATCTCCTGTATCATGTCTGCACAGTCTCTGACCATCTCCTGTATCATGTCTGCACAGTCTCTGACCATCTCCTGTATCATGTCTGCAGTCTGACAATCTCCTATGTTTTTTTTTTAAGAACAGATCAAATTTAAAAAAATTGCGTTCTGACTGCTTGAATTTTTGGGATGAAAACCGTGTGCAGTAATCGTGATGCATTGCGGAATCTAAACGAATCATGGACCGGATAATCGTAATCTAATCGAATCATGAGGCCAATAAAGATGTGCACCCCTAGTACCTACAGACTACCATGGTGCAGATAATCACTCTTTACAACTTTGGTGAACAGAAGGAACAACACCTTGAATCTTGAAGTGGACAGGCTACAGCAAGAGAAGAACATGTTGGGTTCCACTTCCTTTAGTCAAGAACTAAAAACTGAGACTGTTGTGGGTAAAGGCTTACCAATAGTGGACATTTGATCACTGATAAAATAGGCGGTAAGACAGTCACTGTCTCTAACAGAACACCTTGGGGATATGTTAGAAAGGAAAATTTACAGCAACAATTTGCAGAAATTGTGTTTAGCATTTATGTGAACGTGGACTAGAATCTCAAAGGAATGTTTGTGGAATGTGAAATCTGTGCCATAAGGATTCCAATATTAGTACTGTATAATGTGTCTAATAAATTGCTTGTTGAGTGTATACCAGTGTTAATTTAGTCAACGAAAACATTTTTGTCAGAGGCATATTTCCAGTGGTGAAAACTAAACAAAATCTACCCCACATTTTCTTCAATTGACAAAAACTATGATGAAAATGAATTACATTTTCGTCAACAAATGAAAACGGAATGAAAATCTGAGAGAAGGACGTTTACCCATATGAACTTCCGGTTACTACAGAGCTCCACCTGTAAAGCCAGTGAGAGTTTCTCCTCCCAGCAAGCAAGGTAGCCACCGTAGCAGGCTTAGTGGTGTGGCGTGCTTAGCAGTGTGCAGCATTACAGGCCTCCTTAGATGACCATCCAGAGCACTATGTACAAAACAGGCCTCCTCAGACAGACGACCCTCTAGAGAACTGTGCAGTATTTACAGGCCTCCTGAGCATCCAGTTTTATGGACAGTGGTGTGAGGTGGCCAGTAATTCACACTGTGTGCATTACAGGCCTCCTCACATCACTGTCCAGAGAACTGTGAAGCACTGGCCTCCTCAGACTACCGTCCAGAACACTGTGCAGCATCACAGGCCTCCACAGAGTGACCATCATCCACAGTACTCTGCAGTATTTGTTACAGGTCTCCTCAGACTACCATCCAGAGCACAGTGCACTACAAGCCTACTCAGGCTGTCCTGAGCACTGTGCAACTGCAGCATTACAGGCCTCCTCCTCAGACCTTCCAGAGCACTGTGTGCAGAACATTACAGGCCTCCTTCTCAGACTGTCCAGAACACTGTGTGCAGTACAGGCCTCCTCAGATGGTCCAGAGCACTCACTGTGCATTACAGGTCTCCTCAGACTATCCATAGCCTGTCCTTTGTTAAAACCTTAAAGCGGAGTTCCAATTAAAAAAAAAGATCAGGTATATATAAATGAAGGGGATCCGTGTGGCTCCACACTCAGATGATGTCGTGTATGACGAAGCGCGTCAGAGTGGAGCAGACGGATGTAGTGACGCTAGCTAAACACAGAGCATACAGTTGGGACCTCCGCTGCAGGCACTCAGGAAACGCCATTAGCGCTGTGGGCAGGACGCTAGCTTGTGAGCAATTTTTGGCGTTACATTATTATAAAATTGTAAGTGTAAATCCTGAAGGGGATTTTTTAATGTGAAGTGAATATTAAAGCTAACTGTTTTAAACGGGATTACACTATATCCATCTTTCCTGTTTTTTCTTGACCTTATCTTGGTTTGGAGTGATCTTATACCATTAAAGGAGGAGTGGATTGCTGACCAGTACAGGGAGATTTATATGCAAGGATAAAAGTCACTTTCTGGTAAGAGGCTTTGGTACAAGGGGGTCTCTATACACATTCCCCCCTTTCCTACTGTGGTGTTTTCACGCATGGAGGTGTCATCTTTCGGTGCCAGCTTTCTCCCTGAAGTATAATATTTGGACTTATTTTAATATCATTCAGTCACATTGTACTCGGACTCTGGTTTAATGTGACCAATAGGAGTATTTATGATACAAAAGTGATCATTTACTTTTGTGCGCTGCTTGAGTCTTTAAGGACTTTTTGTTGTTATTTTTTATGCAGAACTGCGGTTCATTTAAGGGCCGGTTCACACTGCAGGCGATGCGAGGCGACACCGACTTGCCTCGCCGCGACCTGCCGCGACCTCAGCGGCAACTTGCAGATGACTTCTGTATAGAAGTCAATGCAAGTCGCCCCGAGGTCGCCCGAAAGTAGTACAGGAACCTTTTTTCTGAGTCGGAGCGACTCGAGTCGCTCCTCTCAGAACGGTTCCATTGTACAGAACGGGGGTGACTTGTAAGATAGCGGCGAGGCGAGTCGTGTCGCCTCGCATCGCCCGCAGTGTGAACCGGCCCTTAGGCAGTTGCCGAGACCATTATTTTGGTATTTGATTTGTTTTATATTCAATTGTGTTTTTATATTCAGTTGAGTTTTTATATGTGAATGGTATTGCTATATACAAACATATATATTTTATGCTAAATATTTTCTTGTCACTAACCCAGGAGCGCTTGTGTGTTGGGAATTAGACCTACTCTTTGACACTTTTTTCTATAAAATGTACTGGAGATTTTAGCTGACTAAAATGTTGGATATTTTTTTTTTCTTTTTTTTTTTCTTTGCCACCTCAGTGAGTTTATACAGGAGATTTAATTCACCTTAAAGCTCATCTTTATCTCCTCCCAATTTACACATCATCGTGGCTTGTTTCTTTATTAATATTTTTTGCTTTTTGCTTTCCTTTCTTCTTTTTCTTTCCTTTTAATTTAAGAAAGTTAAAATACATCCAAAACCAAGTAAACAAGCAAAATATCAAGCCCCGCCACCCGTTAATCTTTTTAAACTAACCACAATAGTTGTTTACCTTATTCTACTCCTAAATGTGTATATTCTTTTTTATTTTACCCCCTTCACCCCTCCCCCGCCCCCCCTCCTCTCAATCCCACCCCCACCCCCCATTACATAGGGAAACACACTAGACAAGGATATACATAGCAAGAGCGACTAGGAGAGAACTATAGACTTTAAGGGCACACGTTCTATCACATCTACTTATGAGGGGATCCCCAGTTTCACCAGTCCGGAGCCCCATATCCTCTCGAACTTCTTGCTATTGCCCTGCTTAATAAAAAAAACCCTTTCATTACTAATTATTTTCATTGTATTAGCTAGCCATGTTTCAGCTAGTGGGCTAGAATGTGACTGCCAGTTTTGGGCGATTAACTTTCTTGCCTGAAAAAGGCATCTAGTAACTGGTGTAAACGTGTTTTTTGGGACTTTATATCCCTCCGGTATAGCCAACAGGCAAGTCCTCGCTGTTGCCTCCAATGTTAAACTGAAAATTTCATTTATATGATCTATAACCTGTGTCCAATACCTAAACAGTTTCGGGTACCTCCAGAACATATGAATAAAATCTCCAACCTGGCAGCATCTGGGACACTGATCATTGTCTCTCCACCCCAGTTTAAACATTTTCCAGGGTGTATGATATACTCGATGAAGAAAAAAAAGTTGAGAGGCTTTCTGTGACGGAGAGATAGAAACCTTAGTTCCCTGTTCCATTATCCAATCCCAGTCAGGTATGGACACTGGACCCACATCCCTCTCCCATTTCCTTTTACTTTTAATCATACCGTTACGATCTAATAGTTTATCCCCCAGTCTGGCGTATAGGAATGAGATCAGGCCTTTAAGCGTGTCTCGAGACATAATTTGTGATAGCACCGGGATCTGAATCAACTGCACCTCTTGGAATCTAAATTGAGCCTGAATTGCATGTCTGACCTGGAGATATTTATAGAACGAGCGGTTCGACAAGAAGAACTCGGACTTTAAATCCGCAAATGATTTAATATCTGTACCCTGAAACATTTGCGCCAATTTATCTATCCCTTGATTTACCCATTCCCTGCATCTTTCAACTTTAAATAGCTCAGTTAAATTTCTATTATCCCATAAGGGAGCCAGAACGGATACCTTCTGATATCCCAATAGAACCTTGACTGTTTTCCAAAGTTTAGCGATCTGAATAATCGTTGGGCAATGCATATTGAACGAGTTTGCCTCAAGCGCTTCCATGAGCGTGTTATGTGGACATCCTAACATCAATAATCTATGACAGGGACTAGCTTAGTTTGTTACTATTGCTCCTGCTAAGTGTTGCAACTGAGCCGCTAAATAGTAAAGTCTGGGATGTGGAATCGCCAGCCCCCCCTCTTCCGGCGGCAGCTGCAGCATCCGTAAACTAATCCTAGACGGACCCTTTCTCCATATAAAAAGTCTAAATAAGGATTCTATTTTCTTAAACCACCTCTCCCCAATCCATAATGGTGAGTTGTGGAGAAAATACAAAATTTGAGGAAGCCATACCATCTTAACCAAATTACAGCGTCCCGCCATCGAAAGGGGGAGGCGAGTCCAAATATCAGACTTTTGTTTTAACTTTAATAGGAGCGGGGATAGGTTATCTTCCAAATAAGAATTTACATCCCTTGTAATCCACACCCCCAGATACTTAATCTTCTCCACTTTCTTCAAATTCGCAATATTCTGTGGAGCATAGGTAAGCTCCATTTCCAGTGGGAGTAGTGTGGATGTATCCCAGTTAATAGTTAATCCTGACATATGACCAAATTCTCTAATCATTCTCATCGCCACTTTCAATGAGGCTTGAACATCCCCTAGAAAAAGCAAGACATCATCGGCGAACAATGCAATTTTTTCCTCCGACTGTCCTCTCCTAAATCCCTGTATATCAGGGTTAGCCCTAATGGCAATGGCCAACAGTTCCACTGCCAAAACGAACAGTAAGGGGGAGAGGGGGCAACCCTGCCTCGTACCTCGTTACAACAGGAACATCTCAGAAAACTCATTGATGATTTTAATTTTCGCTCTTGGGTTTGTGTAAAGCAGTTTTAACCATTTAATAAAGTTTGGTCCAAACCCAAATCTAATAAACAAGTATTCCCACTCGAGGCTATCGAATGCTTTGGCTGCATCCAGGACCAAAACTGCCCTGGAGCCTCCATTGTCCATCGGAATTTGAGCATTCAAAAAAAGTCTACGGATGTTAGTACTGGTAGATCTATTCGGGATAAAACCCGACTGGTCAGGGTGGATAAGCTTTTGGATACTTCTTTTCAAGCGTGTTGCAAGCATTTTTGCTAAAAATTTTACGTCCAGGCCCAAGAGCGAAATCGAACGGTACGAGGCCGGGTCCATAGGGTCTTTACCCTCCTTGGGGATAACCACTATAGTGGCTTCCAACATCGAGGAAGGCAAGATTCCAGTCTCCAAGGCCTGCCTCAATGTCTCCAACAGTTGTGGCAATAGGACCTCCCCATATCTTTTATAGACCTCGATTGGTAATCCATCAGGTTCTGGTGCTTTTAAATTAGGCATCTCTGCCACCGCTCCTTGAAGTTCCTCAATAGTGATTGGGGCCTCCAATGCCGCTAAATCTTCTGCTGTTACAGTTGGTATATTTAAGTTCCCCAAGAAAGCTGCCGTAGCTCCCCCTTCACTCCTCCCTTGAGATTTATATAACGAACTATAGTAGCAATAGAATATGCTGTTAATGATAGATGATTCAGAGGTGATCTCTATGTGACCAATAGGAGTATTTATGATACAAAAGTGATCATTTACTTTTGTGCGCTGCTTGAGTCTTTAAGGACTTTTTGTTGTTATTTTTTATGCAGAACTGCGGTTCATTTTAGGCAGTTGCCGAGACCATTATTTTGGTATTTGATTTGTTTTATATTCAATTGTGTTTTTATATTCAATTGAGTTTTTATATGTGAATGGTATTGCTATATACAAACATATATATTTATGCTAAACATTTTCTTGTCGCTAACCCAGGAGCACTTGTGTGTTGGGAATTAGACCTACTCTTTGACACTTTTTTCTATAAAATGTACTGGAGATTTTAGCTGACTAAAATGTTGGATATTTTAGTTGACTAAAATATACTGCAGATTTTAGTCGACTAAATATGACTAAAACAATTGCAGATAACTAAAATGTGATTAAAACTAAAATGGCATTTTAGTGAAAAGACTAAAATGCTAAAACTAATTGAAAATGAAATCAGTTAGTTTGATGTAATCGAAATAGACATATCTATTTTTTAGCATCTGGCCCTATCAACTGCCACACAGAGGTTCAAAATGTGTTAGACCCCTTTTTATTGAGAACATAAACATGTTGTAAAGCACGTATTCCAGTAAAAATACTGCACCTATGAACCTGCGCTCCCAAAGACCATTCTAGTGTGAAGCAGGCTGCTAGATAAATTTAGTTCTAATCAGTGGAGCAGGGGTTGATTATCTAGGGCTGCTCAGTGTTTCACAGACTGCTACTTTATTACTTCCCCCTGTCCTCTAGAGGGTTCTAGAAGTATAGTGGTAGGGCGAACACAATCAGCACCATTAATATTTTTTAGGACTTCAGCCAATCCCTGGGGAGGTGTCCAAGGTGGTGGCGAGGGAGCCCATAGTACAATGTCCCTGGGTCTAGTCTTGTCCCCTGGTGCAGGATCCAAAGGAAGCCACAAGGAAGACATCCAGGTCCCAACTAGGCTTAGTTGTGGGTTTATTTTGCGGATCCGTGTCCAGGGATCAAGTTGGGTCTGGAAAAGCTCACCAGAGAGCGCCAGGAGGAAGTTGGTCAGAAAGAGTCCAGATGTCATAGGGTGGTATGAGTCTCCCTCACTAGAAAGAGCCTGGTGGATATCAGTAGGAGGCAACCAAAGATCCTGTGGCTGAATGAGTAGATGAGCCCAGTGCTGAAGGAAAGTGATTTTGTGTAGTTTTTAACTCTGGAAGGACTACAGTTAATAGCAGTAGAGATCCCATGGGACATTCAGCAGTTGGTGCAGTGCAGCCAGCGGTTCTGTACCATGTATTCAGAAACTGAGGAGTCCTTAAGTTATCTAATTCTACAGTTTTGGGGTATCCCATGCTCTCTCTCCCTATCTTAGTTCATTGTTGGCAATAAAAATCCCCTAGACTATTTTCTGAGCCAGTGGAATAATGAGGAAAACGCTGTGTGCCTGCCTATATGTGCTCTAAGTTGGGAAATAGAACTGTATTCACCAGCGTCTTCTATGGGGGGTGCGCTACATGCATAACGAAGGATACTGCAGGGTAACTCAGCAGAAGTATCATACAATACAGCACAGGTCTGGGGAATGTTATGATAAGCAGAACCCCTGTTTCAAATTGTATTTTATTCTTTTCTCACCTGTGAACATAACACTGTTAAAACTCCACAAATCTCTTACACTTGACGGTAACAGAAAGTTTTACAGCAATATCTGACACAACGAACTCTGATATGCCCATTTATGTGACAGAAACCCAATCTGCAATGGCAACCAACCCAACTGTCTGGCTCTCACCCCTCATTATAATTCCTGTCAGATTGGCATCTATGCACACTTTATCCACAGTGCAGAACTTGTCATGGAGGGTAAAGGATAAATCTAATACTCTGCATGTGTATACTTCTCCAAAATATGCACCATGGAAAGCAAGACTCTGGCATTTCAACTGCATCGTTTTAAAAAATTGTACAGAGACAGGCAACTTTTTGATAAAGGCTTTGGATTGCAGATTTGTTTTTCGCTGTTTTGTCCATTTCTCTGATTGTTGTACCATATGCTGGGGAGGAAGGCAGCACAGTGGCATATGCCGTGTACACACGACCGGACTTTCCGGCAGACTAGGTCTGACGGTCTTCCCGACTGACTTTTCGAGCGAACGGACTTGGCCACATACAATCACACCAAAGTCCAAAGGATTTTAATGTGATGACGTATGAATGGACTAGAATAAGGAAGTTCATAGCCAGTAGCCAATAGTTGCCCTAGCGTCGATTTTTCGTCCATCGGACTAGCATACAGGCGAACTGATTTTTCCGACCGGACTCGAGTCCATCAGAAAGATTTGAAACATGTTCTAAATCTAAAGTCCGTCTGATTTTTATACAGCAAAGGTCCGATAAAGCCCACACACAATCGAATTGTGCAACGGATTCGTTCCGTCTGACCTTAGCTGTCGAAAAGTCTGGTCGTGTGTACACGGCATAAGTGGTTAAGACTTCTGCCTAGCAGCTCTAAAGTTGTCGGTTTGAATCCCAACCACAGCACTACATGCATGTAGTTTGCATGTTTTCCCTGTGCTTGTCTGAGTACTCCAGTTTTCTCCCACACTCCAAAGACATGCTGGTGGGCAAATTGGCCCTAGTATGTGAGATAGGGACCTTAGATTTTAAGCTCCTTGAGGGCAGGGACTGATGTGAATATAGAGTATATTTACAGTGCTGCATAAATTGATGGCACTATATAAGCACCTGTAATAAATATTAAAATAAGCTCGGCCTGAGACTTCTAACTCTGTCCCTATAACTGACTTTTGGGTTTTTGTCAGGGCTGGACTCAGCCCTTCCTTCTCTGAGCTGGCCGCTCAGCTGTCGGCTAATTGCCAGCTCCTATCTCTTCACAGTTACTCAGCTGTTGTTGATGATCTTGCTTGTCAGTCCTGCCTACTTAAGCTGTCCAGTCCAGAGGAGCTCTGCCTTCGCCTTGGTCAACATCACAGAAACGTTCTCCTGCGATCCTGTTCTAGACTTGCTTTGATGACATCCCTTCTGGCTCCAGATCCTGCTTACTGTTCCACTACATTGATCCCTGACTTCTGGCTTGGCTGACTATCCTTTCCGGTTACTGAACTTTGGCTATGTTTTGACTACGTTTGTTCTTTTTACTTTTTTTTTTATTAAAAAGTGTGATTTAACTGTACTTCTCCCTCGGCCTGATTTCAGGACTTCTGGCAGTTTTCTTCCTAAGGCTGGGTTCACACCGCTGCGGGGGGAGAACCGGATGTGATTCGCACAGCAAATCACATCCGATCTCCGTAGCGCTGCGAGTTCAGCCATACAGATAGTATGGCTGAACTCGCAGCGGTCCCGCAGCAAACTCGCACGGGACCCTTTTTTGGGTCCGCAACGGAATCGGATCACATGGGGGTTCACACCATGCGATCCGATTCCTGTGCGAGTCGGCAGATCGCACTGCGATATGCCGACGGATCTGGGGGTGTCATTAACATAACATTGACACCCCCAGCCGTCCGCATAGGGCAGTGTGAACTGCCAGCGGGAGGTATGCGATGCGGGAAAACGCCGCGGATTCGCGGCGTTCCCGCATCGCAGCGGTGTGAACCTAGCCTAAAGGCCCGTACACATGATAAGAAGACCGGAAGGAAAATTTCATACGACGAGCAACCGGCTGATTATCTGATTGTTTCGACAGCTGAATCTGACTTTCTAACGTACGTGAACACAATGTCTGATTTTCATTTAATTAGCACAGTTTTTGTCCAGGAAAAAATCGTTAAAGCAAGACTACGCATGCTCAGAAAGAAAAGAATACATTACAAAACAATTCAACACATTACATAACTTCCAAAGTTGTATTCTGTCATACGAGAATTTTCATACATGGACCGCCTCACAGCGATGTACATCGGCAGAATGGCACGGCTGGGCACAAGTACGTACCTGTATGTTGCCCTTTAAGTGCAAAGCCGTGGGTCGCGAGTGCGCCGCCGACGGCGCACTCGCAACCCGGTCCTGAGCTCTCTGGCCGCAGGACCCGCGGACCCGATTGCCACCGGTGTCCTGCGATTGGGTCACAGAGCTGTAGAACGAGGAGAGGTAAGTGTAAACAAACCTCTCCCCGTGCTTCCTACTGAGGCTGTCACTGATCGTCTGTTCCCTGTTATAGGGAAAGACGATCAGTGATGTCAGACGCCAAGCCACGCCCCCTACAGTTAAAAAAACACACACACACTTAACCCCTACACTGCCCCCTAGTGGTTAACCCCTTCATTGCCAGTGACATTTTTACAGTAATCAGTGCATTTTTAATTGCACTGATTGCTGTATTAATGCCAATGGTCCCAACAATGTGTCAAAATTGTCCGATGTGTCTGCCATAATGTCACAGTCACAATAAAAATCGCTGATCGCCACCATTACTAGTAAAAAAAAAAAATATTAACAAAAAAGTGTTTTTTTTTCAAAATTGTCGCTCTTTTTTTGTTTATAGCGCAAAAAATAAAAACCGCATTGATGATCAAATGCCACCAAAAGAAAGCTCTATTTGTAGGGGAAAAAAAAGATGTCAATTTTGTTTCAGAGCCATGTCGCACGACCACGCAATTGTCAGTTAAAGTGACGCAGTGCCGAATCGCAAAAAGGGGCTTGGTCCTTTAGCTAGAAAATGGCTTGGGGCTTAAGTTGTTAAGTAACCTTTTCACTTTCGATATGAGACAAGCATGCAACAAAAAAACGGATGATTAGTCATCCAATGGGCATAGCATTAGGGGTTGCAGTGGTTACAATTGCAACCCCACTCATGCTCCAGGGGGATCCATGCGGCCTCCCTCTTACAATAGATGTTATGCCTGTGTTATGTCGGCAGCAGCGCACACTGTCACATCGGGGGACTCATGAGGAGCTCAGCTGTCACAGTCAAGATAAGGAGAAGCCCATCACAGCAGACAGATCCACACCCTCCCCCAGGAGCCTACCAGGCGCTCACATTGCGGTTGACTTGCAATGAGGGGTTATGACAGTAATCTCTAGCAGTCTCATGTAACATGCACCCAAACATGTACCCAAACTCTCACTATTTCCTGCAGTGTGTCTATCAACATTTCTGGAGAGATCTGAAAATGGCTGTGCACCGATGCTCCCCATCCAACCCGATGGAGCTTGAGAGGTCCTGCAAAGAAGAATGGGAGAAACTGCCCAAAAATAGGTGTACAAAGCTTGTAGCATCATACTCAAAAAGACTCGAAGCTGTAATTGGTGCCAAAGGTGCTTCAACAAAGTATTAAGCAAAGGCTCTAAAAAATTGTGTACATGGGATTATTTTAGTTTTTTTATTTTTAATAAATTTGCAAAGATTTCAAACAAACTACTTTCATGTCATTATGGGGTATTGTTTGTAGAATTTTGAGGAAAATAATGAATCTGTAACATAACAAAATGTTATGACACGGATATATGCTTTCCCCCAGTACAAGCACCTCCCCCACAGTAAGAAAACACCAGCTAGGCACACTTAACCCTTTGATCGCCCCTGATGTTAACCCCTTCCCAGCCAGTGTCAATAGTACAGTGACAGTGCAGACTTTTAGCACTGACCACTGTATTAGTGTCATTGGTTCCCAAAAAGTGTCCGATTTGTCCGACGCAATATCACAGTCCCGCTATAAGTTGATGATCGGCGCCATCACTATTAAAAAAATTTAAAATAAATAAAAATATCCCATAGTTTGTAGACACTTTGACTTTTGTGCAAACCAATCAATATACGATTACTGGGATTTTTTTTACCAAAAATACGTACTGTAGCAGAAAACATATTAATCTAAATAGATGAAGAAATTAGTATTTTGACATTTTTTTTTTAATTGGGTGTTTTATAACAGAAAGTAAAAAATATTGTTTTTTTTCTAAATTGTTTATAGCGCAGCAAAAAAAACCACAGAGGTGATCAAATACCACCAAAATAAAACTCTAAAACCACAGAGGTGATCAAATGCCACCAAAAGAAAGCTCTATTCTAAAAAAATACATAAATGTTATTTGGGTACCAGCGTCGCACAACTGCACAATTGTCAGTTAAAGTAACGCAGTGCTGCATTGCAAAAAGTGGCCTGGTCATGAAGGGTGTGTATATATATATATATATATATATATATATATATATATATATATATATATATATATATATATATATACACACACACACACACATATATACATACATACATACATACACACACACACACATATATATATATATATATACATGATCAGTACACAGCTGCCGCCTTGTAGCAAGAAAATTTCTGTAGAGTGATCACTAAGTGGTTAAAGGATAAGTTCACCTTTTGTAACATGTTAGTCCTATATTCAGGGTGTAAGATGTTACAAATGCAGCAGCCCCCGCACCCCTCCCATCCCCTGTTGCGACACCAAATAAAAATCCTGAAAGGAGAAGTTCACTTTTGCCAACATGTAACATGTTCCCACTGCTGCAGCCCTTGCCTGACCCACCGCCTCTAGTGACAGTGATCTGGGGATCTTCTCCCCGCACCCGCTGTCAGTTGAAGTAAAAATAAAACCCCACACAGCCGTGCAGGGCTCTGCCCTCCCAGCAGAGTCATTCATTAACAGAGTTCTGTAAATGAATGAACTACAAGGTCTGGCAGCCTTTGCAGCTGTTGGCTTATAGTTCTCAATGAGCTACCAGGGCGCTGTTGAGTACTGTGGTAGTTCATTGTTTCTTCCTTGTCAGTGTGTAACTGGCAGCCTGTATGGGGTACGAGCACACCGCTACACTAACAGTCTCCAGGAGTCTTTGTGGGAGCAATGCTTTGCAGGCTACTAGTAAAAATTAGGGAGGGTCATAACCCATCAGTTTATTTTTTGCAGAGCTCTTTCTTTACTTTACTTTATTTACCCATAACCAAACCCAGGAGTGAGAGGAAAATCCTTGTCAATTAAAGCGGTAGTAAACCCGCATTTTTTTTTTTTTTAAAACCTGCAAAGCAAAAGGCATAATGAGCTAGTATGCACCGCATACTAGCTCATTATGAAATACTTACCTTAGAACGAGGCCCCGACATCTCGCCCGATCCACGCCGAGGAAGCCGACATGCTCCCTCGGCGTCTCTTCCGGGTATCGCGGCTCCGGCGCTGTGAGTGGCCGGAGCCGCGATATCGTCACTCCCGCGCATGCGCGCGGGAGATTTAAATCCGGCCGGACGAGCGCTGCCGGATTTTCGCGGAGAGAACCCCCTTGTGCGCATGCGCCGCTGCAGTCAGCGGCGCATACCGAGGGGAATATCTCCTAAACCGTACAGGTTTAGGAGATATTTTTTTTACCTACAGGTAAGCCTTATTATAGGCTTTCCTGTAGGTAAAAGTTAAAAAAGTGGGTTTACTTCCACTTTAAGGGAAGCCCCTGGGGCACCCAACGTCACCACAACTAGTGTCCCCTCTTACCTTTCTGGGGACAACCAACAATTTGGGATTTTTTTACTTTTGATTGTAATGATAATGGTAAATAGGACAAATAGACAGGGTGACTCCCCCTACTGGGGGCACAGACTGCAATAAAAACTAACAGGGGTTATAATTCCTCTCCTCTCTCTCCAAAACTGCCTTTAGTTTACTTTAAGTCTCCATCTGGCACCTTATGGCACCTCTAATAGAGCTTCTGTGGAACAGGGGGTATGGTTACCCAATGGGTAACTGTTTGGCTATGGGAGACTAAGATGTTTCTATGAGTTCAGCTTAATCTTTGCGGTGGAACATAGGAGCTGTTACATGGCACAAAAACATACAAGAAGAAGCCTCAGTCCCACCTGAAGTTTGCGGATATAAGTGGTTAGCACTTTTGCCTATCAGCACTGGGGTTGTTGGTGCGATTCCCAACCACGGTGCTACCTGCCTGGAGTTTGCATGTTCTCCATGTGCCTGTGTGGGTTTCCTCTGGGTACCCCAGTTTCCTCCCACACTCAAAAGACATGCTGGGAGGTTAATTGGCTCCTGTCTAAATTGGCCTTACTATGTGTATGAATGTGAGTTAGGGACCTTAAATTGTAAGCTCCTTGGGGGCAGGGACTGATGTGACTGTACAAAATACAGAATGGTAAGCACTGTGTAATGAGATGGAGTACCTGTATTAATAAATATCATAAAGCTACAATAGATAAGGACTTTTTGACTGAGCACAGCTACAATGTCTCCTGTACTGACTAAGCAGTCCAGGGATTCATATCCCATAGTTCCCTTCACCACACATGGCCTACCTGTTGGACTGGCTCTGCAGACTCCTCTTCTCCATTGCCGATACCTGCAGGTTTCCTGCCAATCCCCTGGACATGTTTGTTGGTGGGGGGGGTTCCTCTGGGCTTGTACAGCCCTCTGTGGAGCTAAAGAACAGATACACCAATTACACAGTGACACCCTTTACTTGGTTTGCAAGTTAAAGGGTTGAAACAAATATAGTTTGGTAGTGAAAGGGTTAAATCGCATTCACAAAAACCATCACCTCAAAAAAAAAATTACAGGAGCCGTATCCCTATTACATCTGTATACTGAGACTACAGGCTGAATTCACAAAGCTCACAAACAAGGACAAGGCTCCTTTAAGAAAAATTGTCAGTTATTTTATTTTTTTGCTGAGTCATCATGAGTTGTTGTTCTTTTTTAAATCTCACGATGACTCAGCAAAAAAAAATAACTGACAATTTTTCTTAAAGGAGCCTCGTCCTTGTTTGTGAGCTTTGTGAATTAAGCCTGTAGTCTCAGTATACAGATGTAATAGGGATACGGCTCCTCTAATAACATGTTTTTTTTAAGTGACAGTTGTGAATGAGATAACCCTTTCACTACCAAAGTGTATTGTTCATTTGTTTCAACCCTTTAACTGTCAAACCAAGTAAACCCCTCTTCCCCCTACACACACACACACACACTCACACACACGCACACACACATTTTAACCCCTATTACTGCTAGATAATTTTGTGTTTTTTTTCTATTTGTTACCCATATATTAAATTATAAATAAAGGGAAAAAAATGTATTATTAGTGTTGGATGGACTAAAGTCTATGCACTCTAGGAGCCCCTAGGGCAGTGATGGTGAACCTTGGCACCCCTGATGTTTTGGAACTACATTTCCCATGATGCGCTTGCACTCTGCGGTGTGGTTGAGCATCAATTAAAATGCAGTTCCAAAACATCTGGAGTGCCAAGGTTTGCCATCACTGCCCTAGGGCCTCCTAGATTGCAGCATATACATAAGATATGCACATATGTATTATGGATTATAAGGGGAACCCCCCCCCCCCCCCCCCCCCCCAAGGGAAAAGGTAAAAACACACTGGGTTGCATAGATAAAGGAAAATGAAAGAGAAGCAGTATGCAAAAATATGACAAATAATTCTCTTGGCAGGTGGTGACTCCTACCTCTCTTGCAGAACAAGTTCAAGCATTTTCAGTATCCAACAAAATTCTGGGTGTGGCAGATGCATCCAAAGCTGTAAACTGTGGTTTCCACCATCAAGTACGTCATTACTGTGTTCTCCAGGTCATGTTGGTGCAATTTATTTTTTTCTTGTCTACCTCTGAATCCTTGCTATGGGTTACTTTACTGAACCATATGTCTAGTCTATTTTTTTTTTTTTTCCGATAGAGTAGGGAATGTTTTTGAAATGAGTGCTGTGGGTGGTTTTCTCTCGCTTTTTGTCCTGGAGACTAAACAGGAAGCAAAAGTTAATCTCCTCATGGTGAGGTATAAATTCCCTCCTAACCACTCTTCACCAAAAGAGGTCCCCCTATTGCAAAATATCCCCTCACCTCCAGTTTCAGCTGTAGGATTTTGGATAAGGCCGCGTACACATGGGCGGATTGTCTGCCCAACTAAGTTCGGCAGACAATCCGACAGACAGTCCGTTCAAAATTAGCATGAACGGACTTGACCACACACGATGAGCAGACAGTCCGCTGAAAGCGTGCGCGATGACGTGTACAGCACGTACGACGGGGCTAGAAAAACGACGTCCTATACACTGCAATGCAACCTTCGGCCGTGTAAACCCTTTCTGAGCATGCGCCATACTTAGTCCGTCCAACTTGCCTACACACGAGCGGACTGTCCGCTGAAACCAAGTTTGGACGGACAAAACCAAGTTTGAACGGACTGTCTTACGGAAATTCCGTAAGACTTTGTTCGTCAGACTGTCCGCTGAAAAAGTCCGCTGAAGCCCACACACGAGCGGATTGTCCGCTGAAACACTGTTCAGCGGACTAAGTTGGGCAGACAGTCCGCCCGTGTGTACGCGGCCTTACTCATCACTTTAAGTCTCTTTGGCAATGGTCACCAGGGAAAACAGAGAGAGTATATCTTCCCAGGGGGGACACAGACAGCAGTAAAAACCTGAAAGTGGTTATACCACTTACAAACTCCTGCCCAAAACTAAAATAAGAATGATTTGGCTAAAAATACACATTGGTGTTTTTTATGATTAAAAATGAGTGTAGCGCTCTCTAGTGTGCTGCTGCTAGAAGTGAGAGTGGGCAAACTATAATCTGGCCCAGGGATAAACCTGACGGATGGAATCTGGGTCAGGGTTATTAGAGCTTAGAGCTGGATGACTCATCCTGGCAGCTCTTTGCTGCATCTCCCTGTTTCTAGAATGTTGGAGAACGTTCTAGAAAATAGTGGGCAGATGTTAGAAGGGCTTGCCTTGAATATTTAAGGGCCTTTAGCCAATCCTCAGGTTGGGGGCCTGGCAGGGAGCTAAAGAAGCCTTTAAATTGACATGCCAGCAGGGAAGTTGGGTGAAAGATGGAGAAGCAATGCTAGGGAGAGGCTGTTGGTGGCCCTTGAGGGACCCCCACTGGGGGGTTTAACTCAGGCTGGAGCTTGGGAGGCTGGCCTGGAAGGATCCCACCACAGGAGGCAGTTGGAGGGATTCGAGCCGGAGAGGCAGCAGAGAGAGCAAGGAGAGACAGTGAGTAGATCAGCACGGTGCTGGGACAGACAAGAGGAGAGGTGCTCTCTTGAAGACAGTGGTGTGCCAAGTCTTCATCAAACCTTGCCCTGGGGAATCTCCATGTGCATATGGGAACAGGGAACAGGAAAGCAGCCAAGTGCAGCTGTGGGCAGCCAGGATGGCTGGCATTTTCTGAAAGTGGTGGAACTGGGATCAGTGGCCACAGGGAGGCAGAAGGTGATGCGATATGCTGCTCACTCCTTTTGTGTTACTTTCCCAAGGAACTGAGAGTTCCTAACTGTAATGGGCTGTTGTTGAACTGACCATAGACTGTTAGTTCTCCAACGAGTGAACCAGCAGAAGCTGTACAAAGAGGAACCAAGTTTGTGCAGGAGGGAAGAAGAAGAGGAGTCTGTAAATAGGGAGGAAGTGTCCCTAAATTGTGATTGTTATCACGGTGGGCATTCCATAATCCCCTACGCCATCCAAGTTATCACCCCCTAATAAAAGTACAAAACCAAGCCAAAGACTGATTTCTGTGTCCGGATAAAATAAGGAAATGCTGTGTGACTGGCCCTGTAGCAGTCATTCATTGAAAAAAAAAGTGTGAATGGGGAAAATTCTGCATTATGGCCACTAGGAGTTGAAAAAAAACAGTGTGAATGAGGAATATACCACATTACGGCCACTAGATGGAACTGAACAGTTTGCTAATTTGCTATGATATTAGTATGCCCTTTAGCGCCATATAGTGGCCGTAATGTGGTAAATTTCTCATTCATACTGTTCTTTTCACTGAATAACATTCGCCCTGCAGAGAATATAACCTTTTCACATTTTTTTCCCTTTAGCAAAAGAAGGAATTTACATGCACTTGCGATGGAAAAAAAGTTATTCATTTTGTTTATATAAGAACAAGCACTTTTCCTGAAATGATTGTTTGAGTTGAGGATTTGCAGCATAAAGGCTTTGTTTTGGGGGCCAATCTATCCCACCCCACCAGTTCAGTGATGATCTCACTGCCTGATAAAAATAGAACTTGCTGAAGTGGAATCCCAAATGGAATAAATTCTTCGTTTCGGTTGTTAAAAATGGATTACATGCAATCAGATGCTCAACAGGCATGTGCCAGCTGGACAGGTGCGGTTTCATGGAGACAGGCAGAAAACGCACATCAGATATTGCTGGTCTAATCATGCATGAATCGACATGCTCAGCGCTATTTACACGAAGCACTGAACTTGAATACCAGGCTCTGGATACATTCCTCAGTAAGCCAGGGAGGGTGCTGTTATTTTGTTATCATGTTTGGAATTTACTGCGTTTGTCTTACGCCTGAATAAGTGTAATTACAAGACTGACAGACTTACGTCTTGTTAGACCACAACTCTACTTGGGTAATGTATTACGTGCCTGGTAGGTGTTTTAAGAATTGCTTCTCATTCCGCCATGCTTCAATAATACTGAATTTAAAGCTATATACACAGCTAAATTATATCAGCCAAGTTATATGTACTGTACTCCTGTCCATCCATTCCTGAGATTTATGCAGCTCTACCAGACATGTTGGTGGCCCAACGATTCTCTGAAGTAGTTAAAGCGGAGGTTCACACAAAAATTGAACCCTCTGCTTTTCGGAAAACCCTCCCCCCCCCCTGGTGTCACATTTGGCACCTTTCAGAGGGAGGAGGGTGCAGATATCTGTATAATACAGGTATTTGCACCCACTTCCGGGAATAGACTCCCGCTGTCTCCTGGGAAACACACAGGTCCCAGGATATAGCGGGGACCAGTTAGGACACACAGCGTGACTCGCGCATGTGCCTACTAGACCCCAGATGTCTCAGTAAAGAGTACCCGTCACTGCTTATTGCTGCCACAAGGGATGTCTACACCCCCATCTCACCATGCTGCAAAGACAAATGCATGCTGCTGTTCCAATTATCTGCCTTCATTTTCCATCAGCAGGGTGAACTTGGAGATCCCAACTTGGAAGTATTATGCAACCAAATTCCAACCACTCTTTGCCCTCTTTGTGGTGAACACTGGACATCCCTTGGTGCAACCTGGATCCTCCATTAGAGATTAAGACGCCTGTGATAGACACCTTATGATTACATTTACATCCAGCCGCTCAGTTTGCCAGGTGTATGGCAAAGCGTGAAATGTGCAGGAAATTAATGTAAAAACCAACAGGGAGACAGAAACCTGTCCTTCACTATTGGTGGTGACAGGGGAGTGGGAGCAGTCACTTGTGTCTGTTCATAACTGTAATATCAGAACTGCATGGAATAACTTCATATGTGACCCCTAAGGACCATGGCATACTAGCAATCCTGGTGCCAATTCATCAGCAACCTAATTACTAGACAGGGCAGAGAAATATTCATTTGTTTCTTTGCATTGATGCCTACTTGGCAAGAAGAAGGTATTTCTCCATTGCCTTTCGAGTGACATACTGTTGTGTTTCTTTGTGTTGCTCCCTCATTCACCCAGCCAGCGAGGGATCAACTCATAGAAACAAGTGACATTTTTGACTGTATTATGCCATTGTCTCTAGTTTTTGGGTTTGAAAAAAAACTAGGGTTGAAGATAGCATATCTTCATTTCTAAGTTTTTGCTGGATATGTCTACAGTGCCCCATTCTGCCCTCCTCCTCAGCCATGCACTGGCTGGAAAAACTTCATGAGGGCTGTCATATATTGCCCACACCCGCATCCTCCTGCTAATGTCTAAGGCCAGTTTAACCAATTGAAGACCACAATACATAATTATATGCCAATGGTTTCAAGTGGTATGCAGGAATATTGCTTGCAGCTACTGGCATCACCCCTGTATTAGTTTTCACAGTTGGACAGGCTCTTTTGTATAAAAGCAATCCTCCCCTGCTGCCGCCCTCTGGTGCCTCTCCAGGCTCTCCCGTCCCACCGGGGAGCCCGGGACTAAAGAGTCGGCTTACCATAGAGGGGATCACAAACTGGAACATTCCTCATCATCTCTAGGTTATAGGAAACCAGAAGCAATGAGTATTTTGTCACTTCCGGTTTTGCCAGATGTAAACAAAGCCCTTTTTGGCTTGGGAAAGCATCTGATCACACCGATCACTTGGTGTGATCAGATGCTTTTAAGGGCAGAGGAGACATCTGGTGTCTAATAGACCCAAGATGTCTCTGTAAAGAGTACCTGTTACCATACCTCCCAACATTTTGAGATGGGAAAGAGGGACACCTACTAACAAACATATGTAGGCATAGGACACCCCCCTGCCACACCCCCTTAAAGAAGAATTAACCAAAAAAAAGGTTAATTAAATCCACAAGGACTTTTTTTTACCACTACTATTCCTTTATATTGGCTTTTAAAATGTACACATGCAGCAATTTAGAAATTGGATGAAAGGTTTAGCGCTGGGAAACACGTTTTGAAAGATAAAAAGTGCATTTTGTATACAGCTATATGGATCAGACCAAATGAGGGACAAATGAGGGGATAGAGGGACATTGCTCCAAATCAGGGAAAGTCCCTCGAAATCAGGGACAGTTAAGGCAGGGCAAAGGGGGCAGTTGCCCTGGGCCCTGTCATTGTTATGGGGCCCCAAGCAGCTACCTCATACTTGGCAAACTATCCTGGCTTAAATTCCCTCGTCCCTTGAGGTTTTAGTCCTGTGCTGTGTCCCAATATCTCAGTGTGAAGTGCTACTACTAATTCTACCCATCTCTGCCTTATTTTAGTTCACAGATGGCTCACCTGCAGACCCTGTGTTTACATGTAAATTACCGGCATTCATATGTAAATAGAGGTGGCATTCATATGTAAATAGTGGCGGCATTGATATGTATATCATGCCCCCTCTGAGGTCATATCCACAGTAATCTCTAGCAACCAATCAACAAGCAGAAATCATGTGCTGTAACCTCTAGCAACTAATCAATGAGCCGTAATGTGTGCTGTAACCTCTAGCAACCAGTCAGTGAGCGGTAATGATACACTGTAACCTCTGGCAACAAATCGCAATATCTGCCTGATCTGATTCAGAAAACTGATTTTGAATCTAGCTGCTATTTATTGTATGTCTCAGAGCAGGTGGAGAGCAAAACTGCATGGGGAGGGCCCCCAAGAAAAGTTTTGCCTGGAGTCCAATCAGTATTAAAGACGGCCTTGGTTGGGAACTATACCTGTTACTGCCTATTTCCATCACAAGGGATGTCTACATTGCTTGTGATAGTAATAAAAATGATACAGAAAAAATAAAGAGACAGTGCAAACAAATAAATGAAACATTAAAATTAAAAAAGAATAAATAATAATAATAAAAAAAAAATGATTAAAGCACCCCCGTCTCGCCACGCTCGTGCACAAAGGCGAATGCCTGCTGCTGTTTCAGTTACAGTGGTGTGAAAAAGTGTTTGCCCCCTTCCTCATTTCCTGTTCCTTTGCATGTTTGTCACACTTAAGTGTTTCGGAACATCAAACCAATTTAAACAATAGTCAAGGACAACACAAGTAAACACAAAATGCAATTTGTAAATTAAGGTGTTTATTATTAAAGGTGAAAAAAAATCCAAACCATCATGGCCCTGTGTGAAAAAGTGATTGCCCCCTAAACCTAATAACTGGTTGGGCCACCCTTAGCAGCAACAACTGCAACCAAGCGTTTGCGCTAACGTGCAATGAGGTATTTACAGCGTCCTGGAGGAATTTTGGCCCACTCATCTATGCAGAATTGTCCTAATTCAGTTACATTAGAGGGTTTTCGAGCATAAACGGCCTTTTTAAGGTCATACCACAACATCTCAATAGGATTCAGGTCAGGAATTTGGCTAGGCCACTCCAAAGTCTTCATTTTGTTTTTCTTCAGCCATTCGGTGGTGGACTTGCTGGTGTGTTTAGGATCATTGTCCTGCTGCAGAACCCAAGTTCGTTTCAGCTTGAGTACACGAACAGATGGTCGGACATTCTCCTTCAGGATCTCTTGGTAGACAGCAGAATTCATAGTTCCTTTTATCACGGCAAGTCTTCCAGGTCCTGAAGCAGCAAAACAGCCCCAGACCATCACACTACCACCACCATATTTTACTGTTGGTATAATGTTCTTTTTATGAAATGCAGTGTTCCTTCTACGCCAGATATACTTGGACACACACCTTCCAAAGAGTTCCACTTTTGTCTCATCGGTCCACAGAATGTTGTCCCAAAAGTCTTGGGGATCATCAAGATGTGTTGTGGAGAAATTGAGACGAGCTTTGATGTTCTTTTTGCTCAGCAGTGGTTTTCTCCTTGGAACTCTGCCATGCAGGCCATTTTTGCCCAGTCTTTTCCTGATGGTGGAGGCATGAACGCTGACCTTAACTGAGGCAAGTGAGGCCTGCAGTTCCTTGGACGTTGTTGTGGGGTCTTTTGTGACCTCTTGGATGAGTCGTCGTTGCGCTCTTGGGGTAATTTTGGGCGGACGGCCACTCCTGGGAAGGTTCAACACTGTTCCATGTCTTCGCCATTTGTGGATAATGGCTCTCACTGTGGTTCGCTGGATTCCCAAAGCTTTGGAAATGGCTTTATAACCCTTTCCAGACTGATAGATCTCAATTACTTTCTTTCTCAATTGTTCCTGAATTTCTTTGGGTCTCGGCATGATGTGTAGCTTTTAAGGATCTTCTGGTGGACCTTACTGTGTCAAGCAGCTCCTATTTAAGTGATGCCTTGATTGTGAACAGGTGTGGCAATAATCAGGCCTGGGTGTGGCTAGAGAAATTGAACTCAGGTGTGGACAACCACAGTTATAGTATGTTTTAACAAGGGGGGCAATCACTTTTTCACACATGGCCATGATGGTTTGGATTTTTTTTCACCTTTAATAATAAACACCTTCATTTACAAATTGCATTTTGTGTTTACTTGTGTTGTCCTTGACTATTGTTTAAATTGGTTTGATGTTCCGAAACACTTAAGTGTGACAAACATGCAAAGGAACAGGAAATGAGGAAGGGGGCAAACACTTTTTCACACCACTGTATCTGCCTTAATTTTCCATCAGCAGGGTGAACGTGGAAGTATTATGCAGCCAAATTCCAACCACTCATTGCCCTCTTTGTGATGAAAACGGGATGTGCCTTGGTGCAATCTGGAGCTTCCATTAGAGATTGAGGAGCCTGTGATAAACACCTTCTGATTACATTTACATCAAACAACAATAACTATATGTCAATTTTTAAGCCCATGCTAGGATAATATATACTAAATCGAATAATTAAACTGTGAAAAGAATAAACTGTGAAAAAAAAAAAAAAGATTTCTCTTGATGTGCAATCTCCTTGTGATTACATCTGGGTGAATAAATAAATTACCGTATGAACTTTTGTGATTGGTGGCTGCTGCTCTAATAAGGTGATTTACCTTTATAACTAAAAATAAAGATGAAGAGCGCTGCCTAGTCTATTAAATGTACCATCTAATATGAATTTTACACCAAAATTTATAAATCATAAATCCTATACAGTATGTACTCCATTACACAAAATAGAAAGTTAAAAATATAGTCCATGTCCACGTGTTTTTCTTCATAAAATTATGAAAAAAAGTGCAGTCTTTATTAGTGGAACAGTCCATATACGTCATATCAGAGTAGAAATCAAATATATGAATCTATACGCCAGATAGAAGATAGACATAGGGACCTACAATGTCATACATCGTAGGCGGGATCTACGACGTATGACGTCCTCATGCTGGATGCCACGGCCATCTTTTTGGTTGGAAACAAGCAATTGTACTTTTATTCACATGTGAGTTTATAACTGTTCAATAAATTGTTTTTTTTAAAACTTTATTAGGCTATGGAGACTTCTCTATTTTTACGACGTTACATTCACTTTAAGTGTGCTGTTGCTGGCTATGTGATGATCATTTCATATCCCTGAATTCATGACATCTTGGTTAAAATATGTCATCCTGCCTGTTACTGCTATCTATTTGTATGACCACTCTATCATTTGATGTGATGGTCCTACAGTGAAGGAAAAACAGAGACAGAACAACAACACATTTAAAAAAAGTTATAAATTGATTTGCATTTTAATGTGTGAAATAAGTATTTGACCCCTTCACAAAAACAGGGCTTAGTACTTGGTGGCAAAACCCTTGATTGGCAATCACAGAGGTCAGATGTTTCTTGTAGTTGGCCACCAGGTTTGCACACATCTTTGGAGGGATTTTGTCCCACTCCTCTTTGCAGATCCTCTCCAGGCCATTAAGGTTTTCAAGGCTGATGTTTGGTAACTCAAATCTTCAGCTCCCTCCACATAAATTCTATGAGATCAAGGTCTAAAGACTGGCTAGGCCACTCCAGGACCTTTCATGTGCTTCTTCT
This sequence comes from Lithobates pipiens, assembly GCF_037356315.1. NCBI lineage: Eukaryota > Metazoa > Chordata > Amphibia > Anura > Ranidae > Lithobates > Lithobates pipiens. The sequence goes on from NW_027507755.1 coordinate 15,088,800, forward strand.
TTTTGGGTCAATGTCATGCTGGAATACCCATCCACGACCCATTTTCAATACCCTGGCTGGGGGAAGGAGGTTCTCACCCATGATTTGAAGATACATGGCCCCGTCCATCGTGCCTCTGATGCAGTGATGTTGTCCTGTCCCCTTAGCAGAAAAACACCCCCAAAGCATTATGTTTCCACCTCCATGTTTGACGGTGGGGATGGTGTTCTTGGGGTCATAGGCAGCATTCCTCCTCCTCCAAACACAGTGAGTTTCATTGATGCCAAAGAGCTTGATTTTGGCGTCATCTGACCACAACACTTTCACCCAGCTCTCCTCTGAATCATTCAGATGTTCATTAGCAAACTTCAGATAGGCCTGTACATGTAGTTTCTTGAGCAGGGGGAGCTTGCAGGCATTGCAGCATTTCTGTCCTTCACGGCGTAGTTTGTTACCAATTGTTTTCTTGGTGACTATGGTCCCAGCTGCCTTGAGATCATTGACAAGATTCTTCCATGTAGTTCTGGGCTGAATCCTCACCGTTCTCATGATCATTGAAACTGGGAGACTGACAGTTATTTTGTGTTTCTTCCATTTGCAAATAATCACACCAACTGTTGTCACCCTCTCACCAAGCTGCTCGGCGATGGTCTTTTAGCCCATTCCAGCTTTATGTAGGTCTACAATCTTGTCCCTGACATCCTTGGACAGCTCTTTGGTCTTGGCCATGGCGGGGAGATTGGAATCTGATTGATTACTTCTGTGGACAGGTGTCTTTTAAACAGGTAACAAGTTGAGATTAGGAGCACTCCCTTTAAGAGAGTGCTCCTAATCTCAGCTCGTTACCTGTATAGAGGACACCTGAGAGCCAGAAATCGTGCTGATTGATAGGGGATGAAATACTTATTTCACTCATTAAAATGCAAATCAATTTTTAAAATGCAAAAAGGCGGGGATGTGGCTGGAAGAACCTCAATGAATACGCCACCTCATCCCTGTTACTGGATTTATTGTGTATAGGGGAAGAGAAGTAGGAGGAAAGGGATTACCGCAGTGCCAAAACTACAGGGACACTATATATGTATAAAAACGATTTAACAATATAATTTTATTTTAATGACAAAAATACAAAAACACTGAACAAGTACAAACAATATGACATAAACAAAAGTTGATACAATGGGTACTAAGCAATTGATTATTCAGCTATTAGGCAACCAAAAAGAATCCCACAGGCATAGATCTTGTGTTAGCCTGTGATTTGAGATATCAGCTCCTACATGTTTCGTCAAACCATTGGCTTCCTCAGGGAAATTATATCTGCTTGTACTAAAGTAAACAAAAAAGGAAAAAGTAAGAATATATAACAGAACAATGTACTTCAAAAACATAATAGTTTCAATTCAGAATGCATGGCACGGTCAACCCCACCCCCCCTTATAGAAGCTACTAAATCAGAAGAAGCACCAGCAGCACATATCCCCAAATCGCAGAGACCACAAGAGTGGGGGACAGGAAACCCCCAAAAACCAACAGGCACTCCCGACCAGGCGCCACGTCTATTGCTGCACAGGGCGAATAAAAATCTAACAATAAAATATAGTGTTCATTGATTATTAAATATTCTAATTTTGGGATTTTTCTATCCTAAAAAATATTTAATAATAAATGAACACTATATTTTATTGTTTTTGAAGTAAATTGTTCTGTTATTTATTCTTACTTTGTCCTTTTTTGTTTACTTTGGTACAAGCAGATATTATTTCCCTGAGGAAGCCAATGGTTTGGCAAAACATGTAGCTGATATCTCAAATCAAAGGCTAAAACAAGATCTATGCCTGTGGGATTCTTTTTGGTTGTCTAAGCCCTTGTACACACGGTTGGAAATTCCGACCACAAAATCCGTTGGATTTTTTCCGACGGATTTTGTCCGAAACTGGTGTTGCATACACACGTTCGGACAAAGTTGTCGGAAAATCTGATAGTTCGGAACGTGATGACGTTCGTTCGTTACGATGGGACTACGTTCAGGCTAGTTGCCAATAGCTTTGGTCACGTAATTTGATCTGAGAATGCGTGGCACTTTGTCCGATTGGAATTCTCTACAAACGATCAGACAACAGTCCGATCGGATCATGTTGTCGGAAAATGTTATATCTAGTTCTCAAACTTTATTGGTCGGACATTCCAATGGAAAAAGTCAGATGGAGCCCACACACAGTTGGATTATCCGACAACACAGTCTGATTGGACATTTTCCGTCGGAATTTCCGACCTTGTGTACAAGAGCTAATAGCTGAATAATCAATTGCTTAGTACCCATTGTATTAACTTTTGTTTATGTCATATTGTTTGTACTTGTTCAGTGTTTTTGTGTTTTTGTCATTAATATAAAATTATATTGTTAAATAGTTTTTATACATGTATAGTGTCCCTGTAGTTTTTGGCACCGCAATAATCCCTTTCCTCCTCCTTGTCTTCCCCTTTACATCATTTTTGAAATGCGTTTTCTGGATATTTTTGTTGTTATTCTGTCTCTCACTGTTGAAATAAACCTACCATTAACATTATAGACCGATTATTTATTTTCAGTGGGCAAACATATAAAATCAGCAGGGGATCAAATATTTTTTCCCCTCACTGTAGCTTTCTAGTAAGCAGTTCTTTCTCCAAAAGTTGGACCTCCTAGTACAGTATTACAGCTGCTGGTTACATTCCCATATCCCTACTGATCTCCTCTTGTTCAGCGTGTTGACACTTGTAGTAGGCAGACCAGCTGACACATTCCACACCGGCAATCACTGAATAAACGTCATACACACTTATCAGCTTCTGCAATCAGCCACAATTACTGTAAAGGAAAACTGTCCTTTTGGTACAATAGTCCTTTAAATAATCCTTCCGCCCCCCTGAGTGCAGCCCACCTGGTCAAAAACCTCTTTCTCATTCCGGTGATCTTCAGTGCGCAGTAATGCCCGATGTCGCAAAGTGCAGCCTCTCCAAAGAAAAGTTCCCCGCTGGGCCCTCTTCCTAAGCCGCATTCACGCCTAAGCATTCCAGGAAAGTGTTTGTGTAAATGTGCAAAAAAAACACAGCAATGACGCACATCAAACTTGTGGTGGTATTATTTCTTAATGGCACTCCAAATGCAGGTAGCAGTCCTGCGTTTTGATTCGCTGCAAAACATGCAATGCGAAACATGCTCGGTGCACCCGTTTCTCGCGTGTAGGTCATTCAAGCAACAAACATGCCGAAAACGTGCCAAAAATTGTTACGCGTTGCTCAGGTGTACACAGTGGCGGCTGCTATTTTTTTCAGGGAGGGGCGGAAAATAATCACCCCCCCTCCCCCCGCACTCTGCCGGTCTGGCACTTACCCCATCTAGGTAGCGGGCATCGGACAGCCAGCATCGGCAACGGGTAAGTGGGCATCGGCATCAGACGGTGGGAATCGGCGAGTGGCTCGTGTGTCCTTTCCTCCCCTCCTTCTAGGCATCCAATAGGATCACCTGTCCTTTCAGCCAATCAGGTGACAGGTCTCAAGACCTGCTTCCTAATTGGCCGGGAGGAGGATCGGTCTTACAATAGCAAATGTTCATTCGCTATCGTAACACACCTCAGTGGGCTCCGTTTGCATACTCTGTGCCCCAAGATCACCCTCCTTTGAAGCCTATTAGAGCCTCTGGCTCTAATCAGGTGCTTAAAAAAAAACGCCCCTATATTGGAATTCATGCATCCGGTGTCCTGAAAGGGGCAGGGCGCATGGATGGGGGGTGGCCATAGATAGGGGGGCAGCGCCCATGTCCCCCTAATGTACAGGCCGCCGCTGGTTGTATATGCAGCTGTGCATGCATACCACAGACCCAATCATTCCTGTGGGTAAGCCGTTCTCATTATGCCCTCTTGCCATCCAGTAGACATCATATTTATACTGTTTCTTTCATACACAGATCAAAAACGATATCTGCGCATGATGTATTTAAAGCAACCTTAAATGTAAAAAACATCAAAATAAAAATGATTGCATACAATTTGTTACAATTCTGCCCCCAATTATTAACCATTATCTAATCCTAATTAGTCCTAATTAACTCCTTCCTTCCCTTCTCTCCTACCTAGCATTTTTATGGGGTTTTTTTAGCCTTTTTTTTTCATTTTTGTTTTGCTTAGCTAATTTTTTTTTTTTAGTATTGCATTTAAATAAGTCACAAAATAAAAGGAAAAAAAAATACCTTTACTTCTGTTGTAAATAATTTAGAATACCAGATCTATAATTTTAGTATCATTTTAAACAGGACAAATTATAAAATAAAATGTGTGTCCTTTTTATCTAAGGCAAAACAAGGTAATTTAAAAACACAGGTCAACGCAGAAAAAAAGCACATTTTTTAAAATGTATTACATATATCTAAAGATTATATAGAAAATAAAATAGTTTTTGCAAGACAATATTGCCAAAAGCAAAGTCTTGTTTGTTCCTAAAAAAAACATAGTATGTTGCTTTTAGCCCTTGTTCACACTGACGCGGCTTCAAAATTGAGCAAATTTGAACCTGACATCACTATGCAACTTCATTGCGGCTTGCCACTTATAGCCCACTGTGAGACTTTATATGGCTTGCAGCTTGGGTCAGTGGCGTGTCCTTAGACTCTGTGCACAGATTGAGGATTTATATCAGTTGGCCTCCATTTCTGATGAAGACCCTGATGTAAGGGGGGCACTGGAGAACCTGATGTGGTTGGGGCTCTGATGGCGACCCTGATGTAGGGGGGACTCTGATAAAGACTCTGATGTAAGAGGGGACACTGATGGTGACCCTGACGTAAGGGGGGGTGCTCTGATGGGAACCCTGCTGTACGGGTGACGTTGATGTGGACCCTGATATAAGGGGGCACTCTAATGTGAACCTTGATGTAAAGTGGGACTCTTGTGAAGACCCTTATTTAAGAGGGGATTCTGGTGGGGACCCTGATGTAAGGAGGAAGTCTAATGGGTGCTCTCTAATGGGTGCCCTCATGTACTGGGGATCTGCAAACTATGGCCCGCTGTGAGACTTTATATGGCTTGCAGCTTGGGTCAGTGGTGTGTTCTTAGTCTCTGTGCACAGATTTAGGATTTAGATCAGATGGCCTCCATTTCTGATGAAGACCCTGATGTAAGGGGGACACTGAAGAACCTGATGTAATTGGGGCTCTGAGGGCGACCCTGATGTAAGGGGGACTCTGGGGAACCTGATGTAATTGGGGCTCTGATGGAGACTCTGATGTAAGGGGGAATCTGATGAAGACTCTGATGTAAGAGAAGACACAGATGGTGACCCTAATGTAAGGGAGGTGCTCTGATGGGAGCCCTGCTGTACAGGTGATGTTGATGGGGACCCTGATGTAAGGGGGCACTCTATTGGGGACCTTAATGTAAAGCAGGACTTTTGTGAAGACCCTGATGTACGAGGGTATTCTGGTGAGGACCCTGACGTAAGGAGGAAGTCTAATGGGTGCCCTCATGTACTGGGGATCTGCAAACCATGGCTCGCGGGTCACTTATGGCCCGCTGTGAGACTTTATATGGCTTGCAGCTTGGATCAGTGGCGTGTCCTTAGACTCTGTGCACAGATTGAGGATTTAGATCAGTTGGCCTCCATTTCTGATGAAGACCCTAATGTAAGGGGGACACTGGAGAACCTGATGTGATTGGGGCTCTGATAGTGACACTGATGTAGGGGGGACTCTGGGGAATCTGATGTAATTGGGGATCTGATGGTGACCCTGATGTAAGGGGGGGTGCTCTGATGGGAACCCTGATGTACGGTGGATGTTGATGGGGACCCTGATGTACGGGGGATGTTGATGAGGACCCTGATGTAAGGGGCACTCTGATGGGGGCCTTGATGTAAAGCAGGACTCTTGTGAAGACCCTGATGTAAGAGGGGATTCTGGTGGGGACCCTGATGTAAGGAGGAAGTCTAATGGATGCCCTCATGAAAGGGAGGATTCTGATATGTGAGGCCAGTAGAAGGAGCAGTCATCTCCGAGCGTGTAGCCTTTCATCACTGCAGCCCTGATTGACAAGATCCCAGCCCTGTCTAGGTCCAATCAGACGGTGGTGACATCACTTCCTGTTCCACAGTCCATGCTGGTCTGTGTGGAGCTGCTTGGTTCCTTTACTCCTGGAGACACACTGTGATCCATTCCAGCCAACTGCTCAATCCTTTCCAGCTATCCGGAACATCGGTGGGACCCACAGAGCCATGTGGAATGCTAGGACTAAACTTTACTTTGACGAGCATGCATCTTCTATCATCTTGTAAGTGTTTTTAACCTTATCCTACTAAAGTTATCATTTTAATACTACATTTATAAAACTGATTATTTTTTTATTTTTTGTTTGCCCTCGAATATTTGCGAAATATACAATGTGGCCCTGTGGAGACCCCTGCCTTAGTTGAAAAGCCTCGTGTGAGTTTTAGGCAAGTTAGAGTGCAATGGTAGCCCATTCATTTTGGATAGGTTACTTTAACACAACATGTTATTAACATACAGGCATTAACACACCTCAAAGAAGTTAATAGCCCGGCCCCCCCACTAAAACATGGTGAAAACAGCAATTAAAAAAAAAATTGAAAACATAGGCATAATACACAGTACTTTCATAAACTGCATCTCATCCAATTATGGTTTAGATCTACTTAAAGTGTTATTAAAAGCAAAATGTCTTTTTCTTTTTTCCCCGTTTTGGATATAACGGAGTTGGATTAGAACACCTGTCAGGTTTTTCTTGCTGTCTTCACCCCTGTTAGGCAGATACATCCTCTCTATCTGTCCCGTTTACCATTATAACAGAGTGAAAGTAAAGAAAATTCCCAATGTTGGGCTGTTATCACAGCAGTTATGGAGAGAACATTACAATGACAGAAGTTCTGGTGACAGACTGGGATTCCCTCACTTTGCAGGGATTTCCTCTCACTTCCTGTTTGGCTATGGGACAGAAAGTGAAGGAAAATCTTCCCAATCGGACACAGATGGCAAAAAACTGGCAGAGGCTATAACCCTCAATTACTCTATTCAAAATGAAAAAGAAAAAAGCTTTGCCTTTGGTTACACTTTAACGTCTATGCTACTTGTATTACGCCAACCATGTTTGATTCTTATTGATGGCCATACACAAGCAATTATCCAGGATCAAATTTAACCTGCTTTTAATTGCAAAAATTGTCAAATATATGTCTTAAAATACTATTTTCTCTTAGTGTAAATGTAGCCAGGTGGTGCTGCTGGCTGTGTATGGACTTCTTCCCCCTCCCCCCCTCCCCCTATTTTCTGGTACACTGTGTCAGAGTGCTGGGCTGTGTGTGTGTGCACTGCAGCCAGCCTTTTTCTCTTCTCTCACTGCAGGTAAGGAGTGTGAAATTCTCCACTCCTGCTTCACCCCTTCCCTCCTGTTAACGGACTTGAGCCTATCAGGAGCAATAGAGCTGGGACCAATTATAGGCGGGAAGATCACTTGCATTCAGACGCCAGAGGATGCTGGGACATGTAGTTTTAAAGTTGCACTGTACGGCATAATTAAATGGTTGCAGAAATACAGCACCCACAATTCCCTGGACACAGAGGAAGAGAGACAGAGAGGGACTATTTGCGAGGACTGGGACTTCTGGAGTGCATGGCACCAGGTCTGCTATTTTCCAGGATTAGTGAGCTGAACTACGCTTTCTAAACTCTTGCCACACACAGTTAATGCTATAAAGACTGCTCTTACCTAGCATTTTATCTTTAACTCATCCCCCACATTCTTAATATACCAGTGCACCACCGACAGAAGGGCCCCACGAAATCGGTCTGCTATTGACTAATCAGTTACCTTGTACTTTAGTCAACTTCTGGGGTACCCCTTATTAGGCATAGTGAACCCACCCATTAAAAGGCTGTAAGCTCAGTTTAGTTGATTCTGACTCTGCCAGTTACTGGTTACATCATTTGAACTTAATTTAACAGAGCTGCAGTTCAGTTAAATCACCCTGCTTATAGGCAACTGTTCACTTATCTAGTTTTGAACCTTTGAAAGTGTTATATTTGTTGTATTTTTGCAAATTTACACACTGTTTAACAGCCTCAATATAATACATTTAATTAATTTACCTTTTGTTTGTTGTGGCTTTATTTCTGTGTGCTGATATAGTGTGCAGGTATACTAATGTTTAAGTCACACAGGGGTCAGCGTGTGTCAAGCCCCAATCAATAGTTGTGTCCGTGGGAAACGAACAGTTTACTGAGTAGTGGCAGAATAGAGAAACCACCATCACTAGTGACTCCTGTGGGGGTAAGTGCTACATAAATATTCTTCCTGCCTCTCCAGTGCACTATGCTGACATCGATCTGTATAGCTCACAACCTTAATTATTGGTGTCTAAGGCTGGCCATACACATAGATTCCTCCATGCACGCTATAAAGTGCAGGTGGACAAATAATCTGCTGAGGCTATTGTATTCTAAACAGCTATCAGAATACTCCAACAGTGGCTGCATCTGCTTGGATGCAGGCACTGCCAAAATATGTCTAGCAGGAGGGTGCTGACAAGGCCACCCACACAACAAATTTAAGTTGGATCACTGGGAACCGGCCAAAATCAGATCAGTGTATGTTAGCTTTATTTTTCTAGTGGAGAGGAAAGGAAGAGGCATGTTTGCCAGGTCTGTTAAATCACGAAGTGCAATGGGTAGAGCCGCCAGACTCTGAAGCCTATAAAATCTTTTTTGGACACACTTTAGGGCTGCTATAAAGTTTAATGCCCCGTACACACAGTCGGATTTTCCAACGGAAAATGTTCGATGGGAGCTTGTTGTTGGAAATTCCGACCGTGTGTAGGCTTCATCTTTTTCATCGGAATTTCCATCACATAAAATTTGAGAGCTTGTTCTCAAATTTTCCATCATCAAAATCCGTTGTCGTAAATTCCGATCGTGTGTACACAATTCCGACGCACAAATTTCCACGCATGCTCGGAATTAAGCAGGAGAGCCATACTTGCTATTGAACTTCCTTTTTCTCGGCTTGTTGTACGTGTTGTATGGCACTTCCTTCTTGACGTTCGGAATTTCTGACAAGCTTTGTGTGACTGTGTGTATGCAAGACAAGTTTGAGCCAACATCCGTCGGAAAAAATCCATAGATTTTGTTGTCAGAATGTCTGATCGTGTGTACGTGGCATTACACGGGGCAGTGGAAAACTAATCAAAATTGCCCCCCCCCCTCCATCTGATGAAAAATATATAGCTTGTTTTCTAAGGACAGGGCTAACATACTTGTTACCTTACTCCACAGTCCAGCAACAGTCGGTGGTCTAGCCCTCTTTTCTCCAGCTGAATTGTTAATATGTACCGTACTTCTACATTATCATGCACAATGCAGGACAAGCAGCTACATCATTAGGATTGGACGTGCCCTCTGGGTCTGCATGTGATGACATCAGCAAGAGGGAAGCAAGAAGATCAGCTTTAGCCCCTTCAGCCCGGAAGGTTTAGCTGCTGAATGACCAGGCCATTTTTTGCGATTCAGCACTACGTCGCTTTAACTGACAATTGCGCGGTCGTGTGATGTTGCACCCAAATAAAATTTGTTGAAAAACAAGCTCTGGACTGCCGCACTCTTCAGAAGACCACTTTTTTTTATTGAAAAATCACATCACAGCTCAACAAACACAGCGAACAAGGAAAAATTGCTGACGTTTCGCACTAGCTGTAGTGCTTATTCGTAGCCTATGAATAAGCACTACAGTTAGTGCTAAACATCAGCAATTTTTCCTTGTTCGCTGTGTTTGTTGAGCTGTGATGTGATTTTCCAATAAAAAAAAGTGGTCTTCTGAAGAGTGCTGCAGTCCAGAGCTTGTTTTTCATCTGTTGCTAGTGGTAATAGCCAGCACCTGTGGCTTCCCATCCGAAGAGACAGTTTACAGCCTGCATGTGTGCTCCTGGAGTGGAGAGATCCCTTCTCACCCAAACAAAATTGATGTCTTTTTTTCCCCCACAAATAGAGCTTTCTTTTGGTGGTATTTGATTATCTCTGCAGTTTTTATTTTTTGCTCTATAAATAAATAAAAAAAAGCGACAGTTTTGAAAAAAAACACAATATTTTGTACTTTTTGCTATAATAAATATCCGCATTTTTTTTTAAAAAAAAGAATTTTTTTTTCTCAGTTTAGGCCGATATGTATTCTACATATTTTTGGTGATAAAAATCGCAATAAGTGTATATTGATTGGTTTGCGCAAAAGTTATAGCGTCTACAAATAGGGGATAGATTTATAGCATTTTTATTATTATTATTTTTTTACTAGTAATGGCGGCGATATGCGATTTTTATCGAGGCTTCAACATTATGGCAGACACATCAGACATTTTCATACACGTGCCCCTAGTGACGTAACATAACATTGTTTCGCCCAGCTGTGCCATTCTGTCGCAGTAAAACTGCGGCTGGTCGGCAAGTGGTTAGGGTGGACCGGTAGGCACAACTATAACCAGTGAAAAACTCAGCCATAACCAGATGAGTAATGCAAGTATTATTCCCTGCTAGCATATCCTCTAGAAAAAGAAACAATACATTCTTCTTTCTCAGCTGTGGGAAAGAGGGAATTTAACACTGGCCATAGTATGGCTTGAATATATTTTTTGGGCAGTATTGGTTCAGCATTGCGAGTGATAAATGACGAGCGGTCAAGTCATTAGAATGGGATGTGCCCACTGGACAGGTGCGGTCTATTTTCTCCAATGGAGGCTATTCCGCAGTGGCACTGCAGTTGTGTAGGAAGTCAAGAGGAACATGGTTCCTCTATGGTTTTCTGGGTCACTAGGGAAGCTATCCTATTGGATTTTGCTGCCCCATGTGACTCTAGCAGCCATCTTGGTTCAGGAAGAGCCTTTTTAAGGCCCTGGTTCCCAGGTTTGGCATGCTTTTGGCGAGTTAGTAGAGTAGAGACAAATACAGGTCCCCGGAAGGGGCAGAGCTAGCAGCAGGGAAAGGTTCCTGATGAGGAGAGAAAGCGTAGGGTTTCTATCCTCTCTGGACATCTTCCTGCTTGGGCACAAGATAGCCAGGCCACATTCTGCCCCTCTCTACTGGCACTGTCAGTTTGGCTGAATCCTGCTCTCTACACGCTGTTGGAACTGTGAGTGTTCCCTGCTGGGCTGTCTTCCCACCGGGTGATTTGTGAACCTTATTTGCACTATTTCAATACAAGTTCTTTTATCGCATTGAGATTGTGTTCAGTATTGCCACCAAACTACTCTGCACCCACCTAAACACCACTCCAGTATTGTATGTTATGATGTTTGCAAAGAAAAGCTTAGTTGGAAACCAACACAGTGATTGTTTTTGTGGGACCAGTTGTTATAGACAGTTCCAGTAACAGTGGTGGAACAGAGGCTTAAACTATAGTATGTATAACTTTGTGTTAGAATATTATTTAGAATAGCTTTTCTCAACATCTTTACCCCAAGGAAACAATTGAAATATTTTTTTGTCTCGGAGACCCTCTGTTCATTAGTGGTCATTGGGAAGAATACTCCCCTTAAAGTGGTGGTCAGAATGCCACCATTACGGACAGCTAAAAACATTGCCAATGTCGTGTCTTGGCTTTGCTAAGTGGCACTGGACATGGTACTATATAGGCACCACCAGATGGGAGGTCAATCAGATACAGCTAAAAAAAACCCTAGCAACCTCTGGATTAACCCTAGATGAGAATGGCTGCCTTAGAAAAATGAGTACTATATTCTTCATTACCTGGGAAGGAGGACACAATTTTAGCTATTTTATCACTACCCAGATTTAGGCTTTAAATATTTTGGAGCAATACCCTGGTATCCCTCTCTCCTATATCAGTAAGCTGGATAAATACTCAATACATTTCCCGATTTTCAGACATTGTGCTTGCAAATAATTACAACTATTACTGAAATGTCCGTGTTTGCCTAATTTTTTGCTTTACATGTTGCACCTGGCAAGTCCAGCTGGAATTAGTACTTCACACCACAAGGTAACCAAAGGAAGTTTCACACAGAGATCTAAGTGCCGGAGATGTGACAAGCGTTACCACCATCACCTTTTTCAAAGAGACCCCCAGACAGGTCACGTGACCAAACTTCCTGTGTGATAAAAGGAGATGTTTTGTAATGCTGGAGGCTGCAGCCATAACTATTCACGATCAATAGAATCTCGGTGGCATGTAAAGACCTCTAAATGTAGACATCATTACCTGCAAATGATAGAGGCCTCCAATTAGCAGGATGTAGCCGTAGGCATGACTACTGCTCTAATGAGGAGCCAAGTGCAAAAATGTCCGAAAGTTGCAATAAGGCTCACATTTCTTTTAAATAAATCTAACAAAGAAATTCATAAAAAAAAAAATCATAAGAACAGAGATCAGCCCAGCTATGTAATTAATTGTTGCAGGTGAATTGAATCTTCCCGGGGCATATATTTTAATTGTATGTGTATATATATATATATATATGTGTGTGTGTGTGTGTGTGTATATATATATTTTATTTATTTATTTATTTATTTATTTATTTATTTATTTATTTATTTATTTATTTATTTATTTATTTATTTATTTATTTATTTATTTATTTATTTATTTATTTATTTATTTATTTATTTATTTATTTATTTATTTATTTATTTATATATATATATATATATATATATATATATATATATATATATATATATATATATATATATATATATATATATATATATATATATATATATATATATATATATATATGTGTGTGCATGTATGTATATATACATACAAAAAAAAGTATTTTTTATATATTTTTGGGAGATATTTATTATAGCAAAACGTAAAAAAAGTATTGCTTTTTTTTCAAAATTTTCGCTCTTTTTGTTTATAGCGCAAAAATAAAAAAACGCAGAGGTGATCAAATACCACCAAAAGAAAGCTCTATTTGTGGGAAAGAAAGAACGTCAATTTTGTTTGGATACAACATTGCACGACCACCCAATTGTCAGCTAAAACAACGCAGTGCCGAATCGCAAAAAATGCTTTGGTCAGGAAGGAGGTAAAATCATCCAGGGCTGAAGTGGTTAAAGGGGTTGTAAAGATTTGTTTTTTTTTTTCAATAAAAATAACAAACGTGTTATACTTACCTGTTCTGTGCAAGGGTTTTGCACAAAGCAGCCCCGATCCTCTTCTTCTGGGGTGCCCCGCTGGCACTCCAGGACCCTCCTCCTCATCGAGTGCCCCCACGGAAATCTGCTTCCCATGGGGGCACCTGTGCAGGCTTGTCCAGTGACACAGACAGTGGGAACTTGGCTTGACCCCCCCCCCCCCGCTTCCGTGTCACTGGATTTGATTGACAACAACAGGATCAATATATCCAATGAGCTGCTGGACTCATGCACATTGCTGGATCAGATCAGGCTCAGGTAAAAAAAAAGGGGGTGAATGCATGAAGGTGAAAAACCTTGAGACTTTGCAGTCACTTTAATTATTCTTAATATTTATTTATTTTTTTAAGTGTTTTTCTATTTACATTTGATAATATGTAATACTACATTAGTTTCAATGATTTTTGGCTAACAATTATTAAACAAATAATAAGATATGTATAAAATGAATTAAACATTTTTTAATTTTTAATTTTTTTTATTTTAGCCATACAGAAAAAGACCGTAATCAAAAACAATATGGCTTTAAATACAAAACATTCTAAAATAAAGAAAACCCCCCAAAAAATGTAATATGAATAATTAATTAACTTAGCATTGTAATTACTTTTGACCTAACAGTTAAAAAAAAACTGGCCCAGTGACCTTTGGCCTTGATATAAAAAGTATATTCTTAAATTTTATAAGAACAAATCTCAATATACATCATCAAGCTACTACAAAAATCTTTTTGTCTCCTTACAGCATACTACAATTGTGTATTTAATATTCACTTTCTTCAACAATTGAGCCCTTTTAAGCTAGAAAGAATGCAAACATCTGCAAAAAAAAAAAAAAAAAACTGAGCCCTCGGGGCCACTGTAGCTGGCAGCCCCCCTCTCCTAATCCCTCTTTGTTAGAGAATCTCTAAAAGGAAAAGCGACAGGAATCTACAGATATGGAATGAACTCATGCATAATGTGTCTGTTAGGGCTGTGTGAACCATTGAGCGCAGGAAGGCAATGAGACGCATATGGTAACTGTCACCAGCCACAGAACTTTAGAAGACTTTTAAAAAGTTTGGAAAAAAGTTTTTCCTCTGTTGATCAGAAAACTACTGGAAAGGTTTTGTGAGTTCTTTTGTGTACAGTCACCAAATCCTGACCCTGGGCAGGCTGTCCCAGATCATTAACCACACAGAGCCTTTAGGATGATGGGTTAGTAGGGAGTGCTGGGACTATATAGTCATGAAGAACATAGAGGAGAGGACAGGAAGCTCTGGACTGCTGGAGGTAGTACATTGACCTTTGTGGAGTGCGTGCGCTTCAGCTGCTCAACATCAGGATGGCTTTACCTTGTCACAGCTGGCTGTCCAATGAAGGATTTAAGCACCTCTTTCTGGTGAGATCCATTTCTACTTTGTAATCTTCTGTTGGCAAACATTTCTCAAAATACAGCAAAGTAATCGCTGCTGTTATCGCTGTTACCGCTTAGTTTCCTGCTGACTCCTAAGGGATACTTTCGGGGATTGTGGATTTGGTGCTGGGATTTCTTTTTATTAACTTGCATGTTTTTTTATTGCTTCCCTTTACAGTATTGTGTTGAGGAATGCCTATTTTATGCATAATTATGTTGGTCAAGCTTGGACTGATTGAAAAAGACTAGAAGTTACAAGAATGGACTTTATAGGCACACATATTTAGAATAAAAGTATGAATTTTTTAATTGGATAAAGTTAAAAAAGCTTATGTACAACCACACATCATACAAATGATGACATAAAATACCTCCACTTATAATATTAGAATTTAGCAAATGGGGAATGTAATAAAGTATAGCCAGTAGCACTATCCACAATAAATAAAGTGCATGGAGTAGGTTGAGTCACAATCAGGGGGTCCCAAGAAGATTTTCCGCTCGACATGTTGCGCGCACATTTGAGCTTCTTCAGGAGCTTCTTCAGGAGTAGGTTGTGACTCAATCTTCCCCATGCACTTTATTTCTTGTGGATAGTGCTACTAGTGGTGTTGATACAATATTATAAGTGGAGGCATTATTTGAGTCCCTAGGGTCAAGTATTTTATGTCATCATTTGTATGATGTGTGATTTCTTTTATGTGTTTTACATAAGCTTTTTAACCACTTAAGGACCGCCTTACGCCGATTTACATCGAGCCCAGCTGTGGGTCGCGTGCGCGCCACCGGCAGTGCACTCGCTACCCGGTCCTGAGCTCTGTGACTGTGGCCGCGGGACCCACGGACCCGATCGCCGCCGGTGTCCCGCAATCGGGTCACAGAGCTGAAGAACGGGGAGAGGTAAGCGTAAACAAACCTCTCCCTGTGCTTCCTAGTGAGCTTATCACTAATCATCTGTTCCCTGTCATAGGGAAATACGATCAGTGATGTCACACGCCAAGCCACGCCCCCTACAGTAAAAAAAACATATTAGGTCACACTTAACCCCTATACTGCCCCCTAGTGTTAACCCCTTCACCGCCAGTGACATTTTTACAGTAATCAATGCATTTTTAATCGCACTGATCGCTGTATTAATGCCAATGGGCCCAAAAATGTGTCAAAATTGTCCGACGTGTCCGTCATAATTTTTTGCAGTCACAATAAAAATCGCTGATTGCCGCCATTACTAGTAAAAAAAAAATTATTAACAAAAATGCCATAAAACTATCCCCTATTTTGTAGACGCTATAACTTTTGCGCAAACCAATCAAACACTTATTGCGATTTTTTTTTTTCTTTACCAAAAATATGTAGAAGAATATGTATTGGCCTAAACTGAGGAAAAAAACTTTTTTTAGATATTTTTGGGGGATATTTATTATAGCAAAAAGTAAAAAATATTGAATTTTTTTCAAAATTGTCGCTCTATTTTTGTTTATAGCGCAAAAAATAAAAACCGCAGAGGTGATCAAATACCAACAAACGAAAGCTCTATTTGTGGGAAAAAAAGAGATGCCAGTTTTGTTTGAGAGCCATGTCGCACGACCGCACAATTGTCAGTTAAAGCGACGCAGTGCTGAATCGCAAAAAGGCGCCTGGTCCTTTAGCTGCAAAATGGTCCAGTGCTTAAGTGGTTGAAGTGGTTGTAAACCCTCCTTATAAAAAAAAAAAAAAAACACCCTGCAAGATAAAGGCATAATGAATTACTTACCCGAGAACGAAGCCCCTGCAGCCGTCCCTGTCTCCCCCTCCGGCTGGCAACATCCATTTCCGAGGTTACTTCTGGGTATCGCGGCTCCGGTGCTGTGATTGGCCGGAGCCACGATGACGTTACTCCCGTGCATGTGCAGGAGCCCCCGGGAACGGCGCAGTACAACTGAAGCAACAGCACGTACATGCCATTGCTTCAGTTGGCTTAAGTGCGCATGTGCCGCATGACGTCGGCACATGCAAATACAGGGATATCTCCTAAACCGCGCAGGTTTAGGAGATATCCAGTGCAGCTACAGGCAAGCCTAATTATAGGCTTGCCTGTAGTTTAAAGTGGTTTTAAAGAGTTTACAACCACTTTAACTTTATCCAATTTAAAAAAATCATACTTTTATTCTAAACATGTGTGCCTATAAAGTCCATTCTGGTAACTTCTAGTCTTTTTCAAACAATACCAGGATGGTGGCATACCTTTTTATAAGTGTATCCACAGTGTCACCCTGTGAAGATACACAGTAAATTCCAATTTTTCTTACAAGCTTGGACTGATGTAACTATACATGTTCCATAGCTGTAAGCCCTTGAACACACGGTCGGACATTCTGACAACCAAATCTGTTGGATTTTGTCTGACGGATTTTGTCCGAAACTGTTGCATACACACGGTTGGACAAAGTTGTCGGAAAATCCGATTGTACATAACGTGATGACGTTATTTCGTTACGACGGGACTACGTTCAGGCTAGCAGCCAATAGCTTTGGTCTAGGAATTTGATCTGAGCATGCGTGGCACTTTGTCCGTCGGAGTAGGCTACACATGATCGGAGTATGTCCGATCAGAGCATTTTGTCTGAATATTTTACGGAAAACTTGGAAAAAAAAAGTTGGAAAACTTCATCTGTCGGATACTCCGACGGAAATAGCCTGATGGAGACCACACACAGTCAGATTATCCGACAAAACGGTCCGATAGTAGTGATGGACGAACTTCCGACGGGACGTTTCGCGAACGCGAAATGCGAACGGACCCAAACGTTCGCGAAACCGAACGTTCGCCGCGGGCCCCATTGACTTCAATGGGAGGCGAACTTTGCAAACCTTCATGTCGAATTTGCGGCCACGTGGTAATTATTAGGGGGTAAAACGTAGTCCCACCATCTGGACAATGACATAATACATGTATGAGGTGAATTTGGGATCGATAACTACAAGCATTTTTATTTTATTTGGGAAATTGTTCTAACAATTCAGGACTATGGAGCTAATGAAGGCAATGGAGGAGAGGGAAGGTCAGGGACCAGGGTAGGCAAAGAAGAGGGTGCAGGAGATGATCACCAGCAGCGTGACATACCGGAATGACACATGCACCGTGATAGAGGCATCTGACAGCAGCACCGTAATACAGAGCACTGACAGCAGCACCGTGACATACAGCGCTGACAGCAGCACCGTGACATACAGCGCTGACAGCAGCACCGTGACATACAGCGCTGACAGCAGCACCGTGACATACAGCGCTGACAGCAGCACCGTGACATACAGCGCTGACAGCAGCACCGTGACATACAGCGCTGACAGCAGCACCGTGACATACAGCGCTGACAGCAGCACCGTGACATACAGCGCTGACAGCAGCACCGTGACATACAGCGCTGACAGCAGCACCGTGACATACAGCGCTGACAGCAGCACCGTGACATACAGCGCTGACAGCAGCACCGTAAGCAGCCCCAGGAGGAAGTCAGCACAGCACAGGGATGGTGTGATCCCCTCATAATAAGAACCCCCAGGAGGAAGTCAGCACAGCACAGGGATAGTGTGATCCCTTCATAATAAGAACCCCCAGGAGGAAGTCAGCACAGCACAGGGATATCATAAGCAGCCCCAGTAGAAATATGACACCGCTCAACCTCTTCAAAGAGGAGGGTAGGGGCATATAGTACGGTGTGCTTTTTTGGGTCAAGGAAGTGAGCCAAATGAATTAAGAAGGTCTGTGTGCTTGATTAAAAAAATAGTTTATAGACATATACATGGTCTACTGGTCACATGTGTTGAATTCCTCCGAGATCCATGCCTCATTCATTTTTAGAAATGTGAGGTAGTTAACACTGTGGTGAGCTAGGCGAGTACGCTTATCGGTCACAATCCCCCCTGCTGCGCTGAACGTCCTTTCGGACAGGACACTGGATGAGGGGCAAGCCAACAGTTCGATTGCAAATTGGGCAAGCTCTGGCCAGAGGTCAAGCCTGCCCACCCAGTAGTCTAGGGGTTCATCACTCCTCAGAGCGTCCACATCGGCCGTTAACCCAATGTAGTCGGACACCTGACGGTCTAGGCGTTCCCTGATGCTGGATCCGGATGACACCTGTCGATGGGTCGGCTGAAAGAATGACCTCATATCCGAAGTCACCAACACATCTTCAAACCGGCCTCTTCTTGCAGGCGCTGTTGGATTGGTACCCGCAAATCCTTCTCTGGGAGTGGGAATTGCTCCTCTGCCAGCGCACGCAAAAGCAGAATGCAGCATTTCTCGAAGCAAGGCCTGGAAGTGCTGCATTCTGACAGCCCTCTGCGACGGCGGTAACATTTCCGCCATTTTGTGTTTGTACCGGGGGTCTAAGTACGTTGCCACCCAGTACTGGTCCTTGACCCTCATGCTTTTTATACGGGGGTCCCTATTAAAACACTGGAGCATGAAGGCCCCCATTTGCACTAAAGTGGAAGCGGTGTGGTGGCCTGGCTCCTGCTCATCATCCAGGATAATGTCGTCCTCTTCATTCTCCTCTCCCCATCCTCGCACAACAGGGATCCCAGAAAGGTTTAAAGCATGCTCTTCTTGCTCCTGCTCATCCGCCCCGGCACCATCCTCCTCTGACTCCTCATCAGACTCCTGTTGTTGACTTGTCTCAGATAGAGTAGCCCCCCCTGGGAATTCATCCAGCATTGCGACTTCCTCATCTTCCCGCTCCTGCTCCTCCACAGCCTGATCAATGACACGACGCAATGCACGCTCCAGAAAGAAGGCATAAGGTACCATGTCACTGATGGCGCCATGGCTGCGACTGACCAGTTTGGTGATCTCCTCAAATGGCCGCAGAAGTCTGCATGTGTCGCGCATGAGCAGCCACTGGCGCGGTGAAAAAAAACCCAGCTCCCCAGAACCGTTTCTTTCGCAGAGTTCATACAGGTAGACGTTAACTGCACGTTTCTGCTGGAGCAGCCTATCAAGCATATAGAAGGTTGAGTTCCATCGCGTCGGGCAATCGCAAATAAGACGTCTGACCGGCAGATGGTGTCGCCGCTGAATGTCAGCAAGGCGAGCCATGGCCGTGTAAGATCTTCTGAAATGGGCCGAGATTTTCCTTGCCTGCCGCAAGATGTCCTGGACCCCAGGGTATTTGACAAGGAATCGCTGCACGACCAAGTTTAAGACGTGTGCCATGCACGGCACGTGCGTGATTTTGCCCTGTTTCAATGCGCTAAGCAGATTGGCACCGTTGTCACACACCACTTTACCAACTGTCAAATTGAGCGGTGTTAGCCACTCATCTGCCTGTGAACGCAAAGCTGAAAGGAGTGCCGGGCCAGTGTGGCTCTTTGCTTCCAGGCACAACAGACGCAGCACGGCATGGCAACGTCTCACCTGGCATGTGGAATAGGTTCTGGGGAGCTTGGGCGGTGCAGTGGAAGAGACGCTAGCAGCGGAAAAGGAGGAGGCAGCTGAGGAGGAGAGGGAGGAGGATGGAGTAGGAGGAGGAGAAGAAGAGTCAGGCCTGCATGCAATCCGTGGCGGTAAAACCAAATCTACACGGGTGCCACGGGTTACATGCTTGACGGCCGTCAGAAGGTTCACCCAGTGGGCAGTAAAACTGATATACCTTCCCTGCCCGTGTTTGCTAGACCACGTGTCTGTGGTCAGATGTATCTTGGCACCGACACTGTGTGCCAGAGATACATTCACTTGCCGCTGAACATGGCCATATAGCTCTGGGATGCCCTTCTCTGAGAAATACTTCCTTCCTGGGACCTTCCATTGTGGTGTTCCAATGGCCACAAATTTGCGAAAGGCCTCCGAGTCCACCAGTTTATATGGCAGTAGTTGGCGGGCTATGAGTTCTGACAAGCCAGCCGCCAACCGTTGGGCAAGAGGGTTATCCGGCGTCATCATTTTTTTACGCTCAAACATTAGGCCCACGGAAGCCTGCCTTTTTGCAGAAAAATGTGAGCTTGGCGTGATGGAAGGTGGAGTGGAGGACAATTGTGAGGAGAGAGGAGAAGGAGAAGTAGAAGACGAGGCTGGACGGTGAGAGCCTGCAGTGTGGCTTTGTGTGTTCCGTTGCTCCCACTGGGCTCGGTGATGGCTGCTCATGTGCCTTCTTAAGGCGGTCGTCCCTAGGTGAGTATTGGGCTTACCGCGACTAACGCGTTGACTGCAAAGATTGCAGATGGCAACGCTATTGTCAGCAGCGGACACGTTAAAAAAAGCCCACACTGCGGAGCCATGTGCCGGTGTCCTGGGAGCGCCAGATGTGACCGTACATGGTCGATGACTCGCTCCTGATACATTTGCAGTCTGCTTTGTCCCTGCTGTGCAATGTAAGTCATTGCTGCTTCTCCTCCCTATCTGCTGGTCCATATCTCCCTCTGAACTCCCCTCCTCTTCCTCTCTTGTGGGCACCCACGTGACATCACTAGACACGTCATCATCAACGTCACCTTCCCCACCGCTATAAGTAGAGATCTCGGAGTAGGCAGCAACACCGGGGACCAACCTCCTCCTTGGGCTGATCTGGGTACTGGCGTCAGACTGCTGAGTAGCGCTTGTTGCTACCTCCTCTTCCTGATCCAATACCAAGAGTGGCTGCGCATCAGAAATGTCCTCTTGATATGGATCGGAAAATAATTCCAGTGACTCAAGCGGAAGGTATGTGGTGGTGGTGGTGGTGGTCGTGTTGTTGGTGGTAGTGTCTTTGGGGGTGCACATAGCAGAGAGTGAAGAAGAGGGTGCAGATCGAGAGGATGAGGAGGGTGCAGAAGAGTAAGGCTGAGCGAGCCACTCAACCAAGTCTGGTGCATCCTTTAAAGTAATTGAACGCACCTTCTGCAACTTCCCACTTTGGCTCAAGCCTGTTGCTCCTGCCCTACCCCTACCACCCCTGCGGAAGGGCCTGCCTCTTCCTCTGCCTGTCATTTTTTTAAATGACCCTGTGACAAAACTCTTAGTCCCTATACCGATGAAGGACTGCTGCAGTATAGGGCAGCGGTCAGCAGTGGTGCACGTCAACCCTATCTATTGTGGACCGATAGCGGTCCTTACAGAACAGCAGACTGTACCGCACTCAAGCCTATGTACCGTAGCACCCTATACCAAGTTACCAGTCCTTATAAGAACTTTTGTGGAACAAGCAGGTTGTGTGTTAGTGATTAGCAGACTGTACGTCAGTCCCTATACCGCTGAAGGACTGCTGCAGTATAGGTGAGCGGTCAGCAGTGGTGCACGTCAACCCTATCTATTGTGGACCTATAGCGGTCCTTACAGAACAGCAGACTGTACCGCACTCAAGCCTATGTACCGTAGCACCCTATACCAAGTTACCAGTCCTTATAAGAACTTTTGTGGACCAAGCAGGTTGTGTATTAGTGTTTAGCAGACTGTACGTCAGTCCCTATACCGCTGAAGGACTGCTGCAGTATAGGGCAGCGGTCAGCAGTGGTGCACGTCAACCCTATCTATTGTGGACCGATAGCGGTCCTTACAGAACAGCAGACTGTACCGCACTCAAGCCTATGTACCGTAGCACCCTATACCAAGTTACCAGTCCTTATAAGAACTTTTGTGGAACAAGCAGGTTGTGTGTTAGTGATTAGCAGACTGTACGTCAGTCCCTATACCGCTGAAGGACTGCTGCAGTATAGGGCAGCGGTCAGCAGTGGTGCACGTCAACCCTATCTATTGTGGACCGATAGCGGTCCTTACAGAACAGCAGACTGTACCGCACTCAAGCCTATGTACCGTAGCACCCTATACCAAGTTACCAGTCCTTATAAGAACTTTTGTGGACCAAGCAGGTTGTGTATTAGTGTTTAGCAGACTGTACGTCAGTCCCTATACCGCTGAAGGACTGCTGCAGTATAGGGCAGCGGTCAGCAGTGGTGCACGTCAACCCTATCTATTGTGGACCGATAGCGGTCCTTACAGAACAGCAGACTGTACCGCACTCAAGCCTATGTACCGTAGCACCCTATACCAAGTTACCAGTCCTTATAAGAACTTTTGTGGAACAAGCAGGTTGTGTGTTAGTGATTAGCAGACTGTACGTCAGTCCCTATACCGCTGAAGGACTGCTGCAGTATAGGGCAGCGGTCAGCAGTGGTGCACGTCAACCCTATCTATTGTGGACCGATAGCGGTCCTTACAGAACAGCAGACTGTACCGCACTCAAGCCTATGTACCGTAGCACCCTATACCAAGTTACCAGTCCTTATAAGAACTTTTGTGGAACAAGTGAGTTGTGAATGTTTAGCAGACTGCAGCAGAAGGGCAGCAGTCAAGTATAATATCCTTTCTATATTTGGAAGAAAGAATATTATACATGTACAAGCCTATTACTGTACCACTGATACCAGTCCTGAAAAGAACCTTTGTGGAACTAATAATAACAGCAAGTCTTTAAAATTACCCTCACTGCCTGACAACACTGCTTCCTTCCTGTCCCTATACAAATTGGCAAAAAAAGAGAACGATTAGTGGTTACTGGAACAGCTCTTTTGTGGACCTTGATAGTAACAGCTAATGATGATGATGATGATGATGATGATGAAAGACTAATCTGGCTGTCCCTGTAGCATACACCGTCCTTTCCCTTTCTCTAAACTAACAAAAGACACTCAGGCTGCTGCAAGAATCAGCAGCACAGCAAACCTATCAACACCTAACACCTATACCAGTCCTGAAAAGAACTTTTGTGTACCAAATAGCTAGTGGTTTATCTCTCCCTACTCCACACAGGAACCTGTCCCTATCGTAACAGAAGAAAGAATGTAAAATGGCCACCGGATCGGGTGTATTTATAGGTTAGGGGGAATGTACAAGTGTCCATGTGCTGTCATGTCTCAATTGGCTGTCCTGTATCACATGATAAACGTGTCACCAAAGGTTAAAGTTCTTGTATACATTAAACACGTAAGTCCGCCGCGGCGAACGACGGAAAAAGGCGTTCGAACGTGCGGACCGCGAATGTCGGAAATTCGCCGCGAAACGACCGCCGGGCGAAACGTTCGTCCATCACTATCCGATAGGACACATTCTGTCAGAATCTCCGACCGTGTGTACAAGGGCTTAGATCCCAGTGGAAATTGCAAATCAATGTAGCAGGCACGGCTACACACACGTGCTGAGTGACTGCTCTGCTACTTAGTTTGATTGGCACGGACCTATGTAACTTTGTAATAAAAAAGTCAGAAACACGGAAAGCTCATGCTCTTCTGCTGCCCATGCTGCCAATCTCTGCAAAAATGAAAAGGAACCACTGGTTAAATATCCTGCAAAATTTGACACTTCTACAGGGATCCACCAGTTATGGCACATGCATTACATTGGTCCAAACCACACCAAGGCAGCTATTTAAAGGAATCCACAAACAGGGAATACTCAAGCTCTTCTGATACCCATGCTGCCAATCTAAGTAAAGAGGAACCTCTTGCTAAAGATCCCACAGAGTGTAACACTTCCACAGGGATCGGTCATGTATGACGCATACAGTACATATTTACATTGTTCCAAGCTGGACCAATGAAATTACTGTATGTAAAAAAAAAAGTCATAAACACGGAATACTCATACTCTTCTGCTGCACATGTTGCTTATCTCTGCAAAAGTGAAGATGGTCTAGGAAGCCCCTGCCTGTCTCCCCCTCCGGCTGGCAACATCTATCCCCGAGGTATCCCTCTTGCTAAAGATCCAACAGAATGTAACACTTCCATTGGGATCCATCAGAAATGGCACATACATATTGACATTGGTCCAAGCTTGACCAATGAAATTATATAAAAAAACAAAAAACAAAGTCATAAACAAGGAATATGCATATTCCTTTGCTGCACGTGGCACCGATCTCTGCAAAAGAGAAGAGGAACCACTGGCTAAATATCCTGAAAAAATTGACACTTCTACAGGGATCCACAAGTTATGGCACATGCATAGTTATATTGGTCCAAACAGCACCAGTGCAACTATTTAAAGAAATCCATAAACCAAGAATACTCAAGCTCTTCTGATGCCCATGCCACCAATCTCTACAAAAGTGAAGAGGAACCTCTTTCTAAAGATTCCACAGAATGTAACACTTTCGCGGGGATCAGTCAAGTATGGCACATACATATTTATATTGGTCCAAGCTAGACCAATGAAATTATGTAAAAAAAGTCTTAAACACGGAATACTCATACTCTTCTGCTGCACATACTGCCGATCTCTGCAAAAGTGAAGAGGGACCACTGGTTAAAGAGCCTACAACATGTGACACTTCTACAGGGATTGACCACTTATGGCACATACACATTAACATTGGACCAAGCTGGACTAATGAAACTATGTAAAAAAAAGTCATAAATTCTTCTGCAGCGCATGCTGCCGATCCCAGCGAGAGTGAAGAGGAACCACTGGCTAGAGATCCCGCAAAATGTGACACTTCCACAGAGATCGACTAGGTATAACATACAGTATGCATGGTTACATTGGTCCAACCTGGACCAATGTAACTACCGGTATGTAAAAAAAAAAAAAAAAAACATAAACATGGAATACTTAATGTAGAACTATAGGCAAATTATTTTTTCATTTTGAATAGAGTAAGGGAGGGTTATAAACTCCGTCAGATTTATTTTTTTGTTTCACATGTGTTCTATTGCAGAGATTTCCCTTCACTTCCTGTCCCATAGCCAAACAGGGAGTGACAGGAAATCTCTGCAAATTAAGGGAATTCCTTGGGTACCCCCAGGTCACCAGAACCCATTGAACTATTTCCCCTCTATTACTTTTCTGGGCACAACCCAAAATGTGGGATTTTATTTTACTTTCACTTTCAATGATAATGGTAAACAGGACAAATAGAGAGGGTGAATCTCCCTAATGGAGGCACAGACAGAAATAAAAACTTGACAGGGGTTCTAATCCCTCCCCACTCTATCCAAAATGAAATAAAAAGTGTTGCCTTTAGTTATACTTTAAAGTGGTTGTAAACCCTTACAAACCACTTTGACCTACAGGTAAGCCTATATTAATGCCACGTACACACGAGCGGACTGTATGGCGTACTTAGTCCGTCATACAATCCGACGGACAGTCCGTCATACTTTCGACTGAACGGACTTGACCACACACGGATGCACAAACAGTCCGTCGAAAGCTTGCGCAATGACGTGTACAGCACGTACGACGGGACTAGAAATAGGAAGTCCAATACACAGCAAAGCACCCTTCCGCCGTGTAAATCCTTTCTGGGCATGCGCCATTCTTAGTCCGTCGAACTAGCCTACTGACGAGCGGATTGTCCGCTGAAACCAAAGTACGACGGACAGAATTTCGAAAAATCCGAAATACTTAGTACGCCAGACTGCACGCTGAAAAAGTCTGCTGAAAAAACCTACACAGTTTAGGAGATATTTACTAAAAGACAGTGACGGCTGTCTACGGTGCATGCACCATAGACATCGGCATGCAGGCGCACTATCACCGTTAGCAGCATGCCGCTGCTAACGGCGATATGTCGTTAGTGGCGGCTCCTGTGCGCATGTGCGGGAGTGACGTCATCGCTCTGGCACTGTGAGTGGCCGGAGCAGCGATACCCGGAAGAAGATGGATGCTCCGGACTACAGGGGACAACGGTGACATCGCTGGCTCCTGTGTCAGGTAAGTGACACATAATGGGCTACTATGCAATGCACAGTAGCCCATTATGCTTTACCTTTGCAGGGAGACAAAGAGGAAGTAAACCCATCAGGGTTTACTTCCTCTTTAAACTCTTCTGCTGCATGTGCTGCTGATCTCTGCAAAAGAAAAGAGAAGCCATTGGCTAAAGTTCCATGGAATTTGACACTTCCACAGGGATCGGTCAGGTTTGGTACATACCATATCAGATATTGATCCAAGGTGGACCAATGCAATTAACAACAAAAAAAAAAGTCATAAACATAGAATATTCAAACTCTTCTGGTGCATGTGCTGCCGATCTTTGCAAAAGTGAAGAGGGACCACTGACCAGTTATGGCACATTCATAGTTATATTGGACCAAGCTGGACCAATGTAACTGTAAAGAAATCCATACACAGGGAGTACTTAGAATCTTCGGCTGTCCATGCTGCCAATCTCTGCAAAAGTGAAGAGGAACTGCTGGCTAAAGTTACTGTAGAATTTGATATTTCCACAGGGATCGGCCAGGTATGACATGTGCATAATAGCATTAGACCAAGCTGGACCAATGTAATTATGTAAAAAATCCATACACAGGGAATACTAATACTCTTCTACTGCCCATGCTGCCAATCTCTGCAAAAGTGAAGATGAACCACTTGCTAAAGAAAGATCCTACAGAATTTCACATTTCCACAGGGATTGGTCATCCACGGCACATACATAATTACATTGGACCAAGCTGGACCAATGAAACTATATAAAAAAAGCCATAAACAGGGAATACTCATACTCTTCTGTTGACCATGCCTGCGATTTCTGCAGAATTGAAGAAGAAAGAGCTTGCTAAAGATCCTGCAGAATTTGACACTACTACAGGGATAGGCCAGTTATGGCACATACATAATTACATTGGACCAAGCTGGACCAATGAAACTATATAAAAAAAGGCATAATTACCCTGGACCAATGTAAATATGTAAAAAAATCCATACACAGGGAATACTCATACTCTTCTACTGCCCATGCTGCCAATCTCTGCAAAAGCAAAGAGGAACCACTTGCTAAAGATCCTACAGAATTTCACATTTCCACTGGGATTGGTTATCCATGGCACGTACATAATTACACTGGACCAAGCTGGACCAATGAAACTATGTAAAAAAAGGCATAAGCGGGGAATACTCACACATTTCTGTTGCCCATGCCTCTGATCTCTGCAGAATTGAAGAGGAACCACTGGCTAAAGATCCTGCAGAATTTGATACTACTACAGGGATCGACCAGTGATGACACATTCATAGTTATATTGGTCCAAGCTAGACCAACGTAACTATGCAAAAAAATCCATACATAGGGAGTACTCAAACTCTTCTGCTGTCCATGCTGCCAATCTCTGCAGAAGTGAAGAGGAACCGCTGGCTAAAGATACTGTAGAATTTGATATTTTCACAGGGATCGACCAGATATGACATATGCATAATTACATTAGACCAAGCTGGACCAATGTAATTATTTAAAAAAAAAAAATCCATACACAGGGAATACTCATACTCTTCTACTGCCATTGCTGCCAATCTCTGCACAAAAAAAAAAGAAAAGAAGAACCACTTGCTAAAGATCCTACAGAATTTTACATTTCCACAGGGATCGGGCATGTATGGCATATACATATTTACATTGGACTGAGCTGGACCAATGAAACTAAGTAAAAAAAAGCTATAAATGGGGAATACTCATACACTTCTGTTGCCCATGCCTCTGATCTCTACAGAATTGAAGAGGAACTGCTGGCTAAAGATCCTGCAGAATTTGACCCTTCTGGGAATGTTGATTTCCTGGTCCTCTGCTAAGCACTATGGTTCCTGCAATTGGCCTCCACATCAATACAGGACAAAGAGGGTTTTAACCATTCAATGCAAAAAAGCACACCAAAAAGTTCTGGCTTTATGTATACTTTGAGAAAAATGTTCTATACATATGTTTTATATGCGTATTTAGCTATTTGAATAGAGAGTCCAAATAGTTTTTTAACAAAGTTCCTTTTCTTACGTCTATTTTTTTTTTTTAAATTTAACAGTTTTCCTGGCTTTCTCTCAACGCCTGGCTGTTTTGGAAAACATTCACGCTGTACTACAGTAGCCCGCAGTACTATTACTTGCACCAGATGCTGGGGGTAAGCAGCCACAGATTAATTTTTCTTTTTTGGGGAAGACTTGTGACATGTATTTGGACTCGCTTAATGCTTACTCTGATAGACTTGTGCTATGATCCTGCTGCAGTGGAAAAGCTGACAGGCTTAGAACAAAAGCTGTCGTTTGCTTAGCTGTGGCAGCCTCTGGCAGGCTATGAATGAAGTGACAGATTGCCCTGCCTCCTTACTGGAGCTGTTCTGCAGTCAGCCTGTGGAATGAGGAAGCCCTGGGGTTTCAATTAGTCTCTGGGCAGGTAGGACAGATGTATAGTCCTCTTAGGGCCAACTTAAAAAGGCAAACGTGTTTACACTTCATCTCCGCACACTCTGTGCCCAATCATTCTAAAAAAAAAACAAAAAAACGGGGTTTTGCAAAAAGAGAAGCCAGTCATTTAACCCCAAAAATGTTTAATAAAAGAGGCATATCGAGCGTCTTTGACAACCTATGGTGGACCATTTTTGACACCTTAACCTTTGAAAAGACAAACTGATTTTCAGCAATAATCATTGGGGCCTCATACACACATCCAGATCTGAACGCAGCTGCATTGTTTTCAATGGAAACATTGACACAGGAGCGTAAACATGCACTGTGCTTAGTAGACTTGTGCACAATGGAAAATTTTGTTTAGTTTTGGTTCGTTGTCATTCGTAAAATACATAATTTCATTCTGTTACATAGTTAGTAGGGTTGAATAAAGACACCAGTCCATCCAGTTCAACCTGAGTGAGTGTCTGCAATTGTCCCTATCCCTGTACATAGCACACTCACATTGGTCCCTACCCTCAAGGAGCCCACAATCCAAGGTCCCCATTCATATACTAGGGCCAATTTGGGACAGAAGCCAATTAACCTACCTGCATGTCTTTGGAGTGTGGGAGGAAACTGGAGTACCCAGAGGAAACCCACGCAGGCACAGGGAGAACATGCAAACTCCAAGCAGGTAGTGTCGTGGTTGGGATTCAAACCAGCAACCCTTTTTACTGCTAGGTGAGAGTGCTAACCACTCACACCACTGTGCCGCCCTTCGTTAATATGTTTTCAGATAATTCGTTATTTCTGTAAAGTGTCGATATTCGTTATACTGAATCTCGAATCATGTCGAATTCATTCGTTATATGCGCTATAATTGCGTTCATATTTGTTGAAATTCGATATTTATGTATGTATATACATATTCGTGATGATTCACAGTTTGGAAAGTCGTTTTTAACACACAATGACAAATATCTCTTCTCCTCTGCTCAAATATAATACAGCACTCTTCTCACTCAGTTCTCAGGAATGCACTTTGCCAGTAATCCAACCTCCAGCACAAAATTAATCAGCTGATTGGACTGTAAAGCCGCGTACACACGGGCGGACTGTCTGGCCAACTTAGTCCGCCGAAACACATTTCAGCGGACAGTCCCCTCGTGTGGGCTTCAGCTGACTTTTTCAGCATGTAGTCTGGCGGACTAAGTATTTCGGAAATTCCGTAATATTGTCCGTCAGACTTTGGTTTCAGCGGACAGTCCGCTCGTGAGTAGGCTAGTTGGACGGACTAAGTATGGCGCATGCTCAGAAAGGATTTACACGCCGAAAGGTTGCATTGCTGTGTATTGGACTTCCTATTTCTAGTCCCGTCGTACGTGCTGTACACGTCATCGTGCAAACTTTCGACGGACTGTTTGGCATCCGTGTGTGGTCAAGTCCGTTCATTCAAAAGTAGGACGGACTGTCCGTCGGATTATCTGACGGACTTAGTTGGCCAGACAGTCCGCCCGTGTGTACGCGGCTTAAGATTTACTTTGACCTTTTGTTTCATTAGATCTTTAACGAATTACCTAATCATGTCAAATTCATTCATTATATCCGCTATAATTTCTTTAGTATTAGTTGAAATTCGTTATTTTTTTATGCAGACATTTGGATGCATCCGAATGTCCGAAAGATGCAACATTCTGCCAAATTTAAATTTGTTACGAAACTAATAGCACAAGCCTAGTGCTTAGATCCGTAACATAAAAGCCAAATATCTGCATCTGAGAACATACGTATACATGTATGCCAGATAGAAGTATTGGGGGGAAAATACTGTTTTAAATAAGTATTTACTGATTATTACACAGTAACGTTTATGCTAGAACAAAAACATACGTAATACGTAATATAAAGATATTGGCCAGGAAAGAAGGTGAAAATTGTAGTGCCCAATTACATTGTTGGTCAGTTTAGAACCCCTTTACAGTGGTGATCAGTGTAGTGCCCTCTTACTTTGACATTCAATGTAGTGCTTCCTTACATTGGTAGTTAGTGGAGAAAGGACAAACTATTATTGATGGTCAGAGGAGAAGTGCTCCTTTATATTGGAGGTCAGTTGAAAAGTGCCTCTTTCCAATGGTGGTTAGTGGAGAACAGAGAAAATCCAAATCATAATTATTGGTCAGTGAAGAAGTACTGATTTACATTGGTGGTCAGTGTAGATGTGCCCCTTTATATTGGCAGTCAGTTGAAAAGTGCCCTCTTACTTATGCTGTAAATTTTAGCCCCTGTGTGGGCAGAATTTTGTGCTCACCCTTGTTACTTGTGTTAAATGATTACAAATGATTGAGCCAGAAAAAGTGCCCTCTTACGTTGGTCGTCAGTGAAGAAATGTCCCTTTACATTGGTAATCAGTGTACTGTACCATTACATCGGCGGTGAAGGGAAAAGCGCTTCCTTAAATTGGTGGTCAGTGGAAAAATGTTCTCTTATATTGATGGTAAATGTAAAAGTGCTCCCATACATCAGTCAGGGGAGGCAGGTGAGGCAGAGCCTGACCTGCCATGAATATAAAAACAAAAAAACAACAACAAAAAAAAAAAAAGATTGAACTTTGAGAGTTTTTAGCTCACCGACCTGGGGTCACAGAGACCCCAAATTTGGGTGTTAGGTAGCTGAAGTCCTACTCCACCAAATGGTTCTGGAGATACGAGGCTCCTTGCACAGCCTGTCAGAAGCTACATACAGAGTGGCCAGTTTAAATACAAGCTGGCACATGGTGTTTGAAGCAGACTGAGAGGATGAGCTCACAGCGACTTCTTGTCAGAGGCACTGAGCTCAATGGACAGCTTGGAGCCTTGGACCAATGGTAAAGTACCATTAGCCCCAGCTGTCCAATAAAAATACTGCAGTGGAGGCTTTCCTTTCACTGCAGTGTCATAGAATGGGACATGTGTCTAAAAGACTCCTTTCCAGTGCAGCCCTCTTAACTACAAGGAAAATACATGAGTTTCTCACACAGTTAAGAGGGAGGATCTGCTGCTGCTGCTGAAAAGGTATTTTTTTAATCAAGCTGAATAATATATTATTATGCTATATGTTATAAGATAATAATTTATTATTTATCTATTTACTGTGAAATTACTGGTTGGAAGTTATAACTTCAAACTTCAGTAATTTGTCCGTTAAGCCATCTGCTTGAGTACAATTTTTGAAAATATAGTAAATTACCTTAAAAACAATATATAATAATTCTTTGTATATTACTTTGGAAGGCCACCCTAAAAAAAAAATAAAAAAAGTACATTAACTTTCTTAAAAAAAAATCTAAAAAAAAAAAAATTTGAAAAGAAAAAATGTTTTACTCACCAGAAACCCTTTTACTAGGCAGTCTTCCTAATTTGCCTTTTCCTATTTCGCAGCACTGTTTCTCCTCCTCAGCGAGCGGCCCCGTTGTCTTCTGGGACATGTGTGTGTCCCAGGAAACAACTGGGCCATAAACGAAGCGCATACGCAGTAGGAAATGGGCAGTGAAGCCGCAAAGGCTCCACTGCCTGTTTCCCTTAGTGAGGATGGCAGTGCCGACAGCCGATCTGATGGACGGATCGCCCCCGGGGCGGCCGACATTGCGGGCTCGCTGGACAGGTAAGTGTCCTTATTAAAAGTCAGCAGTATTTGTAAAAAGAAAAAAAAAAAATGGCCGGAACACCCCTTTAAATACTTGCCACCTAGGCCAATTCTGACACATCTCTCCTACATGTAAAAATCATAATTTCTTTGCTAGAAAATTACTCAGAACCCCCAAATAATATATTGTAATGTTCGGGGGACCAGGTAGATCGCAGGACACAGGCTTTGCACACAAAAAAGGGTTTATTAAACTTAAATCGCTTTACAGCAGCCAAAAACAAAAGGAAAAAAGTTTGTAGTCTCACCGACTTGCAAAGTCCAGAACAGCAGTCTTTATCAGAAACAGAGCTTGATCTTGGTGGCAGGTAGCTTCCCCTGCCAGGAGCCTTCCAAACAGGACACTGCTGTCCACTTCAGCTGCTGCAACCCAAACAAACACCATCCACCATGTGTTCTCCACTCCTCCACACCCACCTACCACTTCCTGTCTTGTTTTTTAAAGGCACTCCCTTCACAGGTGGGTTAATCAATTTTATTCATTTAAAAAGACCACAACCCAAACAGAGGGGAAATATAGCGTCCTTCCAGGACCCAGCCACGGCGTCCTGTACATATCCCCCCCCTGTGCCCCAACGCCAAGGAGGTGGAGGCAACAGTGGAGCTCAAACAATGGACTCGGGAGAGGGCATCTGCATTTTGATGCAGTCTCCCGGGCCTATGCTCCACTACAAATTTAAATTCCTGGAGTGCCAGGAACCACCGGGTAACCCTGGCATTAGTCCCTTTTCCCTGTCTCAGCCATGTTAAAGGGGCATGGTCAGAAATCAACCTAAACTTCCTTCCCAAAAGGTAATATCTGAGGGATTCCAGAGCCCACTTAATGGCCAGACACTCTCGTTCAATTATGGCATAGTTTTTCTCCGCTGGGGTTAACTTCCTGCTGAGGAAGACTATCGGGTGTTCCTCGCCATGAATAACCTGTGACAACACCGCTCCCAATCCTACATCGGAAGCATCAGTCTGGACAATAAATTCTTTTGAAAAATTGGGTGCTACAAGGACAGGGTGTTGGCACAGCGCCGACTTGAGCTCCAAAAAAGCCTTCTCAGCGTCTGCATTCCACTCCACCATGACCGATTTCCGACCCTTAGTCAGATCGGTCAACGGAGCCGCCAACGTGGCAAAGTTGGGTACAAACCTCCTGTAGTATCCCACCATGCCCAGGAATGCACGTACCTGCTTTTTTGTGAGGGGGCGGGGCCAATTCTGTATAGCCTCTATCTTGTTGACCTGAGGTTTCACTACCCCTCTACCCACGATATAACCCAGGTATTTCACCTCCTCCATTCCCAAAGCACAAACGGGCTCTGGGCGCTAAACTAGATACTCTGCTGGAAGAGATCCGGACACTCGAATCAGTACATAAGAAATTGCAGTTGCAACAAACTGAAGAAAAATTATTGAGGTTACGGGAAGAATTGAACTTGTTATTGACGGATAAAGCAAAAGCAAAATTAACTCGGTGCAGACAAAAATATTATGAATATGGAAATAAACCCAGCAGAGTGCTGGCAAATGCGCTCAGAGAAACGAGAGCACGAAATTATATTGAGAGAATTAAAACCCAAGGAGATGTGTTAGTTAACTCATCACAGGCTATCGCGAAAGCATTTAGAGATTACTATACTACCCTATATCAAATTGAAGATCGACGGCCAAAGGTGGGGTTACCTTCTAGAGGGGAAAAGGCAAAAGAATATATAATGGCATCGGGTATGCCTAAGCTTCTCGAAGAAGAAGCAGAAAACATAGATGGACCAATTACAGTAGAGGAACTGTCAGAAGCCATTAAAGAAATGAAACCCGGAAAGGCCCCAGGCCCGGATGGGTATACATTACTTTATTATAAGATCTTTTTTGAAAAATTGGCACCAAAATTCATAGAGGCTTATAACTCAATACGAGAGGGGCAAAGGATGCGACCAGAAACACTAATGGCTCATATAACAGTGATTGCAAAAGAAGGGAAAGACCCAACTCAATGTGCCAGTTACCGCCCAATTTCCTTATTAAATGTAGACCTTAAGATTCTAACAAAAATACTAGCGAATAGACTCTTGCCATTTATTCCAGCATTAATACATCCAGATCAAGTAGGTTTTACCCCTGGCAGGGAGGGAAGAGAAAATACGCAGAGAGTTATTGATGCTCTATATATAGCACAACACTATCAAAAACCGCGAGTACTTATATCGGCAGATGCGGAAAAGGCATTTGATAGGGTCGACTGGACATTCCTGAGAGCAACGCTACAGCATATAGGATTGAAAAAGGGGATACAGAATTGGATTGATAGTTTATATTCCTGCCCAAAAGCTAGGGTAAAAATAAATGAGACAATGTCTGAACCATTCTGTATAAGGAATGGAACGCGTCAGGGATGTCCACTCTCCCCTATCATATTTATTCTTACATTAGAACCCTTTTTGAGAACAATCCGGGCTAACCCGGATATTCAGGGCATTTCAATAAGAAAAAATGATGAACATAAATTGGCCGCATATGCGGACGATCTGATGTTTTTTTATAACCTCCCCAGGGATTTCTTTACCTTCTTTGTTACTGGAGCTTCGCATATATGGAGAGATATCTAACTTTAAAGTAAATTATAGCAAATCGGAAGCGATGGGAGTAGAAATGAATAATGAAATGAAATCTCAGCTAGCGGCGCATTTCCCGTTTAGATGGACGGATTCCCATATATGTTATTTAGGGACTAAAATATCAAACAAGTTGAACAGACTGTTGGAACTAAACTTTATCCCATTAATACGTCAGATTAAGTTAGATCTAGAACGGTGGGACAAAACGGTTTTTACATGGTTTGGGAGAATCAATATAATCAAAATGAACGTAATGCCGAGGTTGTTATATTTGTTCCAAACTCTACCGATAAAGCTCCCGGGAAGATATCTGAGAGATTTGAGATCAAGATTCATAAAATTTATATGGGCAGGTAAAAAAGCGAGAATACGTAGGGACATTCTGATATTACCTAAAGAGAGAGGAGGGGTAGGATTCCCAGATCCAGTAGGCTACTATGAGGCATCACATCTAACACGGGTAATAGATTGGTGTAGAATTCAAAAAGAAAAACCTTGGATCGATATGGAACAAGCAATAATCCCGATACCATTGGAAGGAATAGTGTGGCTCTCAGATGTAGAAATACCACAGGAAGTACGGAGACATCCGACAGTGGGTGCCACACTACAGGTAGTCCAAAAGCTATTTAAGAAAACCAGGATATCAGAACATCCAAGCCCTATGATACCAGTACTGGGCACTCCTGGTTTCCAGCCAGGTTTAACAGATAAGGTTTTTAGGGACTTAAAACGAAAGGGAATCAGTAGGATTATACATTTCTCAATTGATAATCATGTAATGTATAAGGAAGAGATTGAACAAGAATTTAGGGAGGATTTGGACCCATTTAGGCGAGTACAGTTAAATGCGTTTCTGCGAATAAGTAGGCAGAGAATACCGGTGATCAGGACATTATCTGAGTTTGAACAGATATGCTTAAAAGGTGAACCACTGAGACATTCCCTCTCATCAATGTACGTATTGCGGATGGAACAAGAAGCTTCACAAGACCTAACTTTTATACGAGCATGGGAGAGAGACCTGGGAGTCACTTTCTCAGACTTACAGAAAAATAAGATCTTCATGTTCACACATAAGGCGTCGATAGCAACTAGATACCAAGAAGGGGGCTACAAAATTTTGTCTAGATGGTACAGGACCCCAGAAGTATTGCACCGGATATACCCACAAGTATCAAATTTGTGCTGGCGCTGCCAGAGAGCCGAGGGAACCTTATTACACATATTCTGGGAGTGTACCGGGGTAAAAGATTTCTGGAAGATGGTATCGGAAACAGTAAAGGAAATAACAGATGTGTCTCTTGGGGAGAACCCGGCGGCTTTTCTATTGCACGATGTTCTGTTATCTATAGAAAAATATAAAAAATCTCTCTTAAGGCATTTGCTTACAGCAGCAAAAGCATGCATTCCAGTTTTATGGAAAACTACGCTGGCTCCAACCAAATCACAATGGATGAGCAGGGTATCGGAGATTCAACAAATGGAAAATCTGACTATGATACTGAAAGAGCAAGAAGATAGGTATCATGAAGTATGGAAACCCTATATTCTATATAGGGAACAAAACCAGTAGATGCTGATCCCTGTATGTTTTCGTTTTTTTTTCTTTTTCTTTCTTGGGGAGGGGTGGGGGAGGAGGGGGATGGGAGAGGGGGAGGAGGCTAAAGGAGAACATTTTATTATTTATTTATTTATTTCTCTCTCTCTTCGTTTTCTTATTTTCTGTTGTTTTATTATTTGCTTCTTTCTCTTCAAAGATAAATAACCAGGGCTATACCAGGTTAAGGGGGGAAAAAAAAGAAAAAATAATAATAGTGAATATAAGGAAATAGGTAATGTAATAGGAGAAATCTAGCACGATGAAATTATGAACGGCTTGGTTTAAATATAAGATGTAGATGTGTATGTGTCTAGAAATGAAAGACTGTATCACTATATTATGAAAATAAAGAATTTATAAAAAAAAAAAAAAAAGAGGGAGGATCTGCTGCTGCTGCTGAAAAGGTATTTTTTTAATCAAGCTGAATAATATATTATTATGCTATATGTTATAAGATAATAATTTATTATTTATCTATTTACTGTGAAATTACTGGTTGGAAGTTATAACTTCAAACTTCAGTAATTTGTCCGTTAAGCCATCTGCTTGAGTACAATTTTTGAAAATATAGTAAATTACCTTAAAAACAATATATAATAATTCTTTGTATATTACTTTGGAAGGCCACCCTAAAAAATAAATAAAAAAAGTACATTAACTTTCTTAAAAAAAAATCTAAAAAAAAAAAAAAATGTGAAAAGAAAAAAATATTTTACTCACCAGAAACCCTTTTACTAGGCAGTCTTCCTAATTTGCCTTTTCCTATTTCGCAGCACTGTTTCTCCTCCTCAGCGAGCGGCCCCGTTGTCTTCTGGGACATGTGTGTGTCCCAGGAAACAACGGGGCCATAAACGAAGCGCATACGCAGTAGGAAATGGGCAGTGAAGCCGCAAAGGCTCCACTGCCTGTTTCCCTTAGTGAGGATGGCAGTGCCGACAGCCGATCTGATGGACGGATCGCCCCCGGGGCGGCCGACATTGCGGGCTCGCTGGACAGGTAAGTGTCCTTATTAAAAGTCAGCAGTATTTGTAAAAAAAAAAAAAAAAAAAAAAAAAAAAATGGCCGGAACACCCCTTTAAATACTTGCCACCTAGGCCAATTCTGACACATCTCTCCTACATGTAAAAATCATAATTTCTTTGCTAGAAAATTACTCAGAACCCCCAAATAATATATTGTAATGTTCGGGGGACCAGGTAGATCGCAGGACACAGGCTTTGCACACAAAAAAGGGTTTATTAAACTTAAATCGCTTTACAGCAGCCAAAAACAAAAGGAAAAAAGTTTGTAGTCTCACCGACTTGCAAAGTCCAGAACAGCAGTCTTTATCAGAAACAGAGCTTGATCTTGGTGGCAGGTAGCTTCCCCTGCCAGGAGCCTTCCAAACAGGACACTGCTGTCCACTTCAGCTGCTGCAACCCAAACAAACACCATCCACCATGTGTTCTCCACTCCTCCACACCCACCTACCACTTCCTGTCTTGTTTTTTAAAGGCACTCCCTTCACAGGTGGGTTAATCAATTTTATTCATTTAAAAAGACCACAACCCAAACAGAGGGGAAATATAGCGTCCTTCCAGGACCCAGCCACGGCGTCCTGTACATATCCCCCCCCCTGTGCCCCAACGCCAAGGAGGTGGAGGCAACAGTGGAGCTCAAACAATGGACTCGGGAGAGGGCATCTGCATTTTGATGCAGTCTCCCGGGCCTATGCTCCACTACAAATTTAAATTCCTGGAGTGCCAGGAACCACCGGGTAACCCTGGCATTAGTCCCTTTTCCCTGTCTCAGCCATGTTAAAGGGGCATGGTCAGAAATCAACCTAAACTTCCTTCCCAAAAGGTAATATCTGAGGGATTCCAGAGCCCACTTAATGGCCAGACACTCTCGTTCAATTATGGCATAGTTTTTCTCCGCTGGTGTTAACTTCCTGCTGAGGAAGACTATCGGGTGTTCCTCGCCATGAATAACCTGTGACAACACCGCTCCCAATCCTACATCGGAAGCATCAGTCTGGACAATAAATTCTTTTGAAAAATTGGGTGCTACAAGGACAGGGTGTTGGCACAGCGCCGACTTGAGCTCCAAAAAAGCCTTCTCAGCGTCTGCATTCCACTCCACCATGACCGATTTCCGACCCTTAGTCAGATCGGTCAACGGAGCCGCCAACGTGGCAAAGTTGGGTACAAACCTCCTGTAGTATCCCACCATGCCCAGGAATGCACGTACCTGCTTTTTTGTGAGGGGGCGGGGCCAATTCTGTATAGCCTCTATCTTGTTGACCTGAGGTTTCACTACCCCTCTACCCACGATATAACCCAGGTATTTCACCTCCTCCATTCCCAAAGCACATTTTTCAGGGTTTATTGTAAACCCCTCCTTCCAAAGAGAGTCCAGCACTGCCTGCACTTTGGGCAAATGTGATTCCCAGTCTTTGCTAAAAATGACTATATCGTCCAAGTATACTGAGGCATACTTCCAGTGAGGTCGTAAAATCCTATCCATTGCTCTCTGGAACGTGGCTGGAGCAGTTTGCAATCCAAAAGGCATCCTTTTGTACTGAAAACTCCCCTCTGGGGTAGAAAAAGCTGTTTTCTCTCTAGCGGCCTTAGTCAACGGTATTTGCCAATACCCCTTGGTAAGGTATAACGTAGTGATATACCTGGCTGGACCTAGTCTCTCGATAAGCTCATCTACCCGGGGCATGGGGTAGGCATCAAACCGGGAAACTTCATTAAGTTTCCGGAAATCATTGCAAAAATCGCAGAGTCCCGTTGGGCTTCGGTACCAACACAATCGGGCTCGCCCACTCACTCTGCGATTCCTCAATAATCCCTAGGTCTAACATCTTTTTTACTTCCTCTGAAACTGCCTTCCTTTGAGCCTCTGGGATGCGGTAGGGCCGGACAAAAACTTTGACTCCTGGTTCTGTGACAATATCATGCTCTATGACACTAGTGAGCCCTGGCAAGTCTGAAAATTTTTCTTTATTTCTCTGCAAGAACTCCTTTGCCTGCTGACTTTGGGTTTTAGACAGGGTATTTGCTACTTGCACACTCTCCACCCCAACCCGAGGCTCAAGTTTTGTACTAGCCAGGGAGGTCACTGGTTCCCTGTCTGTCCAGGGCTTTAGCAAGTTTACATGATATATCTGGAAGGGTTTCCTCTTGCCTGGCTGGTGGACTCTATAATTTACCTCTCCCACTTTTTCTACAACCTCGAAAGGGCCTTGCCATCTGGCCAAGAACTTACTTTCCACAGTGGGAATCAACACTGCTACTCGATCCCCCACTTGGAAGTTCCTAATTTTGGCTGCCCTATTATAGACCCGTCGTTGAGCCTCCTGGGCTTTTTGTAAGTGTTCCTTAACTAGCGGCATCACCGTTCGGATCCTCTCCTGCATTTGAGAGACATATTCAAGAACACTTTTATGCTGAATTGGTTCACTTTCCCATTCTTCTTTAACAAAGTCCAGTAATCCACGAGGTCTCCGCCCATATACCAATTCAAAGGGCGAAAACCCAGTGGAGGCCTGGGGCACTTCTCGGATAGCAAATAGGAGAGCTGGTAACAGGCAGTCCCAGTCTTTCCCATCCCTTTGTACCACTCTTGAGCATAGACTTAAGGGTCTTATTAAAACGTTCTACCAATCCATCTGTTTGGGGATGGTAGACCGATGTGCGCAGCTGTTTAATCCGGAACAGTTTGCATACATCAGCCATAACCTTGGACATAAACTGGGTGCCCTGGTCTGTGAGAATTTCCTTGGGAAAACCTGTCCGTGTAAACAACTGGAATAACTCCCGTGCAATAGCCTTAGAGGAGGTATTCCGTAGGGGTAGCGCCTCAGGATATCGAGTGGCATAGTCGAGGATCACCAGTATGTAAGAATGTCCTCGACCCGACTTTACCAAGGGACCCACTATATCCATGGCTATCCTCTCGAATGGGACCTCAATTATGGGCAGAGGGACCAACGGGCTCCGGAAATGGGTCGCTGGAGCGGTCAACTGACAGGTGGGACAAGAGGTACAGTATCTCCTTACCTCTGCTTTCAAGCCTGGCCAGTAAAACCGGTCTGCGATCCGTGCCTCCGTCTTTTCAACTCCCAGGTGTCCCCCTAACACATCATCATGGGCCAGGTCCAGGACCTTGCGTCTATACTGTTGGGGTACCAATAATTGTTCTACCACATTTTCTCTCACTTTAGTAACCCGATAAAGCAATTCATTACATATTGAAAAATGTGGCCACCGCTCATTAGCACCTGGCTCTTGGGGCTCCCCATTTATTACTACAACCTGTTCCCGTGCCCTGGCCAAAGTGGGGTCCTGCATCTGGGCAGTACCAAATGCCCCCTGGGGAACACCCAAATCTGGCAAGTCAGGGGTAGAGGCCATTTCCTCATCCTCTTCCCCCAGCATTACCTGGAGCGGGGAAGGTTCCCACCCCTCAGTGTTCAGGTAGGTCTGAGACCCCCACATATTGACATCCTTAACAGTATCAGCACTATTTTCATCATTATTAACCAAAGTCTTGGCGTTTTTATCAACTGGGTCCATATTACGAACATGTGGCATCTCAGGGTTATTACCCTCAACAACAGGAACAGAGGGACTAGTTTCTTCCCAGTCTCTGGACCTTTCAGATAGTTCTCCTTGTCTCCAAAGTTTTGCAAATAACGGACAGTCACGTCCTATGATAACGTCATGTACCAAGTTTTTTACCACCCCCACCTCTTGAGTACTAGTGCCACATGCTGTGGAGATGGACACCGAGATGAGAGGGTACTCTCTAGTGTCCCCATGAATGCACACAACCCGCAAAATTTTGCTTACCAGACCAATCTTCCCAATTACTCTAGGGTGAACCAGGGTTACCATGCTTCCAGAGTCCAGCAAAGCCTGTGCAGGGTGGTGGTTCACTTGGACTTCACACTCAAACTTCCCCTCTCCAAGGTCAAGATGTGTTGTACACGCTTTATGGGCATAAAAAGACTCCCTCCGAAGAACCCCGCATTCCATGGGTTCTTCCTGCAATGGGCAGTGGGCCCGGGTATGGCCCCAGGCATGACATCGCCAACATTGTACATCCCCTCCTCTCCGATCAGGAACAGGTCGCTGAGGGGGTAACGGGTGTGACTCTTGGCCTTCCGGGGTGTTGGTTCCAGGGCTCCTGGGGACATCCTTTCGAAGGGCGGCAGTTGGTCGGAAGGGCCGTGGCAGACTGGGCCCTTGACGCTTGGTGGGGCCAAGCAGATCCTCCACCACCGTATATCGTTCCACCATCTCAACAAGGCAGTTTGCGGTTTTGGGGTCTCCATGGCTGACCCACCGTTGAAGGTCATCTGGCAGTGACCTTAAGTATCGGTCCAGCACGACCCGCTCCACAATTTGGGGGCCAGACAACACTTCGGGCTGCAGCCATTTTTTTACTAGTTGCACCAGGTCATGCATTTGAGATCGCGGTGGCCGGTTTGAACGATACTTCCATTGGTGCACTCGTTGGGCCCGAACGGCCGTAGTCACCCCCAACCGAGCCAGTATTTCTGCCTTTAGTTTTTGATAATTTTTAGCATCTTCTGGTGGTAGGTCAAAATAGGCTTTTTGAGAATCTCCGGTGAGGAAAGGAGCAATTAAGCCGGCCCACTGGTCCTGGGGCCACCTTTCCCTCTCTGCAGTCCTCTCAAATAGTGATGGCCGAACGGTTCGCCCGGCGGTCGTTTCGCGGCGAATTTCCGACTTTCGCCGTCCGCGGGTTCGAACGCCTTTTTCCGTCGTTCGCCCCGGCGGACTTACGTGTTTAATGTATACAAGAACTTTAACCTTTCGTGACACGTTTATCATGTGTTACAGGACAACCAATTGAGACATGACAGCTCATGGACACTTGGACATTCCCCCTAACCTATAAATACACCCGATCCGGTGGCCATTTTACATTCTTTCTTCTGTCACTGTAGGGAAAGGATCCTGTGTGGAGTAGGGACAGAGAAAACGCTAGCTATTTGGTACACAAAAGTTCTTTTCAGGACTGGTATAGGTGTTAGGTCAGCAGCCTGAGTTTCTTTTGTCAGTTTAGATAAAGGGACAGAGCGCTGTATGCTGCTATTTTAGGGACAGCTCAGCCAGATTAGTCTTTCTTCATCATCATCATCATCATCATCATTAGCTGTTACTATCAGGTCCACAAAAGAGCTGTTCCAGCTAATCGTTCCAGCCTACTCTTTTTTGCCAATTTGTATAGGGACAGGCAGGAAGCAGTGTGTCAGGCAGTGAGGATAATTTTAAAGACTTGCTGTTACTATTAGTTCCACAAAGGTTCTTTTCAGGACTGGTATCAGTGGTACGGTAATAGGCTTGTACACGTATAATATTCTTTCTTCCAAATATAGAAAGAATATTATACTTGACTGCTGCCCTTCTGCTGCAGTCTGCTAATCATTCACAACTCACTTGTTCCACAAAGCTCTTTATCAGGACTGGTAACTTGGTCTGTCTAGGGTGCTACGGTACATAGGCTTGGGTGCGGTACAGTCTGCTGTTCTGTAAGGACCGCTATCGGTCCACAATACATAGGGTTGCCGTGCACTACTGCTGACCGCTGCCCTATACTGCAGCAGTCCTTCAGCGGTATAGGGACTGACGCACAGTCTGCTAAACACTAATACACAACCTGCTTGGTCCACAAAAGTTCTTATAAGGACTGGTAACTTGGTATAGGGTGCTACGGTACATAGGCCTGAGTGCAGTACAGTCTGCTGTTCTGTAAGGACCGCTATCGGTCCACAATACATAGGGTTGCCGTGCACTACTGCTGACCGCTGCCCTATACT
This sequence comes from Lithobates pipiens, assembly GCF_037356315.1. Classification (NCBI taxonomy): domain Eukaryota; kingdom Metazoa; phylum Chordata; class Amphibia; order Anura; family Ranidae; genus Lithobates; species Lithobates pipiens. Next base: position 15,132,198 of record NW_027507755.1, read on the forward strand.
GCAGCAGTCCTTCATTGGTATAGGGACTGACGTACAGTCTGCTAATCACTAACACACAACCTGCTTGGTCCACAAAAGTTCTTATAAGGACTGGTAACTTGGTATAGGGTGCTACGGTACATAGGCCTGAGTGCAGTACAGTCTGCTGTTCTGTAAGGACCGCTATCGGTCCACAATACATAGGGTTGCCGTGCACTACTGCTGACCGCTGCCCTATACTGCAGCAGTCCTTCATTGGTATAGGGACTGACGTACAGTCTGCTAATCACTAACACACAACCTGCTTGGTCCACAAAAGTTCTTATAAGGACTGGTAACTTGGTATAGGGTGCTACGGTACATAGGCCTGAGTGCGTTACAGTCTGCTGTTCTGTAAGGACCGCTATCGGTCCACAATACATAGGGTTGCCGTGCACTACTGCTGACCGCTGCCCTATACTGCAGCAGTCCTTCAGCGGTATAGGGACTGACGCACAGTCTGCTAAACACTAACACACAACCTGCTTGGTCCACAAAAGTTTTTATAAGGACTGGTAACTTGGTATAGGGTGCTACGGTACATAGGCCTGAGTGCAGTACAGTCTGCTGTTCTGTAAGGACCGCTATCGGTCCACAATACATAGGGTTGCCGTGCACTACTGCTGACCGCTGCCCTATACTGCAGCAGTCCTTCATTGGTATAGGGACTGACGTACAGTCTGCTAATCACTAACACACAACCTGCTTGGTCCACAAAAGTTCTTATAAGGACTGGTAACTTGGTATAGGGTGCTACGGTACATAGGCCTGAGTGCGTTACAGTCTGCTGTTCTGTAAGGACCGCTATCGGTCCACAATACATAGGGTTGCCGTGCACTACTGCTGACCGCTGCCCTATACTGCAGCAGTCCTTCAGCGGTATAGGGACTGACGTACAGTCTGCTAAACACTAATACACAACCTGCTTGGTCCACAAAAGTTCTTATAAGGACTGGTAACTTGGTATAGGGTGCTACGGTACATAGGCTTGAGTGCGGTACAGTCTGCTGTTCTGTAAGGACCGCTATCGGTCCACAATAGATAGGGTTGACGTGCACCACTGCTGACCGCTGCCCTATACTGCAGCAGTCCTTCAGCGGTATAGGGACTGACGTACAGTCTGCTAAACACTAATACACAACCTGCTTGGTCCACAAAAGTTCTTATAAGGACTGGTAACTTGGTATAGGGTGCTACGGTACATAGGCTTGAGTGCGGTACAGTCTGCTGTTCTGTAAGGACCGCTATCGGTCCACAATAGATAGGGTTGACGTGCACCACTGCTGACCGCTGCCCTATACTGCAGCAGTCCTTCAGCGGTATAGGGACTGACGTACAGTCTGCTAAACACTAATACACAACCTGCTTGGTCCACAAAAGTTCTTATAAGGACTGGTAACTTGGTATAGGGTGCTACGGTACATAGGCTTGAGTGCGGTACAGTCTGCTGTTCTGTAAGGACCGCTATCGGTCCACAATAGATAGGGTTGACGTGCACCACTGCTGACCGCTCACCTATACTGCAGCAGTCCTTCAGCGGTATAGGGACTGACGTACAGTCTGCTAATCACTAACACACAACCTGCTTGTTCCACAAAAGTTCTTATAAGGACTGGTAACTTGGTATAGGGTGCTACGGTACATAGGCTTGAGTGCGGTACAGTCTGCTGTTCTGTAAGGACCGCTATCGGTCCACAATAGATAGGGTTGACGTGCACCACTGCTGACCGCTGCCCTATACTGCAGCAGTCCTTCAGCGGTATAGGGACTGACGTACAGTCTGCTAAACACTAATACACAACCTGCTTGGTCCACAAAAGTTCTTATAAGGACTGGTAACTTGGTATAGGGTGCTACGGTACATAGGCTTGAGTGCGGTACAGTCTGCTGTTCTGTAAGGACCGCTATCGGTCCACAATAGATAGGGTTGACGTGCACCACTGCTGACCGCTGCCCTATACTGCAGCAGTCCTTCAGCGGTATAGGGACTGACGTACAGTCTGCTAAACACTAATACACAACCTGCTTGGTCCACAAAAGTTCTTATAAGGACTGGTAACTTGGTATAGGGTGCTACGGTACATAGGCTTGAGTGCGGTACAGTCTGCTGTTCTGTAAGGACCGCTATCGGTCCACAATAGATAGGGTTGACGTGCACCACTGCTGACCGCTCACCTATACTGCAGCAGTCCTTCAGCGGTATAGGGACTAAGAGTTTTGTCACAGGGTCATTTAAAAAATGACATGCAGAGGAAGAGGCAGGCCCTTCCGCAGGGGTGGTAGGGGTAGGGCAGGAGCAACAGGCTTGAGCCAAAGTGGGAAGTTGCAGAAGGTGCGTTCAATTACTTTAAAGGATGCACCAGACTTGGTTGAGTGGCTCGCTCAGCCTTACTCTTCTGCACCCTCCTCATCCTCTCGATCTGCACCCTCTTCTTCACTCTCTGCTATGTGCACCCCCAAAGACACTACCACCAACAACACGACCACCACCACCACCACCACATACCTTCCGCTTGAGTCACTGGAATTATTTTCCGATCCATATCAAGAGGACATTTCTGATGCGCAGCCACTCTTGGTATTGGATCAGGAAGAGGAGGTAGCAACAAGCGCTACTCAGCAGTCTGACGCCAGTACCCAGATCAGCCCAAGGAGGAGGTTGGTCCCCGGTGTTGCTGCCTACTCTACTTATAGCGGTGGGGAAGGTGACGTTGATGATGACGTGTCTAGTGATGTCACGTGGGTGCCCACAAGAGAGGAAGAGGAGGGGAGTTCAGAGGGAGATATGGACCAGCAGATAGGGAGGAGAAGCAGCAATGACTTACATTGCACAGCAGGGACAAAGCAGACTGCAAATGTATCAGGAGCGAGTCATCGACCATGTACGGTCACATCTGGCGCTCCCAGGACACCGGCACATGGCTCCGCAGTGTGGGCTTTTTTTAACGTGTCCGCTGCTGACAATAGCGTTGCCATCTGCAATCTTTGCAGTCAACGCGTTAGTCGCGGTAAGCCCAATACTCACCTAGGGACGACCGCCTTAAGAAGGCACATGAGCAGCCATCACCGAGCCCAGTGGGAGCAACGGAACACACAAAGCCACACTGCAGGCTCTCACCGTCCAGCCTCGTCTTCTACTTCTCCTTCTCCTCTCTCCTCACAATTGTCCTCCACTCCACCTTCCATCACGCCAAGCTCACATTTTTCTGCAAAAAGGCAGGCTTCCGTGGGCCTAATGTTTGAGCGTAAAAAAATGATGACGCCGGATAACCCTCTTGCCCAACGGTTGGCGGCTGGCTTGTCAGAACTCATAGCCCGCCAACTACTGCCATATAAACTGGTGGACTCGGAGGCCTTTCGCAAATTTGTGGCCATTGGAACACCACAATGGAAGGTCCCAGGAAGGAAGTATTTCTCAGAGAAGGGCATCCCAGAGCTATATGGCCATGTTCAGCGGCAAGTGAATGTATCTCTGGCACACAGTGTCGGTGCCAAGATACATCTGACCACAGACACGTGGTCTAGCAAACACGGGCAGGGAAGGTATATCAGTTTTACTGCCCACTGGGTGAACCTTCTGACGGCCGTCAAGCATGTAACCCGTGGCACCCGTGTAGATTTGGTTTTACCGCCACGGATTGCATGCAGGCCTGACTCTTCTTCTCCTCCTCCTACTCCATCCTCCTCCCTCTCCTCCTCAGCTGCCTCCTCCTTTTCCGCTGCTAGCGTCTCTTCCACTGCACCGCCCAAGCTCCCCAGAACCTATTCCACATGCCAGGTGAGACGTTGCCATGCCGTGCTGCGTCTGTTGTGCCTGGAAGCAAAGAGCCACACTGGCCCGGCACTCCTTTCAGCTTTGCGTTCACAGGCAGATGAGTGGCTAACACCGCTCAATTTGACAGTTGGTAAAGTGGTGTGTGACAACGGTGCCAATCTGCTTAGCGCATTGAAACAGGGCAAAATCACGCACGTGCCGTGCATGGCACACGTCTTAAACTTGGTCGTGCAGCGATTCCTTGTCAAATACCCTGGGGTCCAGGACATCTTGCGGCAGGCAAGGAAAATCTCGGCCCATTTCAGAAGATCTTACACGGCCATGGCTCGCCTTGCTGACATTCAGCGGCGACACCATCTGCCGGTCAGACGTCTTATTTGCGATTGCCCGACGCGATGGAACTCAACCTTCTATATGCTTGATAGGCTGCTCCAGCAGAAACGTGCAGTTAACGTCTACCTGTATGAACTCTGCGAAAGAAACGGTTCTGGGGAGCTGGGTTTTTTTTCACCGCGCCAGTGGCTGCTCATGCGCGACACATGCAGACTTCTGCGGCCATTTGAGGAGATCACCAAACTGGTCAGTCGCAGCCATGGCGCCATCAGTGACATGGTACCTTATGCCTTCTTTCTGGAGCGTGCATTGCGTCGTGTCATTGATCAGGCTGTGGAGGAGCAGGAGCGGGAAGATGAGGAAGTCGCAATGCTGGATGAATTCCCAGGGGGGGCTACTCTATCTGAGACAAGTCAACAACAGGAGTCTGATGAGGAGTCAGAGGAGGATGGTGCCGGGGCGGATGAGCAGGAGCAAGAAGAGCATGCTTTAAACCTTTCTGGGATCCCTGTTGTGCGAGGATGGGGAGAGGAGAATGAAGAGGACGACATTATCCTGGATGATGAGCAGGAGCCAGGCCACCACACCGCTTCCACTTTAGTGCAAATGGGGGCCTTCATGCTCCAGTGTTTTAATAGGGACCCCCGTATAAAAAGCATGAGGGTCAAGGACCAGTACTGGGTGGCAACGTACTTAGACCCCCGGTACAAACACAAAATGGCGGAAATGTTACCGCCGTCGCAGAGGGCTGTCAGAATGCAGCACTTCCAGGCCTTGCTTCGAGAAATGCTGCATTCTGCTTTTGCGTGCGCTGGCAGAGGAGCAATTCCCACTCCCAGAGAAGGATTTGCGGGTACCAATCCAACAGCGCCTGCAAGAAGAGGCCGGTTTGAAGATGTGTTGGTGACTTCGGATATGAGGTCATTCTTTCAGCCGACCCATCGACAGGTGTCATCCGGATCCAGCATCAGGGAACGCCTAGACCGTCAGGTGTCCGACTACATTGGGTTAACGGCCGATGTGGACGCTCTGAGGAGTGATGAACCCCTAGACTACTGGGTGGGCAGGCTTGACCTCTGGCCAGAGCTTGCCCAATTTGCAATCGAACTGTTGGCTTGCCCCTCATCCAGTGTCCTGTCCGAAAGGACGTTCAGCGCAGCAGGGGGGATTGTGACCGATAAGCGTACTCGCCTAGCTCACCACAGTGTTAACTACCTCACATTTCTAAAAATGAATGAGGCATGGATCTCGGAGGAATTCAACACATGTGATCAGTAGACCATGTATATGTCTATAAACAATTTTTGGAATCAAGCACACAGACCTTCTTAATTCATTTGGCTCACTTCCCTGACCCAAAAAAGCACACCGTACTATATGCCCCTACCCTCCTCTTTGAAGAGGTTGAGCGGTGTCATATTTCTACTGGGGCTGCTTATTATGAGGGGTTCCCACCATCCCTGTGCTGTGCTGACTTCCTCCTGGGTGTTCTTATTATGAGGGGCTCCCACCATCCCTGTGCTGTGCTGACTTCCTCCTGGGGGTTCTTATTATGAGGGGATCACACCATCCCTGTGCTGTGCTGACTTCCTCCTGGGGCTGCTTACGGTGCTGCTGTCAGCGCTGTATGTCACGGAGCTGCTGTCAGCGCTGTATGTCACGGAGCTGCTGTCAGCGCTGTATGTCACGGAGCTGCTGTCAGCGCTGTATGTCACGGAGCTGCTGTCAGCGCTGTATGTCACGGAGCTGCTGTCAGCGCTGTATGTCACGGAGCTGCTGTCAGCGCTGTATGTCACGGAGCTGCTGTCAGCGCTGTATGTCACGGAGCTGCTGTCAGCGCTGTATGTCACGGAGCTGCTGTCAGCGCTGTATGTCACGGAGCTGCTGTCAGCGCTGTATGTCACGGAGCTGCTGTCAGCGCTGTATGTCACGGTGCTGCTGTCAGCGCTGTATGTCACGGAGCTGCTGTCAGCGCTGTATGTCACGGAGCTGCTGTCAGTGCTGTATGTCACGGAGCTGCTGTCAGCGCTGTATGTCACGGAGCTGCTGTCAGCGCTGTATGTCACGGAGCTGCTGTCAGCGCTGTATGTCACGGTGCTGCTGTCAGCGCTGTATGTCACGGAGCTGCTGTCAGCGCTGTATGTCACGGAGCTGCTGTCAGCGCTGTATGTCACGGAGCTGCTGTCAGCGCTGTATGTCACGGAGCTGCTGTCAGCGCTGTATGTCACGGAGCTGCTGTCAGCGCTGTATGTCACGGTGCTGATGTCAGTGCTCTGTATTACGGTGCTGCTGTCAGTGCTCTGTATCTCCTGCACCCTCTTGTTTGCCTACCCTGGTCCCTGACCTTCCCTCTCCTCCATTGCCTTCATTAGCTCCATAGTCCTGAATTGTCAGAACAATTTCCCAAATAAAAAAAAAATGCTTGTAGTTATCGATCCCAAATTCACCTCATACATGTATTATGCTATTGTCCAGGTGGTGGGACTACGTGCTACCCCCTAATAATTACCCCGTGGCCGCAAATTCGACCTAAAGGTTTGCGAAATTCGCCTCCCATTGAAGTCAATGGAGCCCGCGGCGAACGGTCGTTTTCGCGAACGTTTGTGTCCGTTCGCGTTTCGCGTTCGCGAAACGTCCCGTCGGAAGTTCGTCCATCACTACTCTCAAATGTTGCCAGAAATGCCTCTACGTCATCACTCAGGGACAACTTCTGCAAAAAATGGCTTGCCCTTATGGTCACCTGGTTGCCAGGGGCAACGGCCACTTGTTCACGGCCCTGAGAAAGCTGCTGCACTGCTTCTTTTAAGGCCGCCATCTGAGCCTGCATAACCTCTTGTTGGGTCGCTAGCTGGGCTGCTAACTGGGCCACCAACTCGTTGTGGTGCGTTTTTTGTACCTCTAGCTGGGTTGCTAAGCGCTGATTAGCTTCCTCATGGCGAGTCTGCGCTTGTATATTAGCTAAGGACAGCTGTTTAATTAGCTCCTCCATTGTTTCAGCTTTCAACAGCTGTGCAGCTTTAACCCAGGACATAAATTCACTGTACTGTCCCTTTAAATGTCAGTTCAAATCCCATGCAAAAAAAAAAAAAAAAATAGCAAGAAAAAACGCCTGTTACTTTGTCCTGCCCGCATTCGAGCACCACTTGTAATGTTCGGGGGACCAGGTAGATCGCAGGACACAGGCTTTGCACACAAAAAAGGGTTTATTAAACTTAAATCGCTTTTCAGCAGCCAAAAACAAAAGGAAAAAGGTTTGTAGTCTCACCGACTTGCAAAGTCCAGAAGAGCAGTCTTTATCAGAAACAGAGCTTGATCTTGGTGGCAGGTAGCTTCCCCTGCCAGGAGCCTTCCAAACAGGACACTGCTGTCCACTTCAGCTGCTGCAACCCAAACAAACACCATCCACCATGTGTTCTCCACTCCTCCACACCCACCTACCACTTCCTGTCTTGTTTTTTAAAGGCACTCCCTTCACAGGTGGGTTAATCAATTTTATTCATTTAAAAAGACCACAACCCAAACAGAGGGGAAATATAGCGTCCTTCCAGGACCCAGCCACGGCGTCCTGTACAATATATATATATTTTTTAGCAGACACCCTAGTGAATAAAATGGTGGTCCTTGCAACTTTTTATGTTACATGGTATTTTGCGCAGCAATTTTTCAAATTTGTTCTTTTGGGGGAAAAAACGTTTCAGTAATAATAATAATAAAAAAATAAAAAACAACCCACTAAAGTTAGCCCAATTTGTTTGTATATTCTGATGAAAGATGATGTTACGCCGAGTAAATAGATACCTAACCTGTAACTTTAAAACTGCGCACACTTGTGGAATGGCGCTAAACATCAGTACCTAAAAATCTCCTTTAAACATTTTTACAGGTTACATGTTTAGAGTTACAGAGGAAGTCTAGTGCAAGAATTATTGCTCTCGCTCCAACGATCACGGCGTATGTAACCTGTGTGTATCTGCCTCTGATACTAGACAGTGCCTTACCAGCCACTGACCTCACCGCATGTCCCTGGTCATGAGTCTGTAGGTCTGACTCAGTTGAGGGTGTGCTGAACCGCTACACAGAAACCATTGCTTCCACACTAAGATCAAGGGTCCTTCTCTGCAGTATTCTGGAGGGGTACATGCTTTTGTCCCTAGGCTGTGGCTCTTAACTGTAGTGCCCTGTACACACGATCAGATTTTCTGACAACAAAACTGTGCAATTTTTTTTGGAAGGATGTTGGCTAAAACTTGTGTGGCAAACACATGGTCACACAAATGTTGTTGCAAATTCTGAACATCAAGAACGCGGTGACGTACAACACGTACAACGAGCTGAGAAAAAGGAAGTTCAATAGCCAGGTCAATAGCCTTCTGCATGATTCAGAGCACGCGTGAACTTTTGTGCGATGGACTTGTGTGCACACGATCGGACTTTAACTTGTTGTCGGAAAATTTGAGAACCTGCTCTCAAACATTTGTGTGCAGAAATTCCAACAGCAAATGTTCGCTGGAGCATTCACACGGTCGGACTTTCTGACAACAAGCTCACATCAAATATTTCCCATTGGAAATTCCGTTCGCGTGTACGCGGCATTAAACTTTAAACCCCTTTAGTTTTTAGCACCTGGAATGTATTTAATTTATTTAAACTGAAAGTCCAGTTAGGTTTTAAGAAAAGATATTGCCCTGTAAGTAAGGATTAAAAAGGCAGCAATTTTTTCATATAAGGGAACATTACGTTTCTTCCTGTTTCCAGATTTTGTTTACAGAAGCCTTGTGTTTAGACCATGATGTCAGGCTTGCGGTATAATCATTAAATCCAGGATACGAGGCTGGCTGGTGGCCAGTCTAGCCCCAAGAGACTAAAGTGAGTCAAGCTATTATCTGACACTCACCTAACATCAATAGCAGCTGTTCAGCTATCGGACTGACATTGGTAAAATGCTGTTATGTTAAGTTGGAGCATCTGTTGTAAATTTCTTTGTTTTTCTGTAATATATCTTAGTACTGGGCTCATACATATGGGTGCTTCACATCGTGCATCTGTGTGCTGCTTCATAGCTTTCGACTGTTCCCTATTCAACTGTCCCTCTTGGCAACCAAATTCCTCTGTTCCTCTTTCCTCCTAATGCCGCGTACACACGACCGGACTTTCCGGCAGAATACGTCCGACGGAATGATTCGGTCGGATAGTCCAAATGTGTGTGTGGGATAGTCCGATCGTTTTTCTTTAAAAAATTCAGATGGACCTAGAAATAGAACATGTTTCAAATCTGTCCGACGAACTCAATTCCTATCGGGAAAACCGTTTGTCTGTATGCTGGTCCAACAGACCAAATACGATGCAAGAGCAGTTATTGGGCTACTGGCTATTGAACTTCCTTTTCTAGTCCCGTCGTACATCATCACGTTCAAAACGAACTGACTTTCGAAAAGGACTTTAGTCCATTTGTGTGTGGGCAAGTCCGTTCGTTCGGAAGTCTGTCGTAACTCAGTTGAAAGTCTGTCGGGAAGACCGTCAGACCTTTTCTACCAGAAAGTCCGGTCGTGTGTACGTGGCATTAGATGTACTTTTTCTTGGCCTGATGTGTAGATCTCTAAGAAATATACCATTTAAAGCCCATCTCTGTGGAAAACTTAAAATCTCTCCCACATCTACCTTCTACTAGTTTTTTTTATGTACTTCTCTTCTTAAGTACTCGTACTAAGTCTGCCATCTACTGTATACTTCTCCCTGGCTCCGTTTCAGGGACCAAGTAATCCAGCACTGCAGACCAATATGCAAATGGGCGGTTCCTACCAGTGCCCTAACAGTGATGTCATCACTGCAGGCTCTCTCTTCTGGAGAGGACTCCAATGCTGTATAGGTAACTGGAAGTTCATTGCCCCCCCCCCCCCTGTCATGGGGGATCTCCGTCTTTGTCATGAGCTGCCGAAAAACAGGCCAATAGGGCTCAAGTAAATAAAACATTTTGATGACCTGTGAATATCAGCATTCAATGGCCCTCTACCACTACATTTTCAGCTAATAGGAAGTATCCACATTATGCAGACGGTGATGTGGACACCCAATGCAGGACCAAACCTCCAGTGCACAGAAGGAGAGAGAAGACTCAGAACCAAATTTTTAGCAAATATAAGAAAATACCTCTTATGCTGGGTACACACGAGCAGAATGTCCAATAGAAAAAGTCAGACGGAAGCTTTTCATCATATATTCCGATCGTGTGTATGTCCCATCTGACTTTTTTTTTCCGAAAATTCTGATGGACCTAGATATAGAACATGTTCTAAATATTTCCAACGGAACCAATTCCTACCAAGGAAAACCACACAAACTACAAAGGACTCATGGAGAATTATCACAAAGCAATCTTCAAAGCTGAAAAAAGATAATTTCTCAAATACCATCTCATTGGCCTTAAACCGCCCTCGGGAACTTTTTAAAACAGTCGCTCAGTCGATGAACCCGGTATGCTTAGAGCCCCCAGCAATTGAAACCCAAGATTTCTGCAACGAGTTATCAGATTTTTTCTTCGACAAAATCGACAACATCCGGAAAACAATTCATCAGAAAAAAACAACCAACCTCAGTCAATCAAAGCAAAAAGAAGATATCGACACTAACATCCCACAACCAGCCAAGTTTTCTCTGATCCCAATCACCACGGACACCACTAAAAAGATCATCAAAAACCTTTGAGACAGCACATCTCCAATTGACATCATCCCCACAAAACTCCTGAAAGAATGTTCCGACATTGTGGCTCCCACCATAACTCACCTCATAAATCAGTAGTTTAAAGAAGGGATTGTTCTGGGCGCCCTCAAACAAGGCATCGTCAAACCCCTGCTAATGAAACCCAACCTCGAACCCTCAGGACCCTAACCACCGCAGACCGATAACAAGCCTTAACACCATCTCCAAGGTTATGGAGAAAGCGGTAGTACAACAGATGCAACACCACCTGGACACACACAAACTCCTGGACCCGCTGCAATCAGGCTTTCGCCCGGGCCATGGAACAGAAATAGCACTTCTCAAGATCTGGGACGATGCCCTCGAAGCAGCAGATGACGGAGAATCATGTCTCCTGGTACTGTTGGACCTCAGTGCAGCGTTTGAGACAGTGGACCACAATGCTCTACTCATCCGCCTCACAGATGTAGCAGGAGTCACAGACTCAATGGTTCGCATCATTCTTAGGAAATTGTTCTCAGACAGTGAAACTAGGAGCATTCACCTCTGAAACCTGGGCAATCTCTTGCGGAGTCCTTCAAGGATCACCCTTGTTGCCAGTGCTCTTCAACATATACATCCGTCCACTCCTCAAAATCATCAGAATATCAGACCTCTACTTCCACTCATACGCTGATGACGCACAACTCTACTTTCGTAACAAAAAGACCATCATCATCAACTAGAAAGTTGCCTCACTTTGATAGACGACTGGATGACCAATAGCTCCCTCAAACTCAACGAATCGAAAACAGAGCTTCTTATCCTACACGCAAACCAAAATTCCCAAACCAAGATCCCTTGAACACCACCCACCATCTTTGGACAGACCATCTCCCCAAGGACCAAGGCCAAGAGTCTCTGAGTCATTTTTGACTCAGAAATGTCAATGGATGCACAAATAGGAGCAGTAGTCAGTGGTTCTCACCATCTGCTATGCAGACTCATCCTCTTCATTCCAAAGGAGGACAAAGCAGTGTTAGTCCGAACAGTCATTAACTCATGACTTGACTACCCAAACTCCCTTTACATAGGATTACCCCAATATAGTCTTGCGCGCTTACAACTTATACAAAACACGACGGCAAGGTTAATAACAGGAAAAAAAACCTGGGAATTCATCTCCCCTTCCCTGCGGAGCCTACATTGGCTAACTGCAAATAATCGGATCACATTCAAGACCCTCTGCCTCACCCACAAATGCACATATGGAGACGCTCCTCAATACCTACTCAAGAAAATAAAACACTATACACCCAATCACAGTCTTCGATCATCTAACCAAAACCTCTTCCTCATTCCCAAATCCTGCTACAAATCAAAGGGGAACGGAGATTCGCTGTCCAAGGACCACGGCTATGGAATGCTCTACCGACCTACATCTGCATGGGATAAAACCATCAGGCCTTCATGAAAAAAACTCAAGACCTACCTCTTCTAAGAAGCTTGACAACAAAGCACGAATACAGCGCCTTGAGGCGATTCAGTTTGCATTGTAGTGCTATACAAATTATTCATTCATTCATTCATATTGGGAAAACCGCTCGTCTGTATGCTGTTCCGACGGACCAAAAATGATACATGCTCTGAAGCAAGTACGAAACGGAAGCTATTGGCTATTGAATTTTCTTTTTCTAGTCCCGTCGTACGTGCTGTATGTCACCGCGTTCATGACTGTAGGGATTTGGTGTGATCGTGTGTAAGCAAGACAGTGGCAGCTGAAATCCGCCGGGAAAACCTTCAGAGTTTATTCCGATGGGAAAACCAGTCCTGTGTACAAGGCATTAATCTTGCTTGAAATGCAGTGTCCTCATCACTTCCTGTGGAATGAACTGAAAGAAATAATTAGTTTATTTAAGTTATTTAAAGAGTCAGTCTGGGTTCACACCACTGTGAATTGGATGTGGTTTCCTCTCATCCAATTCACAATAGCAGGAAATTTTGAATGTTTCTCTATGGAGCCAGTTAACATATCTTCGCAGCAGGTCCGGTGCATTTTGCACAAAAACGTGTGTGTTTTGGTATGTTTCAGGTCTGAATTCAGCCCAAAATTTTGTCTAAAATCGGACCTGAAACAGTGAACCAGCATGCACCAGACCCCTGCTGTGAGCCAAATGTGAATCGAGCCTAATGCTGCGTATACACGACCAGACTTTTTGACAGCAAAGGTCTGATGGAACGAGTCCATCGGACAATTCGATCGTGTGTGGGCTCAATCGGACCTTTGCTTGGCAAAAATCCAGTGGACTTTAGAAATAGAACATGTTTCCAATTTTCCTGCCGGAACTCCGTCGGTTCCAGTTCCTATCGAGAACTCCATTCATGTGTATGCTAGTCCGACTGACAAAAAACGACGCTAGGGCAGCTATTGGCTGCTGGCTATGAACTTCCTTATTCTAGTTCGGTCGTAGGTCATGATGTTAGAATCCGTCAGACTTTGGTGTGATTGTGTGTATCCAAGTCTGTTCATTCGTAAAGTCTGCCGGAACACCGCTGAAAGTCCGTCGGGGAGACTGTCGGACCTAGTTCATCGAAAAGTCCGGTCGTGTATACGCGGCATATGTCAACTTTTGTTGAGAAACAAATGATCCTCTGTGGAGATCAATGTACACCACAGGGGTTTTTAACAAACTTTGTAACAAATTCCTACCTTTAGTTGCTCTGAAGAAGCAGCTGCTTGTTGCACCATGTCTTCTGCAGACTGATTCTGAATGGGAGGGTCTGGTTTATTCTAATCACCTGGTGCACTTTCAGGAACCTGGGCACCACAATTGAATGAGTAAGGAGGGGTGCAGTGTGCCCAAGAATGGTTACTATCAAACTGCTGCTAAAGTCTTCCCTGATAATGCCCAAAACCTCATTAGTGCACACTTTACCAGCACTGCACCTTGTGGAATAACTCTACTTACCTTGCAGATTAAAGTGATGGTAAAGGATCATTTTTTTAATAACAAACATATCATATTCACCTCCACTGTGCAGCTCGTTTTGCACAGAGTGGCCCCAAATATCCTTTTCTGGGGTCCCCTGGTGGCTCTTGCAGCTCCTCCCCACATCAGATAACCCCCTAGGAGAAGCGCTCTCCCGAGGGGGTTACCTTGCGGGCGCGCTCCTGAGTCCAGCATTTGCGTCCACAGACGCGAATTCAGGACTCGGCCCTGCCCCTCTGGCGCTGGCGTCATTGGATTTGATTGACAGCAGTGCAGCCATTGGCTCCCACTGCTGTCAATCTATCCAATCAAGAGCCAAGACCCCGTGGAGAGAGGGACAGCGTGTCCCGCCGAGGAGATGAAGGGGCTCAGGTAAGTAAACCGGGGGGCTGGGGGGCCGGGGACTGCCTGGTGTTTTTTCACCTAAACCACTTAGGGACCAGCCTCTTTTTTAGGTGTGTTGTTTACAAGTTATGTAAACATCCCTTGTAATAGAAAAAAAGCATGACAGGACCTCCTAAATATGAGATCTGGGGTCAAAAAGACCTCACATCTCATATTTACACTAAAATGCAATAAAAAAAATGGCCCTTTAACCACATCAATACTGGGCACTTTCGCCCGCTTCCTTCCCAGACCAATTTTCAGCTTCAGCGCTCTCGCACTTTCAGTAAGAATTGCACGGTCAAACTACGCTGTACCCAAATGAAATTTTTATCATTTTGTTCGCACAAATAGAGCTTTCTTTTGGTGGTATTTATTCACGACTCTGTTTTTATTTTTTGGGATTTCTTTATTCTATTTTAAAAGACATCCAATAAAATCTAATTCTGTCATAAATTTAGCCAAAATGTATTCTGCTACATGTTTTTGGTAAAAAAAAATCCCGTTAAGTGTATAATAATTGGTTTGTGTGATCACGGACAGATGCACGCAAATGATCATGTACAGATGTGCGCAGACATGTGTGTGCAAATGATTTTACTGTTATATATGTGGGGGACATGTGTGTTTACTTGTGTTCACTGCGTATTTTACATTTACAACTTCCGTGTAAGGAGAGTAGAGACGATTGCCTAGCAACCGGCTGTTTGTTTACATCGCATGATGGCCATGATTGGATGCGGCCATCATGTGATCAGGAGGGCCAATCACAGAGCCCTCCTGCTGATCTAAGATGCGCCGTGTCCGGGTAACACAAGTTCATTGGGATCGCGCATTGGGCGTGGTCCCCCTCCTTCTGAGTGACGTTCCTGAATGTCTACTCAGAAGGAGAGAGTGCCCACCCGGCCGTACATATGCAGTGGCCGGGTGGGAAGTGGTTAAGAGCTATGGGCGGAAGTGATGTTTTGACGTCGCTTCCGCCCTGCAGTGTCATGGATACGGGTGGGGGTCATCTTCCCCTCACTAGTCTCCATGTACAGCTGCTGAGAGGACTGAATCGCCTCTGCGCACTGCCAACGGCTCCAATAAGCAGCAGAGAGCACCAGATGGTGGCGGGGGGCCCCCCTCTCCCACCTCCGATAGAAGTGATCTCATGGCGAATTCACCGCAGAGACCACTTTTATCTTGTACCGGACTGGACCGGCTGAACACGGCGATACCAGGGTTATGGCAGCTAGCTGCTGCTATAACAATAATATCCGTCCTCAAAGTGAGAACGTACATTGGCGTGCGGCGGTCCGGAAGTGGTTAATGCATCGGATGCATTAAGGTGAAAAAACACAACCCCTTTAACTCTGCTTAAACCTGCTTCCATCCCAATTCTAAGCCTATTCTAACTACCCTGTAAAGGGAAAATGCATATGTACCTATACTGAGGGCGCTCCCCAGCGGCTGGCTTCAGTGAACAGGAGAGATCTTTGACAATGGTTATGACATCTCCCATAAACTCACTATGGGGCATGCGTTGTCAGCTGTAACTCCTCTGCACTGAAGATGGCACTGGACACTGGACCATCTAGGAGGTAAGTATAGACATCTTGCCTTTACAGGATAGTTAGAATAGGCTTATAATGGGGTGGGAGCAGGTTTAAGTAGAGTTAGGATTCAACTGGACTTCCACTTTAAATATATCTGTGTATTATGTCTCATACAGTATATGATATGCGTGACTGGCCCCTCTATGGGTGTCACAGGGATAGGAAGTAAGAGAATATTTCCCTATTTATAGACACAAACAGAAAAAAATAAAATCTACTCAATCCAAAACACAATAAAAACATTGGCTGATATCTTGCAAGTACTTTTCAATACATGAACTGTTCCTATTTTTGATGTGCTATATAGGATGGAATATTTCTTATGGAAACGCTTACCATGCACGTCTCATGTTCAGGGCCGTCTTTAAGGCAGGGCAAAAGGGGCAGCTGCCCTGGGCCCTGTCATTGTTGTGGGGCCCAAAGCAACTACCTCATGCTTGCCAACTATCCCAGTTAAAATTCCCTTGTCCCTTGAAGTTTTAGTTGCACTTCACACTGTGTTCCGATATCTCAGTGTGAAGTGCTGGTACTAATGCTGCCCAGCTCTGCCCTATTGTTGTGTACAGATGACTCACCTACAGACCCTGTGTTTACATGTAAATAACCGGCATTCATATGGGAACAGCTGCGGCCGGCGGCATTGATATGTAAATAAAGGCAGCATTCATATGTACTATATTATGCCCCCCCGGTAGTGAGGAGATGATGTGCTGTAACCTCTAGCAACCAATCAGTGAGCACTGAGCAGTATTACTGTACAGTAATCTCCAGCGACCAACTAACAAGCAGAAATCATTTGCTGTAACCTCTAGCAACTAATCAGTGAGCCGTAATGTGTCCTGAAACCTCTAGCAACCAATCAGTAAGCAGTAATGATATGCTGTAACTGCTGGCAACCAATCGCAATTGCTGCCAGTAAACTGATTTTAAGTCTAGCTGCTATTTATTGTATGTTTTAGAGCAGGTGGAGAGTGAAATTGCATGGGGGGGGGGCCCAAGAAAATTTTTGCCCAGGGCCCAATCAATATTAAAGACGGCCCTGCTCATGTTTACCTCTTATGTTGCATGTTATAGCCCTCTGAGCCTCCCTCACTTTCTCCATCTTTTATGTAATTGTTTTGCCTCAATAAAATTCTTTAGGGGGGGGGGGGGGGTGTAGGGCAGGGAGGAACCGGCTGGATTTACACTTTAAGATGTTTTGGAGTGGGATGATCAACTTTTACATTTTTAATCATATGGTGTTTCAGGACAAGTAAATGCTCAACTGTGAACTATGAACCATGCATTGGCATGGACAGTGCATATGATATTTCACTGCAGTAATCATACTTGACTGCTGAGAAGCTTAGGCTTATCTTAACCCCACTTATTTAAACCACAACCAACCTTTAAAAATACACGTAGACCACTTTTAGTTGGAAGTAAGGCCATAGCTCTATTGAACATATCAGTAACAACCTTCAAAATACCAATAACCATGCCGGTCACGGTTAAACCATGAGCATCTATAAACAAACCTTATAGTCTAAGAGGCCTGTCTCCGACATCAGTGCGAGACGGGCATTAAACTGACCCCATAATTAAACTTGAGGCCATAAAATAATACCAATTGCTGGCAAGGTAAAACTGCCAATGAAGCTGTGACGAAACACATAACAGATGTGACGAAACACATAACAGGCGGGTGGGTGGGCAACTCTTGTGACTTCAAATTCTCTGGAAAGTAGTGGCCTCTGCTTAGCCTTTTCTAGAGTTCCGGCTCCACCCAGTCACCTTGTGCCATTGTAGCCAATCCCAATGGAGCCACTCTGACTTCCTGGTTAGGTTGATGGCCCGCTTGGTTGCCAAGCATCTAACAGTTAAGGCTTCCTTTCCTTAGGGTGGGGTGGGTCAAGGGGCCTTCATTAGAAGTGCAAACCCTCAATCCATCCTATTGCCCTAAACGTCAAGAACTGACTTTCGGTCAACCTATTTCCTGTGCCGCCTAAAAACAATAATTAGATCAGTAAAATACCTACCTGTCATTGTGAATGGATGTGAGTGCTGGGCGTATTCTATGTGAGGCATGGGAATGTTTTCTTTTTAGGCAGAGGCAACCAACCAGTATCTCCACTCAAGCAGAACCCTTTGTTGGCTATGGTGGAGAGATGGCAATGGCGGGGAACCAGGTGACTATTAGTTCTATGAGGGAAGACACCTTGGTTGCTATAAGATGGGTATGGTATGAATATGAATGAGATACCTCTACCAATCAAACATGGGGGCTAGCTATTCATTAAAACAAAAAACATATTTTATGTAATTTTTATGCTTGAGAGCAAAAATACATTTCAGACCTGGTTGTGAAATGTCTATGTTCGAATACAGTGAAATCTTTAAACTTCATGGTGTACCAAATGATTGACATCTGACTGATTTATGACTGCCTTATTCCTTATGAAAGTGTTACTACATCTGGTCAAGATTAGTCATACATTAATCCGAAAAATAAAATAGCACTGTAGCATGAAACATTATTTTGACAGGGTAACCAAATGCCATCTTCTGAGATTTTACATTTTTTTTTATTATATATATTTCAATGTAATATTTGTTGTAACAGGCGAAAAATAAAAAGCACAGTGCTAGTAAATACAAGAGTATATACAGGGGCATGTATTTATGGTAAACAATGCCTATGGCAGGAACTAAAACTTTTTCTTCTGTCCAAACATCTTGCACCCCAGTTTTAGCACACCTAGAAATACACATACATGTATAGAGATGCTGGGCCTGCAAGGTTGGTGCAGAATAAAGACTGTACATCATGTACAGAATGAGGCAGTGTGGAATATATCACGTACAAAATGGTATATAGAATGAAGTGATGTGGAACAGGGAATGTACAGCATGGTATATACGTAGAATGGGGCAATGCGGAATAGGAAATGCACAAGAATATGGAAGAGTAATTGTACAGCATGGTGTCACGGTACTACTTAGTGAGCCCACAGGCGAGCAGGTGACACAGGATCCCCCAGGGCATAGAGTCTAAGGGCCAGCCGGTATTCACCAGGGACCCCCTCATGAGGGTTTGGGCTTAGCTGCGTGCTGACCCCAGGTCATGACCCCCAGGTTCACCCTCGCTAGGGAAGTACCAGAAGACACTGTTAGACAAGGATGGATGGGTGAAGCAAAGGAGAGCCAGATAGTGAGCCAAGGTCAGGGCGGGCTGCAGACAACGTAATCAGAACAAGCCGGGTCGGTACACAAGAGATCAGTTCACAAGAGGTCAGGTAAACCAGGTTACACGAAAGGGAGCTCAGAAACAAATGTTGCTCAAGCAACCAGTAGCTGGTTTGAAAGGGATTTAAATAGAGAAGCACTTGAGGGAAGTAGCAGGAAGGAAACGTATATTAGGCAACAGGTGAGGGGTGGCAACACCCATAGCTGCAGAGTGCTCAGAGCTGAGCACCAGTTAGTGGAACAACAGGTGCCAGCTGACCTACAGCAATAAAGGTGAGACACAGATCAGCTCCGCAGCTAATCTGTGACACATGGTATATGTAAGGAGACAATGTGGAATAGGGAACACACAATCATGGTATATGGAATGGGGCGGTATGGTATAGGGAACATACGGCATGACATATGGAATGAGGTGGTGTGGAATAGGAAATGCATAAGCATGGTGTACAGAATGAGATTTAGGCGATAGGAAATGTACAGCATTGCATATAGAGTGTACTATAAGATATATTTTTGTACTTTAAAAGAATGATCCTGGCCTGATGTGATCTTTGCGTGGTCATGCGCAACTGTGCTACTTTATTTGACAATTGCGCGGTCATGCGACATTGCACCCAAAAAACATTTTTTTTACTTGATTTCTGTCAGTAAACTTTGTAACTAAGTATTTTTTCTCCTTCACTGATGTGCGTTGATGAGGCAGCACTGATAGGCTGAACTGGTGGGCAGTGATGAGGTGGCACTTATGGGCAATGATGTGGCGGCACTTGTGGACACTGATTGGGTGGCACTGATGAGGAGGCACTAATATGCCCAAGGACTTGTGTACACACGAGACCGCATTGGAGATTTACACACTTGGATATATTTTTGGCCATTTGATGACTACTAATTTGTGAGTGCAAATTTTATCTTTATTAAAAACGTATTGATTTTACGGTATCACACTATGTAAGTCTCTTTTGTTTCCCGGTATTGAGTGTTACATACGGAGGCTCTATGAACATCTAAAGGGTTGCGGGAGACCTATTTCCCAAACGCTAGGCGAGACTGTTCTTTTGGCAGTCATCGCCCTCTGGTAAGCAGGCAATCTATACATTATTTGTGGTGAAGAGGACGCACATTGCATGCTGTTTGAAGATAGATCACGGAGATCATTATTACTCACTTATTGCGTGGACACTTTATATCCATTTTTTCACCATTGATTCTAATGGCACTCTGCATTAGTTTTCTTTTTTTTCTTTTTTTTG
Source organism: Lithobates pipiens (assembly GCF_037356315.1). Taxonomy (NCBI): domain Eukaryota; kingdom Metazoa; phylum Chordata; class Amphibia; order Anura; family Ranidae; genus Lithobates; species Lithobates pipiens. Next base: position 15,152,455 of record NW_027507755.1, read on the forward strand.
ATCAAATTTTTTTCTTTTTCTTCTTTTTTTCCTTTTGTGGTTAATTAACTGTATTCATTATTCACAAATTAATTGATCACGTAATTCAATTATGTGTTGTTATTAGCGCTGCATATATTTGTTTTTATATTTGTGTAAAAAGTACTAGGTACTGGACTTTTTTGGTGCTGGCTGCTATTATATATCTCACCTTGGTTATAGCGCAGCGTTTGCCGGAGGGCTTTTTGAAAATTCTTGTGTATACACGCTTGGACAATCCGACAACAGACCTTTGTCCGCGGAAAATTTTAAAACATGCTATCCAACATTTGTCCATGGATCCACGATCCGATTTTCCATCAACAGCCTGACATCACACATTTCCCATCGGAAAATCTGATCGTGTGTACGTGGCTTAACGATTGATTTCAGTGTTGACAGTTGTGCACCTAAAATACAAGTTGTTTTTTTTTGCAGCAAACACCAACATACTATGGTGCAGTCAGGGCAGGACTTAGGGTGGTGGGGGCCCCTGGACTTGAGTGACTTTCCGCCCTACCTTCTATATATTACCATATTTATCAGCGTATAAGACGCGCCCCAAGCTTAGGAGGGAATTTTAAGGAAAAAAACTTTTATGAGGGAAGTTTAAGGAAAAACACTTACATTTAAATGCCCATCAGTGCAGCCCTATCAGTGTCCATCTGCAGATTTGCCCATCCATCTGCAGCCTTGTCCAGTGTCATCTGCAGCCTTGTCAGTATAGCCTTCTCATTGCAGTCTTGAAGTTTAAAAATGGAGCCCCAGAGATACAGAGTCCTGTGTATCTCAGCGGCTCTCAGGTCCTCTCAGCGGCTCTCGGGTCCTCTTGGGTCATCTCGGCGGCTCTCGGGTCCTCTCACAGTCCCGAGCGGAGCCAAGAGTAGCCGAGTATACTCGGCTCGGCTCACAGTCACACCCAGTCCATGTGTTATGTCCATCATTGGGCGGGACTGTGAGCGGAGCCGAGCCGAGTACACTCAGCTATGTATCTCGGCAGGGCCTGCGGGGCCCCCTATTGGGCGGGGCCCATGGGCTTGAGCCCAGTCAAGTCCAATGGTAAGTCTGGCTCTGGGTACAGTGTTTTCATACATTTTATAGTCCTGCATCTGCCTGCCCAGCCTGCCCTGGAGTGCCACCTTAAGGGCCTTTTTCTATCTCAGTGTCCTAACAGAAATGTCTCCTTAAATAGCCTAGTGACGAAAACGAGTTTCCTAGACAGCTATCTTGTCCATTTTATGCACAGTATGAATCATCCTGATTAATGAGAAGCACCTTTAGTACAGGCACATCTATTTCCATGTGTGACACCTTCATACATATTTAAGTGTGTCGGAGGAGCTCCCGTGTTTCACATGTATGGTGAATTCCATCCCTGGCAGCTCTTCACCCGTGATTGATAGAGTTACTTAGCACTCAGAAAAAGCGCTTTTTTTGTGTTATGTTGTGACTGCATTATTCAAATTTAAATGACCATCAGTCGCAGAGGAGTCTGGCGATTTACCACTTACACAGCAGAGATTTGTCAGGTCTTGGTTTGTTCTCATAGCAGTTTCATCCATTGTATTCCACTGTAGTGTTTTCATGGTAGCAATACAAGATGAGAGAGCCACAAAATAGACATTTTCTGCAGCATTTAACCGCTTCAGCCCAAAAAGATTTGGCAGCTGAATGACCATTTTTTGCGATTCGCCACTGCGCTACTTTATTTGACAATTGCGCGGTCATGCGACATTGCACCCAAACAAAATTGACATACTTTTTTTCCCACAAATAGAGCTTTCTTTTAGTGGTATTTGATCATCTCTGCAGTTTGTTTGTTTTTGCGCTATAAACAAAAGAAGAGCGACAATTTTGAAAAAAACACAATATCTTTTACTTTTTGCTATAATAAATTTCCCATATTTTTTTTTCAAAAAATTATTTTTTTTTCCCTAAAGTTTAGGCAGATATGTATTCTTCATATTTTTGGTAAAAAAATTTGCAATAATAATATATTGATTGGTTTGCGCAAAAGTTATGGTGTCTACAAAATAGGGGATAGATTTATTGCATTTTTATTATTATTTTTTTACTAGTAATGGCAGCGATCTGCGATTTTTATCAGGACTGCGATATTCTGGCAGAGAAATTAGACACTTTTGACACATTTTTGGGACCATTGACAATTATACAGCGATCAGTGCTATAAAAATGCACTGATTACTGTATATATGTCACTGGCACAGAAGGGGTTAACACTAGGGGGCGACCCAGGGGTTAAATGTGTTCTCTAGGTGTGTTCTAACTGTAGGGGGGAATGGGACTGTCTAGGAGGAGAGAGAGATTGGTGTTCATACATAGTTTTTATTTTTTGCGTTATAAACAAAAAAAGAGCGACAAGTTAAAAAAAAACACAATATTTTGTACTTTTTGCTATAATATCCCCATTTAAAAAAAAATAAAAAATTCTCAGTTTTACTTTTTGCTATAATAAATATCCCCCAAAAAGATATAAAAAAACACTTTTTTCCCTCAGTTTAGGCCGATATGTATTCTTCTACATATTTTTGGTAAAAAAAAATAATAAGCGTAAATTGATTGATTTGTGCAAAAGTTATAGTGTCTACAAAATAGGGGATAGATTTATAGCATTTTTATCATTATTATTTTTTTTACTAGAAATGGCGGCGATCTGCGTTTTTTTTCGGGACTTTGATGTTATGGTGGACACATTTGACACATTTTTGGGACCATTGACATTTATACAGTGATCAGTGCTATAGAAATGCACTGATTACTGTAAAAATGTCACAATATTGATAGGGAACGGGTTAACACTAGGAGGCGATCAAAGGGTTAACTGTGTTCCCTGTGTGTGTTTCTAACTGTAAGGGGAAGGGACTGACCTAGAGGAAATGATCTGTTCACAATGGTCACATGATAAACTGCAAGGTCTGCCTGAGTGCTGAGTGTTCAGGTAGGAGGAGATTTCCACTACAGCCTGTGTCCATGTGCTTTTATGGGAGGTGGAACATCCATCAATCAAGATGTGACATTCAACCCACTGTTATTTTTTAGTTACTGAGCATGGAGGAAGAGGGAGGGACTGGGCTGTCATTTAGGATCTGTAGACGCACCCACATGTGTGATGCCAATAACATGTGACCTGGCTAGCACTGATCAACAAGAAAATGTTCTCTCCAGCAATAGACCAAACTGAGCATGTGCAGGAGAACTATCCTCACTGTGTCTAATCTGGCCTTACAAAGAGAGACCTTGCAGGAGGGGGAAGATCTGTCCATACAGGATCAAAGAGCTTTTTTACACAATACAGAGGATTAGCCCTTAAGTTCCACAGTGAGTATAACAAGCATGCTATTCTGCATATACAGATATTACTGTTGTGGTTTTAGTAACTTAAAGTTGTTGTAAACCCACAAAAAAAACACCTGCAAGACAAAGGCATAATGAGCTAGTAGCTCATTAGTAGTATTATGAAGTACTCACCTTAGATTGAAGCCCCACAGTGGTTCCAGTACACAGATCTGGCCAGCAACATCTCTCCTGGAGTTACTTCTGGGTATCTGGGGCTGTGATTGGCCGGAGCTGCAATGAAGTCACTTCTGCGCATGCGCACGGGAGCTGCCGGGAATGGCACTCTAGCTAAAGCATTGGCACGAACGTGCCATTGCTTCAGTGCTCGTGTGCTGAGGACATTGGCACATGCCGATACAGGGGATATCATCTAAACCATGAAAGGTTAAGGAGATATCCATGGTGGCTACAGGTTAGCCTTATTATAGGCTTACCTGTAGTAAAAAGTGGTTCTAAAGGGCTTACAACCACTTTAAAGATGAATTCAAGGTAGGGATATTTTATATATAGTTTAATTGGTCCAGTTTGGAGCAATTTAACTATGCATATACCATACCTGTCCAGCTTCCAGGGGAAATTGAACATCATTATAGTAGATACCAGTGGGGGCTGGGGGGGGGGGCAAACAGTGCACAGCCACCCACCCCCCCTGGTCGGGTAACCTGCACCACAACACCCTATCTATGGCGGGCATTGCTTCACCCAGGCGACAGGCGGCAAGCATCACAGGCGGCTTCACCTTCCCCTGCTTTGCTCTGCTGGCATCACGGTGGATTCCGTCTCCATCCTCCCCCTAGGCGGCCACTTGGAATGCTTCTCCTTTTCGAACCAATAGAGAAACATGTCAGACCTGCTTCCTGATTGGCTGGGAGGAGAATCAGTGTGAAAACTGCAAATATTCATTCACTATTATCACACAACAGGATGGGCTCGGTTCGCAGTGCGCTGCTACTGTATTGACAAAAGTATTGCGACGCCTGCCTAAAGCGGAGTTCCACCCAAAAGTGGAACTTCCACTCGTTGTACTCCTGCCCCCCTCCTGTGCCACATTTGGCACCTTTCGGGGAGGGAGGGGGGACAGCATACCTGTCTTTCACCGGTATCCTATTCCCACTTCTGGGAGCCTCAGCCGTGGGTATTGACATCACGGCTGGGGCTCCCTCCTCCTTCCCCGACAGCCGGGCCAGTAGGAGAGAGGAGCGGAGCGGAGCGTCCATTAACACAGGCAGCAGGACTCGGCCCCACCCCCGACTCACGTGTCACTGGATTTGATCAACAGCAACAGGAGCCAATGGCTCCTGCTGCTATCAGTCTATCCAATGAAGACCCAAGACAGCACCTGGAGCTGCTGGGCTCGTTCTCATCACTAGAACGATCAGGTTCAGGTAAGTAAAAGGGGGGGCTCTGTGGGGGTGCTGCACCACAGAAGCTTTTTCATCTTGATGTATAGAATGAAACCTCAAGATTTTACAACTCTTTTAAGTTGGTTGCAGGGTCTGTTTCATGATACCCTTAAAAAAAATTCATATTGACCTTCTGGTCATTATTATAAACTTGAACCTCAGTGCTTGGATTTCATCTGTCCTACATTAACCGGCCCCCAGGGCCATTAAAGCATTTGGATAACCCCATTAGGGTTACCAATAAAGAACCCATTCATGGAGATTTCATATGCCCTGTGGAGATGTTGTGATGTTGAAATTGTTGAGGGGCCCTTCAATAAAAAATGTAGGTTAAAAATATTCATTCCATTTACTGATTTGTTTTTTAACAGCTTCTCAAATCGTTTTTCCTTGGACTAGAGGTCCCTTTAAAAAGCCTATCGTACTTGTCCTTCTTCTAACATGAGTCTACCCCCTTCTCTCTCCTGTGCTGTCTTCTTCTCCCCTGAGTATCAGTCTGTCATGTCACACAAGAAGAGTTTTATGTCATGGTGATTAACCACTTTCAGACCGGACCATTTTGCTGGTAAATGACCAGAGGTCTTTTTACACTTTGGCACTGCGCTGCTTTAACTGGTAATTGCGCGGTCATGCAATGTTGTACCCAAACAAAATTTGCGTCCTTTTCTTCCCACAAATAGAGCTTTCTTTTGATGGTATTTGATTGCCTCTGCGATTTTTATTTTTTGCGATATAAACGTAAAAAGACCGCAAATTTTGAAAAAAAATGATATTTTCTACTTTTTGTTATTAGAAAAATCCAATAAACTCAATTTTAGTCATACATTTAGGACAAAATGTATTCAGCCACATGTCTTTGGTAAAAAAAAAGTCAATAATTGTATATTTATTGGTTTGCGCAAAAGTTGTCACATCTACAAACTAAGGTACGTTTTCTGGAATTTACGCAGCTTTTAGTTTACGACTGCCTATCTCATTTCTTGAGGTGCTAAAATGACAGGGCAGTACAAAACCCCCCCAAATGACCCCATTTTGGAAAGTAGACCCCCTAAGGAAATTGATAAGAGGCATGTTGAGCCCATTGAATATTTTATTTTTTTGCCTCAAGCGATTGAATAATGACAAAAAAAAAATTTTTTTTTTTTTTTTACACAAAGTTGTCACTAAATGATATATTGCTCACACATGCTATGGGCGTATGTGAAATGACACCCCAAAATAAATTCTGCTGCTTCTCCTGAGTACGGGGATACCACATATGTGGGACTTTTTGGGAGCCTAGCCGCGTACAGGGCCCCGAAAACCAAGCACCGCCTTCAGGCTTTCTAAGGGCGTCAATTTTTGATTTCACGCCTCACTACCTATTACAGTTTTGAAGGCCATAAAATGCCAAGATGGCACAAAACCCCCACAAATGACCCCATTTTAGAAAGTAGACACCCCAAGCTATTTGCTGAGAGGCATGTTGAGTCCATGGAATATTTTATATTTTGCCACAAGTTGCGGGAAAATTACAAACTTTTTTTTTTTTTTTTTTTTTTTCACAAAGTTGTCACTAAATGATATATTGCTCATGCATGCCATGGGCATATGTGAAATGACACCCCAAAATAAATTCTGCTGCTTCTCCTGAGTACGGGGATACCACATATGTGGGACTTTTTGGGAGCCTAGCCGCGTACGGGGCCCCGAAAACCAAGCACCGCCTTCAGGCTTTCTAAGGGCGTAATTTTTTGAGTTCACTTCTCACTACCTATTACAGTTTTGAAGGCCATAAAATGCCAAGATGGCACAAAACCCCCACAAATGACCCCATTTTAGAAAGTAGACACCCCAAGCTATTTGCTGAGAGGCATGTTGAGTCCATGGAATATTTTATATTTTGCCACAAGTTGCGGGAAAATTACAAACTTTTTTTTTTTTTCACAAAGTTGTCACTAAATGATATATTGCTCACGCATGCCATGGGCATATGTGAAATGACACCCCAAAATAAATTCTGCTGCTTCTCCTGAGTACGGGGATACCACATATGTGGGACTTTTTGGGAGCCTAGCCGCGTACGGGGCCCCAAAAACCAAGCACCGCCTTCAGGCTTTCTAAGGGCGTTACAGTTTTGAAGGCCATAAAATGCCAAGATGGCACAAACCCCCCCCCCCCCAAATGACCCCATTTTAGAAAGTAGACACCCCTAAATTTAGGGGTACACTAGTGAGACTAGGTAATAAATGGCGGGTGCCCTGAAACTATAAAAAAATAACTAACCAACCAGCGTCACCTGTAACAGTTATATGGTGATCACTGGTGAAAGGGTTAACTAGGGGGCAATCAGGGGGCTTTATGCGGTAGTATATGGGGGTCCCTGGCGCTATAAAAAGCTGCGGCGAACCTAAATACCTACCTGCCTAACTAGCGTCACCTGTGACACTAATACAGCGATCAGAAAAACGATCGCTTATTAGGCTGGGTTCACACTGGAGCGATGCGGGAACGCCACGAATGCGCGGCGGGTTCCCGCATCGCATGCCTCCCGGCGGCAGTTCACACTGCCCTATGCGAACTGCTGGGAGTGTCAGTGAAATGTTAATGACACCCCCAGATCAGTTCGCATATCGCAGTGCGATCTGCAAACTTGGATCGCATGGTGTGAACACCCATGCGATCCGATTCTGCTGCGGACCAAAAAAAGGGTCCCGTGCGAGTTTGCGGCGGGTGCGACACGAATTCAGCCATACTATCTGTATAGCTGAACTCGAATCGCACAGAGATCGGATGTGATTTGCACTGCAGTGCGGTGCGAATCACATCCGTTCTCATAAACCGCTGCAATGTGAACCCAGCCTTAGTGACACTGGCGACGGGGGGTGATCACGGGGTTAAACCTTTATTGGGGGGGTTAGGGGGGTACCTTAGAACTAAAGGGGGCTAACCCTAACTGCCCTAACAGTTATTAGTCACAAATGACACCTGCCGGGTGATCAGGGGGTTAAACCTTTATTAGGTAATAAATGGCGGGTGCCCTGAAACTATAAAAAAATAACTAACCAACCAGCGTCACCTGTAACAGTTATATGGTGATCACTGGTGAAAGGGTTAACTAGGGGGCAATCAGGGGGCTTTATGCGGTAGTATATGGGGGTCCCTAGCGCTATAAAAAGCTGCGGCGAACCTAAATACCTACCTGCCTAACTAGCGTCACCTGTGACACTAATACGGCGATCAGAAAAATGATCGCTTATTAGGCTGGGTTCACACTGGAGCGATGCGGAAACGCCGCGAATCCGCGGCGGGTTCCCGCATCGCATGCCTCCCGGCGGCAGTTCACACTGCCCTATGCGAACTGCTGGGAGTGTCAGTGAAATGTTACTGACACCCCCAGATCAGTTCGCATATCGCAGTGCGATCTGCAAACTCGGATCGCATGGTGTGAACACCCATGCGATCCGATTCTGCTGCGGGCCAAAAAAAGGGTCCCGTGCGAATTTGCGGCGGGTGCGGCGGGTGTGGCGGGTGCGGCGGGTGCGGCGAATGGCTGAACTCGAATCGCACAGAGATCGGATGTGATTTGCACTGCAGTGCGGTGCGAATCACATTCGTTCTCATAAACCGCTGCAATGTGAACCCAGCCTTAGTGACACTGGCGACGGGGGGTGATCACGGGGTTAAACCTTTATTGGGGGGGTTAGGGGGGTACATTAGAACTAAAGGGGGCTAACCCTAACTGCCCTAACAGTTATTACAGTCACAAATGACACCAATGCAAAAAAAAAAAAAAAAAAATGACATTGGTGTCACTGTGACTGGGGGGCAGGGGTAATTGGGGGGGTGATCGGGGGGTAAAGGGGGGGTGTGAGTGTGCCTGGCATGTTCTACTGTGTGTGGGATGTGTTGGTGCAACTCACTGATCCGCTCTCCTCCGTGTCGGAACGAAAAATACCGACACGGAGGAGAGAATACATCACTTCCTCTCCTGTGTTTACATTACAGGAGAGGAAGTGATGTCACCGGGGATTTCCATTCGTCGGGAGCGATCGCGAGGGGGTGGCCATGAATGAATGGCCGTCCCCTCGTCCGGGATCGCTCCCGAACGAAAACCGACCGCCGCAGGCACCGGGCGGGGGCCCGATCGGGCCCCCGACCCGCGGGAGGCAAAGGACGTACATATATGTGCTTATGCCTGCCCGTGCCATTCTGATGACGTACATCGGCGTGAGGCGGTCGGCAAGTGGTTAATCTTCTTCATAAAACTCTACTCCATGGAAGAGACATTGAAGTGTATTTTATTTACCTTAATTTCCATTGGGTTGAAGTGTAACTCCAATTTTTTGGAGGAAAAAAAAAAAACAATCCTATCAAAAAAAAAACTGTCCAAGTGGCAATGATTTATTATCTATATATTCTATTACAGACTTGTACTTTTCTCCATTCTGAAGTAGCAAATGTTTTCCTTTCTCAAGTGGTGGTGTATGGATCTGCCTTCATTATCATCACTTGAGCAATCTCAGTGTTTTGCTGAGAAAAGGATCACTTTCTTCATCTCTTACTTGCTTAGCTGTACAAAGTCTTATGCCGCGTACACACGACCGGTTTTCCCGTCGGAATAAACTCTGAAGGTTTTTCTGATGGAATTCCGATGAAACTGTCTTGCCTACACATGATCACAAAGTCCGATCGTCAAGAATGTGGTGACGTACAACACGTACGACCAAACGCGTGATATTACTGGGTGGTTCATGAGATGGTCACATAGAAGGCCATCTCTCCAGTTCCACCCAAGAGAGAAAAAAAAAGAAACACCTTCCCTCTACCAATACTTTAATCCCTCATATAATTTATGTAAATACAGATTGTTTAAACTCAATCCAACCTCTCCAAGTCCTATAGAATCTCTGTCTGGAATCATTTTGCATAGATATTAGCAGGGCTGGACTGGGACAAAAATGTGGCCCTGGACTTCATCCAGACCGACCCAGGGCACAACACATCAGGGTACAGTACATCAGGGCACAGCACATCAGGGTACAGAGCCCAGGGCATCAGGGCACAAGGCACATCAGGGTACAACACATCAGGGTACAACACACCAGGCCACATCAGGGTACAGGGCACAGCACATCGGGGTACAGAGCTCAGCACATCAGTGTACAGGGCACATCAGGGTACAGGCCATCAGAGCACAGGTCACAGTACATCAGGGCACAACACATCAGGGTACAGAGTACAACACATCAGGGCACGTCAGGGCACAGTACATCACATCAGAATACAGGACATCATGGCACAGGACATCGGGGCACATCAGGGCACGGGGCACATCAGGTCACAGGGCATATCAGGTCATGGGGCCCATCAGGGCACGGGGCACCTCAGGGCATGGGGCACCACAGGGCACATCAGGGCACATGGCACATAGCACATCAGGGCACGGTGCACATCAGGGCACGTGGCACATGGCACATCGGGGCACATCAGGGCTCGGGGCACATTATATCACATGGCACATCAGGGCTCGGGGCACATGACACATGGCACATTATGAGGCACATAGCACATCAGGGCATGGGGCACATCGGGACATGGGACACATCAGGGCACAGGGCACATAGCACATCAGGGCTTGGGGCATATCAGGGCACATGGCACATTATGGGGCACATCAGGGCCCATAGCACATCAGGGCACATCAGGGCACGGGGCACATCAGGGCACATGGCACATCAGGGCACATGGCACATCAGGGCACAGGGCACATCAGGGCACAGAGCACATCGGGGCACATAGCAAATCAGGGCATGGGGCACATCAGGGCTCGGGGCACATGGCACATTGGGGCACATCAGGGCCATGTCCACCTCAGGTACAGCTTATTCTCCCTCCCTGGTGGGAAATAGCTTGTACCCAAAACGGGCATCAATGGACTGTTATATTGCCATAGCCTGTTTTTAAACAGGCCATCCCATGCTCTAAAAGTTTCCTTTGTTTATTGGAACTACATATCCAAGAAGGTTCCTATATTGTCTTGGCATCCAGACTATTTGACCCAGGCATACTTCACTTAAATTTTCCTCTAATGATACCCACTTTTTCTGAGCGGTACTATTAATCCAATCAATCTTCCTCCGTAGCACCCTGCCTCATGATACCTCTCAAAATCCGGGAGATATAACCCCCCCCAGACCTCAGTCTGGTCAATATCTCAATAGAGGTACGATGGTTCCTGTTTTTCCATATAAATCTCCTAATCAATGTTCTAAGGATTTTAAAATAAGCTTTCGGGATGTTTATTGGGAGGTCTTGGAAAACATGTAGGGCTTTTGGTAGAGTCACCATCTTGATCACATTTATCCTGCCAAACGAAGACAACTTATCCGCCGGATATCCCCTCAAATTTTGCGTAATTTTATTTAACAGAGGCAGATCTCGGTATATGTCTTCTTCCGAAGTAGACATACAAACACCAAGATACTTTAATCCCCTCCGTTTCCAGGTGAAAGGATATGGAGATCTAAGATCTCTACATTCTGTTAGAGGGACAGATACATTTAATATCTCCATCTTTTCTTGGTTAATCTTTAGATTAGAAATTTCTCCATACTTTTCAAATTCTGCTACAATATTTGGAAGTGTTTGTCTAGCATTGGAGCCATATAGCATCATGTTATCCGCAAATGAAGAAAGCTTATGTTCTTGTCGGACCACCTCCATATGCCTAATTTTCTTATGTAGTGCCGGGCTCCTGAAGAGCATGCGCTATGTTTTTGTCAATTTAAATGTTCCTAAGACCATATTTGTGCTTTAGCGTTAATTGTAGTAAATTATGGTCTCAGTGTCAGTTTGACTGGACTGTATTGTGTTCTGCTTGGCTATAGGTGTGGGTGTCACCTTTGGCAGGCATTGGAACGCAGTCCGGTTAGACGCATTGGGTGCCAATCTTTCTCGGAACCAATCAGTGGGTGCGTTGTCTCGCTGTGTATTCTGGGAAAGGGTACTTAAGGTACTGAGGTCACGATTCGGGGTTCCGGTCCAGAGGATTCTTCCTGACTGCCTGGTCCTGGTCCTCCTGACCAGCCCCCAGAGGCCCTCGTGGCCTGGGGTGGGGATCCATTTCTGAGTCTCGAGGCTGGCTAACCCAAGGCACAGTAACTGGAAGGAGTAGTCCGGTGCCGTCTCGGTTTTGGAGAGGCCCAGCAACTGAAAACGCAACCAGGGGAGGACTCTTCAGAAGAGGGCCATGCACAAGGCTGGCTGCTCAGAAAGAGCCTGGAAGCTAAGCTGGAAAGGACACCAGGTGAATCCACACTCGTATGGTATTGCCGGACCGGCTGCAAGATACTGGTACCGTATGAGAGTTCTCCTTCAGTTACAACCAAGTCTGTGGCAGAGACATTTCATTCTAAAGTTCTACAACCAAGTCTGTGGCAGAGACTTTTCATTCTAAAGTTCTACAGCCTGTCAGGTCACCTTGAGGCGAGGTGACAGGTGCACACCGTAGGGATCAGGAGTGCACCGCAAGGTTGTGGACCCTACGGCTGTCTGCTGCAGACGGGGGACAGATCCCACTGGGGTTAGAGCGTAAGATTCCTTGGGGCGCGGAGTCTAAGAGCCAGCAGGTGTTCACCAGAGCCTCCAGTGGTGAGGATGGACTTGGCTGCAACTGGCTCCAGGTCGCGACCCCCAGGGTCCCCCAGCTTACACCCATAGTAGGCAACAGGAGGATAGGGATGGTGAGGGACAAAGCCAAGGTCGGGGCCACAAGCAGACAAGAATAGTCGGGTACACGCCAAAAGGTCAGGATCACAGGCAAACAGGGATAGTCAAAACACGCCAAAGTCGGTAACGGAAACCAGTAGCAGAGCACACAGCAGGAAACGGGAAGCTAACACACAAAGAATACACAATGGTTGATCAGCACTGAGGCCTGCAGTGCACAGGTTAATATAGGGCTCCCTGATAGGGCCTGGGGTGGAGCCATGCTTAGAGGAGAGGTTATAAAAACCACCAGGTGGAAGTGGCTAGCTTCTTAGTCTGAAGACATGGGGGAAGGTAAGCAAACACAGGAAGATCACTGCATAACCATGACACAGCCAAGTCTGTGGCAGAGACTTTGCTTTATCTGAATCACCTGTCGGTGAAAAAAAAAAAAAAAAAAAATCCCTAAAGTGGATCCAGTGTCAGTCTCTTTAGTTCGTTGGGCCATCTACCTTGGGAAACCCCTAGACGCACACGAGGTGAAGAAGGTAACGGTAAGCCCAGTAAAACCAGCCGCTCCTTCGGGTGTCAATGCTACACTTATTTGCCCGTTTAGTTGCTAGCAAAGGTTCCAAGGAGAGGACAAAAAGTAAAGGCGAAAGGGGGCATCCCTGGTGTGCACCATTGTACAGTATAAAGGTACCTGAGAGGGACCCAATAACCCGTACCTGACCCATTGGTCTGGAGTATAATACTTCTATCCATTTATACTTACATGAACCTATGCCAACATTTATCAGTGTCCCAAGCATATACTCCCAGTCCAATCTGTCAAAGGCCTTTTCAGCATCTACTGACAGAAATAATATATTCCCCTTTTGGCTCCATGGATCAAAAGTAATGCTCTTATTACATTATCCTTCGCTTCCCTCTCAGGTACAAAACCTACTTGATCTTTTTCTATTCATTTTGACATAAGGAGCTTCAGCCTCTTGGCCAATATCCTTGCATAAATCTTTATGTCTTCATTGATCAAGTATATTGGCCTATAGCTGGGCTTTTACCTGTTTTGGTGCTTTTAATTGCCTGTTCTATTTCCTCTTTTGAGATCTCTATATCTAACTTGGTGGATCCTTCTTCTAATATAGCCACCAACTTTGCCTTTTTTAATATTGCTCTGTTTTATTTCTTCTGAATTGTAATTTATCAGGATTTTGTATGTTATTAACTTTGTACAGCAATTGATAATATTCTTGGAAAATATTTGTAACATCTTTTGTAGTGTATTTTAGTTCACCCTTCTTATCTTTCTTTTTTGCTATATAGTTCAAATTACTTATAGGTGTAATTACCCCTGCCAATATGGAAAGAGTGCTCCTGTGCTATAATGGGAGGGAAGATCACCTAAATATGTTTCTGTGGGTGCTGCATACACCGTCAGGGCCAAACTGGTGCCCTAGAGTAAAAAGGAATAAGTAAAGTAGGTGGTGTTGCGCTCCCAAAAAAACAGATCTCGCTATCAGATATTATGCAATATAGAATATGTAAGGTGTCCAGAAATCTGGATCAGGTACTACCTCAAATAGTTTCTACAAGGTATATAAAAGCATATATAAAAAATATATATAAAATATGCAAAATAAAAGATATAAAAAATATAAAGAATACGTATCAATTATGTATCATAAAACAATGATTATAAATAGATCAAAGCGGGGTAAAACAATAATAACTAGTGCCGTAGAAACTGTGCAAAACTACAAATAAGTGCAAACACGTGAATAACTTGTAAAGCTGTGCAACATATACAATGTGCAAAAAGTGTATGTATATATATCCCAAAATGGGACGTGGGGATTAATAGTCCACAATTATAAATGGTGCACGTGTGGCAGTGTATCCAAAGACACTGAGTGTGAATCTAAAATTCTCCAAGTGATGCTGTGACTTTTGGGTGAGAATACACTCTTCAGTGTCAAATGACACCCGTGGCTGTGCTATATTATTACCTTACTGCTGTAAGGTAAACAGCATGTAGAAATAGGAGGAAGGGGTTAACTCTCTTTTTCTTTTTCTCACTGGAGTGTTGTTATGCGTCCCTTTAAAGGTATGCAGTAACGACCTTGGGGGAGTTCTTGGCTGGTCCTTCCGTTCACTCTGACGCTGTATCGGTCTCATATATTCAGTGTGATAAGGAAAGGAAATACAAAGCCTCCCATGGTGTAGTATTTTTCAATAAAGTAGCGGTTTATTTAAAAGAATCAATTGGTACTCACATTTAATATACAAAACAAGCGCAACGTAAAAACGAGCGCCAAGCTCGTGTCTGACCGTCTCTTCCGGTTTCTCTTTGCCTCTGTATCCTACGCGTTACGTCACAACGCACGTGACTTCAACTGGGATGAGGCTTATGGGCAATGTAGTATGTTTATATAGATCTGAAGGGTTGTGCTTATAATTGGTCGGCCATTTTCTAGAAGCCTGTGGTTGACATACGAACGGCGGCCATTTTCCTGATGACCGTTACATAGGCTACGATCGCGGCCATTTTTTTGTGGATATACGGGACAGAATATAGACATACGATGTGTGTGGATGCAGTCCGAACGTACTGTTCCGCTGGCCAGTGCAAAGTGATCGTATTTCAATTTCATCTGGATGTCTATGGAGGTGATGACTGCATATATAATGTGTACAGGCATAAAATAAGTGGATGATGGAATAGATGGACTTAATATAGTTACTAATGTCCGAAACTGCCAAATAAGTGAATTTACGTATTGTCACTAATTTTTAGATGGATAATTAGAAGGGCAAATTAAAATTTAGAATTGTAGCCCTATTTAAAATAATGTAAAATCTAGAAGAGCGGGAAAGGTAAATTTATATAAAAACCATATATATATATCATACATAACATATAGAACATATACGTTTATGTAAAAAAATATATATTTTAAACGGGGATTAGAAATTATGTATGTGTAAGGGCACAATAGTGTGTATAATTGAATATACATAGTAAACAGACTCCGGAAGTGATGTTCAGATACTCATAATACATATTGACACAAAATGGTTCCAAACCAGTATATATATAAAAGGTTAAAAAATATATAGTATACATAAACTTCATAAAATTTCTATAGATGCCAGAATAAGAGAGAAAATAAAAGTACTTAAAAATGCTAAAACCTATATCGGATTTAGTTTAAAAGTCACTAATGAAGCAGTTCAAATCAAATTCTTTGCTGAGGCCATGGGGGGTAAATGTATCTAGTATAAAAATCCATTTTGATTCTATCTGGCTCAAAGTTCTGACCTTATGCCCCCCCCGCCAATGTCTTTTGTATGGCTCAATCCCCCAAAATTTCAAATGTGAGGGATCTTTTTTGTGATGTGTTGCAAAATGTTTGGACACGCTATGCTTGTCAAAGCCTTTTAGAATGTTTTGTACGTGTTCTTTGATCCTTACTTTGAGAGGCCTTTTGGTACGTCCAATGTATTGTAAGCCGCAGCTGCATTCTAGTGCATATACTGCGCCCGCTGTGTTACAACACACAAAGTCGCATACTTCGTATGTGTTGCCTGTACTGGTGGAGGTAAAGTTGAATGCCTTTTGTGCTGGCTGTTTTGTTTTAGTGCAGGCAAAGCATCTTTTACAAGGATAGAAGCCCTTTCCTGTGAAAAACGAAAAGTTATTGATAGGTGGATCTGGTATGTTCTTCACGATTTTATCTCTAAGCGTCGGGGCACGTCTGTAGATGAACTTTGGAGTGGGCGGAAGAATGGTTTTGAGTTGTGCATCGTTTAGTAAGATGTGCCAATGTTTTTTTATGATGTTCTCCAATTTTTTGTGCTGAGCATTATATTCTAATATCATTGGCATGTTATTTGGTCTTGTATCTGTTTTGTCTTTGTCTCTGATCAATACTTGACGGTTCATCTCACTGACTTCACGGATTTTGTCTTCAATGTAGTTATTTTTGTATCCCTTTTCTATGAATCTCTGACCTATTTTGTTAGCTTGATTAAGGAAATCATCTTTTTTGCTGCAATTTCTTCGTAATCTCATCAATTGGCCCTTTGGTATATTACATAGCCAATTGAGGTGATGGCAACTTGTTATCGGAAGGTAGCTGTTTTTATCCACATTCTTGAAGTGTGTTTTTGTGCTAATGGTGTTTCCCTCTTGGATGATGTCCAGGTCTAGAAAGGTTACCTTTTTCTGGCTTATTTCCCACGTCAGGATGATATTGCGGTCGTTTTTATTTAAATTTTCCAGGAAGTTTACTTTCTTCTCCTTTCCAGAGGATGAAGATATCATCGATGTAGCGTTTGAATACTAGTAACTCTGTGGGTGTATCCGTGAAGACCGATTCTTCTTCCCATTTGGCCATAAAAAGCCCTGCTACACTAGGCGCAAATTTAGTGCCCATTGCTACACCTGTCTTTTGGTGGAAGTAGTTACGGTTAAACCAAAAGTAACTGTTTTTTAAACAGAAATCTAGGCATTTGATGAGGAATTTTCTTTGAATACAGGGTAGATCTGAGTGTTTCCTTAGGCCCCATTTTGTAGCTTCACAAGCTTGGTGGTGTGGAATGATAGTGTATAGTGGAGACACGTCTGCAGTAGCTAGAACAAATGGAGCTTCATAGCTAGGTAGTTCTTCTATAATCTGCAGTATTTGTTTAGTGTCTCGTAAGTAGGCTTTGGTGTTTTTCACAGTGGGTTGTAAAAAGTTGTCTATGTATGCACCCATTCTGGAAGTAAGAGAATCTATTCCGTTTACAATGGGTCTTGGTGGTGGATTATCCTTGTTTTTGTGTAGTTTCGGTAGAGAGTAGATTATTGGGGTGCGACATGACTCTGGAATGAGGTACTGGGCTTCTTTTTTATTCAAGATGTTTTTCTTCAAGCCTAAATGTACCACTAATTCTAGTTGTTTTCTCGATCTAAAGATGGGATTACTTCCCAATTTCAGATAGGTATTGGCATCGTTTAGTAAGGTTTCCATGCTTTCGTTATATTGTTGTTTAGATAGAATGACAATGCCTCCTCCCTTGTCCGCTGGGCGAATGACAATATCATTTCTTTTACTCAATTTTTTAATGCCACATTTCATAAATTTGGGTTCTTCCCGCTTCTTAATGTTAAGTGACTTGAGATCTTCAACTATTACTTTTTTTAAAACATCTACAAATTTGTTGTTATTGATCTGTGGGTTGAAGATAGACTTGTCCTCATTGAGCTATGTACTATTCCTTGTTCGGAAGTAACGGCTCTGGTTTTAATTGGGTTGCTTGCAATGTATTTCTTTATATTTAAGTTTCTGACATATTTCTGTATGCCAATATAGGTTTGAAATTTATCAAGATTTTTAACAGGGGCATATTTTAGGCCTTTATCCAGAACAGTAATTTCTTCTTTTGTCAATGGTAGGCCACTTAGGTTAAAAATACCTTCTCCCTTTATTCTCTTTTTCTCTTGTTCTCTCTTGCCTGCTCGTCTTCCTCTTTTCTTCCAGGGCTTCTTCGTGTTTCTCTCTGGTCCATATGTAAACAACTGGAATAGACCCCCATACGAACAGAGAGTCAGTAAGATGAACCGTCAAGTATTGATCAGAGACAAAGACAAAACAGATACAAGACCAAATAACATGCCAATGATATTAGAATATAATGCTCAGCACAAAAAATTGGAGAACATCATAAAAAACATTGGCACATCTTACTAAACGGTGCACAACTCAAAACCATTCTTCCGCCCACTCCAAAGTTCATTTACAGACATGCCCCGACGCTTAGAGATAAAATCGTGAAGAACATACCAGATCCACCTATCAATAACTTTTCGTTTTTCACAGGAAAGGGCTTCTATCCTTGTAAAAGATGCTTTGCCTGCACTAAAACAAAACAGCCAGCACAAAAGGCATTCAACTTTACCTCCACCAGTACAGGCAACACATACGAAGTATGCGACTTTGTGTGTTGTAACACAGAGGGCGCAGTATATGCACTAGAATGCAGCTGCGGTTTACAATACATTGGACGTACCAAAAGGCCTCTCAAAGTAAGGATCAAAGAACACGTACAAAACATTCTAAAAGGCTTTGACAAGCATAGCGTGTCCAAACATTTTGCAACACATCACAAAAAAGATCCCTCACATTTGAAATTTTGGGGGATTGAGCCATACAAAACACATTGGCGAGGGGGGCATAAGGTCAGAACTTTGAGCCAGATAGAATCAAAATGGATTTTTATACTAGATACATTTACCCCCCATGGCCTCAGCATAGAATTTGATTTGAACTGCTTCATTAGTGACTTTTAAACTAAATCCGATATAGGTTTTAGCATTTTTAAGTACTTTTATTTTCTCTCTTATTCTGGCATCTATAGAAATTTTATGAAGTTTACATATACTATATTTTTTTAACCTTTTTTACATATACTGGTTTGGAACCATTTTGTGTCAATATGTATTATGAGTATCTGAACATCACTTCCGGAAGTCTGTTTACTATGTATATTCAATTATACACACTATTGTGCCCCTACACATACATAATTTCTAATCCCCGTTTAAAATATATATTTTTTTACATAAACATACATGTTCTATATGTTATGTATGATATATATATGTTTTTTATATAAATTTACCTTTCCCGCTCTTCTAGATTTTACATTATTTTAAATAGGGCTACAGTTCTAAATTTTAATTTGCCCTTCTAATTATCCATCTAACAATTAGTGACATTACGTAAATTCACTTATTTGGCAGTTTCAGACATTAGTAACTATATTAAGTCCACCTATTCCATCATCCACTTATTTTATGCCTGTACACATTATATATGCAGTCATCACCTCCATAGACATCCAGATGAAATTGAAATACGATCACTTTGCACTGGCCAGCAGAACAGTACGCTCGGACTGCATCCACACACATCGTATGTCTATATTCTGTCCCGTATAGCCACAAAAAAATGGCCGCGATCGTAGCCTATGTAACGGTCATCAGGAAAATGGCCGCCGTTCGTATCTCAACCACAGGCTTCTAGAAAATGGCCGACCAATTATAAGCACAACCCTTCAGATCTATATAAACATACTACATTGCCCATAAGCCTCATCCCTGTTGAAGTCACGTGCGTTGTGACGTAACGCGTAGGATACAGAGGCAAAGAGAAACCGGAAGAGACGGTCAGACACGAGCTCGGCGCTCGTTTTTACATTGCGCTTGTTTTGTATATTAAATGTGAGTACCAATTGATTCTTTTAAATAAACCGCTACTTTATTGAAAACTACTACACCATGGGAGGCTTTGTATTTCCTTTCCTTATCACACTGAATATATGAGACCGATACAGCGTCAGAGTGAACAGAAGGACCACCAAAGAACTCCCCCAAGGTCGTTACTGCATACCTTTAAAGGGACGCATAACAACACTCCAATGAGAAAAAGAGAGAGAGAGTTAACCCCTTCCTCCTATTTCTACATGCTGTTTACCTTACAGCAGTAAGGTAATAATATAGCACAGCCACGGGTGTCATTTGACACTGAAGAGTGTATTCTCACCCAAAAGTCACAGCATCACTTGGAGAATTTTAGATTCACACTCAGTGTGTTTGGATACACTGCCACACGTGCACCATTTATAATTGTGGACTATTAATCCCCACGTCCCATTTTGGGATATATATACATACACTTTTTGCACATTGTATATGTTGCACAGCTTTACAAGTTATTCACGTGTTTGTACTTATTTGTAGTTTTGCACAGTTTCTACGGCACTAGTTATTATTGTTTTACCCCGCGTTGATCTATTTATAATCATTGTTTTATGATACATAATTGATACGTATTCTTTATATTTTTTATATCTTTTATTTTGCATATTTTATATATATTTTTTATATATGCTTTTATATACCTTGTAGAAACTATTTGAGGTAGTACCTGATCCAGATTCCTGGACACCTTACATATTCTATATTGCATAATATCTGATAGCGAGATCTGTTTTTTTGGGAGCGCAACACCACCTACTTTACTTACCCCTGCCAATAGTTTCCCAAGCTTATTCCCCATTTCATAATACTTTTTACTAGTCTTATTGAATATCCATTTAGTATCGTGCTCCATCAGGTCTCTCAACGTCTCTCGCTTTTCTTTCAATGTAGCCATTAATTGATCTACGTGTAGCCCTTTATGTAACTGTTCCAGAGCCTGAATTTCTTGTTGAAGGGATTGTTTCCAAGCTTGCCATATTTTTTTCCTCTTAGCCCTCTCTGCTATCAGATAATATCATATAAACATTATGCATTTCCTAGAGTACAGTAGGAGTAATATTTTCTCTATTATTTTCTTAAATTTTTTTTTAATTTCCTTCTCTAGATCCCCAATTATCCCAGAATCGTGTATAAAGATTTGTCTATTCTCCAAGACCTCTGTCCAGTCGGGATGTCTTTTAACTCCAACACTGCCTCCACTGGAGCATGGTCTGAGAGTTATTGATTTTATTTCTGTTTTTCGTAACACTTCTATAAGCTGGTGGTCTATCAAAATAAAATCGATTCTAGAGTATGACGAGTGTACTAAGGAATAATATGTAAAGGCTTTTTCTCTGGGGTGTAAAATTCTCCATATCTCCACTAACTACAATTGATAAAGCTTATGTTTGATTGCCTTTAAATATTTTACTTCTGACCTCAAAGAAAGCGGCTGAGTGTCCACAGTTGGATCAAAAACAAAGTTAAAATCTCCTGCCACCCTCAGTCTCCCCCCTCGAAAACCCTCTAATTTATTTAAGACCTTTTTCAGGAAAGCAGATGGACGTATATTAGGACAGTATACATTCACCAAGGTATAATCGGTGTTAAATAAGGACCCCCTGATGAATAAATACCGCCCATCAGAGTGCAACTCCATTGCTTTCAATGTAACTCATGTGTTCTTATCGAACCCTACAGCTGCCCCCCTGGATCTTTTATTGGGCGAGTAACTATGCATCCATGTGGGGAAATTTTTTGATCCCATACTAATTGTTGATGTCCATTTTAAATGGGTTTCTTGTAAAAAAAAAAAAAAACCTATATTAGCCGAAGATCATTTCTGCTCCTGAGATATCTGATGCCTCTTATTGGGATTATTTAGCCCTCTCACATTTATTGGTAATTATTTTCAGGGGCACTATACTTCAAATGAGATTGCTGTGAGCTTTACAATAGGAATGATAGAAAAAAAGAGTGGGGAGGATTACCCCTACCTCTAAGAATGTAACCTTCAGATAACAAAAAACAAGACCTAAATACAATATATAACATGTATAACATTGAAACAACATTATACCCCCCGCCTCTATTTCTCCCCCCTCCCCCTCCGTACATTGAGAAACAATGCTAAGTCTCCTCCGGCCTTCACCTGATAGGGCGGAAAGCCCAGAGGACCATCTCTCGAGGGCTTTTATATGCCCACCTTGTCCTCCGGACCTCATCCTCAATGATTAGAATGGTTCTGGTGGGCCGAGTGGGCATAGCCACTCCATGTTGTTCCCCCAAACAGAAAATAACATAACATATAGGTGAGGATTTCTGCTTGTCTGTCCGGAAAGAATCAGGGGGTCTCAGCGACCCTATGATTCCCAGAAGATGTAAAAAAATTCTGCAGTAAACTTGGTCTAGCATATATAAATTTAACGAAAAAGAAGAAAGGGTCCCCTGGGGGTGGACTTTTAAGGCACGTACAAACTATAATGATATACAAATTATTTTATTACATAAAACAGACAAAAAGCAATTTAGTATACATTAAAAAGTACACCAGCAGGTATATATACAACCAGTATTGATGCTATGTTTGATTACGTCGTATCATTCATTTGAACAGAATCACCCTACGCATTTCGGAGCTTGAAAAAGCATGTCCTTCTTCAGGGGTGTGTAAATACAGCGTTTTTGTAGAATACTGCTAACAGGTATGGCAATAGCCGTTGGGCACCATTTGATAAAAACAAATAATTATACAGGACCATATAGGTGTGTTTAACTCCGCCAGTGCTCGAGGTACATCCCCCAGTCTGTCTATACTCCAGTAGGGATTGTAGATATCATGCAGAGATAATGTGAAGAGAAATCTGCAGTCCCCTCTTGGGGAAGAGGTTCATGTGAACTGGAACTTTAATAGTTTTTTACCCAGAACTACTCTTAACGATGTGAAGTTGTAGAAGAGAAACAGGGAGTCCGTCTAGCCGGCATCCTGCAAATGAAGTCTGCCATTTGTCTGCTAAGTGAAAAACAAAATAATGATAAATAAACATGCCATACTCACCTCCTATGTGCAGTTGGTTTTGCACAGAACAGCCTGGATCCTCCTCTTCTCGGGTCCCTCTTCGGGGCTCCTGTCCCCTCCCTCCTGTCGAATGCCCCCACAGCAAGCAGCTTGCTATGGGGGCGCTCGAGCCGAGACTCTAAACCACAGAGCTGCCGTTATGCCCCACCCCCTCTCTCACCTGATTGGCTAACTTACTTTGGTAGACAACTGCAGGAGCCAATGGCGCTGCTGCTGTGTCTCAGCCAGTCAGGAGAGAGAGTCCCAGGTGGCCAGAGGATTCATGGACATCACCGGACAGAGAGAGGGCTCAGGTAAATATTAGGGGACTAGGGAGGCTGCTACACACAGAAGGCTTTTTATTTAATGCATAGAATGCATTAAGATTAAAAAAAAAATCCTTAATAATAATAAATAATAATAAAAAACCTTCTGCCTTTACAACTCCTTTAACCACTTCCTGACTGGCACACGCCGATGTACGTCGGCAGAATGGCATGGGCAGGCAAATTTTGGATAGCGATAAGATGTGGGGCCGAAAGGTTAGTTCAGAGTCCAGGATTACACCTAGGACCTTGGCATGGGGGGACAAGTTGATAGTTGAGCCGTTGATACTGACAGAGAAATCAGGGGAAGCGGCACCTGAGGGAGGAAATATCATGAGCTCGGTTTTGGATAGGTTGAGTTTGAAGAAGTGATGTGACATCCAGGCTGATATGTCTGCTAGTAAGTTGGTAATGCGTGAGGAGACAGATGGAGAGAGCTGGGGGGGTGCAGAGATAGATTTGGGTGTCATCAACGTAGAGATGATATTTAAATATTTAAAGATAATTTAAAATATATAGAATATATATCGGCTTTAACTTATGAATAGATGTGGTTTTCTATATATTTTTTTTTGGGATATGTATTCTAGCAAAGAGTTAAAAAAATATATATATTTTTTTCAAAATTGTCGCTCTTTGTTTATAGCACAACAAATAAAAACCGCAGAGGTGATCCAATACCACCAAGCTGTATTAAAAAGGACCTCAAATTTGCATGACCGTGCAATTGTCAGTTAAAGCAATGCAGTACCGTATCACAAAAAATGGCCTGGTCATTAACCACTTAAGGACGGAGCCTCTTTTTTAGATGTGTTGTTTACAAGTTAAAAAGTTAAAAACTGTTTTCTTTTTGCTAGAAAATTACTTAGAACCTCCAAATATAATACTTTTTTTTCTTACACCCTAGAGAATAAAATGGTGGTTGTTGTAATACTTTCTGTCACACCATATTTGCGCAGCGGTCTTACAAGCGCACTTTTTTGGAAAAAATTTTTTTTTTTTATAAAAAAAATAAGACAGCAGTAAACAGTAAAGTTAGCCCAATTTTTTTTTTAATATTGTGAAAGATAATATTATGCCAAGTAAATTGATACCCAACATATCACGCTTCAAAATTGCACCCGCTCGTGTAATGGCAACACATTTTTACCCTTAAAAACCTCCATAGGCAACGTTTAAAAAATTCTACAGGTTGCATATTTTGAGTTACAGAGGAGTTCTAGAATTATTGCTCTTGCTCTACCGATCATGGTGATACCTCACATGTGTGGTTTGAACACCACTTTCAGATGCGGGCGCTGCTCGCGTATGCGTTCGCTTCTGCATGCGAGCTCGGTGGGACGGGGCGCGCATTTAAAAAAATTTTTTTTTCTTATTTATTTTACCTTTTATTTTTTTATTTTTACACTGTTTAAAAAAAAAAAAAAAGTGTCATTTTTATTCCTATTATAACCAGCCCTTGTAACAGAAAAAAAGCATGACAGGACCTCTTAAATATGATATCTGGGGTCAAAAAGACCTCAGATCTCACATTTACCCTAGAATGCAATAATAAAAAAAAAAATGTAATTAAAAAAAAATATTAAAAAAAAAAAATAGTCCTTTAAGAGCTATGGGCAAAAGTGACATTTTGACATCACTTCTGCCCTGCAATGTCATAGAGACGGGTGTGGGCCATCTTCCCCTCACTATGCACTATAAACAAAAATAGACTGACAATTTTGAAAAAAAAACTATATTTTTTACTTTATGCTATAAAACATATCCAATAAATTTTTTTAAAAAAATCTAATTTATTCGTAAATTTAGGCCAATATTTTTAGGGCAGTCGGCAAGTAGTTAAAAATAAATAATTACACTGTTTCCAAAACAGTGGCTAGTAACACACTTCATGGATCCAGATTACTCTTTATATGGTCTTCCTAATACAGAATTAAATGCATCCATGATTTATACTGCCGAGTTCTGTGTTGGAATGCGCTGTACACACTGGCTGTCTAGGCACTGCTCCAAGAGTGATACAGCATGCATGGATACATTGGGGTTGATGTACTAAAGGCAAGTAGACTGTGCACTTTGCAAGTAAATGAGGGGAAGCTCTGCTGGCTTCCAACTTCCAATCCTGTGCAAGCAAAAATTTTTTTTTTTTTATTTTTTTTTTTAATATTCCTTGCATATTGGGTATTCTTTGTAGAGTGAAGCTTCACCTCATTTACTAAGCTCTGTAGCAACTGCACTTGCAAAGTGCACAGACTATTTACCTTTAGTAAATCAACTCAGAGGCTGATATCAACATTTCAAGGGCTTGTGTACCTGGGCATTGCTGCCTAATGCAGAATTTTACATTTGAACGCAGCACAGCTCAAACTCATATACGGAGAAGGCAACATTGGACTGACTTTGCCTGCACTGAAAGCACATGGACATGTTGCTTTCAATATAATCAAAAGCAAAGCAACTCAAATACAGCATTGGAAGTGTCATCCACATTGGGGTAAATTGGAATCTGCTGACCCGCATTTCAGATGCACATTAAATGCACGTAAACAAAGCCTGTGTACGCAAGCCCTATATTTGTTAATGTCTATATACACATGTTATGGTACATAAACAAGCAAATAATTCGCCACTGCATTTCTAAACTGTGCGTCGTCCAAATTTACACACACGCTGGCTAGATTATAGCCCGGGCTCTAAACCTCACAGCCAAATCAATCCCCCTTCTCGCCTTAATTCACCCTCATTATTTTGTAGTTTTGCCTTTTCCAGATTTTTTCAGGGTGGACATCTGATGCAATGAGTTCTCTATTCTTTTGATCTTTTTCCACAATAGATGGTCCTCTCTGCATCATCACCTCATGAGTGCAGGGCACTCTGGTAATGACCTCTGCAGTCAAAGGAGTCCCAGAGTGAGGAGAGGAATGGATAGACGGAGGGACGGCATGATAAATGTGGACAGCCACACTCAGGCATTAGTAATGCCGCGTACACACGATCAAATTGTCCGGCGTACTTAGTCCGTCAAAATGCATTTCACTGGACAATTCGATCATGTGTGGGCTTTAGCGGACTTAGAAAGTATTTTTGCAGTCCAATCTTTCCGCCGGACTTGGGTTTCAGCGGACAATACGTTCGTCAGTATGCTAGTCCGGCGGACTAAGAATGACGCATGCTCAGAAGCAAGTACGAAAAGGAAGCTATTGGCTACTGGCTATTGAACTTCCTTTTTCTAGTCCCGTCGTACACGTTGTATGTCATCGCGCTAGCAAACGCCGGACTTTCTGTGTGTCCGTGTGTGGCCAAGTCCATTCGGTAGAAAGTCCGCCGGACTATCCGCCAGATTGTTTGCCGGACTAAGTACGCCGGACAATTCGCTCGTGTGTACGCGGCATTAAAAAAAAAAAATGTTATCCCCTTTAAGAAAAGGGGGGTGGCCAGAAGAGGGAGGCGTGCTTGGGAGAAAGAAGGAGAGAGGGGGAAGTGGCGCCAGTCTGTGAGCGGCGGAGAGAGAGATTCCCACCCACCCTCCCGTGTTTTGGTTATAAAAGAGTGGGGCTGTCAGGACAGCCCGGCAGTGTTGGGTCTTTGGAGGAGGAGAAGATGGCTGTTATATACATATAACATGGTTGGGACCCATCTGTGGTATGGGATTCTCAGGTACCTTCCGGTTATGAGGGGTTAACCAGGAAGGGGTAAAAGGTAGGTCACTGCTAAGGTTGAGTACCGTCTTGGAGTTGGGGACTTGCGACTGGAGGCCTAAAATTTAAAAGTGTTGGTCGCAGTGACCATATTGTGCGTCGTTGCCCTTGAAGACCCCAAAAAAGGATATATATATAAAAGTCGGTTAATGGTTATTTAAAAAGTTATTTATTATATTTACGGTAATTGTTAATAAAAGGCCGTCAGGCCATTTACTCCAAAAAAACCTTGTCACGTCATTTGTGGGGGGAGTTGGAGGGGTTTAGAGTATATATAACAGGTTGGTAAGAGACTGTGGGTTATGTCCTTCATATGTCATGACACCCTGCACTCCCAGTAAGTTCTCAGTCTTCTTGTCCACATGCATCCGTTCCAGTGCTGGCTGCACATCATTGCTCTGCAATGGATTTTTTATAGTGACAATAATGAGGGAGACTGCGCTTGTGCAATGTGTGTTGGCACAGTTATGGGTAGTGTCCATCAGAGATGTTTGCAATAGGGTACTGGCACAGTACAACAACCAGTTGACATTTGTTTTCCCGTTGCCTTCAGCAGTTACTCCTTAAATGAAAGCTGCATATTTAAGAATGATTTAAAATTATTTTTTCAATTGCATGAACACACTGAAGCTTATATGATATCTTGGTAATTGGGCTTAGATCTACTTGAATGTACTGTATTGGTAGAGTGAAGAATCAGCTGGACATCTCCAGCTTGGCCACCCAAGATGCTATGACTCAAGAGACATCTACCGTTTACAGTCAGACATATTTCTGGCTCTCTATATGAATTTTTGTTTTTGTTTTACTATGTTCACTTACAGTTGCAAATAACTGCTAGAACAGCAATTTGTTGACTATGCCCCAGAGATGTGTAATCCTAGCTATGTGACCACAAATCAATGTTGTATGAGCTGCTTAACGACATTATGGATTTTCTAAAAGTAATCAAGCAGCTCTAGATGGAGAGAGGTCCCTATGTGATCCTGTGGAAATTAATTATTATGTTTGTCAATCTGCGGGAAACATTTATGAACCCACATGCAGAAGCTTTCTAGCAGTGTTATTGAAAAAAGTACATTATTGATGCTGAATCTAATCTAATGTAAAAGCTACAGACTTCTAAAAGTTTTGCTTTAGCTAAAAATCTTATTTGGATCCATTCAAGGTAAAATGTTTCATTACAAAATTTAAAGTCCAAGTCCAGCTCAATCAGTTTTTTTAGTTTTGGATAGAGTATGAAAGATTTATAACAGTGGTTCTCAAACTATTAAACAGTGGGCCAGTCCACTATAATTTAGATCAGTGGTCTCCAAACTGCAGCCCGTGAGACAAATGTGGCCCTTTGTCTGCCTTTATCGAGGCATTATTCCTTCTACTGACACTAAGAACGAGGCACCATTGTTTCCATTGGTGGCAACAGTGAGGCATATTTTCTCTCACTGAAACCAATGGTTGGGTCCTTTTCCTTCCACTTTCAACAACGATGGGGGAATTGTTTACTTCCAATGAAACCAACAATAGAGCACTATTCTTCCCACTTACACCAATGATAGGGCATTATTCCTCCTCCTATTGACCACAATCACTATGTATTTTTGTATTACTTTCACTGACCACCAGGTGTTTTCTACTCCCACTGCCCACAGTGAAACCCTTCTATAGTCTGAGGAACAATTAACTGACTCTTTCTATAGAAAGTTTAGAAACCCCTGATTTAGACTGTTGGGTGATCAGAATGTGGTCAGTGAGAGAAAAACATGCCTAAGCCCTTGTACACACTGTCGGAGATTCCAACGGAATGTGTCCGATCGGACCGTTTTGTCGGATATTCCGACTGTGTGTGGTCTACATCGGACTGTTTCCGTCTAAGTATCCGACGGACCAAGTTTTCCAACTTGTTGGTAAAATTTTCTGACAAAATGCTCCGATCGGACATACTCCGATCATGTGTAGAGAATTCCGATCGGACAAAGTGCCACGCATGCTCAGATCAAATTCCTACACCAAAGCTATTGGCTACTAGCGTGAACGTAGTCCCGTCATAACAAAATAAAGTAATCACGTCGGATTTTCAGACAACTTTGTCTGACCTTGTGTATGCAACAGTTTCGGACAAAATCCGTCAGACAAAATCCGACGGATTTGGTTGTCGGAATCTCCGACCGTGTGTACAAGGGCTAAGGGTTGGTAGTCAGTAGGAATATAAAATTTCCCCCGGCAGCAGTATAAGTAAGCAGTAACCCAGTGGGACCATAGACCTTGGGGTGTGTGATATGAAGTATCTATTGTTGGTATGGCCAGCATCAAAGTGACCAGTTTCTTTGGCCTGCATGGGAAAAGCACAGGTTTGCTTTAACCTAATACTTAAACCTCAGCCTCAACCTAACCTTTAGGGATGAGCCGGATGTTCGAGTCGAACATCGAGTATATGCCTGTTCGCCGAATAGCGAACAATTTGGGGTGTTTGTGACAAATTCGAAAGCCGCGGAACACCCTTTAAAATTCTGTGGGAGATATCAAAAGTGCTAATTTTAAAGGCTTATATGCATGGTATTGTCATAAAAAGTGTTTGGGGACCTGGGTCTTGCCCCAGGGGACACGTATCAATGCAAAAAAGAGTTTGAAAAAATGTCATTTTTTTGGGAGCAGTGATTTTAATAAGGCTTAACGTGAAACAATGAAAGTGAAATATTCCTTTAAATTTCATACCTGGGGGGTGTCTATAGTATGCCTGTTTCCCATGTATGCCTACGCATGTTTTCCATGTTTAGAACATTCTGAGAGCAAAATTAAATTTCTAAAGGGAAAAAAGTCATTTAAAAGTTCTCACGGCTATAATGAATTGTTGGTCCTGGCAATACACGTAAAAGTCATTGAAACAAATGGTATGGGATTCACCCACAGTCCATTACCAGACCCTTCTGGTATGACTATTATGGGGAACCCCGAATCAAATTTAAAAAGAAAAAATTGTGTAAGGGTCTCCCCAAAATCCATACCAGGCCCTTCAGGTCTGGTATGGATATTAAGGCTTAACCCCGCGCCAACATTTAAAAAAAATGGCGTGGGGGTCCCCGCAAAAATCCATACCAGACCCTTAACCGAGCACGCAACCTGGCAGGCTGCAGGAAAAGAGAGGGGGATGAGAGAGCACCCCCCCCCCAACCGTACCAGGCCACATGCCCTCAACATGGGGATGGTGCTTTTGGGTAGCTATAAAACTGTCCCACAAAGTCTTCTTCTTCAGCTCTTTTATAACTCTAACGCTATGGGAAAGCCATAGGGATGCCATAGCAAGAGAAGAAGACTTCATGGGACAGTTTTATTTTTTTATATTTTAATAAAGGGCTTGTCCCCAAGCCGTGTCATGTCATTTTTACCATTTTCACACTTTGTTGTGAAATGGTAGGGGTACATTTGTACCCCATTACCATTTCACACAGGAGGGAGGCCGGGATCTGGGGTTCCCCTTGTTAAAGGGGGCTTCCATATTCCGATAAGCCCTCTGCCCGCAGACCCCCACAGCCACCGGGCAAGGGTTATGGGGATGAGGCCCTTGTCCCCATGAACATGGGGACACGGTGCTTTGGCTACCCCAAAACACCCTCCCCATGTTGAGGGCATGTGGCCTGGTACGGTTCAGGAGGGGCACTCTCTCGTCCCCCCCTCTCTTCCTGCAGCCTGCCAGGTTGCGCGCTCGGCTAAGGGTCTGGTATGGATTTTGAGGCGGACCCACACGCAATTTTTTTTTATTTTTGGCGCAGGGTTCCCCTTAATATACATACCAGAACTGAAGGGCCTGGTATGGAATTTGGGGGGACCCCCACGCAATTTTTTTTAAAATTTTGGTTCGAGGTGCCCCTTAATATTCATACCAGACCAAAAGGGTCTGGTAATGGACTGTGGGGGAATCCCATGCCGTTTTTTTCAATGACTTTTATGTGTATTGCCGGGACCGACAATTCATTATAGCCGCGAGTACTTTTAAATTACTTTTTTTCCTTTAGAAATTTAATTTTGCTCTCGGACTGTTCTAAACACGGGAAACATGCACCACTTTACAGGCATACTATAGACACCCCCAGGTACGAAATTTAAAGGAATATTTCACTTTTATTGTTTCACTTTAAGCATTATTAAAATCACTGTTCCCGAAAAAACTGCATTTTTTAAAAAGTTTTTTTTGCATTGATACATGTCCCCTGGGGCACGACCCAGGTCCCCAAACACTTTTTATGACAATAACTTGCATATAAGCCTTTAAAATTAGCACTTTTGATTCATGTTCGTGTCCCCTAGACTTTAATGGTGTTCGAACAAATTTTTTGCATGTTCTGCTGCGAACCGAACCGGGGGGGTGTTTGGCTCATCCCTTTAAACCTTATTTTGACCCTCTATCTGAACCTACTACTAAATTTATCCTTTGAAATCAAACTCAAACTTTAAAATGAATTATCATAATGAAAACCATTATTCTGATAAAAATAATACTATAACCCTAACAATAGTATCAATGGGGGTGGTTTACTACAACTAGACAGTGAAAAATCTGGTGCAACTCTGCATAGAAACCATTCAGCTTCCAGATTTCATTGCCTATGCTTAATTGAACAAGCTGAAGGTAGAAGCTGATTGGCTACTATGCACAATGGTATAATGTATATGCACTATGGGGATTTTTATATGCAAAGCTGCACCAGATTCTAAGTGCTCCAGTTTTAGTAATCTACTATGACATGTCAACATGTGCCCAACTGTTATCCCCTGTACACACGGTCGGACATTCCGATGACAAAATCCGTCTGATTTTTTGACGGATATTGGCCCAAACTTGTCTTGCATACACACAGTCACACAAAGTTGTCGGAAAATCCGATTGTTCAGAACGCGGTGACATACAACACGTACGACAGGACTATAAACGGGCCAGTAGCTTTCGTCTCGTAATTTATTCTGAGCATGCGTGGCACTTTGTCCGTCGGAATCGTCTACATACGATCAGATTATGCTGTCGGAAAATTTTAGATCCTGTTCTCAAACTTTGTGTGTCGGAAATTCTGACTGAAAAAGTTTGATGGAGCTCACAACAAGACAACAAGATCCGATCGCACATTTTCCGTTGGAAAGTCTGACCGCGTGTACGAGGCATTAGAGTCAAAGAATATCTAATAAATCATGCATTTCCTTTTGCAAAAAGTGTTTATTTCTGAAAAAACTTTGTGATTGCATTTGGTGCTTAGATGCAAGCAGTACTTAGTGGAGTTGTTTTCTTTTAATAACACTTTTGATAACCTGGAAAACAAGGACCCCCTACCTTGACTTTTCCTGGTGGCAGCCTAGTAATAGCTTATCCATTCTCCGCGGTAGGTCAGTCACTTGGCTTGTTCCAGTACGTCAGTTTGACAGACGTGCATTCGCAGGCATAATTAAACTCTGCAGAGGGCAAACTAGGATTCTTTAAAAGTTAAAAATTGTTTCTTAAATTCCCCTTGGCTGGAGAAGTGTAAACTTAATAAGCTCAACTTGTTAGAAACTGGGTAATATGAAGAGCTGGAATGAATAGCAGAAGCAGTAATTTATTTTCTATTTGCTGCTGTGCCTCCTGTTATTTTCCCTTTTTAAAATCAGAAGAGAGAATACATTTCAGAGGCTAGCAGAGGCCACATGTCGCTACTTAACCTCATCCAGTTCTAGTTTCATCGACTGCTGTCTAGGAAGGGGGCATGGGCATGAGCAATTTCACAGAAAATTGACATCTATTGCAGAATATAGAGATCTGAGTTTCTATTGATTTGCTCTTCTCAGATTGTGTTTTGTGGTGTTTTGAATCCCGCTCTGACGCATGTTCTATTTGTCCAGTTAGGATTGTGTATAAGCAGGGCTTCCGCCTGTGTCCTCAACTTGAACTGCAGTTTAGTCCTGTTGCCCATGTGCCGAACGCTGCTGGCAGCACTACGTGGTAAGAGAAAGGTAAGAACATTTATTATTTTATAGCTTAAAAGTTTAGGGATTTACAAGGGCTTCATATCCATGACGGTGGGCAGTTCTTTATTGATGGCAATATTCACCAAGGTGCCACAGTGAATGTGTTTGTCAGTGAACATCACACCAATATAAGCCTATTGGACATCTAATCCTGAAACCATAGGTATTAATAGGTAGTTCCCCCAACCCTCACCCACCACCATCTACATTTTCAGCTATAACAGCCTCCACTCTTCTGGGAAGGCTTTCCATACGTTTTTGAATTGTGCTTGTGGATATTTGTGCCCATTTACCCAAAAGAACATTTCAATGGCCAGGTACTGATGTTGAATGAGAAGAAGTGGTTCCCAATCAGCATTCCAATTCATCCCAAAGGTGTTCAGCAGGGTGGATGTCAGGACTCTCTCCAGGCCACTCAAGTTCCTTCACACCATACTCGCCACATCATGTCTTTATGGAGCTGGCTTTGTGCCCAGGGGCACAGTCATGTTAGAAAAGAAAAGGACCTTCTCCAAATTGTTACCACAAGGGTGATAGCACATAACTGTGTACAATGCCTTGGTATGCTGTATCATTAACAGTACCCTTTACTAGAAATACCTGACTTCAATAGTTTGGAAGAGTGTCAACATACAGTACTTTTTGCCATATAGTGTACATACTGTACACTCATTTAAAAAAAAATATTTACTGAAACATTAAAACGCTCACACTATATTGTCAGAAGTATTGGGATGCCTGCCTTTACACGCACATGAGCTTTAATGGCATTCCAGTCTTTGTCCATAGGGTTCAATATTGAGTTGGCCCACCCTTTTCAGCTATAACAGCTTCAACTCTTCTGGGAAGGCTGTCCACAAGGTTTAGGAGTGTGTCTATGGGAATGTTTGACCATTCTTCCAGAAGCGCATTTGTGAGGTCAGGCACTGGTGTGGACAAGAAGGCATGGCTCGCAGTCTCTTCTCTAATTCGTCTTAAAGGTGTTCTATCGGGTTGAGGTCAGGACTCTGTGCAGGGCAGTCAAGTTCCTTCACCCCAAACTCGCTCATCCGCATCTTTATAGACCTTGCTTTGTGCACTGGTCCAAATAATTTGGTGGGGGGGGGGGGGGGGTTATGGTGTGGGGTTATTTTTCAGGGATTAGGCTTGGCCCCTTGGTTTCAGTGAAGGGAACTCTTAAAGCCTTGTACACACGGTCGGAGAATCCGTCGGAATGCGTCTTATCGGACCGTGTCGTCGGATAATCCGACTGTGTGTGGTATGCATCGGACTGATTCCATCCGAATCTCCTTAGGACCCAATTTTCCAACATGTTGGAAATATTTTCCGACCAACTGGTTTGATCGGACATACTCCGATCATGTGTAGAGAATTTTGATCGGACCAAGTGCCACGCATGCTCAGATCAAATTCCTACATCAAAGCTATTGGCTACTAGTCCCATCGTAACGAAATTACGTCATCATGTTCTGAATGATTGGATTTTTTGCCAACTTAGTCCGACTGTGTGTATGCAACAGTTTCGGACAAGATCCAACGGGCAAAATCCGACGGACAAAATCCGACGGATTTGGTTGGCAGAATGTCCGACCGTGTGTACAGGGGCTTAAGACGTCAGCATGTCAAGACATCAGTGCCTGACCTTACAAATGCCCCTCTGGAAGAATGGTCAAACATTCCCATAGACACATTCCTAAACCTTGTAGACAGCCTTCCCAGAAGAGTTGAAGCTGTTATAGCTGCAAAGGGTGGGCCAACTCAATATTGAACCCTATGGGACTAAGATTGGGATGCCATTAAATTTCATGGGTGTGTAAAGACAGGTGTCCCAAAACTTCTGACAATATAGTATATCTTCCTATTGGTTCATTTTAACTGGTTCCCCTCAGGTTGTAGATTAATGTTCCTTAACACAACAAACATATGTCCTCAGCTGTCAACGTGCCTTGCACCGAGAGAGACACATTGACAACTACACATACACATAGCACTATACAAGCCACTCATTCATTCATTCATTCACATGGCAGACTTTGGCTTTCACTATGAAATAACAATGATTCAATCTAGCAATACATAATTAAAGTGGTGTTCCCAATGAAAAAAAAAATCAAAAGTCAGCAGCTACAAATACTGAAGCTGCTGACTTTTAATAATCTGACACTTACCTGTCCCAGGGTCCAGCGATGCAGGGGATCGAAGCCCCGCTCGTCTCCACCTCCGTTCGGCCACGCTGGCTTTGAAACTGTAGGCACCTGGCTGTGGCTTCACAACCGGGAACCCATTGCGCATGCGCGAACGGCGCCGCGATTGGCTGCGCAATCATCTGGGACCTGTCACGTGTCCCAGATGATTGACAAGAGGGAGGGGGCAGAGCTGAGCCCTTCCTGCGCTGAGGGGAAGTGACGTCAAGAGCCCAGGCACTGAAGGAGGCAGACTACGAGGGACCCCCTAGCAGCAGCTATTTAGAGGTGAGTAAAAAAAAAAAATCCAAATGTTTTTTTGTTTAATTTTTTTTAGGCACATTCATGCATTTTTTATTTATTTTTTTGGGTTGTAACACCACTTTAATAAAAGGTTTTAGAAATAGATTAAGCCTGTTAAAGGTGTACAATAATGACTAATAATAAAGAACTTAGCAGCATATTTGATAAAACAGTGTATGAAAAAACATATATGTTGATAAAAGAAATGTAAAAATTATTTTTATGGCTAGTTGGATTAGTTAAGTTAACCAATACACAGTAATTCTGCTAAAATAGATCTGGATATTTAGATTTCAATAACTCTTGATCATAAAAGCATTAAACAAACTCCATGCACATTAAAATTAGATAAAAAAAAGAATCACTTTTTTTGCTCAGGGATGCTTATAAGGCATGGGGTCATCAACCCAAATAATTTTTCACTGATGGAATATCACATAACAAGTGTGGGGCTAACTCAGCACACCAGGCTTTGCTTTTTTTTTTCTAAAATATGACTTTTGAGTTTACTGGTCCTTTAATGAAACTATAATCCCCAATATATCAAATAGAACTACTGCTGCAGGTTTAGAGACTCATTGACTTCATTGTCACGTAGCCATAAACCAGTTCCAGCTCAGAATAACCCAATAGAAGTTGAAGTACCGTACTCCAAACTGCTATTTTTTAAACTTGTATTGCTACTATCAGTGCTCATAAAGATCATAAGAAACTTGGGAAAAACAGGGAACTCACCAGGAGCTCTGGGAATACAAATTCAATGTTTAACCACTTGAGATCCGTGATATAGCCGAATGATGGCTACAGCACGGATCTGCATTGCTGGGACTACGCCTATTGACGTTGTCCCGTGCATGAGCGGCCTGCGTGCCCCCTGAAGGGCGTGAGCGGCACGCTCTGTGATCAGCAAGTCTATGAGACTCGCTGGATCACAGATCTGAGTAAGGGGTCGATGCCGACCCCTTACCGCATGATCAGCTGTCAGCCAATGACATCATGTGATATCAATACAGCGCAAGGAGAAAAAAAAAAGCCGATCAGTGGTGGCAGTGAGAGGGACATCAGTCTCGATCACTGTGAGCTGCTTCCAGCTCCTCAGTGCTCACCTGTGCCCCCTACAAGTGCGACCTAGCAGTAGACAACAGTGCTACCTACCAGTGCCCACCAGCACCACCTGTTAGTGCCCACAGTGCCACCTGTTAGTGCCCACAGTGACATCTGTCATTGCCCACAGTGCCACCTATCAGTGCCCACAATCAGTGCCTGAGGAACAGTGCTGCCCATCAGTGCCACCTATCAGTGCCCATCAGTGCCACCTATCAGTGCCCATCAGTGTCACCTACCAGTGCCTATCAGTGCCACCTATCAGTGCCCATCAGTGCCATCTATCAATGGTACCTATCAGTGGCCATCAGTGCCACCCATCTGTGCCATCTTATCAGTGGCCATCGGTGCCATCTTATCAGTGCCGCCTTATCTGTGGTGATCAGTACCGACTTATCTGTCCCCATCAGTGCCACCTTATCTGTGCCTATCAGTGCTGCCTTAAAGCGGCCCTCCACCCTGAAGTGGAATTTCTGCTCATCTGATCCCTCCCCCCTCCGGTGCCACAATCGGCACCTTTCAGGGGGAGGGGGGTGCAGTTACCTGGATAATCCAGGTATCTGCACCCACTTCCGGGACAAGACCCCTGCAGACCGCCGCAGATGCCCCCCCGTTCCCAGTTCCCAGGACCAGCAGAGACACGCAGCGTGACTCGTGCATGCGCAGTAGGGAACCGGGCAGTGAAGCTGCAACGGTTCACTTCCCTGACAGAGGATGGTGGCGGGGGCAGCAGAGAGATGAGCGATCGCTCGTCATCTACCGCCAACATCGCTTGACCCTGGGACAGGTAAGTGTCAATTTATTAAAAGTCAGCAGCAACTGCCCTGCTGCATTGCCGCTGGAAGTCAGTACCCCCCCCCCCCCCCCCACCAACACAACCTTGTCCTCAGAGACACAGCGATAGCATGGAGGGAGTCAAGGAAGCTGGCTAGACTTCCACCCTTCATATCCATTCACCTGCCTATTCAAGGAAATCCTTGCTTCACTCCAGGCCTTCAATGCAAAGCTTTCTCGGATTGGTCTGCACGGGGACTGTCCCTTTTCTCCTCCCTTTGCGACCTGATTACTGGCAGACCTCTACCCTTTCGGACGGTGATGGACTCATTCTCAATCCCCGCCCCGCACTTTCTCCACTACCAACAGTGTATCAGCTTTATTACCCAGAATTGAAAGGAAGATCGTCTTCGTTTCCATTCCAGCTTCATGGACCAGCTGATTCGGGACCAATGCTTTAGGATCTCAGATGTCTACAGACCTCTTCTGGAACGCTCAACGCCACCGGCCTCCACTACCTCCATCGCAAACTGGTCCTCGGCCTTCCCAGACCCCAACATCGTCCACAAGATTCTGCTGGGTCTCAACAAAGTACT
This sequence comes from Lithobates pipiens, assembly GCF_037356315.1. Lineage (NCBI taxonomy): Eukaryota > Metazoa > Chordata > Amphibia > Anura > Ranidae > Lithobates > Lithobates pipiens. The sequence goes on from NW_027507755.1 coordinate 15,190,240, forward strand.
GAGACTCACGCCCAACGAAATCTGGAGGGAAACCCAGCTCAAGATCACTCACAGGGCCTACGTCCCGTTTCTGTCTCCCAAGTCCAAGCAAGACGGGGCATCCTGCCCCCACTGTCAATATTTGAAGCCTCCCCTCTCTTATCGCTTTTGGTCTTGCCAGACTATATCTACCTTCTGGGACCAGGTCTTGGCTTTCATTTTTGATATCACTTTGCTGAAACTACCCAAGGACCCTCTGCTCCTAATTTTCGGATATTGGGACCCCTTGCTGCTGCCATGGTCTACTTCGTCAGGTGCTGGACCCATTCTAGGGCCCCACTCCCAGCATGCTACTGTCGACTGGATCCTTCTATGTCTGCTTCTGGCCCGTCGCCTCATACTCCGTTTTTGGCTCTCGCCTCCTGGCCCTCCAGCCTCCCAACTTCTCAAGGACCTTCTATCTCTCCTGTACAAGGAGAGGCTCATGACTGACTTCTCCCATGCCTACCAAAAAGCAGCCTTCTTCGCTAAGTGGCGGTTGTTCATAACCGCAACCATGCCACTACCTGATCAACGTGCATTGGATCAACTTTCTTTTACCTACAACGACTCGTTCACTCCTAATATTTCTCCATGACTTACTTCACTGCCTAGATTGCCTTGGATCTTTCTCCTTCCCCAGGTTTCTTCTATGTGGCCATTACTTATGAACCCCCCCCTTATGATATTTCTGTGTTCTTAATCTGCTTTCTCTCCCCCCCCCCAGTCCCTTACCCTCCCCTTGTCCTTCCCTACCCCCCTCCTCCCCTTCTCCTCCCCCCCTCCTTAATTACTTGTAATTATAAGTTTGTAATCAGGCAGGCACTTGATCCTTTGGGGAGCCGGTCTTAGCGCCTGCTCTGTTTAGGGTTCAAAACGGTCCCCGATCCATCCACTGTTCGCTGAATTCTTCTGTGTTTCATGGTTTCCTCTGCCCCAGGGTTTGCCCTGGATATGTATATCTTCTCTTTTTATCACTGATTGTGCCTTTACGTAAGCCTCTGTATGTTCTTATCTTTTCTGAATAAAAATTATAAAAAAAAAAAAAAAAGTCAGCAGCTGCAATATTTGTAGCTGCTGGCTTTTAATATTTTTTTTAAAGGTGCAGAACCACTTTAACTTTGCCTATTAGTGCCCATCAGTGCAGCCTATCAGTGCCCCCCAGTACCACCTCATCAACGCATATCAATGAAGCAGAAAAATGACCTGTTTGCAAAATTTTAGAACAAACTATTAAACATGATTTTTTTTCTCTCAAAATTTTCCATTATTTTTGGTTGTTTAGCAAAAAAATAAAAACCCCAGCTGTGATTAAATACTACCAAAAGAAAGCTGTATTTGTGCGAACAAAATTATAAAAATGTCATTTGGGTACAGTGTTGTATGAATGCGCAATTGTCATTCAAAGTGCGTCAGCGCTAAAAGCTAAAAATTGGTCTGGGCAGGAGGGGGGTTTAAGTGCCCAGTAAGCAAGTGGTTAAACCCATCATCCTGATGACATTCCATTTCATCCCCTTTGTGTTACATTTGGGTTTTTTTAGATGCTTAAAGTGGAGGGCCACCCAAAAAAAATAAAAAAAATGCATTAATAAAATAAAAAAAAAAAAAAAAAAATAAATAAAAAAATATATATTTTTTTCACTTACCTGAAACGCTGTTGCTAGGCAGTCTTCCTAATCTGCCTCTTCCTATTCCGCGGAGCTTCCTCCTCTTCAGCGAGCGGCCCCGTTGCCTTCTGGACATATGTGTGTCCCAGAAAACAACGGGGCTATTCACAAAGCGCCGCGCGACTCGTGCTTGCGCAGTAGGAAATGGGTGAACAGTGAACAGTAGGAAACAGTGAAGCTGCAAGGCGCTGCTCTGTGCTTTGACAGTGCTTATATAGGCAAGGGGCGGGGCCACCCAGCTATGCCACACGGTGGCACCGCCCTTCTGTTGCCACGTGAAAGATTTTAACAAAATGTGTTACTATTTGTTACTGTTTCATTTGGAGATTCGGATACATCCAAATCTCCTACTAACCAAAAATTTTGCCAAATTTTGTATTCGGACCGAAATGAATTGCACATGTCTAATGCTGTCCGATCACGTAGTTAGCCTTTCACAGCACATAGGAAGTTGAAACAAAGTACTACATACACTTTTTTCCCTGGGGGACACAATAGTGTAATAAAAAAGAAAAGACAAGAAATGGGACTAGGGACTAGCGATCCATTTTTTTTTATTTTTTGTCCGAATCTATTGCTGTCATTTTATCCCCATAATTCAGCTGCCAAAAATCACCTGCGTATAGTAACTTTAGCCCGATGCGTTGACTGCTAGCATGTGCGTAAATCCGGGGGAGGGTTTCAAAGTGATTTCTCAGCAAAATAAAGCATGAAGATGTGGATGGATTGGGGAGATTTTTTGTTTTGTATTAAAGAATTAAATAGCATTTTTGGTTGGTGATGCTCAGATACAGTGTAGTTCCACTTTACCTCTCTCAGTACTAAGAGATTATCAACTTCAGCTCCAGAAGATTTACCCCCTTTCATGACCAGGCCATTGTTTGCAATACGGCACTGCGTTACTTTGCGTTGACAATTGTGCAGTTGTGCGACGCTGTAAACAGATAAAGTTGATGCCTCCCCCCCCCCCCCCCCCCCCACAAATAGAGCTTTCTTTTGGTGGTATTTGATCACCTCTGTGGGTTTTTTTAAGACATTCCCAATAAAAAAAATTAAAAAAATTGAATTTCTTCAATAATTTAGGCAGATGTGCATCCTGCTACATGTTTTTGGTAAAAAAAAAAAAAATCGCATTACGTGTATATTGATTGGTTTGTGCGAAAGTTGCAGCGTCTACAAACTATGGTATATTTTTATTTATTTTTTACTAGTAATGGCGTCGATCAGTGACTTATAGCGGGACTGCGATATTGCGGCGGACAAATTGGACACCTAACTGACATATTATGAGGATCAGTGGCACTAATACAATGATCAGTGCTAAAAAAAATATGCACTGTCACTTTACTAATGGCACTGGCAGGGAAGGGGTTAACATCAGGGGCGATCAAAGGGTTAAATATGTTCCCTGGGAGTGATCACTAACTGTGGGGGATGAGCTTTGACTGGGGGAATGTAAAGATCTGTGTTTCTGCTTAGCAGGAACACAGGATCAGCACATTGCCCTCTGACAGAATGACGATCTGACTTGTTTGCATAGGCAGACTGCCGTTCTGCCTTTCTCCTGAACGACCGGTGGGTCCCCGGAGACATCACGTCCTCCAGACCCGCCCCAGACCCAAAAGGGCCAGATCACATACTAGGTACGTGATCTGGTACAGATCGGCCGACCTGCCACAGTATATCTACGGTGGGCGGTCACTGAGCTGTTGAACTCACTAGAGCCAAAACTTTACTTCTTAGTTTTGGATGGAATGGGAACTCTATTGGGTTTTTATTCCTGTCTACATCCCCTATAGGATTCACCCCCTTTGTGTGTCTTTTGACCATTGTCAGCCAAACAAAAAATCCAAGCTGTCACAAAAACAGAAATGGCTTCAACATTATTATCATCATCATCATCATTAACCACCTCTCACCCGGCAACTGCACATATACGGCCAGGTGGGAGCTTCCTCCTTCTGATTGGATGTTCAGGAACATCCCTCGGAAGGAGGGGGATCGCGCACACTTGCCCTCGCAGTGGCGCGATCCCGATGCGCTTGTGTCACCGGACACAGTGCATCTCTGATCGGCAGGGGGGCTCTGTGATTGGGCCTCCTGATCACATGATGACTGTGTCCTATCAGAACCATCATGTGATGTAAACCGAGAGCTGGTTGCTAGTTGATCGACTCTCCTCTCCTCACACGCAAGTTGTCAGTGAGGTGAGGAGAGCCGATCGCTGCAGCTAGCTGGTGATCAGTGAGTATGAGCTGTTTTTTACAACTTTTTACTAACTGATCACTGGCCCAGTGTCCCTACACAGTGTAGAATCATAGTGTCCCCCCACACAGTGTAGAATCATAGTGTCCCCCCACACAGTGTAGAATCATAGTGTCCCCCCACACAGTGTAGAATCATAGTGTCCCCCCACACAGTGTAGAATCATAGTGTCCCCCCACACAGTGTAGAATCATAGTGTCCCCCCACACAGTGTAGAATCATAGTGTCCCCCCACACAGTGTAGAATCATAGTGTCCCCCCACACAGTGTAGGATCATAGTGTCCCCCCACAGTGTAGGATCATAGTGTCCCCACACAGTGTAGAATCATTGTGTCCCCACACAGTGTAGAATCATTGTGTGTCCCCACACAGTGTAGAATCATTGTGTCCCCCCACACAGTGTAGAATCATTGTGTCCCCACACAGTGTAGAATCATAGTGTCCCCACACAGTGTAGAATCATAGTGTCCCCCCACAGTGTAGAATCATAGTGTCCCCCCACACAATGTAGAATCATTGTGTCCCCACACAGTGTAGAATCATTGTGTCCCCCCACACAGTGTAGAATCATAATGTCCCCACACAGTGTAGAATCATAGTGTCCCCCCACACAGTGTAGAATCATAGTGTCCCCCCACACAGTGTAGAATCATAGTGTCCCCCCACACCGTGTAGAATCATAGTGTCCCCCCACACAGTGTAGGATCATAGTGTCCCCCCACAGTGTAGGATCATAGTGTCCCCACACAGTGTAGAATCATTGTGTCCCCACACAGTGTAGAATCATTGTGTGTCCCCACACAGTGTAGAATCATTGTGTCCCCCCACACAGTGTAGAATCATTGTGTCCCCACACAGTGTAGAATCATAGTGTCCCCACACAGTGTAGAATCATAGTGTCCCCCCACAGTGTAGAATCATAGTGTCCCCCCACACAATGTAGAATCATTGTGTCCCCACACAGTGTAGAATCATTGTGTCCCCCCACACAGTGTAGAATCATAATGTCCCCACACAGTGTAGAATCATAGTGTCCCCACACAGTGTAGAATCATAGTGTCCCCCCACACAATGTAGAATCATTGTGTCCCCACACAGTGTAGAATCATTGTGTGTCCCCACACAGTGTAGAATCATAGTGTCCCCACACAGTGTAGAATCATTGTGTCCCCCCACACAGTGTAGAATCATAGTGTCCCCACACAGTGTAGAATCATAGTGTCCCCCCACACCGTGTAGAATCATAGTGTCCCCCCACACAGTGTAGGATCATAGTGTCCCCACACAGTGTAGGATCATAGTGTCCCCACACAGTGTAGAATCATTGTGTCCCCACACAGTGTAGAATCATTGTGTGTCCCCACACAGTGTAGAATCATTGTGTCCCCCCACACAGTGTAGAATCATTGTGTCCCCACACAGTGTAGAATCATAGTGTCCCCACACAGTGTAGAATCATAGTGTCCCCCCACAGTGTAGAATCATAGTGTCCCCCCACACAATGTAGAATCATTGTGTCCCCACACAGTGTAGAATCATTGTGTCCCCCCACACAGTGTAGAATCATAATGTCCCCACACAGTGTAGAATCATAGTGTCCCCACACAGTGTAGAATCATAGTGTCCCCCCACACAATGTAGAATCATTGTGTCCCCACACAGTGTAGAATCATTGTGTGTCCCCACACAGTGTAGAATCATTGTGTGTCCCCACACAGTGTAGAATCATAGTGTCCCCACACAGTGTAGAATCATAGTGTCCCCACACAGTGTAGAATCATTGTGTGTCCCCACACAGTGTAGAATCATTGTGTCCCCCCACACAGTGTAGAATCATAGTGTCCCCACACAGTGTAGAATCATAGTGTCCCCACACAGTGTAGAATCATAGTGTCCCCACACAGTGTAGAATCATAGTGTCCCCCCACACAATGTAGAATCATTGTGTCCCCACACAGTGTAGAATCATAGTGTCCCCCCACACAGTGTAGAATCATAGTGTCCCCCCACACAGTGTAGAATCATAGTGTCCCCCCACACAGTGTAGAATCATAGTGTCCCCCCACACAGTGTAGAATCATAGTGTCCCCCCACACCGTGTAGAATCATAGTGTCCCCCCACACAGTGTAGGATCATAGTGTCCCCACACAGTGTAGGATCATAGTGTCCCCACACAGTGTAGAATCATTGTGTCCCCACACAGTGTAGAATCATTGTGTGTCCCCACACAGTGTAGAATCATTGTGTCCTCCCACACAGTGTAGAATCATTGTGTCCCCACACAGTGTAGAATCATAGTGTCCCCACACAGTGTAGAATCATAGTGTCCCCCCACAGTGTAGAATCATAGTGTCCCCCCACACAATGTAGAATCATTGTGTCCCCACACAGTGTAGAATCATTGTGTCCCCCCACACAGTGTAGAATCATAATGTCCCCACACAGTGTAGAATCATAGTGTCCCCACACAGTGTAGAATCATAGTGTCCCCCCACACAATGTAGAATCATTGTGTCCCCACACAGTGTAGAATCATTGTGTGTCCCCACACAGTGTAGAATCATTGTGTGTCCCCACACAGTGTAGAATCATAGTGTCCCCACACAGTGTAGAATCATAGTGTCCCCACACAGTGTAGAATCATTGTGTCCCCCCACACAGTGTAGAATCATAGTGTCCCCACACAGTGTAGAATCATAGTGTCCCCACACAGTGTAGAATCATTGTGTGTCCCCACACAGTGTAGAATCATAGTGTCCCCCCACACAGTGTAGAATCATAGTGTCCCCACACAGTGTAGAATCATAGTGTCCCCACACAGTGTAGAATCATAGTGTCCCCACACAGTGTAGAATCATAGTGTCCCCCCACACAATGTAGAATCATTGTGTCCCCACACAGTGTAGAATCATTGTGTCCCCCCACACAGTGTAGAATCATAGTGTCCCCCCACACAGTGTAGAATCATAGTGTCCCCACACAGTGTAGAATCATAGTGTCCCCCCACACAATGTAGAATCATTGTGTCCCCACACAGTGTAGAATCATTGTGTCCCCCCACACAGTGTAGAATCATAGTGTCCCCCCACACAGTGTAGAATCATAGTGTCCCCCCACACAGTGTAGAATCATAGTGTCCCCACACAGTGAAGAATAATAGTGTCCCCCCACACAATGTAGAATCATTGTGTCCCCACACAGTGTAGAATCATTGTCCCCCCACACAGTGTAGAATCATTGTGTCCCCACACAGTGTAGAATCATAGTGTCCCCACACAGTAAAAACACCCGTCCCACATATGTAACAGTAAAATCATATGTCCCAATGATCAACTGCACACATCTGTACACGATCATCTGCGCACCTATATCTGGGATCACGCAAACCAATTATTATACACTTAACTGGATTTTTTTTACCAAAGACATGTAGCAGAATACATTTTGGCTTAAATTTATGACAGAATTCGATTTTTTTTTTTCCATAATAATTTTTTTATTGATAATTGAAGTGAACATGGTATACAGCCACATAGTATAACATAAGGAAATGTCTGTAAGACTCCAGAACTTTGCTATGTATCACAGATATTGAACAATGTCGAAATTCACTGGAAATCATACTTCATAATATAAAATCAGTAAAATGCGGCAATACAATCGGAAGGCCCTCTAGCTCTGAAGGTATCTGCCAAAGGATTTCTCCTATTAGAGGGGGGGGGGGTAAGGTAGCAAGTAGGGTATAGTGAAAGTAAAGAGAGAGAGATGTAAAAGAGGAAGCCTGAGTAAGAAACAGGGAAGGGCAGGGGGAGAAAGAAAAAGAAAAAAAAAAGGGGGGGGGAGGGGTGGGATGGGCGGGGGAGGAACGGTGTGGGAGAATTATGGTATAAGTGATATTCGAGTCTATGTCCATTGTCTCAGTTTTGGGCGAGTACCTCAGCACAGATTTACTCAACAGTTACGGCCATCTTGATGGCTCTTGTCACTCAGGTGGAGTAGGCTCGGAAACGCTGTGTTGATTTAAAGGGAGTCCAACATGCCCACGTTGTGGTGAACTTTTGGATCCTCTCCTGTGAAATGTGCACTAGTTCTTCCATTTCCTCAATTTTAGAGATCCTTAGGAACCATTCGCCGATCGTTGGAGTGTGTGTGGATCGCCAGTGGACCGGGATGCACAGTCTCGCCACGTTCACCAAATGCATGGCCAAGGATTTATAGTACTCAGATCTGGTTAGACGGGTATGGTGCAAGAGGTACTGTGCTGGGGAGTAGTCTAAATTGTATGTAGTAATGTGGGCAATAAGCTCATGTACCTCTTGCCAGAATGGTTGAAGGGTGTTACATTCCCACCAAATGTGGAGCATAGTGCCCCTGGCACTCTTACATCTCCAGCATGTATCAGGGATAGAGGGGGAAAATTTGTGTAGACGTGATGGTGTTCTATACCAGCGCGTCTTTACTTTGTAGCAATTTTCTTGGATGGCGACATTCAGGGATCCTCTGTGTATGTATTCATTGATGAGAATCCAGTCCTCCTCAGTGAGGGAGATTTGGAGGTCCGACTCCCAGACTGAGTGAACTGAATCTGGGGTGGCGGGGGTTTCGTCCATAAGTAAGCCATATATGTAAGAAATTCAGTGCCTTTGTGGGGGATCCCGCGTACACAATGTTTCGAAAGGTGTCATTCGTCTAGACCAAGCCTCCGTTTTCGCCTGAGTGGAGAAAAAGTGCCGGAGCTGCCTATATGACCAAAATGGGAAAGAATTGGAGGGGGACGAGGCAACTAAGTCTTCATAAGTGCGGGGGGGATCCACGGGTGAAGAATTGGTGTGCTAAAACATCGTCGTACGGCCATTCCTGGTTTAGAAAGGCAGTAGAGAGTCCTGGTGTAAAACTGGGGTTTCCCCTAAGTGGGGTTAGGGGTCAGAGAGCTGAGGAGAATGTTGCCGTTTTAGTCGCTTTTTTAAAGGCTTTGAGAGATGGATTAATAAGAGGATGACCTGTGGTCCCCGACGGCCAATGTTGTGGTAAAACCCATGGTAGGAACCTAAGGGGGAGTCGTGTAAAGGATTTTTCTAGGGTCACCCAGACCTTGCCAGCCGCGTGGACGTTCCAATCGGCTATGTGGGTAAGATGGCTTGCCAGGGAGTATTTATAGAGATCCGGTAGCCCAATACCCCCCCTAAGTTTCGGGTATGTAAGACGTGCATATTTGATCCGTGGTGGGGAATTCTTCCATATAAACAGCGAGGCGGCCCTCTTGTACGTCACAAAGAATGCATGAGGTACAGAAGGCGCGGCATAATTATCATTTTCAGGAGAGCTGCTCTGCCAAACCATGAGACATTTAAATTACCCCAATCTTTCAGGTCCTGTTGGGCTTTTTTCAGGGCAACCAGAAAATTCTCATTGTAGAGATCGGCCAGTTTCGCCGTTATTTTTATACCTAGATAGGTGATAGCTCTCTGGTTCCACCGAAAGGGGAAAGAATCCTGGCAACTCTCTACTTCCTGCTTTGTGAGGGAAACGTTCAGAGCATGTGATTTTGTGTAATTGATCCTTAAGTGTGATAGGGCCCCAAAGTGTTCCAGATCCTTCAACAGATTGGGAATGGACGTAAGAGGGGAAGTGATCGAGAGAAGGATATCGTCCGCAAAGGCGGCTACCTTGTATTCAGTTTCCTGGACCAGCAATCCCTTGATGTCAGGGTTGGCTTTAAGTCTACGGAGGAAGGGTTCCAGTAAGACGATAAAAATCAGGGGGGATAGCGGGCATCCCTGTCGCGTACCATTACTGATTGTGAAGGCGTCCGACAGGTGGCCAGTAGCTCTGACTCTCGCGCTAGGGGACGAATATAAGGCTAAGATATGAGCTAGCATGCGAGGGTGGAAGCCAACTGTCCGCAAGGTTTCGCGCATGTAGTCCCAGGCCACCCTGTCGAACGCCTTCTCGGCATCTAAGGACAGGAAAAAGCCTTGAGTATTAGAATTAGTGAGCCAGTGGTGCAGGTTCAATGCTCTTATGGTATTGTCCCTAGCCTCCCTCCCCGGGACAAAGCCCACTTGGTCTAAGGAGATGAGGCTGGGTAGGAGTGGGGATAACCTATTCGCTAAGATTTTTGCGTAGAGTTTAATATCCACGTTGAGGAGGGATATAGGCCTATAGTTTTGTACTTGTGTGGTGTCCTTTCCTTCTTTTGGTATAACTGTAATATGGGCTTCTAACATACGGCCGACTGAAACCCCAGGGTTCGCCATGGTGTTAAAGGTGGTTATCAAGTTCAGGGACAATACTGTGGAGAAACATTTGTAATACTGTAAAGTGAACCCATCTGGGCCTGGGCTCTTCCCTGTTTTCATCTGCTTTAGTGCTACTTGAAGTTCTTCTATGGATAGGGGCCGTTCCATATCCTCTGCCTGTGACTGTGAGATTGGAGCTGGGCAATATTGGGCTAGGAAGTCCTTAATATCCGCTAGTCTTTTTTCTGTTTGAGTTAGATTTGGGGTGGAGGGTGTCAGGTTATATAATTCTTTGTAATAGCGCGCAAAACTTTGCGCAATATCCTCATTTTTAGAAAGGGGCACGCCTTGTGGGTTTCGAATCTGGTGAATCATGTTAGAGGGTTTGGAGGACTTTACTACTCGTGCTAACATTCTTCCACATTTATTGCCTTGTTCATAAAAAAACCTCTGGTGGAGGACATATTGGCGTCTCGTACGTTTCCCCAACTCTTCTAGTAACATGGCTCGTGTAAGAGACAGTTCCTGCATGGAGAGTTGCGAGAGTGAAAGTTTGTGGGAGGTCTCTAATCGTTTAACTTTTTCATTGAGGCGTTCTATAGTTTCCTGATGTTGCCTTTTGACTTTTGCTGCTTGTATCATCAGTTCCCCTCGTATGACGCATTTGTGCGCCTCCCATACGGTGGCAGGGGACACGTCAGGGGTATCGTTTTCTATGAAAAACTCTTGAATGCGTGACTCTAAACGCGCAGTAAACTCTGCGTCCTTGAGTAAGGCTGAATTCAAGCGCCAGGTTTTGTTCCTGGAGACTGAATCTGGAAAGGTCAGGGTGACCGAAATAGGGTGGTGGTCGGACAGGTACATGGGGTCTATCGTGGCATGTGTGAGATAGGAAAGATCGGGTTGGGAAAGAAAAAAGTAGTCTATACGTGAGTATTTATCGAAAGGAGTGGAGTAGAATGTGTAGTCTTTGACCGAGGGGTACAGTGTACGCCAAGTGTCATGTAGTCCTAGTTCTGAAGCTGTAATTTTATTTGTCAAAGTGCTCTATAGGAGAGCGTGGAGGTGCCCGAAGAGGTATCTATGGCTGGGATCATCGGGATGTTAAAGTCCCCTCCGTGCAGAACCACGCCCTCCCTAAAGGACAGTAAAAGGTTGTTTACTTTCTTAAAGAAGGAGACCTGACGTTCATTCGGGGCGTAGATGTTTGCTACCGTGAGCGGCCTGGACGCGTACAGGCCCTTGATAAAGATAAATCTCCCCTCTGGGTCTACCAGGGAGTCGGACAGTTGGAAAGGAGCATGCTTAGATATTAGGATGGAAGTTCCTTTAGTCTTAGCTATGGAGTTTGTGGAGTGAAAAGCTGTAGTGTACAGGTGGTTAGTAATCTTGGTTAGAATCAGAGCGGAAGTGGGTTTCTTGAAGGAGAACAAATTGGGCCTTCTGTTTGGTGAGGGCAGAGAGGACCTGCGAGCGTTTTTCGGGTATATTTAGTCCTTTTATGTTGAGCGACACACACTTCAGCGACAGGGAACCAGTCGGTTTCGGTTGTGATCCCATGGTGTCAGGAGCAGAATTCGATTTTATTGAATTTCTTTTAAAACAGAAAGTAGAAAATATTGTTTTTTCTTTTTTAATTTCCGTTCTTTTTTCGCTTATATCGCAAAAAATAAAAAACTGATTTGTGAATAAATGCCACCAAAATATAGCTCTACTTGTGTGAACAAAATGATAAAAGTTTTATTTGGGTAGAGTGTTGTATGACTGCGCAATTCTTATTGAAAGTGTGAGAGCGCTGAAAGCTGAAAATTGGCCAGGGAAGGAAGGGGGCGAAAGTGCCCGGTATTGAAGTGGTTGAGAGGCTGAAAAGGTGATTTAATTTGCGGTAGAGCAGTAGGGGGATTACCTTCTGTTTTCACTTTCAGTGTCACTGCTGGGAAGATTCCCTTATTTGTACCCATGGCAGAGGGAAATTTGAAAAGTTGAGTTTCCACAGGAATAGATGGAACATCTTGAAAGGGACACACTTGTTCTGTTAACAACTTAAGCTGGTCATATATTAATCAGATTTTTTTAACAGGTTGACCAAAAAAAAAAGGTCCCAATTGCCCCATTCACACACTCAAGGTGAATGAATGAATGAATGAAATACTTGTATAGCGCACAATGCGAACTGAATCGCCTCTAGGTGCTGTGGCGAGCTTTGATCATCTGCTAAAAGAGGAAGGTCTTGAGTTTTTTCCGGATGTTGATTGGTAGAGCATTCCATAGCCGAGGCCCTTGGACAGCGAATCTCCGATCCCCCTTGGATTTATACCGGGCTTTGGGCACAAGGAGGAGGTTTTTGTTGGCTGATCGAAGACTGCAGTTTGGTGTGTAATGATTTATTTTCTCCATTAGGTATTGCGGAGCTTCTCTATGCACGCATTTGTGGGTGAGGCAAAGGGTCTTGAACGTGATCGGATTTTTTACGGTTAGCCAATGTAAGCTCCTCAGCGAAGGAGAGATTGATTCCCAGGGTTTTTTTCCTGTTATCAGCCTTGCCGCCGTGTTTTGGATCAGTTGTAATCGCGCAAGTTGATATTGTGGTAATCCTATGTAAAGCGAGTTTGCGTAGTCCAGTCGTGAATTAATGATTGTTCCAACTACCACTGCCTTGTCATTCTTTGGGATAAAAGGGATGAGTCTGCGAAGCATTCGCAGCAGATGGTGAGATCCACTGACTACAGATCCTATTTGCGCATCCATTGACATTTGTGCGTCTAAAATAACCCCGAGACTCTTCGCTTTGGTCTTTGGGGAGATAGTCTGCCCAAAGACGGTTGGTGGAGATCAGGGGGTTTTGGTTGCGGGCTTATGATTTGGGTGTAAGATAAGAAGCTCTGTCTTTGATTCGTTGAGTTGGAGGGAGTTATTGGTCATCCAGTCCTCTATTGATTTGAGGCAGTTTTCAAGTTGTTGTTGGTGATCTTTTTTTCCATTGATCCGGAAATAAAGTTGTGTGTCGTCAGCGTAAGAGTGGAAGCAGAGATCTGAGCATCTGATGATTTGAAGGAGTGGGCGAATGTAAATGTTGAAGAGAACGGGTGATAAAGGAGAGCTTTGAGGGACTCCGCAGGTGACTGCCCGAGTTTTGGAGAGGAGATGGATGGGGGAGAGGAGAGGAGGTGGATGGGGGAATATCTCCCACTGTGCTTTTGTGCTGCGACAGAGGAGAGCCTTCTCCACCATCAGAACACATTGATCGGTGTTGCTGGCTATGGCCAGTGGCACTGATCGTTTGGGAACTACCAGGCTGGTTATACAGAAATAGATCTGCTTCTATACAACCAGCCTGCCCATATATGGATCAAAATTTGGCAAGTCTCTGCTGAACCAGCCGCATTTTGATCCATGTATGGTGGTCACCTTTAGACAGGATTTTCCTCACCCAGTGGGACACAGATGGCAAAAAATGGGCATGGGTTTTAAGCATTTCCTACTTTATCCAAAACTTTTTTTTTCATAATATGGTTTTATTGAAGATACAAAACAGACAGACATACCATAAATGCAAGCACTATCTTCAATACGAAAGATGGACAAACACAACTGCCTCAAAATCACAGGTTGTCTACCGAGACTAGACCTTTAAGCCTCCAAATGTAAAAAATACAGTGGATATCAGCTCAGACAAGTATTAATGGCTGTATGGTTAAATACAGGTAATGTACATTTGCATTTGTTTAATACTTGTCCTGCCAGCTTGACCTCATGCACTGTACATGTGTTTTAATTAAATATGAAGGTCACAGGTCTGTGTGATCTGGCAAACAAGGATAACATCAGGAAGGATTTGCATGACAATGTGTATAATTGCACATCTCCTCTCTAAACCTGCCTCTCCTACACCAGCCAGCTGTATAAATGTCATCTCGTGGGCCTCATGCTGATGATACTGCAATGTCTTGCATTAGGTTTTTCCAGACCACAATTTTGCAGATTCCATGAGTATAGTCTAATATTATTCAAATGCCTTGATAGGAAGATTGTACTTTGATGAAGTGTGTGAATATTTAAAGTAAACCTGTGCCAGAAACAAGCAAACTTAAGCCCCATACACACTATCAGATTTTCTGCTGATTTTTTTTTCCTTCAGATTTACCAAAACCATGTAGTGCAAGGGCCTGCCTGATTGCATACACATTGAAACTCCTAAGGTTTGACCTCATATTATATGGTTTTGGTAAATCTGAAGGAAAAACTCAGAAAAACTGATAGTGTGTATGAGGCCTTACAGCTCCGAAGTAGAGTCCTGCACCACCCCACATCACTAAAATGCAAGTCTTCTTAGCCGAAAGAGACCACAGTGGGTGGAGTACAAATTTCCTGAGTAGGGATGGACTAGGGCATGTTTAAATCTTAGTGTGAACCCACTTGATTTGACCCAACCAGGAAACTGTCACTGAGTCAATCATAATGCATTCCCCACGCTGAAGCTGCACATATACATTACCCTTATGGGATCGTTCAGATGGATTCAGACTAGGACCCCTGTAGCACATGGTTCATTCACCAGCCACAAATGATGTCCATATAGCATAAGCTGACAATAAACCAACAAAAATGGTAAATAACTCAATCATTAAATAATTAATCTGTGTGATGTTGGCAAATGTTTTATTTATATTGTGTTTTCTTTTAAAGTATCAAAAATGATCCTTCCCTGAAGAAGTCCTGCAGGCAAAACATGTTGGGAATATTAATGCTGCTGTAAAAACAAAGAATCATTATGAAAATTGATTTTAATATGAATCTAGCACTACCCTCTTGGGAGTTGCAGATGACTGGGTTCCCCGCTCCTACACAGCCAGGCAAAAAGCATTTTCCAGCTTTCATCCAGAGACAAGGAACAGTTTTTAAGCTTGGTTTTTATGTTTTATTAGGGGTAATAACTGGAATGGGGAATAGGAATTATGGGATGCCCAACTTGGCTGACTCTTCACCAGTCTACCTGACTGACTCTTCACCAGTCTACCCGACTGCTCCGGAGATCTCCCAGGGCAAGGTTAGGGAAGATTTAAGCAGACTGCTATCTTCCAGAGAGACCTGCTATCTGTAGGCTCTCCCCTTGTAAGTCCCTGTCCGTGCTGTCGTACTCACACTATCCTCCTTGCTCCCACTGCCTCTGATTCAAGGCTCCCTCCAAACTGCTCCTTTTGTCAGGATCCTCCCAGGCCAGCCTGAGCTCCAACCTGAGGCAGAGCACCCTCCCTCCACATTAGGGAGCTCACCTCAAGGGCCATGACAGTCCCCTTAGCACTCCAGTTCCATCTTCCTCCAACTCCCTTGCCATCATGACTCATCCATACTTATGGACTGGCCCAACCACCTTGCCAAGCCCACCACCTGGGAATTGGTCAAGCTCCCCTAAGTATGCAGATCTGGCCTCTGCCCACTAACCTCTAGAAGTTTTTCCAAACTTCCAGACCCAGGGAGAGGTACCAGAGATTTGCCTCTGTGTGAGTCATCCAGCCCTGACCTAAAGTCAACCTATGAACCAATTAAGACTCACAGTGTAAGCATGTGTCAGCATACATTTTCCTACACTACCGCTAGTAGCACACTAGAGGGTGCTACATGAATTTTTATTTTGTAATTCATTAAAATATGTATAATTTTTAACACAATATGTATTTGTGTGTAAGCACCTCAAAGGTCCCTGACTAAATTATTTTTGGTAGATTCCCTTATTTGGGATATGGTGCAGATGTTTTGTTATCAGCTACCCACACTATAAACCAGTAGCCCATTTATTAAATACTGTACAGGTGGTCCCCTAGTTACAAACATCCGACTTACAAATGACCCCTCCTTAAAAACAGAGGGAGACAACAGGAAGTGAGAGGAAGGAAAATTCACTCCTGTAAGCCCTTGTACACATGGTTGGCAATTCCGACGGAAAATGTCCGATTGGACCATGTTGACAGATAATCTGACCGTGTGTGAGCTCCATCTGACTTTTTCCGTTGGAATGTCTGACCAACAAAGTTTGAGGGCTGGATATAAAATTTTCCGACAACATGATCCGATCGGACTTTATCCAATCGTTTGTAGAGAATTCCGATCGGACAAAGTTCCATGCATGCTCAGATCAAATTACGAGACTAAAGCTATTGGCTACTAGCCTGAACGTAGTCCCGTCGTAACAACCGAACGTCATCACGTTTCGTACGATCGGATTTTCCAGCAACTTTGTCCGACAGTGTGTATGCTACACCAGTTTCGGACAAAATCCGTCGGACAAAATCTGCCGGATTTTGTTGTTGGAATGTCCGACCGTGTGTACAAGGGCTAAGAGTTATTATGGGAAAAAAGGTACCTCTATTGATGCTTTATCACCAATCCTTGTTTCCATAACAACCCAAAATTTTCTAAATCCAATTGTCATTGGGACAGAAAGTGAGCTGTCATCTTCTGAACAGGGGCACAGACAGCAAAACAAACATTACAGGGGTGTCAACCCTTCCTTATGCTATCCAAAAAGCTTAAATATTTTTTTTTTAGCTGGAGCTACACTTAAAAATGTACCTGTTCCAACTTACAAACCAATTCAACTTAAGAACAAACCTACAGACCTTATCTTGTTTGTAACCCGGGGATCGCCTGTATATGGACAGTTGTGTAAACAAAATAGGTAGGTGACTATGGCATGCCACAGGCAATTTATTCCATTCAGATATTTAGAGATACCAGAATGGTGTGTCCACTGACTGTAAGAGGCTCCCTGGAATCTTGTACTGTAAAATGTGATCTACTGTACATACTTTTTTTTAATCGGAGATAGTGTTTATTAAGCCATAACAAACAAGTAGAGCACATACAACCATACTACAGAACAGTAATAAGATTCCAAGCAAATCAGGCAAACTACTACTAAGATACAATGCAATACACCCCCCCCCCCCCAGCATATAACCAAACCATATACTACAATAGACCAATCTGCGTGATATCTACAACGCTTCTCTCATCTTTAGCCTAGGATCCTATCCAAAACCAGTTCCGCGGGGGCAAGGCCTGGCACGGCTAACCAGTCTTCCCATAACCTGTCGAACTTACCAAGGCTCCCTCTGTGCTGGAAAATTAGCTTCATACTGTACATACTTAATTTGTATGTTTGTTTTAACTAATTTTAAATGCAGAGTGCAGTTGTGGAGTTGAGTTACAGCCATAATCTTTGTTTAAATTTGTCTTTCTTAAGGTTGTAAGTCGAAAAACAAGAAGATTGCTGGACAAATACAAATCATTTCATGCTGCTTGTGGCATTGCAATATGTGTTTTTACAGGTAAAGTTTAATTATTAATATTATTGATACTATTAATTAATATTATTATTATTACTTTTTTGTGTATTTCATTGTTATTTGTGTACTGTGGCTTTACATTTTTTATTTTCCTTTTTTGTTTTACTGTTCTCCCTGTGGAAACAAAAAGTAAAATAATTAGTCTAAGAAGTGGCCATTTTAAGGCACAAGATCGGGTCCAGGATAGTTGAAAGCAGCTTCCATGACACTTGGAAGCCATTTAAAGTTCCCTGAACCCTTAAAAACCACCCAAAAAGTAATATGCATTTTTCATTGACTTCAATTAATTTTGGGATGCCGGCCTATGATCACTTTCGATGGATATTAAAGCACACACATTTTTTGTGTGGATAATTACCTAATCCTTCCGTGCTATATGGGGATAACTGGGAGCTTGCTGGCTTTCATCCAGAGATGCTAGTTTTTCACTTAGGTTATCAAATCTCCATGCACTGGGCTCAGTTCTCTGACTGCCTGCAGATTGATCGGAGTCACTGCAGTATCATTCCTCTTAGGCAGGGGACCAAGATAACTGCTGGAAGGAAGATTCTGTTCTCGCCCTCCTTCAATGGTAGCCTACTTTCAGTGGAAGTGAGCAGTAAAACGAGGTGCCCTTTGACAACAGACCTCCTCCTAACTGTGGGTGCCCACTGGGGAATGTGGGCAGACAGCCCTTTTTCCTGTCTCCCCTTGTCATGTGACATATCACGGAATCGGGAAGAAGCTGCCTTCAATCCCAAGTGGCTTCTGTGCTGAGAGGGAGGTCTGAACTGCGAAAATATGAAGGATGGAGGTAGCAAGTTAACACCCAGAGCTTCTCTTTTAAAGGGAATGTAGACCAATGTGGATAGATTGAAATAAAATAGAGCATAATAAATAAATATAATAGAGCACCTCATGCCAGGGTTATTAGAACAAAGGATGGGACTATAGTGGTGCAAAAACAAAACCAAAGAGAAAAATATTGAGATAAAACTTACAAAATGTATTATGAATTTAAAATAGAGTCATATTTTTAAAAGACATAAGCTTAAACCCAAGGATATGGTTCATAAACTTGTTTAAAGGGGCATAGTGTTGAATTCCGACATGATTCGCCCTTGGGCTTCTGCAGGGGATGCTATTCGCATGGGGTATCAGCCTTCCTGTATTTCTGAAATAGCACTTAGCGTGAAGACATAATTTATTTAAGAAACTTGACGAAGTGCTAAATCCACTGAATAGCCTACAGGTGGCTACAGGAGGTAAATACGGACCAGATTAGGTCAAGCCTCCCTTTTAAAGTTCCAAAGAGCCCCATAGCCCCAAGTTCCAAAGAGCTCCATAGCCACCTTACCTCCAATCTGAGTATTCCCTTTGTTCAATGTACCCCACAGAGCCCCCCCACCTGAGCCTCCTAGCTCACCTCCAGATCTTCATCCTACTGACATGGATATCAAGGCAGTCCTTCTTGGACTGACACCACCCATGCAAAAGCTATTTTTTTTCTCCTCCCACCACTGACACAATGCCCCCCCCCCCCCCCCCCCATGACACCAATGTTCCACTGATAATGCAATAGCATTTATTTTTATTTTTAGTGAGTGACACCACCGAGGTAGGTACACTTTTTCCTACCACTGACGCCAATGCAACAGAATTAAAGTATTTTCTTTCAGTGACACAACCAGTGCAGAGGCATTTTTTTCCTTACAATGATGCATTTCTACCTGTTATCCCCATATTTTACTGCAAAACAATGTATGCACCTCTATTATACTCTTCAATTCCCTGCAATGCGCCACAATAATTAGCACTATTGGGGTGCATGCTGCAACCATTACATGCATTTTTGGCTGATCTGGGACTGAGGTAAGTAAGTGACCGTGGAATTAGGAGGGGTGATGGAGTGTACAGTGCAGCTTTAGAATGGGGGGTGGATTTATGTGAGGGTAAAACAAGGATACAAAAGCCCTTTAAAGTACGAATCCGGCATTGTGTTAAGCATTAATAACTGTAATAGCAACGTCTGCTCATGTCTTCACAAATATAGCTGGCATCGAAGTGACTGCTCTTTTAGGGAATGTTGTGAGATTAATTATGCCTTGTGACATGGTGGAGGTCAGTGCAAGCCTCCCTTATCAACTCCTACACTATCCGTACTATATTTATTGCATTGCTGAGTCTGTTAGTCAGCAAACAAGATGGAAGGAGGAGGGGGAGTGGGGGGGGGGGGGGGGGTACAGGGTTCTAAATAGCAAGCACCATCGCCATGGAAACAGTCGGAATAAGATATACAACCACATCCAGATTTTTTTCTTCTTCTTCAGAATGCCAACAATTGACTATTATTTAATATTTTGCGTAATGGGATTTCGATTGCATGATGTAGTCAATAAAAGCAGTGCTGAATTCAGTAAATGCAAGCATTTATTTCTAAACTCTACAATAAGTGCATGAGGCTAAACGCTAAAATACGTGTTTGAGGAGCGACAAAGTTAAAGAAAAAAGGTTTTCAGGCAGTACTGGATCTAGCGGCGTGCCCCCTCCAGATTTCAGTGGTGCCCCCTCCAAGAACAGTGATATTAGTGTAGCGCTGCCTCCCGACGAGCAGGCGCTATGTTTTTTTTCTAAAGTTAATTTGCCTGAAACCAAAGTTGGGTTTCAGGACTATTTCTCTAAATTTCTGGTTTCAGTACCAGTCCAGCTGGGTTGCACTGGATTCTCCTTGACCGCAGGTGTCATTGTCACCGCCGGCAAGAGTAGAAGCTGGGTGCATTGAATGCCATTAGTTCTCTCGGAACCTGCCCATTGGGAGTGTTTTCCTGCTATGTATTCTGGGGGGTGGTATTTAAGGTAAAGATGCCACGTAGTTCGGGGTTCCATCTTTTATATTCTGTCTGTTCGGTTCTGGTGGTCCCCCTGACCCAGCCCCATGGCCCTCCTGGCCTGGGGTGCGGAACCATGCATCCTGAGCCTTGGGGCCAGCTGGCCTGAGGCAACGCAACTGCAGGGACAGGCCTGACTGGATTTTGGGGCCTACTGATCCAAGGGTGGTCCAGTGCCGTCTCATCTGAAGGGAGAGGGTCAGCAACTGAGGAACCCCAGGGGAGGATTCTTCCGGAGAAGGCCATGCGCAAGGCTGGCTTCTCTGAAGTAGCCTGGAGGCTTAGTTGAAGGACGCAGCCTGGATCAACACACATATGGTATCGCTGGACCGGCTGAGAGAACCTGGTACCGTATGTTAGCTCTTTAAATGTATCTACGTCCCTCAGTAACGCTCAAGTGTACATCACAAGTCTGTGGCAGAGACTTTGTCGAATACCCTACCGGCTTCTAGGCCTAGTGAGAGGAGGTCTATTCAGGGGTTGTTAAATCCAGCTGTGAAACAGTCTTTATTCTCTGGATTTTTTATAAGGACTTCCTTAATTTCTGCAATCTAAGTACCTGAACTCATTCCTAACCATCTACCCTTTATTGAGAGACTCTGTTTCTGTTACAAACAAATAACCTAAAAGAAGATTCAGTGTCAGCTTCCATATTCTTTTGGCCATCTACCACGGGAACCCCTAGACGGAGAAGTAAACAAGAAGGTAACGGTAAGCCCAACAAAACCAGCAGCTCCTTCGAGGGTCACTCTACATGTGGGGGCTCGAGTCCGGGATTTGCCGTTACCTCTCGCAACTAAAAAGAACTGTCTGTGTGGAAGTTATATGGTAGAGGGTTTGTTTTTTGGACTCTGCCATTTTACAAGGAGTGATTGTAGGCCACTGCCTGGTGCATACACTGCGGGCGGAGTTTGGACAAAAGCCCGTGAGTTGCGTGACTGGAGGAACCAGTGGGAGGAGTCTTGCTTGTTTATTTTCCTGCACAAGGCACCGCGTGAGTGTGTCGTAGGAGAAAGAGGAGAAGAGTTTGTTTTTTCTTGGCTAAGGAGATGCCAGGAACATCGTCCATCATGGGACCCAGGATGCCTTACGTGGAAAACTCCATGGGTGTGAGACTGCCTGGGACTTTGCTCATGGCTACAAGAATTCGCCTGAGACCACAGGGGCATTTTGTACTGTATACTACGGAAGATGTCAAGGCCCTGGGAATGCTCTGCAATAAGTGCAAGGGACTGGTCGCAAGTCTCCAGCCGTTTGTCTGATACCTGAAATGTGGGGAGTAGTACTTATTTAAAGTGGAACAACCCACCGTGCCGCCTCGTGCATACCGTATGGACTGGGCCATGGGCATCGCCACCAAGGAGTCTGCTGTATATGCTCCTGTGGCGAGGCCTGCAACTTGTATACTGACTACTACAACTAGTATCCCGGAGGGAGATGCTATCACTACCGTCACCGGAGGAGCCACTCTGGACATCATGGACACTGCTTCATCCACCATTACCACAATCCCTATGCCTACTCAGAGGAAGGTGGGGTACGTAAAAGCCTCCTGTGGCCGCGGTAGAGGCCAAACGCAGAACTTGCCTAGATCAGATTGGGGGAAAGAGATCGCTCCCAGGGAATCCGCTGCAGATACGGGTTAGAGTTCTGAGAAAGTTTTAATGAGTGGGACTGTTTGTAAATATTTGCCAGCAGAGGAGTTGCGGGACTCAGAAATAGATTCTGTCTAACTTGTCAGGGGATGACGAGTTGTTCGAGACTTTGTCCCAGGAAATGTTATGGGCCAATGCAGATGATGTGGCCGCAACATGCAATGTATCTGGCTGGTTAGCTTTGAATTCGGGGAGTGCATTGCCTCGGGCGGGAACCCCTACAACCATTGACTAGACTTTGCCTAGACATGTCAGTTTGTCAGAATCCAAGAGAATGTCTTTTGATATGGTACGTAAATCACCAAATTCTTGTGTGCCTTCCGGAGATGGAAATGCCCGAGCTCTGCCTAGGTTCGCATGATCCCAGCAGCTGCTGAATAAGCGGGTGGCTACAGAATATGGTTTGGAGTCCCCCTATGTTCCCAAGGACATTATGCAAGAAATTAAGAAAAACCAAGTGTATTGGTATGCCAGTGATGTGTGGGAATATCTGAAAGTACCAAAGCCCTTTAAGAAATAAGGATGTTCTCCCAGTATGTAAGAACGCTTCACCGGGTGTCTTCAGCATTGGAGCTTTGGAAGACACATATACTCTGATAAAGTTGTCATTTGCCGGCTGGGAAAGGACAATGCAGTATACTTTATCACCACTGTGGATGCCAAGGGGAAAACATTAACTTTGCCAGACCCTCGCTTTTATTGGTAAAGCAATTATAAAGACTGTTTTCCCTCTGCTTGAAAACAAAGTCTTCTTCTGGAAAAAAAAAAAGTACAAGGACTGTGGGGCTAGTTAGATAGCGTTAGGTTTACTAGAGGAAAGCTCAGTGTCAAGGTCATCTACCGGCACAACACTTGTATGAAGGGTTTGTATTTTGTCGCTCTTGCCACTAGATGATGTGAGTCTGCACAAACACTTGGACAATTGCACGCAGACATGTAGGTTTAAAATACCGGAGAGAGAGTCTCATTTTCTGTTGAGAATGGGACTTTGCCTCCTATAACTGTACACATAGTATGTGTTTTGTTGTTTTGTGTATTTTCTTTTCAAGAATCACCGAGATCGCCTATCAAGCTGCCAGAGAGTGGGTGGTATAGATAGTCAGGTATTGGGGTTTGTGTGCTATGTGACTTGTTTTGTGTAAACTGTTCAACGTAATGTATGTTCAATGTTTCCCTATTTTCCTTCCATCCCTCATCCCAAATTTTGAGTTCAGGTACCTGACATCGTCTAAATGGGAGGGAGAGTATGTAGTGCTGGCTCCTGACGAGCAGGCGCTATGGTTTTTCTCTAAAGTTAATTTGTCTGAAACCACAGTTGGGTTTCAGGACTATGTCTCTAAATTTCTGGTTTCAGTACCAGTCCAGCTGGGTTGCACTGGGTTCTCCTTGACCTCAGGTGTCTCTGTCTCCGCCGGCAAGAGTAGAAACGCAGCCTAGCTGGGTGCATTGAATGCCATTAGTTCTCTCAGAATCTGCCCAGTGGGAGTGTTTTCCTGCTGTGCATTCTGGGGGGTGGTATTTAAGGTACCGTCGCCACGTGGTTCGGGGTTCCATCTTTTATTGTCTGTTCAGTTCCTGGCCTGGGTTGCGGAACCATGCATCCTGAGCCTCGGGGCCGGCTGGCCTGAGGCGATGCAACTGCAGGGACAGGCCTGACTGGATTTCGGGACCTACTGATCCAAGGGTGGTCCGTGCCATCTCATCTGAAGGGAGAGGCCCAGCAACTGAGGAACCCCAGAGGAGGACTCTTCAGGAGAAGGCCGTGCGCAAGGCTGGCTTCTCTAAAGTAGCCTGGAGGCTTAGTTGAAGAACCTGGATCAACACACATATGGTATCGTCGGACCAGCTGAGAGAACATGGTACCTTATGTTAGCTCTTTAAATTTTATCTACGTCCCTCAGTAACGCTCAAGTGTACATCACAAGTCTCTGGCAGAGACTTTGTCGAATACCCTGCCGGCTGCTAGGCCTAGTGTGAGGAGGTCTATCCAGGGGTTGTTAAATCCAGCTGTGAAACAGTCTTTATACTCTGGATTTTCTATAAGGACTTCCTTAATTTCTGCAATCCAAGTACCTGAACTCATTCCTAACCATCTACCTTTTATTGAGAGACTCTGTTTCTGTTACAAATAAATAACCTAAAAGAAGATTCAGTGTCAGCTTCCACATTCTTTGGGCCATCTACCAGGGAACCCCTAGACGGAGAAGTAAACAAGAAGGCAACAGTAAGCCCAACAAAACCTGCAGCTCCTTCGGGGGTCAGTGCTACATTAGAATCAGGGCATAGATGGGCTGGGGGGTCATGTGCAAATGGGTATGGCTACACAGTGCCTTGCCCCTATTCACCCCACTGCATCATTTGTTTCCATGGTGTGTGTGTGTGGGGGGGGGGGGGGGTGGGTAGGCAAGAGGCACGGTATCATTATTTGCTATTGGTAAAGGGGGGACTATGTTGTGAAGAGGGGGAGCTCTGTTGTGATGGGGAATGAGGGACTCTCTAGCTTTGAGGGGGCAGACTCTGTTGTAATGGGGGGGTCTGTTATGATGGCGGACTCTTTTGTGATTGGGGGGATACTCCATTGGAAAGGGGGGATTCTGAAGGGCTTGGGGGACTTGGAGTTGAAGGAAGTGATGTAATGGGGCGACTATTGTAAAGTGGCCTGACTCTGAAGTGATGGGTGCTGGGGTATTGTGGGATTTTGTATACTTTTAAAGGGTGTCGTGACTAAAAAAAGGTTGAGAAACACAGGCCTAATGTGCATTTTATTGCAGCCACGTGGAGATGTAGGGAAATAAGAGAGAAGACATAAAGATAGTGTGTTGACATAATGCCCCCCTCACTTTTTTCTGTACCCACAGACCAGACAAGCTAGGCCCAGCCCTGTTTTCACACAATATGTCACACAGGGGACGACCATTAGACAGATGATATTGACTTGCACCCATTGCGTGCACTCTGCTCTACCAAGCCCTAGCCCCCATCACTCATGCAGCGGGTCATTTATTTTCAATTCATGTTACACCCATTCCCCTCCACCCCTCCCCCTCCCTCTGGGCCCTGTGGAGTAGGCTGACAATGGCCCATTGTGATTCCCTTTTTGGCCACTAAATATCTCCATATTTAAAAGTGATTTACCAGTTTGATTGGTTTCCCAATTGCAAGCTGGTTGAAAGTGATTGAAAATTGTCTAGAAAAGTGGATGGAAAACTTGGGGTAAATTTACTTTTATAGCTGGCCTAGACTTGGGCAACCTTATCCTTCTAACAGTATAATGCCGCGTACACACGGGCGGACTGTATGGCCTACTTAGTCCGCTCGTGTGTGGGCTTCAGCGGACTTTTTCAGCGTGCAGTCTGGCGTACAAAGTGTTTCGGATTTTTGGAAATTCTGTCCGTCGTACTTTGGTTTCAGCGGACAATCCGCTCGTCAGTAGGCTAGTTCGACGGACTAAGAATGGCGCATGCTCAGAAAGGATTTACACGGCGGAAAGGTGCTTTGCTGTGTATTGGACTTCCTATTTCTAGTGCTGTACACGTCATCGCGCAAGCTTTCGACGGACTGTTTGTGCATCCGTGTGTGGTCAAGTCCGTTCAGTCGAAAGTATGACGGACTGTCCGTCGGATTGTATGACGGACTAAGTACGCCATACAATCCGCCCGTGTGTACGCGGCATTAGACAAGCCTTTTGTGAACGGTATGGCATTTACGATAGGGATTCTGCTCTTTTGCCCAGGCATACTTTGTCATCCATACTTAGTACTAAGTGGCTGGAAGATGGCTACCATAATAAGGTACAAGCTATTATTGGGTAGCTCATCCTGTTTCTAGACCCTGTCCCTTCATGACACCACAAACAATAATTGGGCTGGATATGCTTGTGGTGATGTACAGTACAGTGCCTTGAAAAAGTATTCACACCCCTAGATATTTTCCACATTTTGTCATGTTACAACCGAAAACGTAAATGTATTTTATTGGGATTTTATGTGATAGACCAACACAAAGTGGCACATAATTATGAAGTGGAAGGAAAATGATAAATGGTTTTCACATTTTTTTACAAATAAATATGTGAAAAGTGTGGGGTGCATTTGTGTCACGTACCTTTAAGCAGAGCCCGGAGTGCAGGGAGTGGCCTCTCGTAGACCTCTGACTCGAGAGACCCTGGTAGTGATGACAGGGGCTCAGGAGCACAGAGGGGCACAAGTGCCTGACTGGATAGCAGGTGGTAGAGGCAGAAGACCGTTGAAGGAGGAGGTGTATTGTAGTCCGGTGTCAGAATGCAGGCAAAGGTGAGGTGAGGTTCAGCAGACAGCAGAAGGGTTCCTGTAGTCCAGCAACGGCATACAAGTGATTGCAGGGAGTGACAAACAACGGAGGGGTATTGTAGTCCAACAACGGATGCAGGTGCAATGGATAAGCGGAAGTGGAAGAGTCCAGTAGTCTGCAGCCAGAGGTAGAAGGCTACAAACGCAGAAGGAGTACAGCCAAATATTGCGGAGGACTGGGAGGTGTCCTGTAGTACAACAGCAAGCAACTTACAGTTGACGGATGGTGTAACAGTCCAGGTCAGGCACAGGCGGGCAGATCAGGTACAAAAAAGGAATCCAGAAGAGTAGTCAGGTACAAGCCAAAGTCGGGGGGGCAGGCAGCAAACAGCAGAGTCAGGAACAAGCCGGGTTCGATACGGATCAGGATACAGGTACAGGTTCAGGTTCAGATACGGATCACCAGGAAGCACAGGAACGCTGTTGATCAGGCAGCAAGGCAGTGAAGCATGGATCCAGTTTAAATAGCGCTATTGGCGCCAATTTGCGTCAAACGGCCGCGCGCGCTCCCGCGCGCATGCGCGCTCCCGCGCGCATGCGCGCACGCGCACGCGCATGCGCGCACCGCTGATCGCCGTAACGTTCCTGAAATTGGCCAAAAGATCTTCTGCGACTTTCGCCGCTCGGACGTTCCGTGAGGAAGATCTTCCTGACATTGCCCCCCTCCAATGGGCAGCCTCCGGTTGCCCAACTGGGCCATCTTACCTGGGTGAGATCTTTTGAATGCCAGAACCAACCTCTTGGCGTGGATGCCAGTCTCTGGTTCCCAGGAGTTCTCTTCAGGACCATACCCCTTCCACTTTACCAGATACTGGACCTGGTTGCGTCTCTTTCTGCAATCCAAAATTGCTTCTACTTCAAACTCCTCTTCACCATTAATAAGCACAGGTTCGGGAGGACCCACGTTCCGATCAGTGAAGGGATCCTGGATTGAAGGCTTTAAAAGGGACACATGAAACACAGGATGAATACGCAGCGATTCTGGTAATTTCAGTTCATAAGCCACATTATTAATTTTCCTGGTGATTGGGAAAGGACCCACAAATTTCGGGCCCAGTTTTCTAGATGGACATGTTAATTTCAGATTCAGAGTAGATAGCCAAACTAAATCTCCGGGTTTTAGATCGAGCTCCCCTCTCCTTTTTCTGTCAAAAACTGCTTTGTTGCGTTCTTGGGTTCTTGCCATCGTTTCTTGTAGCAGCTTGTTATTGGTGCAGAAAAAGTTCAAAGTTTCTTGAGCCGCTGGAACCGTACATTCTGGGATGTTGGTTGATAAGAATTGAGGATGAAAACCATAGTTCGCGAAGAAGGGAGACTGATTAGTTGCAGAATGAACAGAGTTATTGTAGGCGAACTCGGCAAGCGGTAAAAGGGATACCCAATCGTCTTGCGAAAAAGAAGAATAACAACGCAAATATTGTTCAAGGGTCTGGTTTGTCCGCTCAGTCTGACCGTTGGTCTAGGGATGGTAGGCAGAAGAAAACGAAAGGTCGATTTTCAGGGACTTACACAAAGCTCTCCAAAATTTTGATGTAAATTGCACCCCACGATCGGAAACAATGTTTGCGGGTATACCGTGGAGCCTTACAATCTCCTTAATGAAGATCCTTGCGGTCTCAGGGGCAGAAGGTGTACCCTTCATGGGCAGAAAGTGAGCCATCTTGGAAAATCTGTCAACCACCACAAGGATAGTGGTATAGCCTTCTGACGGTGGTAATTCTACAATAAAGTCTATGGAAATCATTCTCCAAGGTCTTTCTGGAATGGGGAGTGGCTTCAGCAAGCCCCAGGCTTTGGTCTTGCTACCCTTGTTCTGGGTACAGGTGATGCAGGATTCTACATAAAGCTTACAGTCTCTTAGCAGCTGAGGCCACCAGAAGGTGCGTTGGAGAAGTTCGGCAGTCTTGTGTACCCCAAAGTGGCCGGCCAACTTGTGGTCATGGCAGGATTTGAGAACAGCAACCCGTAGTTGTTGGGGCACGTAGATTTTATTTTCATGCCACAACAAATCGTTGCTAGAATGTAGGGTGATGTTAGATGGATGCGGAGCTGAAGATGAAGTTTGCTTGAGTTGGGATAAAAGATCTTCCTGAAGCATAAGGAAATTTCCGGGTGCAAGGATGGTATCTGTGGTTTGAGGAACTTCGGGTTCGCTGAACATCCGAGATAGCGCGTCGGGTTTGGTGTTTTTCGATCCGGGCCTATAGGTAATGTGGAAGGAAAATCTTGTAAAGAAAAGTGCCCATCTGGCCTGACGTGGCTTCAGCCTCTTAGCAGTCTTCAAATACTCTAAGTTCTTGTGGTCAGTGTATACCAGAATGGGATGAGCTGCTCCCTCCAGGAGATAGCGCCATTCCTCAAGTACAACTTTGATGGCGAGCAGCTCCCTGTCCCCGACATCATAATTCCTCTCTGCTTCAGACAACTTACGTGAGAAGAACGCCACTGGATGCAATAAGGCCTTTGGGCCCTGTCTCTGAGAGAGGACTGCCCCCACTGCAACTTCGGATGCATCCACCTCGAGGATGTAGGGTAGTGCAGAATTAGGGTGCTTCAGAACAGACGCTGACACAAACTGCTCTTTAAGGGAGGAAAATGCAACCTGTGCCTCTGGAGTCCACTGAAACTTGATACCTTGTCTGGTTAACCTTGTGATCGGGGCGATGATCGTAGAAAACCCCTTGATGAATTTACGATAAAAGTTTGCAAACCCCACGAAGCGTTGAACTCCTCTCTTATCAGTGGGAGCTGGCCAGTCCAGGATGGCCGAAACCTTTTGTGGGTCCATCTTGATTCCATCCACTGAAATAATTAACCCCAAAAACTGAATGCTGCGACGTTCAAACTCGCACTTCTCGGGTTTTGCGTACAAGCCGTGTTGACGAAGCCGAGTGAGAACCTTCTTAACGTGTTCCCTGTGAGCTGGCAGAGGGGGAGAAAATTAAGATGTCGTCCAGGTACACTATAACAAACAGGTCGAGATAATCTCTAAAGAGATCATTCACAAAATGCTGGAAAGTCGCAGGAGCGTTGCATAGCCCAAAGGGCATTACGAGATATTCAAAATGTCCGAAGCGGGTGCGGAAGGCAGTCTTCCATTCTTCCCCGCTTCGGATACGGACCAAATTATAGGCTCCGCGAAGATCCAGTTTTGTGAAGATAATAGCTGAACCAAGGCGTTGGAATAATTCGGGTACCAGAGGCAATGGGTACCGGTTTTTGACTGTAACTTTATTTAGATCCCGATAGTCGACACAAGGGCGGAGAGAATGGTCCTTTTTTTCTACAAAAAAGATTCCTGCCCCAGCTGGGGACGTAGAAGGACGTATGAACCCCTTTTTCAGATTGTCATCAATGTAAGTCCTGAGAGTCTCCAGTTCCACTTCTGTTAGAGGGAATATCCTCCCGAAAGGGATTTCGGCTCCGGGGAGGATCTCAATTGGGCAATCGTAGGGTCTATGCGGGGGAAGTGTTTCTGCCCCCTTCTTGCTGAACACGTCCAAGAAGCTATGGTAGACCTCAGGAACACACTGGCGAGTCTCAACATCGGTCTCCATGCACATCAAATGGGGTGAGACCTTAATTGCTTCTTGGAGGCAGTGCTGACGACAATAAGGAGAGGAAAAGAAAATGTTTCCGGTGGACCAGTCAATTTGCGGGTTGTGTGCCCGAAGCCAGGGCATTCCCAGAATGACAGGAAAAAGGGGAGATTCAATAATGTCCAGGCAGAGTTGTTCCTGATGGTTACCGGAAATAGTGGCTGACAAAGGAAATGTCTCTTGTGTCACCGGCCCAGATTTGATAGCTGTTCCATCGGCAAGGTGTACAGACAATCCCTTCGCCCTGGGCCGTAAGGGTACTTTGAACTTTCGGGCAAACGATAAGTCCATAAATCCACTGCACGCTCCAGAATCAACTATCGCGGCGACTTGAATGTTCCCTCCGGGAAGCTGAAGAGAAACAGGAACAGCCAGGTGAGAAGCATTACTAGGTACAACAGGCAAAACAGGAGAGGACACAGAAGAATGCTTACGGAACTTGGCAGGACAGGATCTCACGTAATGTCCGGGTTCACCACAGTAAAGGCACAGATTGTTGAGCTGTCGGCGTTGTCGTTCCTCGGTGGTGAGCGTTGGCCTAAGTAAGCCCAGTTGCATGGGTTCAGAAGTGTCAACAGTAGGATGTGCAGGGGGATTTGGGACACGGGGTAACATCCAGACTGGTCGGGAAGACCCGGCAGTGCGTTCTGATCTCCGCTCTCTCAGGCGTCTGTCTATCTGGATGGAGAGATTGATAAGAGCTTCAAGAGTTGCTGGGACACCAACCCGGGCCAATTCATCCTTTAGAGGTTCAGAGAGTCCCATGCGAAACTGGTATCGCAGAGCGGCATCGTTCCAGGTAGTATCGGAACTCCAGCGCCGAAATTCAGACGCATAGTCCTCTGCCGCTCTGCGGCCTTGCTGAAGAGAATATAAAGCTGCTTCCGCTGTGGCCGCCTGTTGAGGATCCTCATAGAGCAAACCCATTGCTTGAAAAAAGGTATTCAGGTTGTTAAGGCATGTTTCCTTTTGCTCCAAAAGGCGGTGGGCCCAAGCCTGGGGCTCACCCAGTAGGAGGGAGATAACAAAACCCACCTTAGTGGATTCTAGAGAGAAAGTTCTGGGTTGAAGTGCAAAAAACAGTTCACAGGCATTGCGAAAAGCTCTATACTTGCTGCGATTTCCTGAAAACCTCTCCGGGGTTGGGACCTTGGGTTTAGGGGGCAGCATAACCACTGATGGCGCAGAAGAAGTTCCCGACACGGTAGGGCCTGTGGTAGATAAGACCTGGACACGCTCTTCCAACCGAGAATAGCCTTCTTGTAGAGATTTAACAGCCTGGGTAAGTCCAGCAAGATGACGGCATAAATCATCCATGGCCGAATCTCCCTGCGTGGGCTCAGACATGGCTGCCTGATACTGTCACGTACCTTTAAGCAGAGCCCGGAGTGCAGGGAGTGGCCTCTCGTAGACCTCTGACTCGAGAGACCCTGGTAGTGATGACAGGGGCTCAGGAGCACAGAGGGGCACAAGTGCCTGACTGGATAGCAGGTGGTAGAGGCAGAAGACCGTTGAAGGAGGAGGTGTATTGTAGTCCGGTGTCAGAATGCAGGCAAAGGTGAGGTGAGGTTCAGCAGACAGCAGAAGGGTTCCTGTAGTCCAGCAATGGCATACAAGTGATTGCAGGGAGTGACAAACAACGGAGGGGTATTGTAGTCCAACAACGGATGCAGGTGCAATGGATAAGCGGAAGTGGAAGAGTCCAGTAGTCTGCAGCCAGAGGTAGAAGGCTACAAACGCAGAAGGAGTACAGCCAAATATTGCGGAGGACTGGGAGGTGTCCTGTAGTACAACAGCAAGCAACTTACAGTTGACGGATGGTGTAACAGTCCAGGTCAGGCACAGGCGGGCAGATCAGGTACAAAAACGGAATCCAGAAGAGTAGTCGGGTACAAGCCAAAGTCGGGGGGGCAGGCAGCAAACAGCAGAGTCGGGAACAAGCCGGGTTCGATACGGATCAGGATACAGGTACAGGTACAGGTTCAGGTTCAGATACGGATCACCAGGAAGCACAGGAACGCTGTTGATCAGGCAGCAAGGCAGTGAAGCATGGATCCAGTTTAAATAGCGCTATTGGCGCCAATTTGCGTCAAACGCCCGCGCGCGCACCCGCGCACGCGCGCACCGCTGATCGCGGTAACGTTCCTGAAATTGGCCAAAAGATCTTCTGCGACTTTCGCCGCTCGGACGTCCGTGAGGAAGATCTTCCTGACAATTTGTATTCGGCCCTCTACTTTGTAGAGCCATCTTTCACTGAAATTACAGCTGAAAGTCTTTTTGGGGATGTCTCTACCAGATTTGCACATCTTAGAGAGTGACATTTTTGCCAATTCTTCTTTGCAAAGTAGCTCAAGCTCTGTCAGATTGGATGGAGAGCATCTGTGAACAGCAATTTTCAAGTCTTGTCACAGATTCTCAATTGGATTTAGGTCTGGACTTTGACTAGGCCATTCTAACACGAGACTATGCTTTGATCTAAACCAGTGGCGAAACTACCAGGGTCGCAACAGTCGCACTTGCGACTGGGCCCACGTGTTCTGCCACTGTGGAGGGGCCCCCAGACAAACATGAAAGACTTCCGGTCCGGCGCCTGATGTAATGACCGCAAGGATGGTGAGCTCTATCACCGCCAGTAATGACTTCTGGTACTTGTTCCAGTGACTGGCTCCCGCTGTGTGTGAGAAGTTTCATGTCCCCCATGCTACGATGACCCTGTATAGCAGTATTTCTCCCTCTTCCTGCCTCACATACAGACTAAAACCCCCTTCCCCCTCCGCCTCGGCTTGGCTGTCACAGACAGAAGGAGGGGGAGGGGGGGAGAAAGCACACAGCACTCAACGGGACGGGACATGCTGATAAGGTTCGTACTGACTCTGAATGCTCGGTACTTGCAGGGAAGGAAGGAGGGGGGAGAGCTAGTTGTGAAAGGAGGATGCTTGCTGGGTGCATTGTGAAGTTTGCACTAGATGGTTACAGTGCAATGTGCAGTATGCAATGGATGGATACTGCTGTGCAACAAGCAGCATGCACTGGATGTGTGCTGTGTGACAGGCAGTGCACTTTGGATCAGTGCAGTGAGTGGTATATTGCAATATGTAGTGAGCACTGAATGTGCGATGTGCACTGTGCACTCGATGGGTGCCATGTAATGTGCAGTGCACACTGGATTTGTGCAGTGGATATGCCATGTGCACTGAATGGGTGCACTGCGCACTAGTGGGGCAATGTGCAGTGTGGTTGGATTTGTTCAAGTTGTGAGAAGCATACTTGCAGTGATTTGGGGGGATAAGATGATGCTGTATGTGCAAGGGGGCACTTTTGGAGCAGACAGAACTTGTGCTAGAAGGGGGGGTTCAATAAATAATATGACCCCCCCCCCCCCAGCACCAGTTCTCTCTGCTCCTAAAACGCCCCCTTGCACATACAGCATTCTCTTATCCCCCCCCAAATCACTGTAAGTATCCTTTTCTGACAACTTTTTCCCTCCCCCCATCAAAGAGAGGCTGTCTGCTATTGAGATGATCATAGTTTCTGGGATTCCGGGCACCTCGCTAGAGATTTGGGGTAATCACTCCAGGACTCAAGGCCAGTTCACACCACGAATCACAAAGGAACGCACTCTGCATTTTTAAGCAATACACATGCCTTCCAGGTGCTGTGTGCGATTTCAGCCTTTTCATTTGAATAGGCTAAAATTGTGTTGGTCTGCACCAAGAGCTGTGCATGTGCTACTTTACAAAACGCACTGCAACTGGATTGCATGGTACTGCTGGTCATACAATCTGGTGCAGGCAAACACTGCATTTGCAACCGGCATTTGGGGAGTCATTAAGTTGACAACCACTGCAGATCGCTTTGGCAGTGCATTTTGAAGTGTGGGAAACGCACCCAAAACGCATGTTTCCCTCAAGGCATTCTAGTGTGAATAGACCCTTAGTCCAGACACACAGGATTTCATTTGTATCTCAGGAAGGTCCCACCAAAACCGGGACAGTTTAGAAGTATGGATTTGTATTAGAAGTAGAGAGGATTTGTGTTTTGGGGGGTTTGTACTGGAAAGGGGGATTTGAGTAGTAGGATTTGTGACAGAACTGAGGAGAATACTTATGCTGGCATGGAGGGAAAGAATTTTAATGCTGGGGGAGTTTGACCCAGGATGGTGGGAAAGGGTTGTACTGGAAGGGAGGACCTGGGGGACAGGATCTGTGCTAGAAATTGCGAGAGGATTTTTGCAGAGAGGGTGATTGGGTGGGGGTGGATTTGTAGAGATGTCCTACACGTTGCACCCCATCACAAATACAGGTGTAATGTGAAAGAGGTTAGAATGTGAAGTAAGGGTGAGTTGCATTGTGGAGGGAAGAGGGGTGGCAGGGCTTTAAAAATCAAAATGCACCTTCGCCTGTGTAGCCAAAAATTCTTGCATTGGCTCAGCTGGTACTGATAACCGCTGCCCAACTTGCACTTGCGACCCTGGTGTTCTGCCACAGTGGGGGTGGGCCCAAGATGGCAGGAAAGGGGCCACTGTGGGACCGTAATAAAGGGCCCCGGGACGAGAGGTGGGGGGGGCCCTTCACGATTTCTTGCATCGGGGCCCTGAAGGTTGTAGTTACGCCTCTGATCTAAACCATTCCATTGTAGCTCTGGCTGTATGTTTAGGGTCATTGTCCTGCTGGAAGGTGAACCTCTGCCCTAGTCTCAAGTCTTTTGCAGACTCTAACAGGTTTTCTTCTAGGATTGCCCTGTATTTGCATCCATCTTCCCATCAAGTCTGACCAGCTTCCCTGTCCCTGCTGTAGAAAAGCATTCCCACAACATGATGCCGCCGTCACCACCATGCTTCATGGTGGGGATGGTGGGTTCAGGGTGATGTGCAGTGTTAGTTTTCCGCCACACATAGAGTTTGGCTTTTAGGCCAAAAAGTAAAATGTTGGTCTCATCTGACCAGAGCACCTTCTTCCACATGTTTGCTGTGTCCCCCACATGGCTTCTTGCAAACTGCAAACAGGACTTCCTATGGCTTTCTTTCAACAACGGCTTTCTTCTTGCCACTGTTCCATAAAGGCCATATTTGTGGAGTGCACGACTAATGCCGCTTACACACGATCGGAATTTTGGCTAGCAAAAGACCGATGAGAGCTTTTTTTTTTGTTCCATAAAGTATTTTATTTAGTTTAAAGAAAATACAGCAGAGTAGGCATAACAAGGTGTTCAACACAGATCATTACATAACAGAATTACAGAGTATCCGAGTATGGAGGGTACCTGTGACAATGCATAACAAAAATCGGTTTCGATGGAATTGAGCAAACGCCCACAGCAGGTATAATGATAGGTCAACATAACTGGGTGGAGGATCGTAAGCAATGAAAAGCTCCTCCCCCGTCTTTACCCTGAAGCTATGGCAGGTGGGGGGGGGGGGGTATAGTAAGGCAGTCTCGTACCTCCAAGGGGTAGCGGTGCACCCAAGTTATGGCACGGTCGGGTACCCTTTTCTCCGTAGAACGGGCCGATGAGAGCTTTTTATCGGAAAATGCGACCGCGTGTATTATCCATCAGAATTTAGCTTTCCGAATACCCGCCAGAAAAAAATTTGATAACATGTTCTCAATTTTTCCGACGGAAGAACGTTCTTTTGGAAATTCCGATCGTGTGTATGCAATTCCGACGCATTAAAACTCACGCATGCTCAGATTCAACTACGAGATGGAAGCTATGGGCTACTGGGTATTGAACTTCCTTTTTCTAGTCTCGTCGTACGTGTTGTACGTCACTGCGTTCTTGATGGTCGGAATTTGGTGTGACCGTGTGTATGCAAGACAGCTTGAGCGAAATCCTGTTGGAATTCTGTCTGGAAAACTATCAGAGCTTTTTCCGACCAAAATTCCGATCGTGTGTACATGGCATAATAGTTGTACTGTGGACAGATTCTCCCACCTGAGCTGTGGATCTCTGCAGACACTGCCGGACCTAGCTGGAAAGAAGACTCCTGCACGCAGCGTGGGAGTGACGTCATTGTGGCTCCGGCCACTCGCAGTGCTGGAGCCGTGAACTGGAAGACATGGGGGAATGTCAGTTCCCTCTGTATTGCCTGGGATCAGATGCCTCGTTCTAAGGAAAATATTTCATAATGAGCTAGTATGCATTAGAGTTTCGTGGATAGGGAGGGCGGTGGCACTGGACTGGGGGGGGTGGTGTCTGGGTGTCCACAATGGATGGGCCGCCCCTGTTGTAATGTGTATAGTCGGCTTAAGATGGATTTCACATAGTTACAATAACTAAATGAAACATTATTTTGTGTTTTTTTTTTTATTACACACACAAACTGAAAGGGATTCTTATGTGTCTGCCTCACATTGTTGCGTTTCGTTTTCCCTTTATTTAGTCTGAGTAAAAACTTCCTGCAGATTGCAGATGATGTCATTGTCTGGCTATAAGTCCACAGCAGATGGGAGAACCACAATTGGTAAT
Source organism: Lithobates pipiens (assembly GCF_037356315.1). Classification (NCBI taxonomy): domain Eukaryota; kingdom Metazoa; phylum Chordata; class Amphibia; order Anura; family Ranidae; genus Lithobates; species Lithobates pipiens. The sequence continues at coordinate 15,226,694 of NW_027507755.1, forward strand.
TATCTAGCTGCTGATACTGAAGTCAGTTATCTGCGGACAGCGGTGTCATGTGACCTCTTCGCCGTTTTCACATGTGACAATACACACTGCAGACTAATTCCATCTCAATGGGCTTGGAGATCCCTGCCAGTTCTGTGGCTCGTTGTCTCTGAATTCCTCCCTATGGGACATCAAGCTTCTCGCTCTTCTGTTTTATGATATCACAAGACAAGCAGCCATATACGATTAGTGCTGGATTTAATCTTTTTCAAAGATGTTACAACAATGTCCCTCCGTCCACACACAGGGACATGCCTTGTGATGGAGCTCAGCTGAGATTCCCTCATTAGACACCAGGGGAACGTTTATTAATAATGGTCTGCAGATCTGGATTAAACACATTTATTCCACCTTTACATTCACATCAGTTCCAGTGCTGCCTTGCATTCTAATGGGTCATCATTTGAAATCTTTAAAGAGTATATAAACCCAACATTTCATATTCCTGATATGAGCCTGCTGTACCATGTACGTGTATGAGAAAGTCTCCTGTTCTTTTCGTATTGCTTCCTTTGTGTGAAATCCCTGGTGTTCCTGCCAGTCCCTCTGCTTTCCTTTTAAGAAGTGACCACACTAAGCATGAGAGCTAGGGGTGGTCAGTTTTCTGGCTGTGCTGGGAACTCAGCCTACTCTCCACCAATGATCAGACTTGTACTGACATCCCCCCCCCCTTGCACAGCCATTTACTGGGAAGACTGGGAAGATGTGCTGCTTTTCTCCTCCCCTAGCTCTCTGGGCTCCTTATGCAACTAAAAACAGAGGGAATGCGATCATTTAACCACTTGCCGTTCAATCGCTGCGGCAAGGTGACTCGGTTGCACAAATTTCCGTACCGGTACAGCGATTCGTGCACTAGCTTTCGTGCACTCTGCCGGCGGTAAGCCCGCGCTCCACTTGGCCAGCAGTGGAGCCAATCAGTGGGTTTTGGGGACTCAGTGTCCCAAGTCATTCCCCACCGATCTGCCCCTTTGGGACATACCGAAGTAAACAAGGCAGATCTCCGTTCTGTCAGGGGATGACACTGAGATCTGTCTTCCTGTTAAGCAGGAAGATGGATCTGTGTGTTTTCCCAGTCACATAGTCCCCCATACAGTTAGAAAACACAAATCGGGAAAACATTGAACTACTGAACTAACACGATTGTCGGCTTTTTTTTTTTTTAAACATATTTTTATTGAAAAATTGACAATACATATCAGTTGAACAGTATGACAGTATCATGGTAGAAAAGAAAAAAAGGATACAACATCCTGACGACCCGAAGGGTCGTGACATCATGCAGTTTAGTCGTTAACAGAGAGAAAAGAGAGAAAAGGAAAAGAGAAGAAAGAAAAAATAGAAGGGGGGGGGGAGAGGTGGGTAGGGGGGGAGAATGGGGGATGGGGAACGGTACCCAGGGAGGCGAGAACCCTCTCATAATCATGTTGAGGAAGGGTAGTTAAAAAGACGGCTCTCGGCAGGCCTAACACCCCTATCTAGGAATAAAAACAAGAGCAAAAAACAGTAACACAAGTCCCCTACATGTAGGACAGGAGAACAGTACTAGTATAAGCAGATCCACGAGTCCAGGGAGGTTTATGGAAATGTAGAGGGATGAGTAGAGGATTGCATGTCATCCGGTTCAGTAGAGATAGGGTCGAATATACCTGGTGGAAGTTGGTCCAGCAAGAGAGCAGAGTCCCTTGAAGGAGATAAGCTGGTTTGTGAGGACGCCAGCCTGAGTCTCCCCAGTGCGTTGCCGATATTGTGGCGTAGGTACCAGCTTGTATATCGAAAGGGATAAACAAGGGATGTGATCTCCTCCGAGTTAAATGATTGCTCGATAAAGTCCCTCCATCTAGCAAAGAAGCGGGGAGTAGAGTTGAAGTGGGATGAAATAACATCAAGTCGTTCTATGTGGAACAGGGAGAGCAGGGTTTGTTTAACACCTGTTAGACTCGGTGGAGTCGTGGAAATCCAGCAGTTCATAATAGTCCTGCGAGCTGCCAACAGGCATATGTGGGACCAATGAGTAAGGGTATCCGGACGAGGAGACACCTGCGACAGGGGTGGAGGATCACAGCTAAACAGGCAGGTAAGTGGGTCCTTAGGTACAGGTGTTTTGTTGATGTGCAGGATATAGTCCAGGACCGAGTCCCAAAATGCCGATATTGAGGTGCAGTCCCATAAACGGTGCAGTAGAGTGGGGCGATCCAGGGAGCACCATGGACATTTGGCCTGCGAGGGATCCACATTGTTTGTGCGGAAGGGGTAGTAAGCTCTATGAGTGATCTTAAATTGAGTTTCCCGCCATTTCTCCGAGATGACAAGTTTGTGAACAAGTCTGTATCCTTTCAGGATTCTTTCCGGTAGGTTCATGTCATTGAAAATAGAGGCCCATTGCTTAAAAGGGGTAATGTGGTACTTGTCCGCCTGGTACATGATTAGGTGGGAATAGAGGGTAGAGATGGAGTAGTCACCTTGTTGAAGCACAGCATCCAGTTGTGACTTGTGTAAGCAATCCGGGCGTAACCCTCCTATCGTTTTCAGGTAGCTCAATAGTTGGTAGTGGTGAAACACATGGGAAGAAGGGAGCGAGAATTCCTGAGACAGGGTTTGGAAGGATTTGAGTGTTCCACGCCCAGGTTCATACAGGAAGGCCACCTTGAGTAGACCCTGCTTCCCCCAGTGGTCAAAGGCCGAATGAATGGTAGAGGGTTGAAACATAGGGTTGCCTTGGATGGGTAAATGAACGGAAATGTTAGCAGGTAGTCCTAAGAGCCTCCTAATCTCCCTCCAAGCCACCACCGTGTCCCGGATAAGGACATTGGACTTAAGATGATCAGGTAGAGCGTGAATGTTGGAATGGAGAACCGCAGGAAGCGTGTATGGATGTACCAACGCCTTCTCAAAGTTATGATTTGAATATCTTGATTTACCCGCTATCCAGTCAAGGCCCTGTCTCAATAGGCACGAGAGATTATAAAAACGGAGATTGGGCAGGCCTGCACCCCCGTCAGGCTTCGGAAGGCATAATTTCTGAAGGGCAATGCGAGGTTTCTTGTTGGCCCAGAGAAAAGTGGACAGGGCCCTGTGTATCTTCTGTACATCAGAGTGTTTAAGTAAAAGTGGGATGGTTTGCATCGGGTATAGCAGTCTCGCAAAGGAGACCATCTTGAAAAGATGACATCTTCCAAAGAGTGATAGCGGCAGGCCTGCCCAAGCTTCTAACTCATGCGTAATCTTAGCAATCAAGGGTGGGTAATTAAGGGTATAAAGAGAAGAGGGCTCCCGACCTATGCGCACTCCCAGGTAAGTGATATGGTGCCGTGCCATTGCGAAGGGTGAAGATGATTGCCAGGCAATGGCTTTTTCGCGAATTTAAGGAAAGAACCTCACTCTTATCATAATTGATTCTGAATCCTGAGCATAGGCGATACGACGCAAATAGGTCACGAAGTTTGTCAAAATCAGCCGGAGGGTTGGACGAAAAAAGTAAAATGTCGTCTGCAAATAGAGCAGACTGTAAGTTCTGGTCCCCAATCGCAATTCCGCTGACGCCGTCGGGGGAATTCAAAAGTCTAGATAAGGGTTCGATCGCTAGATTGAACAAAAGGGGAGACAAGGGACAGCCTTGTCTCGTCCCTTTGGTAGAGGGATAGTGGGCGAAACAAAGTCCGGAGTAACTAATCTGGCAGTCAGGGCGTTGTACATCTGACATAGGAAGTGCGTAACTGGGCCTGAAAAGTCAAAAGCTTGCAACACTTTAAATAGCCAGGCAAAACTAATGATATCAAAGGCCTTTTCGGCGTCAATGGATATGATGGCTAAATCTTGTTCTGGGCATAGTTTCGCTCTTTCCAATGCCAGTAGTGCTTTGCGAATATTCATTCGATCTACCAGTTGTGAATCCTGATTGGGCCTGGTGCAGGAGAGTGGGGAGAATGGAGGCTAGGCGTGAAGCTATAATTTTGGATAGTATCTTAACGTCAACATTTATAAGGGAAATGGGCCTATACGAACCTGGGTGTAAGGGGTCTTTGCCATTTTTGGTGATTAACTTAATGTGGGCCTGTGAACCCGTAGGGGGGTATGACCCACCGTCCCAGAGGGCGGTGAATACTTTGCATAGGGTAGCGGGGATAAAGTCTCGGGTAAGTTTATAGAATTCGGCTGAGTATCCATCGGGGCCTGGTGCTTTAGAAGGGGACATAAATTTTATCGTAAACCTAATTTCATCCAGGGTGACGGGAGCATTAATAGCATCTAATTGTGGTCCGGTCAGTTGTGGCAAGCTCATCCTTGAAAGTAACTGGTCAGCGACTGTGTGATCTATGGGGTCTTCCGCGTATAAGGATGTGTAATAGTCGGTCAGAAGTTTGCTAATCGTCTTAGGGGAGGTAACAATGGAGCCATCGGTGTGTTTCAGGGCGTGGATATGGGTGGGCCGTTTGAAGCCCGCACAAAGCCGGGACAGAAGCTTGCCCGCTTTATTGCCATATTTGTGAAGTCGCATGTTCAAAAAGGAGGAGGCAATCTGCTCCTGCCTTTCCGCCCAAAGGTCAAAGTTCTGCTTGCTAACTGCCAGGCAGTAATGTTAGCCTGCGTGCGGTTGCGAAGGAGATCGAGGTGCATGGAGCGAAGTATTTCACTGGCCTGCAAATAGTGTTGTTTTGAGTGTTTCTTATATTGTGTCACATAAGCTATGATTCTGCCTCGGAGGAAGGCTTTTCCAGCCTCCCAGAAGAGATTTTGAGTGGCGATGTGTTCACCATTCGTTTCTACATAGTCGGTCCAACTAGCAAGTAGCATCTGTTTGAAATCCTCATTATCAGCCAGATAGGAGGGGAAGCGCCATACGGGTGAAGATGAGGGAGGTTTCACGTTTAGTAGGCTAACCGTTACGGGGCAGTGATCGGAGATGACCATGTCTTTGATGTCGGGATCTCCCACCAACGGCAGGAGAGCCGGGGACGCAAAGACATAATCAAGACGCGAGAATGACTTGTGGGGGGGTGAGAAGAAAGTGAATTCACGTTCTGTAGGATGGGACAAGCGCCAGACATCAGTGAGGTTCAGCGATGAGATCGTACGGGCAAGGGCGGTAAGTTCTATCTTCAGAAGGGCACATAACAGAGTTGAAGTCCCCACCTATCAGGTGGAGGGCCTCAGGTGTTTGGGAGATCCAGGCTCCCAGTTCCTGGAAAAACGACGAGTCGGGGGAGTTGGGCGCATATATGTTAGTTATAGCAATGTCTTTAGAGGCCAGGGTAAGGTGCAAAGTGATCATACGACCACATGAGTCTGTACGAACGTTACGGGTAGTATATTGTAGGTGTTTGTGGAGCAGAACAGCCACCCCCGCCTTGCGGCCTTCGGCCGGGGCACCAAGAACTTCGCCAACCCAAAGTTTGCGGAGGCGTGAAAGATCTCCGTCGGTTAAATGGGTCTCCTGTAGGAGCGCCACGTCAGCCTTCAACCGCTTCAGGTGACGGAGAACTTTCATGCGTTTGGTGGGTGACCGAAGGCCCTTAACATTCCACGACACTATAGTAAATTGGTCTCTAGTGGTGTCAGCCATAGGGATCAGTAGGGGTGGTAATAGGTGGAAATAAAACCATTAAATCAATTCTGAGATAGATGGAAAGGCACCTGGGAGTACGCATAGATAGGGGAGCCTCTAAGGGTAACCAAGTACAAGAGGGGGGGAGAGAGGAAAGAAAAGGGGGAGCAGGACACAGAAGAGAGGGGAAAAGGGGACAGAACCAGACAGCATGTAATAAAAAAATAACAGTTTTGGTGTATACACCATAAAGTAGCCGTAGCCCACTTCACCTTTTTCCACATGAGATGCATCTAAGGTACAAGTCTCCCAGCGGGTGCATGCACCCCCTGGGAGAAGCTGAATATGATCCTCGGGGAGGGTTGAGGGCAAGGGGGGGAGTAAGAGAGGGGAGAGAACACAAATCAGTGCCCCAGGGGGAGAGGGGGGGGAGGACTGGGAGGGTGGGAGAGGGGAGGGGGGAAGACCCTAGAGCCCCAAAAGGGCAGCACGATATCGGCATGCCAAAAATGTGACAATTAAACGTGTAGGTGAACTAGGCGGGCTATCTCCGGGAACCAAAAAACATATCATGAACAGTTTGACAATAAGGGCAAATGCCCCTGCATTAAAGAAATAAAAGAGAAACTTCAAACATAACAACAGTGTGTAGGCACAGTCTCATTGGCAAGCATCCCATGAAGGACCGCACAATAAGATCAGTGGCGGACAGTACCAGAAATGTGAAGTACATCCTAACATTACCAACATCCAGGTCGGGAACCAGGAGGGAGGAAGGGTCGAGTTCAGCGGAGCTCAGTACGTGGATGCTGGGTGGTTGAGCGACTGCGCTTGTATGGTGGTTTGGAAGG